>NC_138377.1:32670853-32818801 GCF_054177405.1 Leptonychotes weddellii | reverse complement strand
GAGGGAGAAGCAGGCTCCCTGCCGAGCAGGGAGCCCGATGTGGGACTCGATCCCGGGACTCCAGGATCATGACCTGAGCCGAAGGCAGTCGCTCAACCAACTGAGCCACCCAGGCGCCCGCAGAAAGAATATTGAATGCAAAAAAGATCAGGAAATCAGAAATGAAGCCAACCCCGAATTATAACAAGATAGGGCCCCAATCAAGGTGTCCTCCGAGGAAAATTGACACGTGTTATTGTCCCCGCGTTTGAACATTTGCTTTGTACCAGGCGCCTTGCCGGCCAGCATTTTACCTGTCATAGCATCTTATGGAGAGTGGTATTGCTATTCTAGCCTTACAGATGAACACAAGACTTAGAGGCACGAAGCGACTTGTCTGAGGTCACGTAGCTACTGAGCGGTAGAGCTGGGATTTGAGTGAAGTCTGGCTTTGAAGCCCTAGCTCTCTTTATGTCCTGGGGCTTCTCCAGGTTAGGCAGTTGCTTCTTGTACTGTCTTGAAAGAGACTAACAGGAGCCAAGGTGAGGGCTCTTCAGCCCCGTTTCTCAGAACCCACTTTCTCTGCAACTCTGCTCCACACTAGTCCTCCGTCCTGAATAAAGCAGACACCCTCTCATGTGCCTGCACAGCACTTAACACCTCCAAGCTCTGTTTCCCTGTCTGAGGGAGTTGGACGAATCCAGCCTTCCCAACCGTACCATGCGGTGGATTGTGTGACTTGCTGGCAATAGCATCCTTTTTGGTTTAGAGGCGTCAGGGAAGAAAGGGGATGGGACAGTCTCATCTTACTTTCATCTGAACTGCATCAGCTTTTGTGCTTCTTCCATCTCTGTTCTGGCCCAATATGGGTTTTTTTAAAAGATTTTATTTATTTATTTGAGAGAGAGAGAGAGTGCGCTAGCACAAGCAGGGGGAGGGGCAGAAGCAGAGGGAGCGGGACAAGCAGACTCCCCACTGACTGTGGAGCCCAACTTGGGGCTTGATCCCAGAGCCTGGGGATTATGACCTGAGCTGAAGGCAGATGCTTAACCGACTGAGCCACCCAGGTGCCGTTGGCCTGATGTTTTTTACTGACAAGATGCTAAGCGTCCACTGGAAGTGCTTTGCTCGCACATACGTCCTTGATTTAGTAATGGACCACAGATTCAGGTTTCTAAAAAGGCCTTATGAAGTTATTAATGATCAGAAAGAATTACAATAATTATCCCCCGGTTTGCTCATAAAACTTAATCTTTAAAAAAAAAATTATTTATTTATTTATTTTTAAAAGTAAACTACTCCAAACATAGGGCTCGAACTCATGACCCCAAGATCAAGAGTTGCGTGCTGTCCCAGCTGAGCCAGCCAGGTGTCCCAACTCATAAAATATAACTGAAAATGCTGTCAATTTTTATGAATAATGTTTGAAATAATATTTATGGAATTGATGACTCTTCAACACTGATATTTCACACAAATCCGAACCAAGGAAAGCTTTATTTATTAAATTTTTGAGGGCAGGGATGAAGTATTTTCTAAGGTCTATATAAAATGACTTGGGAAGAACTGGCTCAGGTGCAGTTAATCACACGTTTACATGGGATCGCTGCTACCATATAGTTCTTACTTATACTCATTCTTATTTTGTCGTGAATCCATATTTGGGGAAGACAAACAAACTCACATTTTCCATGTGGCATCATGAGTTGTCCTGTCGAGCTGGGTGACCTGGGCACTCTCTTCCAGTAGAAATCCAACAGTACTGACCCGAGACACAAGCTGTGACCTGTTGTTACTGTGATGGCACTCAGATGATCAGGGTGCATTGATGAAAGATACCAGAGCAGTGAGAGGATCCGGAAGTCAGGGAATTTTACCTTTATCTAAGTAACAATTAAATGTAACCTACACCTATAGACCTTTACATAGCGGATTACATTTCAGAAACTGATCTGAAATTTCTGTCTTGAAAATATTTTTCTGATTGTAGAGTCTGCTGTCCTTTTTGGAGTCATTCAATGAAGAAAAAAAGCCCTTTTTGGACATCCTGCCAATAAAAAGGAATCTCGATGAGCTGAATGAAGATCAGTTACAGTTGAGAGAAGCCTGGGATGGCCTCACCTACCAGGTTACTGTGTTATATTGATTGAAAGAACATTTTCATGAGGCAGCTTTGTTTGTTGGATGATTACTTTAGACTTCCATGAGGAATTCTGTAAAAGAGTAGATGGTACATTAGAAATTTGGAAGAGTGTTCTTTTATTTTCTCCATGGCATCATTTGGGTAGTGATTGATATTTAATAGGAATTTACAGCATTCTACTTAGAGAAACTGCTTATCCAAAGTTTTTATATTTGCCATCAATGATTGGTTTGCCACAGTAGATTATCCATATTCTGATTGACCTGCAGCCTCATCTCTATGATGGACCAGGGTCATGTGTCACTATTAATAGATGCTTGAAGGGGGTTAGGAACAAGCCTAGAGAGAATGTGTGAAGATGAATGTGTATGTGTGTCTGAATATATCTATATGATTTCAGTTGTTTGCAGTTTATTGAGATTTGTGTTATGACCCACGATGTAGTGCATGTTGTTTTTTTTTTTAAGATTTTATTTATTTATTGGAGAGAGACAGAGATAGCGAGAGAGAGCAGGAGCAGGGAGAAGGAGAAGGAGGCTCCCTGCTGAGCAGAGCCCAACGTGGGGCTCGATCCCAGGACCCTGGGATCATGACCTGAGCCAAAGGCAGACGCTTAACCAACTGAGCCACCCAGGCGCCCTGGATGTAGTGCATGTTGATGTACATACCATTTGCCCTTGAAAAGAATGTGTATTCTGTAGTTATTTGATATAGCATTCTTTCTTTCTTTCTTTTTTTTTTTTTTAAGATTTTTATTTATTTATTTGAGAGAGAATGAAAGGGAATGAGCAGGGAGAGCGGCAGAGGGAGAGGGAGAAGCAGACTCCCCTGCTGAGCAGGGAGCCTGAGTGGGGCTCTATCCCAGGTCGCCGGGATCACAGGATCATGACCTAAGCTGAAGGCAGCTAGATGCCCAACCTACTGAGCCACCCAGGTGCCCTTGATATAGCATTCAACGGATATCAGTTAAGATAAAGATGGTTGCTAGTGTCAGATTATCTATGTCTTGATTGACATTTTGCTTAGTTTTATCAGTTGCCGAGAGAGGGCTATTAAAATCTATAGAATCGTTCCTTCGATGCTGTCGGATTTTGCTTCATGTATTTTAAAACTTTGTTATTAGTTGTGCACACATGATTGTTATCATAATGACACTGATGAATGACACTTTTATTACTATGAAATATTCTTGTTTATCTCTCGTAATACTGGTGTTTTTGATGTCTACTTAATCTGATATCAATATGATCATTCCAGTCTTAAGCTGACTGTGTGATACATCTTTTTCCTTCGTTTACTTTCATTTGAGTCTTTATATTTAAAGTGCATCTCTTGGGTGCCTGGGTGGCTCAGTTGGTTAAGCGACTGCCTTCGGCTCAGGTCATGATCCTGGAGTCCTGGGATCGAGTCCCGCATCGGGCTCCCTGCTCAGCGGGGAGTCTGCTTCTCCCTCTGACCCTCCCCCATCTCATGCTCTCTCTCTCTCTCTCATTCTCTCTCTCAAATAAATAAATAAATAAAATCTTTAAAAAAAAAAAAAATAAAGTGCATCTCTTATGGGCGGCATATGGTTGGATCTTGCTTTCTTATCCATTATGATGATCTCTACCTTTTAGTTGGAGAGCTTAGTCAGTTAATATTCAATGGAATATTAATATGGTTCAATTTAGGGCACCTGGGTGGCTCAGATGGTTAAGCGTCTGCCTTCAGCTCAGGTCATGATCCCAGGGTCCTGGGATCGAGTCCCACATCGGGCTCCCTGCTCCTTGGGAGCCTGCTTCTCCCTCTGCCTCTCTCTCTCTGTCTCTCATGAATAAATAAATAAAATCTTTAAAAAAAAAAAATATGGTTCAATTTAGGTATACCATTTTACTCTTTTTTTCTGTTTATTCCCTCTGTTTTTTGTATCTCTATTCTTTTCCTGCCGTGCTTTCGATTATGTTAATATTTTTAGAATTTCATTTTAATTTATCTATTGGCTTTTTGCTCTACTGCTTTCTATCGGATTTCTAGTGAGATTACAGTATACATTTAAAAATTTGGGCGCCTGGGTGGCTCAGTTGGTTAAGCGACTGCCTTCGGCTCAGGTCATGATCCTGGAGTCCCGGGATTGCGTCCCGCATCGGGCTCCCTGCTCAGCAGGGGGTCTGCTTCTCCCTCTGCCCTCTTCCCTCTCGTGCTCTCTGTCTCTCATTCTCTCTCTCTCAAATAAATAAATAAAATCTTTAAAAAAAAAATAAATAAATAAATAAAAATTATTACAGTCTGCAGGGCGCCTGAATGGCTCAGTCGGTCTCAGCTCAGGTCATGATCTCAGGGTCCTGGGATCGAGCCCCACATCGGGCTCCCTGCAGAGCAGGGAGTCTGCTTCTCTCTCTCCCTCTCTGCCCCCTCTATCTCTCTTAAATAAATAAATAAAATCTTTAAAAAAATTTTTTTACAGTCTACTTATACAACTTTTAAGTTATCGTAATTTTTATGTAGAAATCTTGCAATAGTTTCATTTATTTGTCATTCTTTATGCTATAGTTTCTTTATATATAAATACATATATATGCCACAAACATATGTTTTAAAGTCCCCAAGACCATGTGATAAATTTTTGCTAAAAATAGTCATACATTTTAAAGAAATTAAGAGGAAAAAAGTCTCTTATATTTATCTAGATATTTATCATTTCCAGTGGTCTTCATTCCTTTCTAGAGGTTTGAGTTTCCATCTGAACTCATTTCCCTTCAGCCTGAAAAAACTTTTTTTTAACTTATCTTGTAATGCAGGTCTGGCGGAAAAAATTCTCTTAATTTTCTTTGATTTCTGAATGTCTTTATTTTGCCTATATTCTTTTTTTTTAAGGTTTATTATTTTAGAGAGAGAGGGAGAGAGAGAGAGCACGTGCAGGGAGAGGGGCAGAGGGAGATGGAGAGAAAGAATCTCAAGCAGACTCCTTGCTGAGTGTGGAGCTGGATGTGGGGCTTGATCTCATGATCCTGAGGTCATGACCTGAGCCAAAATCAAGAGTTGGATGCTTAATCTACTGAGCCACCCCGGCGCCCCGCCTTCATTCTTTTTTTTTTAAATATCTTTATTGATGTATAATTTACACACCATACAATTCATTCATTTTAAATGGATAAGTTAAATGATTTTTGGTGAATTTGTTACAGAGTTGCAACAGAGATTTTATGGTCTACAAGTCAAAAATACTCTTTGGCCCTGGAAAAATTTGTCGACCCCTGCTCAAGCCTCTTGGCTGTCAGGAGTGCTAGCCTGTTCTCAGAATAGATGTTTCACATCAGTTATGAAGGGTGTTAAATAGTCTGGTAGCTTAAAAGAGTCACCTTCTCCGTGTACCTAATTTGGGAGAACTGGCATAGCTCCAGAAACCTTCCCATCAAGTGTCAGGGCTCATTGCATCCCCAGCTCGTGTTCTTATCACAGCTTTGAAACTGACCCTTGCAAAGGGCAGGAGCTTTCGGTTACAAGTGCTCAACAAAATGGAAGGAGAGGAAGAAGATACTGTCTGTAGAGTTCGCGATGTTCCAGGACACAAAGACCTGGCCTAATTTTACCGAATATGATTTGGCAAAAGTACCCACAATAATGAGAAAATCCATTAAAAAAAACTATTTTGCAAGAGTAAGTGACACAAATTGATCATAGCTTGAAAATCCATTCCTTAGTTGGATATAATACAGCTTGTTGTCTTGGTGTGGCAAAGGAGACATTAATTTTAAAGTCATCAGGTGTGTAAAAGTCAATACCATCCAGGCAATTTCGGATTCAGTTGTTTGAGCACACAGTTACCTCAGAGCATCACAGTAAATGGTTTCATTTTAAGCCAGTTATGCAAAATAGCAATATTCTGTTATTTTGACCTGACAAGATCAGCGCAGACCAGATACAAATTTTCATCCAAATACAAAAGTAATTTCCAAAACTAAGAAAGTATGGAGCCAGTTTTTTGCTATGGTAAGTGAGAAAGAAGAGAAATAAAAGGTAAATATCATCTTGTATCTTTCCCCTTCTGACCTTTACAGAGGGTACAGCTCCCAGGCAGAAAGCACACGTTCCGTTCCATCCAAAATGTATGCAGCTTTCTTTCAGTTGTGAAAAGATCATCAGTTGAATTAGAGCTATTGTTCTTAGACTCTCTTTAACTCAGTCATGTATCAACTTTCTGACTTCTTTTATTTTGGCAAATGCACAAATAACTTGGTTATAATGAAAGAACATATTAAAAATTCATAATGGGGTGCCTGGGTGGTCAGTTGGTTAAACATCTGCCTTCGGCTCAGGTCATGTTCCCAGGGTCCTGGGATTGAGCCCCGCATCAGGCTCCCTGCTAAGCGGGAGGCCTGCTTCTCCCTCTCCTTCTGCTGTTCCTTCTGCTTGTGCTCTCTCTCTCTGTCAAATAAAAAAAAATGTTTAAAAAAAATTCATAATAAAAATATTTTTTTCATTCTTTTCCAGCTGGAGGCTTAATTGCATATACTTAATGATTTAAAATTGTAGAGTTGCCTTTTGCCGTATGTTGTTTGAGAAGATAAACTTGCAAGCAACTAAAGCAAAACAAAGTACTACATGATATTCCTTACATGTGGAATCTTTAAAAAAAAAGTCAAACTTCTAGAAATAGCGAGTCGAAAACTGGTTGTCAGGGCTGGGGGGTAGGGAATAGAAGTTGGTAAAAGGGTACAAACTTCCAGCTGTAAGTTGAGTAAGGTCACATGATGGCTATTCTTGATTAACACTGCATTAAAGCATTAAAATTTGCTAAGAGAGTTGAATTTAAATGTTCTCACCAAAAAAAAAAAAAAGATGTGAAGTGATTGGATGTGTTAATTAACTAGATAGTGGGAATCCTTCCACAGAGTATATGTGTATCAAATCACCATGATCTACACTTTAAATATCTTGCAGTTTTGTCAATTATACCTCAATAAACCTAAAAAAAAGAGTAAAACAATATGAAAACTATATTTAATGCTTCTAGTTTATGAATAGTTCCATTTGACCTCCTTAAAGGAGCTAGCTTTTTCCTCATTTAATATCTTTATACTTGGGTATTTGCTCATATGTTTCTTTTTGATATTTTCCTTGCATATGGTGGCACTCAATAAATGTTTTTCAGTCAATTAGTGATGAATCAGATAACCCTATTCTTTTAAAAATGTAATTTTGCTTTTTCTTTCCTCTATTTAAAATCAATTTAACTTTAAGAATAGTGGCAATTCATTTAGTAGAACTATAATGGAAAGAGAAATACAGATTTAAAACTCATACTTTTTTTTTCTTTTTTTTAAAACTCATACTTTCATTTGAGGAAGTCATTTGAGTGAAACACCTTTTAATTTGTGCTTGATCTTCATGGGGGTGGGTGTCTTTGGAATGAGAATGCCGTAAAAACCATAATAGAGCTGTGTGAGTTCAGATCAAAAACTACTACACTCTTTTAAAAAATTTTTATTTAAATTCAATTAACATATAATGTATTACTGGTTTCAGAAGTAGAGGTTAGTGATTCATCAGTTGCATATAACACCCAGTGCTCATCACATCACGTGCCCTTTTTAATGTCCATCACCCAGTTACCCCATCCCCCCACCCCCCTCCAGTCCAGCAACCCCCAGTTTGTTTCCTATGAGTAAGAGTCTCTTATGGTTTATCTCCCTCTCTGGTTTCATTTTATTTTTTTCCTCTCTGAGTGGTGTGAAGTGATATCTCATTGTAGTCTTGATTTGTATTTCCCTGATGTTGAGCATCTTTTCATGTGTCTGTTAACCATCTTGATGTCTTCTTCGGAAAAATGTCTATTCATGTCTTCTGCCCATTTTTTTAACTGGATTATTGTTTTTTTGTGGTGTTGTTTGATAAATTCTTTATATATTTTGGATACTAACCCTTTATCAGATATGTCATTTGCAAATATCTTCTCACATTCCGAAGGTTACCTCTTAGTTTTGTTGATTGTTTCCTTTGCTGTACAGAAGCTTTTTACCTTAAGTCCCATTAGTTCATTTTTCCTTTTGTTTCCCTTGCCTCAGGAATTTAGGAAACAAAACAGGTGAACATGGGCGGGGGGGCAGGGGGGGGATGCAGAGAAGAGAGAGAAACAGACCTGGAAAGAGACTCTTACCAATAGAGAACAAACAGAGTTGCTGGAGGGGAGGTGGGCGGGGGGATGGGTTAGATGGGTGATGGGGATTAAGGAGGGCACTTGTTGTGATGAGCACTGGGTGTTGTATGTTAAGTGATGAATCACTGAAATCTACACCTGAAGCTGATATTACACTGAATATTAACAAAGTGGAATTTAAATAAAAATTTGAAAGACAAAAAATAATTAAAAATTAAAAAAAAAAAGAATTCCAGGCATCATTGTGTAATCAGTGTTCTTCCAGGGTCTTCCCTGGGCCCTCTCTGTCTGGCTCTGTTATATTGCTGACCACAGTTAACTGTAACCATGTACTTTGCTTCCCCCACTAAGGGATTCAGGCAAGACCTCTGGGTGTTTTTTTTTATATTTATCTGATTGACCCTCAGATGTACAGGGTTGTGTTAAACTTACTCTTCTGTTCATGGCACATGGGTCTGGACAAGGCCCTAATCTAACTTTTATTCACTTTAATTTGTGTTTCTTTCTTTCTATACCCATGCCCTCCTTCCATTTCCCTTTCTCCTTAGCCCACTATTGTGATGTGCTTAAGGTGTATCTTTTTGTTTTGTTTTGTCTTGCAAAATACATATTATATTTATGTGTTCATGTATTTTTAAATTGGGTAAATTGATGTTATATGTTATTCTGCTTCTTAAATTTTTGAGCCCATGTATTTAAAAAGCCCCACTGTTCCTATGTGTGCACATCTAATTTGTGTCTAAGTGCGGCACTGTACTCTGTGGTGTGCAACCATTACATGCCCCTTCTCCATTCCAGAAGCTTTTTATAGCTCTATCAGCTATCAGCACAGCAGGTTATTAATAAATGTTTGCAGAATGAATGAATGAATGAATCAATCAATCAATGTGGGAGTGAGTTCTGATGGTGCTTAGTGGGGAAAAAAATCCAGGTAGAAGGGACAGCAAGAGTGAACACCTTGGGAATGCAGTAAGTGTTTGGGGAAATAAGTAGTTGATGTTTGTGTGATTCCTGTGCGTGGGGAGAGTGGTGGGAAGGCTGAGGAAGCAAGAGGTTCATTTATTTATTTGAGAGAGAGAGAGAGCACGCTCGAGTGGGGGGGTGGGGAGAGGGGCAGAGGAAGAGGGAGAGAGAATCCCAAGCAGACTCTGCACTGAGTGTGGAACCCATTGCGTCTCACGACCCTGAGATGACCTGAGCCAAAACCAAGAGTCAATTGCTCAACGGACTGAGCCACCCAGGTGCCCCTGAAGAAGTAAACTTTAGAAGAGTGTCTACTGAAGCACAGATTTTTGTTTTTTTCAGATTAATGTGTGGAAAACAGAGCTGAATCATGCCTTGCCCTCACCACTGCATCAAATCGAAGCCGGGCTCCAAGAGATAGAGGAGCTTATAGATGAAGACTTGCCAACTTCCCAGGATTATGGTGAAGCCATGGCTCTAACACAAGAAAAAATGACTTTAATCAAGGTTGGAAAATAAAAAAGAAACATGGAAAAAATCTATGCTTTAGGAGCTGTTCTTGAGGAAGACTTTGTCCTAGGGAGAAGGGAAGGAAATATAATGGGTATTTGAGTTTGGTTTAGAACAATTCCCTTGGGGATTTTTGGGAGCCAGAGATACCTTCGCTTTCTTCATGGGCATTGTGCTAGTTCAAGCTGGAAACAATAAGGTAGAGTCTAGTAAGTTCTAAAGCAATTGTAAAACCTGACAAAAAGGAGGGAGGAGACTGGTTTAAAATATGAGAGATTGGGTTCTCACTACAGTGGCATGAAGGAATTTGATATGTGACATTTATAGCATGTGAACATACAAGGGAATGGAAAATCCAAAAACAAAAGATTTTGATAATGCTTTTACCAAAGAAACTAGGGTCTGCCTCTCTGTAAAATGTTCCAGTTTGAAGCACTTCCGATGAAAATACTCATTTGCAAAGTTTTAGTTAAAAAAAAAGTAAGGGCTTTATGATTTTTTTTGGAAAATGATGCAGTGCATGCCCAGAGCAAATGAGATTAACAAACCCCCAGTTACAATGTTTGGCAAGAAGTCTGGTTCATGTCATGCTAAATTTCTTTTCAGAATCTGATGGATAAATTTGATTGTCATTTGAATACTCTTCTGGCATTCGAAAGTAGAGATGAACAACATCTACCACTGGTACCACCTAGGAAATTGGAGGAAATGAAAGGACGGTTTGTAACACCAGCACTTCTCAACTGCTCGTACCATTC
Organism: Leptonychotes weddellii; assembly: GCF_054177405.1. Lineage (NCBI taxonomy): Eukaryota > Metazoa > Chordata > Mammalia > Carnivora > Phocidae > Leptonychotes > Leptonychotes weddellii. The sequence continues at coordinate 32,808,312 of NC_138377.1, read as the reverse complement.
ATGTTTGAGCACTGACACGAAGCCATGGGGACCAGAAAATTAGAGATTTTTAGATCATTTCTGACAAGTATTTTTGAAATCTTGATGAATAGTACCTTCACATTTTACATAATAGTAATAGTATATCATGCTAACCATACTTGCTCTCTTATTGGATGGTAGGATATGGTGGTGGGCAAAATTCTGGACGTGGAGTCAGAAAATGAGCTCCATATCTGAGTTTTGATAAAGTTAATATCTTTCTGAGTGTATTTGTAAATACAAGATAATGATAATCACCCTTTTCATGTCTCACAAGGATCCTGGGTGAAATGGGAGGAGGTATCTGAAAGCACTTTGTAAACTCCAAAATACTATAAATAGAGAGATTATTTAATTGATGGTTGTCCACATCATCTCCTCTTTTCTCATCATTCATAAGTAACTTACTAGAATGATAATAAGAGGGTGTTAGCCTTAATAATGAAAGCTGTCTTAATATATAAATGTTGAAATTATGGTTGCATTCAGTTACACAAAAGTTTACAAATTTAGTAAAATATTTTGGAGATTAACATTTAGTGTAGGATTTTTTTCAATAGGGGAATCATTTCTTCAGAAAATGTTCTGTTAGATGTTTTCATCTCAGAAATAGTTGTTTTATATTTAGCCACAATGTTTGTTTTACTTTGTTTGTGTGTTTTGTTTTGTTTTGTTTTAAAGAAGATTTGGGGCATCTGACTGGCCTAGTTGGTAGAGCATGTGACTCCTGATTTCAGGGTCATGTTCAAGCTCTACATTGGGCGCAGTGTAGCTTACTTTAAAAAAAAAGATTTGAGGATACATCTGAGTTCCATGTGTTTAAAATAAAAAGCCAAAGACCCAATATTTTTAGAAATGCCAAATAGATTATCTCACATTCGGTCAATAATATTAAGTTAAACTCTAAAACCTGCAATATTTTCCAGAATCAACAACATTTCGGGGAAAAAATTCATTCCACGTCTAGAATTTCATTACTATAAGTGCTCAGTTCTTGGTTTGCTGGATGAAGTGAAATTAAAGTTGGATGTTTGGAACATCAAATATGGGAACAAAGAATCTGTGGAATTGTTGCTGGAAGACTGGCATGTAAGCTGTTTTATTTTGTGTCTTAGACAAGTATTTTCAATGTCTGGGAGCTGGGTATGCATTTTTTCCTTGGCACAATTTCCCTTCACCTTTTCAGGTTTTGAGATGGGTTTTCTTGGTAACTTTCATTAGCTTAAAACTGCCTGGAGAACAGAATTGCAGGTAGTCAGATAACAGACAGTGGGAGGAGGAAGGAAGAGAAAACAGCATTATTTACCTCACCAGGGGAGAGTCAGTTAGCCAGGCTAATTAACATAATAGTTAGAAAATGTTTCAACGTTACTTCCATTAACAATTCCAACTTTCACTTTTTAAATATTTTTTCCCACTCAGATTCATGGTTTCATTCAAAAATTAATTTTTTCTCAGAACATTTTATCTTAGCCTTTCAAGTTGTAAGAGTGGGAAAGAGTACATTTTGTCTTGAGGCTTTTTATGGAGAGGGGGTTTAGCTCTTGCAATTTGTAGGAAAAAAATGTTGCAATGATTTAAATATAAACGTGTTCATTTGTAAATTAAAAGCATCCTAGAAATGTCATTTCTACAGTTAGGATTTATCATTTTTTCTGTTTCCCTCTTTTTGGAATGAGAGACCAAAAAGAAAAATCCGAGACTGTAAGTTTCGGTGCAAAAATTGAAAAACACGATGAAGAGAGATTTATTTACAGTGAATGATTTAAACACTGTACATTCCTGAATAGGAAGCATCATTCTAAATTTGACTAGGTTTTGAATATCTTTCTTTTTTTTGCTTTCTTTGATTTTTCATTTTTCCATTTAAGTAATCATACCATTGGTGCTTAATAAGTATACAATAAATAGAGGAGTTTTTAATTAACTCTGTATTTTTCCGTAACAGAATTTGCTTGCATAGGACACATAATTTGACTAGTGGTAGTTTCTCAAATGTTTTTGTGTGATGGATGGTATCTATTTATAACATATTCTAGTATGTCTAATAAAAGTTATTCAGTATTAGTAAAAATGTGCAAAATAAGAGAAACTGATATAAATTATGCAATATTAATAAATATATGAAATAGATTTTGGGGTGTCTGGGTGGCTCAGTCATTAAGCGTCTGCCTTTGGCTCAGGTCATGATCCCAGGGTCCTGGGATTGAGCCCCGCATCGGGCTCCCTGTTAGGCAGGAAGCCTGCTTCTCCCTCTCCCGCTCCCCCTGCTTGTGTTCCCTCTCTCACTGTGTCTCTCTCTGTCAAATAAATAAATAAAATCTTTAAAAAAAAATTTATGTCTCTATCTGGATATCTTGGCACATTTGTAATAGTAAAAAACTGTCAACATATTTTTTTTCCTTCCCCCACCAGAAATTTATTGAAGAAAAAGAGTTCCTAGCTCAACTTGAAACTTCCTTTCAGAGATGTGAAGAAATCCATAAGAATTTAGGTAAAGCTGTACAGTTACTTTTTAATGGAATGACCATTACTTAAAAATAGCATTTTATCTGTTTCACTTACTTTATACCTTAATGTTTTAGGAATTGGTTTTACATATGTGTTTTCTTTGGAAAATACTTGTGTTCACTTTTAATATTGTCAGAGTACGTATTTATTTCACCACTGTCAATTAATATGTAAATATTTTTCTAACCAGTATGATATTATTAATAATAAACTGTTTTCTGAGATTACCTTCTTGTTTTGTTAACATTATAGCTGGAGAATATCAGGATATTAGTAAAGAATATACCATGGTGGAATATAATATTTGTACGTATAGAAAAAATATATATAATGTGAAATCCACTCTACAGAAAGTTCTGACATGTTGGGCTACTTATGTGGAAAACCTTCGCTTACTCAAGGCTTGTTTTGAGGAGACAAAGAAGGAACAGATTAAAGAGGTATTTTCAGTCTAACGGTACCTCCTCAATTTTACTTTCTTTTTTTTTTTCATTTTGTTTGGAGATCCTCATTTTCAATCCAAAAATTAGAGGCCAGAGAACAGTAAGTATGACTCTTGGAAAAATTCTTCAAGGTATTGGAAAGAGTTTAGTTTCTTTCTAATATAATTGCCAAAAGGAAGTTTTCTCCTCATTATAGGTATTACACACACACACACACACACACAGTGTAGCTTTTGAAAGATATATTGTTAAGTTCTTTGGAAAGAAAATAAAGGCCTTGGAGCATTTGATAGCTTATAGATACATTTAAAATAAACTGATATTTTAAAAAGTTTTATTTTTCCATTTGGATGAATACCTTTCAGCTCTAAAATTTCCCTGCATTTCTATAGGAAGAAAATGCAGAATACCTTAAACTTATGTGGAAAGGTATGGAAGAAATTTCAATGTAATTCAATATTGTTTTCATTTGCTAGTCATGTAATAATCTGTTTTATGATTATTCTCTGAGGTAGTTTTTCTTTCTTTCATTTTCCTCTGTTGCAAATGGATATAGACAGCCTCTCAGATTAAACATTTTCCAAATAGAAACTAAAGTTACTCAGCTGAAAATGGGCTGTTTTTATGAAAGTAAAATTTGTGGTAGGTGTAGGAATGCAAAAAGAATATTTGAAGGGTTAGTGAGTCATTCTTCCTGTCACCTGTAGTGATTCTAGAAATCCAAATCTTTGGATTTCAACACTTCTGTGTTTAAAGATCTTTTTTTTTTTTTTTAAAGTTTTTATTTAAATTCTAGTTGGTTAACATACTGTGTAATATTAACTTCAGTTGTATAATATAGTGATTTAATACTTTCATACAGCATCCAGTGCTCATCAGGACAAGCACACTCCTTAATCTCCATCGCCTGTTTCACCCATCCCCCGCCCACCTCCCCTCTGGTAGCCATCAGTTTGTTAAGAGTCTGTTTTTTGGTTTCTCTCTCTCTCTCTGTCCCTTAGCTCATTTGTTTCTTAAATACCACATATGAGTGAAATTATATGGTATTTGTCTTTCTCTGACTGACTTAATTTGATTAGCATAATACTCTCTACCTCTATCCATTAAAGATCTTTTATGAAAATTCACATAACTGAGAAAAATAACACATTAAGCCTTGCAATTCCCAGACTCTGTGCTAAGGTGCCCTGAACTGCCAAAGAGGACTTTCAAGATAATTTAAATTTTGAGGGAGACACAGCAACATCAGTCTGTTGGATACCATGCAGCAAATAACTACCAAGTGGTTTGGACCCGCCTACGTAGAAAATAAGACCTGTAAGATGAATCTTCTGACCTAGGGAATCTATGAAAAAATTACTGAGACATTTAGGGCACTGTGAACTGATAAATACTTGAGAACCTTTGCTCCGAGTTCATTAACCACTTAGAAAGATAGAACATCAGATGCTTCCTAAAAGTTCAGGACCAGGAGTGATGACAGACAGCTGGTGCCTGCCAATTAGTGATTAGGAATGAAGAGCTGGTCCAACAGGGAAGGGAAGGCTCAGAGTCTCTGCAAGAACCTCACACTCACTTTTGCTTAGAATCAACCTTAGTAAAGATCTATTATGGATAATGGAAAGGCAGGTGTTATGTCATTAAACTATGTTGCTTCTGTGTTGTGTAGGTTCCCTTTGAGACACTATCCCAGTGGAATGTAGAACATACAACTTTAAATGAAGTGGGGAATTTCTTAATTCAAGTCAGTAATGATGAAGTTGGATCATCTATTTCTAAAGAACTGAGAAGGCTGAATAAAAGATGGAGAAAACTTGTTACAAAAACTCAGCTTGTAAGTTTTTTTGTTTTATTTTTGTTTTTGGTAACAGCTTCATCGAGATATAACTCCCATCCATACAGTTCACTCATTTAAAGGGTGTAACTCAGCGATGTTTAGTATATTCAGAGTTGTGCGGCCACCATGGTCATGAATTTTAGAACATTTTTGTCACCTCCTAAAGAAACTCTGTACCCATTAGCAGTCACTCCCCACTTTCTCCCAGCCTCCCCAGCAGCCACTAATCTACTTTATGTCTCGTAGATTTGCCTATTCTGGATATTTCATACAGATGGGATCATATAACATCTGGTCTTGTGTTTCTTGACTTTTTTTAACTTAGCATGTTTTCAGGGTTCGTCTGTGTTGTAGCATGTATCAGTACTCCATTTCTTTTTATGGCAAACAATAGTCTATTGTATGGATACCCAACATCTTATTTATTCATTGATCAGTTGATGCACATTGGCTTCTTCCCACCTTTTTGACTATTATGAATAATGTTGCTTTGAACATTTATGTACAAGTTTTTGTGTGGACATGTAATGTATAGCTTTCTAGTTGAAATTCATTTACTATTATAGAACAACATTAAGCGTTTCTGCCTACCGATTTCAAGTTCCTTGAGAACATATGCTGAGCTTTATATAGCTTTATAGTTAGGATACATAGTGCCTTATAAAAGCAGACCTTTAATAAACAATTTTTGAACTTAAATGATTAAATTAGTCTGTTTCTTATTCTTAATAATTGGAGACTGAAGTGTTTTTTGGGAAATGCTTATACTTTATAACATTGTTATTAAGTGATAAATCCCAGAATATATCGAATATATTATGTCCAATTATTGTTGGTAATAATATATCTTCACATAAAAAATATGGGCTTTAAATTTCATGACATTTTTTATAGGAGATGAATCTGCCACTTATAAAAAAACAGGATCAACCCAATTTTGACAATTATGAAAATACTCAGCTATCTAAAGAAGAAAAACCAACTGTTGATTTTTTGACAGATATGTCAATAGAACTTCCTGAAAATCATAATCAGAATATAAAGGTAAAATAGTCATATTTTATGTATTTCATTTGTATATAGAAATAATTTGGCTATTTAAAAAAATTTTTTTTAAGTAGGCTCCACGCCTAGTATGGAGCCCAACTCAGAGCTTGTCCTCATGACCCTGCAATCAAGACCCGTGCTGAAATCAAGAGTCGGATGCTTAACTGACTGAGCCACCCAGGTGCCCCAACTCAGCTATTTTTCTTTTGATAAAACCATATTGTTGAAACAATGGTAAATGTGATTATTGGATAACATTTAAAGTATGGTCATTTTCCACTAGAACGCTCAAGTGGATCCCTTCATGAAGGAGCTTTCAGTGTTCAAGTCTGTGTTTCTCACTCGCTGAGGACTTCCACAGACATGCAGAAGCAGCCGTGACTTCTGAGCTGTGGAAATGGAGTTGATATTTTCTTCAGATGACTTTTGATTGTGTTCAGAGATTGTCCAGCTTTGGTCTAGCCCCTGGCCTGTGTCTTGCTTCCTTTCTGTACAATGGGGGACAATGTAATTTTTATTTCTTGTTTTGTTGGATAATTTGGAGAATGACTTTAGATTATAAACAAGACTATGGAAAAGGAACAAAAAAAATCATACACATGTAAGATATAATACCTGTGATTTGGGAAATGTGCCTCCTTCCAAATAATAATGGATCCAATGTCACTTAAAGTAACTTTTCACTGGCTTTGGCCAGTGGCTATGATGGAGTGCCAATGTTTCCCACCATCAGGAGACCTGATCAGAGAAAATCTTGAAAGATCTGAAATTGTGCAATATGCTTTTAGAATATAAGAATGCGGAATACTGTATTCCTCTAATACATTTAAGATACGGTCTGATTAGCAACAACTTTAAGAATGTATCTATCGTGTAAGGTGTAAAGCTGTAGCATAACAACCTGTAGGATACTGAGAGATGATTAATAGGAAAAGGCTTAATTGTGTTGAAACTGGATTCTGAGTCTCTTCTTGGTGATGTTTCACAACTGCTATTGCTCAGAGTTGTATTTAGTTAAATTGTATATGAGTCTTAGAAAGGTCTATAGAGTCATTATCCTAATTTTCTAAACTTTAATCTTTTTATCTGTAAAGTGGAGATGATAGTAACTAAATGACAGGAATGATATTCTCATTAAGAAAATATATGTGAACATGGAGCACCTGGCTGGCTCAGCTGGCTAAGCATCTGCCTTCGGCTCAGGTCATGATCTCAGGGTCCTGGGATCGAGCCCCGCATCGGGCTCCCTGCTCAGTGGGGAGTCTGCTTCTCCCTCTGCCCCTCTCCATGCTTGTGATCTCTCTCTCTCTCTCTCGCTCTTGCTCTCTCTCTCAAATAAGTAAATAAGATCTTAAAAAAAAGAAAATATATGTGAACAATTTTTTTACTTTTTAAAGTGATAAATATCATAAAGTGCTATTATCATTGTCTGAAAACTAGGTTTTAAGTTACTAAAATATGTTGAATTAGCCATCTTCAGGAAAAAAAGAAATAACTTTTTTTTTTAACTGAAAATTATTTTATAATGTAAATGTTGCCATCTTCTTAGCGATAATTTTGAATGTTGTAGGCCGGGGAAGAACATGAAAAAGAAAATGAATTCATAGGGCAACTTAAAGTGGCTGAAGATGTTGAAAAACTCATTGGACAAGTGGAAATCTGGGAGGCAGAAACTGAATCTCTTTTGGAGTTTCTGAGACATCAGGAGGGTGTAGATGCCTCAGTGGAAGAACACTTGCAGGTATGAGTGTAAAAGTATTATAGATTTCATGGTTGTGGACTTATGTATTAAGATAAATACAAGATTTTAAAGTAAATAGTAATGTGGTGTGCCTGGGTGACTCAGTTGGTTGAGCGTCTGACTCTTGATTTCGGCTCCCGTAGTGATCTCTATCTCGTGGGATGGAGTCCTTCATTGGGCTCTGCGCTCAGTGGAGAATCTCCTTGAGATTCTTTCTCCCTCTCCCTCTGCCCCCCCCACCCACACTCACTCTCTCTATTTCTAAATAAATAAATAAAATCTTTAAAAAATGTAAATAGTAATAGGACTATTGTTTGAATTTTCTTTGTTCAGACTTTTAAAAATTGTATGGATTGTCATCCCTGGATCATTTGCTGAGATTTTGCTTGAAGACAGAGGATAGATTAGGAGACCACTAATAATAGCTATGACTTTCAATTCTTGAACTAATTTTCCTAGCTACAGAATGGAAATTAAAATATTCTCTTGTTTCCAAGGGCAATGAGGAGATGAGTAAGGATATGTTAGGTAGGTCAGTGCAGTGTGAGTATAAGAGATTATACGATCTATGCTTTGAAAGCTCACCCACATCGCTTCTCGGCCTTTCGGCTAAGATCAAGTGTGAAAGCTCACCCACTGATTAAGCCACTTTCCCTTCCTTCCTTGATGCGGGGAGGGTGACGGATGTTGTTAAAACCTTTCTGTCTTTATTCTCTGGCAGTTCGGCTCATTGAAAAGCAATGAGGCAAGAGTGTGTTTTAATTCATTCAGTTTTCCTGGGAAAGAAGTTACAGTTGAGGTTTTTACTGAGTTCCAGCTCAGCTATAAAACTTATGGAGCATGTCATAAATTACAACAAGGTGGAAAGTTCCTGGAATAAAGGAATATTTATGTAATTCTTTTAAATCCACATTTCTGAAAGGTGTATATATAGCATTTTGTGTTTTCATGGTTTATAAGAATGGTATTTTTTATTGCTTTGAAAGTATTATATAAACATAACTGTGCCATCTGTCAGTGCTTTTATTTATTCTTATTTTTATTTTAATATTTATTTGCTATATCTGGAATTTATTTTAGTGAAAGAAATGAGTGAGGAATGAGAAATTCAATATTTTAAAGCCTCTTACAAACAATGAAAATACAAACATACTAGAATATACTTACGTTAACAAGGAATTAAGTAGATCTTTATTAGAGCAAGATATATGGTGAAGTAAGAAATGCAAATTACTGAGCAGTACAGGTTATGTGATTTTTTAAACAGTTGCTTTTTTTAAAATTTAAATTCTAGTTAGTTGGCATACAGTTCAATATTGATTTCAGAAGTAGAGTTCAGTGGTTCATCATTTACATACAATAACCAGTGCTCATCATAACAAGTGCACTCCTTAATACCCATCACCTACCTAGCCCATCGCCCACCCACCTCCCTCCATCAACCCTGTTTGTTCTCTATAGTTAAGTCTCTTATAATTTGTTTCCCCCTCTCTCTCTTTTTGCCCCCTCCCAAATGTTCATCCATTTTGTGTCTTAAATTCCACATATGAATGAAATCATGTGGTACTTCTCTTTCCCTGATTGACTTATTTTACTTAGCCTAATACACTGTAGCTCCATCCATGTTGTTGCAAATGGCAAGATTTCATTCTTTGATGGCTGAGAAGATGGAGTGTATATACCCCATCTTCTTTATCCATTCATCAGTCGGTGGGCATTTGGATTCTTTCCACAGTTTGGCTATTGTGGACATTGCTGCTATAAACATTGGGCTGCACGTACCTCTTCGAATGTATATTTTTGTATCCTTTGGGTAAATACCTAGTAGTATAATTGGTGGATCATAGGGTAGTTCTATTTTTGGCTTTTTGAGGAACTTCCAGACTGTTTTCCAGAGTGGTTGCACCAGTTTGCATTCCCACCAGCAGTGTAAGAGGGTTCCCTTTTCTCCACATTCTTACCGACACCTGTTGTCTCTTGTGTTAATTTTAGCAATTCTGACAGTTGTGAGGTGGTATTTCATCATAGTTTTTATTTGTATTTCCCTGATGATGAGTGACATTGAGCATAAAACGGTTGCTTTTTTTATACTTCATGCTTTTATATCCATAGAAAAATGTGTGTTAGGATATACAGATAACTAATTCTGTGTTGATCCTGAATTATGCCCCACTCTTAGCACATTTCCTGTTGCCTAGTAGATGCAAACCAAGTATTTTTAAAATGAATGTGTGAATGATTGACTTAAATGACAACTAAGCGAGGAATGGGGAAGAAGAGCTTTTTCTTTACATTCTATACCTTCCCATTCCTGAGTTTTTTTATGTGAGATTTTGTTACTTTTATAATTAAAAAGAGAAAAAAATTGAAATTATAAATGAATGTGCTCAGTGTAGAACATTTAAATAATGCACAAAAGTATAAAGAAGAAAATAAAAATCATCATGATTCCACTGCTCTAAGATAAATAAAATCAGCATTTACTGAGTTGATATTAAACAATGTAATTTCTATATTATCATACTCATACCACCTTTGAATTGTAATTCATTTTTTTTTTGCTGATTTGATAACTAAGAAGCAGTACCTTGTTATTATTTTAATTTGTACTTATTTAATTACATGTAAGTTTGAGCTATCTTTTATGTATTAACCGTTTGTTTCTGTGAATTATCTGTTCATGTGTTTTCTGAATTTTGGGGGGGATCTTAGTACTTCTCTTACTGAATGTCTAAGTCTTTGAGTCATGACACATTTTCATTTGTGTGGCAAATATTTTCACCAAGTTGTTGACTTTTAAGTTGTTTATTTTATTTTACATAGAAATTTAAAAAAAATTTTTTTTAAAGATTTTATTTATTTGACAGAGAGAGAGATAGCGAGAGCAGGAACACAAGCAGGGGGAGTGGGAGAGGGAGAAGCAAGCTTCCCGCTGAGCAGGGAGCCCAATGCGGGGCTCGATCCCAGCACCCTGGGATCATGACCTGAGCTGAAGGCAGACGCTTAACGGCTGAGCCACCCAGGCGCCCCTATTTTACACAGAAAATTTTTATGTTTATGTTCCTACTCTTACCCCTAAAAAGGTCACTTCACATCCAGAGAGAGTGTATCAGTTTTCATGGATAATTTCTTCTGTTTTGTAGTTTCCTATTTTATATGTAACTTTCTGATCCATCTGAGATTTATTTTTAGTATGTTGTAGAAAGCATGGTTTTGAAAAGATTTTTTTTCCAATAGTCAGTTTCTCCAGTAACATTTATTGAATTTCCTTCCAACTGATTTGACTTAGAACAACTTCATTTTAAGGTTTATTACTATTCTCTCAACTTATTTTCTGTCTATTGGCATTGTATTACTACTAGGCTTTAGTTTATTGATGTGCCTACTCTATAATGAATAATCTATAAAAGACTTTGTTTCTCAGAATCTGTACTCATATAAAGTTTCAAAGTGAAGTTTTAAAATAACATTTTTAGAGTACAGATTTACCTCATTTTGGATGAATAGTTAACTTTTTATGATGTCATGATGAGATTAAGGCTAATGTTTAACATATAATCAGAATATTTATTGTGGTCTCACTTTGTTTTAATAGCATCTTATTGCCAAAGGCTCTATGTATGAAGAGCTTGTGTCCAGAACTGAAGATACCTTACAAATGGATATACAAAATATTTCAAGCCAGGAGTCCCTTCAACATGTTCTCACAGTTGGGCTTCAGACAAAGATTCAAGAAACCAAAGAGAAAGTTCAGGTCTCTCGTTTACTATTTCCTATTTAGTGAATGTAGTCTTTAAAAGTGAGTGGTCAGTGGCAGGATGGGGAAGAGAGGGAGGGGTTGCCCTGGAGGTTGGGAATGTTTTCTAAAATATTACTTTTGCATTTTACATATATATATTTTAAATAATTTAGAACGTATTAGAAAATATCAGTATAGTAAATAGGATATTCTATCCAGTGGGAAAATTAGACTTACTACTCAAAGAATGTATTTATTAATTTATAACCCACTAAACAGGTGGGCCAGGCATTGAGAATTTTTTGTTTTTGCAGATCAATATGGTAAAATTAGTTGCAGTGTTAAAAAACTCAGCTGATGCTTCACCAGACCTGGATGTCAGGCTGAAGGTGGAAGAATCACAGAAGGAACTTGACTCGTACATGACAAGGGCTGAGCAATTACTTGGACAAAGAGAGAGCCGGAGTGAACTAATTTCAAAATACAAGGTGGGACTCTTTCAACCATCAAATGTAGGCTATTTATTATTGGCTACCTATCTCATTTGAAATCAAGATATTTTCATCGCTGTAATTACACACAAAGTTATTGTAACTTGGAAAAAATCCCCAGTTTTATACGTTGTTCCCAGAAACGATTAAAAATAGACATTAACATGAAGAATTTTTTCAATTTAAATTTTATCATAGACTTGCTGAGTGGACTCAGTGGTAGAGTGTCAGGAGCACAGCTGATTCTATGATACTGAGCATGAATTTAATTTCTTTGCTTTTTAAATCAGTGAAAAGGGCATAATAATTCCAGCTACCAAATTTGTTGTGAGACTTTAACTGAAAATAAGGCAAATAAAGGCACTTGGAATAGGTAAACTTGTCGGAATGTAAAATAACACTTTTATTATTAAAATGCTTTGATAAAAGTTCCATGTGGACCTAATGCTTACTGTGGTTAAAGATCCAGTGGTGTTGCTCTGTATGGAGAGAGTTTCAGGTTGCTTTTTCCTGGCTTGATAGGCAACTGAAGATGTGTGCAAACCAGAGAGTCAGTATTAATTAACATGTGGGAGGTGCTTGGGGGGATAAGGTCTCTACCACTGGACACACTGGAGAGGTTGAGTGATAATGTGTCCTTTTGTTCATTCATTTATTCAACATTTCACACACTTGCTGAACATTTAAAATGCGTTAGGCATCTTTTTTTTTTTTTTTAAAGATTTTATTTATTTATTTGAGAGAGAGAACGAGATAGAGAGAACATGAGAGGGGGGAGGGTCAGAGGCAGAAGCAGGCTCCCTGCCGAGCAGGGAGCCCGATGCGGGACTCGATCCTGGGACTCCGGGATCATGACCTGAGCCGAAGGCAGTCGCTTAACCAACTGAGCCACCCAAGCGCCCACGTTAGGCATCTTTTTTAGGAGAAGGAGCCTCTTTACTGTCATTGTGGCCTCCTTCACTTTTCTGGGCCTCAGTCCTCATTTGGCTTTCTGGATTGTGAACCAGACCGGGCCCTGTTATCAGCCATCTCAACACTGCTTTTCCCATGACCTCAGAACCCTCCCTGCCTGGTCTGTGCTGTTTGCATGTTGCTGGTCACCACCTTTAACCAGTTCCCTCTGTGGTTTTTTTGCCACTTTCATTCCCAGGTTGCTGAGAGTGCTAAACTGGGACCTTAAAGAGTCAGTGGTTCTCAGTGGTTCTCATAAATAATCACTAGGCTGGACGTCAGGATGCTGATATGGTCAGCTCAGGAGAGACAGAAGGCAGAGGAAACATGGAGGCTCCAGGCCCCTTCTCTACCAGAGAGGGAAGTTACAGGTGTCAGTCTGACACCATTTTCCTCTTCCTGACCATCTGCCTTTTGGAATCTGAGGCAGGGATTCCCTGCCCCTCCCCCCCCCACTCCGCCCCCTTTTATCTCTGGCGTTTAGTAAAGTAGGTCTATTTTCACAACAGAAGCAAGATCCCTGCCCTGTAGGTCCTGCCCTGAGACCCCTGGGACTCCAGGGACACACGAGTAATAGGAGCCTCTTGCCAGCATATAGGGTTAGTGTCTCCCTAGGTCGTAAATCTAGCAGTCCTCACAGAGGCCGTGGAGGAGGGCCCTGGGGCTCAGCACTGTACCTTTTCTGCAGTAGGCCCATAACAAATGTCATGAGGGCATGAACGAATTCCCACCGAGCTTAATTGCCTTATTCCCTAGAATTACTTTTGTCCTCTGTCTCCTATAGTTTTCTGCCTCTTTCACAACCCCCAAATTCTTCTTTGTTCTGTCATTTGCTAATTAACTAAACTAGGTTTCTGCCAGTAATTGCCAGGTAAATACTCCATACGAGCAGGTAGGTGGGAGAGAAGGAGCAGACACGTCTCTGCCCTGTTGATGCTCCCTCTGTGGGGCGGGACTGGGTTGGCCCTGGGCAAAACTTGGAAGTTGACAATGTTGAGTTGTTGCTGCATAAAAATGCTTATGCACAAGATGAAATACTTGCCTATTAACCCTACTATAAATTGTGTCTTATTGCAACACAAATACATGCTAGCATATTCTTCAGATGGCATTGCTAATGAAGTATGGTCCTCCGCTCGCTAGTACTTAAGAATGTTACAGGAAACAGTACTGGTGGCTCATTACCCTGCACGATAATCCTTTTAATTATTTATCAGAGGGGTAACAAAAATCATTTTGAATATCCTAAGGAAGTCCTTATGTGGTTCTCAAATGTCTGACTACATTTGAATAATAAATATCTTGCAACTCTTTTCAAAATAATTCAAGAGATGCAAAAAGGATGTCAACCTCACTTTACAAAAAGTCTCCCATAAATCTTCATAGTCTTCCAAAAGCCTCTTCCTAATTGTGCCTGTTAAAGACCTACCAAAATTGGCAGTAGAACGAGGCTTTCATGTTCTCACTTGCATTTTCTTTTTTAGGAGGCACTAATAATTCTTAATTCTAAAAGTCTGGTCAAGTATCTGAAAGCTGTTGAAGAACTGAAAAATAATGTAACCGAGGATGTAAAGCTGTCTTTGGAAGAAAAGAGTAGCGATGTCTGTGCCAAGTGGGAGGTAAGAACATGCACACGTGTCTGGGGTTCTGCTTACAGAGCTGACTCCGGGCCTGTCTGTGGGCAGTCCCCCTGTGTGCTTCGTATCTCAGCAAGGCTGATCCTGCCGTTCCCAGGGCCCAACTGGCTTCTGTGTTCAGCCAGTGACAACACGGTTTAGAGATTTGAGGGTGACTGGAGGGAGAGAAGGGAGTGTCCAAGTCCCTCTCTTGGGCAGTGTCTCTGGCGGCTGTGTCTCCCCCTGGTTGCGGGTTCCAGGGTTCCAGCTTCTGATGTCCCTTCTGTCTGGGCTCCTCTGAAGCCTCCAGGCCAGGGGTAGAAGCAGCCTTACGGCTGGGCTCATCTTCGGATTGCCTTCCGGTCCCTTCTCTGGCTTCTCTGCTCTTTCATCTCTTGCCTGATCAGTTCCCTGCATTTAATTCACTCTGAGTTAAATACTTAGTGTTTCCTGGGGCCCTAGTTGGATCCTGACTGAGACAACGCATCAATCCATACACACACATACCGAGTTTCCTAGCGAAATAGGCATGGGCATTGGTGGCAGACAGACCTAGATTCAGCAGCTATGACCCTGGGTAAGTTGTTTAACTTCTAGGAACTTCACTGATAAAATGGGGATAACCCCAACCACTTGGCAGGATTATTGCTAGGATTTATCTAACACAGAGATTGTGTTCAAGGAAGAGTGATTAGTATTCAGTGTGTGTGTCTGTGTGTGTCTAGAGAGAGAGAAAAAATAAGGTAATATAATTGAATGTCTACTGTTGAAGGGGCTCTTAAAACACATTTTAAAATAAACTTTCAAATTTTAGAACAACTTTAGATTCGCAGAATTGTTACAAAGATAGTGCAGAGAGTTCCAGTATAGACCATGCCCAGTTTCTCCTACTCTTACCACCTTACATTAATATGCTACTTTGTCACAGTTAACGCACTCATATTGATTCCTTATGTACTTCAGTTTATACTTTATTCCTATTTCCACAATGTTTCCCTTCTGTCCTTTTTTTCCTCCTTCAGAATCCCATCCTGGAGACACGGTACAGTTCCATGCTATTTCTTCGTAGGCTCAGCTATGCGTTTTGTATATGTGTCCTCTCAGTCTGCAGCTGGCTTTCTGTTTTCTTAACGGTGTCTTTCACAGCTAACACACAGTTTTAGTTGTTAGAAAGAAAAAGAAGATACATTTCTGGGTCTGGTATATTTTAAAACGTCCTCCCCAAAGACACAAGGACGAACCAGAATGCCATTTAAACTCCCTTCCTATCCTTTGTTACTACAAATATTTTTGTTGGTTTTTGATGAAAATCTTTTCAATATATACTTTTCCCATAGTTACTATGTGCCTCTGTGGGTTTCTTTTCTTTCTTTCTTTTTTTTGCAGTTTCTTCATCATGAGATGTCTTTGTATATTCAACAACTGAAAATAGACATTGAAAAAGAGAAACTCAGTGACAATATTTCAAAACTCGAAAAACAAATAAATAAAGAAAAGAAACTAATTCGCAGAGGGAGGACCAAGGGTCTCATCAAGGAACATGAGGTAAACCACCTGTTTCCATTTAAGTTTTGTCATTATTTTGGAGTTTATCCTACATTGTTGAAGGATGTTGTTGTGTGTGTCCTTAGCCTTGGATTAAACCTGTTCTGAAAATTACTTCAGTCCTCCCATCAGTGCCCTGGGAACTATCCCTTATGGGGTTCCAGCTCTAACTACAACGTGTGCTGCTTGCTGTTTAGAAGTGAGAAGAATTCAGCATCGAGTTAATATTTTTTGCTATGTCTCAGTGGCCCCTGTCCTTGAGACTCTGGTTATAAATGTGTCACCTGTTGCTAAAGTACCCACAGTTGATTTTAAGGGGACATGGTGTCCTTTTGCTTTTGGAAAAGATAGCAAATTGGGGGCAAGTCTCATGACCTCTCTCTGGCCCCCATCCTATATGATTTTTTCTATTTATTTGACAGTACTGACCCCTCTTCTTTCCTTTAAGTTTTCTACTGCTGTGGCTCTCCCAATATCAATCTCTCTTGCTTTTTCTTATTATTTTTTGGGGGAGGTGGGGAGCTTCTTTTTAGTGTCTTCACAAATTTCTCTCTCTTCGAGTAGTCTCTACACCCAGTGTAGGGCTCAAACTCACAGCCCCGAGATCAAGAGTCGCATGCTCTACCAACTGAGCCGGCCAGGTGCCCCACAGATTTCTCTGTTTTCATTGTGTTATCTTAATGTTTTATTGAGAGTCTCCATTTTTGGGTGGTTTCGTGCCTGCTCTAGGGATTTTATGCCCTCTGTGTTTTGTTTTGTTTTTTAAGATTTTATTTATTTATTTGAGAGGAAGAGTGTGTGCGCACGAGTGGTGGGGAGGGGCAGAGGAAGAGGGAGCGGCAGACTCCCCGCCGAACAGGGAGCCCAATCAGGGGACTCCATCCCAGGACCCTGAGATCCTGACCTGAGCCAAAGGCAGATGCTTAACCGACTAAGCCACACAGGTGCCCCCTTCGGCGGTTTTAATGATAAAACCCTGTCTGTAATGATAGTGCCTAAATCCCTATCTGCAGCCGAGTCCTTTCCTCTGTGCTCCAGGTTCTGAGTAGTAGATATCACCAGTGTCCTTCAGAGACCTGTCGTTCAGGATGTCCAAAACCAGCCAATGATATCTCCTCTCACACTTTGCTTCCTCTTGTGTGTCTTGGTCACGAAGGGCGGAGTCGCCTGCGAACTCCCCTCCTCCCCGTCCCCTTTCTTTCCCACTCAGCCGTGATGGAGTAGGGTGCCAGGCCCCCTCGGTTACTCCTCAGAACACATGCTTCTTTTCCTTCCTATCCACCAGTGTTGCCATTGCCCTCCACCCGGGTTATTCTCCCCCTGTGATGATGGCCACATCACCTTCCAGACCCATCACCGGAGAGACTGCTGTTCGTTGAGAACAGCTGGAGCCTTTTTCCTCCTGGCTCTTCCTTCTGGTAGGAGGACCTCTCTCTGCTTTTACTTGGAGGACTCGTCCTTGTTCTTTCCGCATCTCCCTCAGATGGTTCCCGCGTGTGAGGTAGATTTTCTCTGACTCCTTACGGCAGACGGTTGCTCTCATAACACTGGTCACGCTAGGTGCACGTTGTGTGGGTGACGACTGTAGGGGAGGAAAAGGGTTTCTTCGTTCCTTGGGGGTCCCTGAGAACGGAACTGCCAAAGACAGATGAACAGGAGGAAAGCATACAGATTTTATTGAATTGTTACATGCACATGGGAGCCTTCACAAGAGAATGAAGACCCAAAGAAGTAACCAGAGAAGGAATTTTTTATACCTTTTAGACAAAGAGACCACACATTTGCAAAGAATTGACAAGACAAAGATAAAGGTTAGTTTAACAAGGTTTGTTTGCAGATTGCTCTGGTACTGTCTTTGGGCTGATGAGAGAGTCTGTCTCTAATAAGAAGAAACTTTTATTGCCGGGCCGTTAGGCAGAAAGCGGGGAGCTTTCCTGTGTTTACTGCTTCTTAATTGCCTTTAGCACAAAATAATTTTCACATCAAAAAGGCATATTTTGGGGCCCGTCTGGCTGGCTCAATTTATAGAGTATACAACTCTTGATCTTGAAGTCATGAGTTTGTGCCCCATGTTGGGCAGAGAGATCACTTAAAAACAAAGAGGCAAATTTTGGGGGAACATATTCTGGTTTCATTCACTGCCTTACTGGACTGTGGTGAATCCCTTTCAGGCTGACTTCCTCATCTTTGTTTCTCGAGTGCCCATGACCACACCAGGCACACAGTGGATGGCCTATGAAAGAATGTGGCGTTGAAGTCACACACATCTGTTAGTTTCTAATCCTTATGGGCTAATCATGTAAACTCCTTTGAAGCACATTTCCTGCTTTATTTCCTCAATCAGGCCTGCTTTTCTGAGGAAAGCAGTCTGTACCAGCTAGATCACCACATGGATGTCTTGCGGGAGCTGTGTGAAGAGCTGACTTCCCAGAAGAGTCAACAAGAAGTGAGGAGAGTACTCAAAGATTATGAACAAAAGATAGAAAGACTTCGGAAATGTGCTTCCGAGATTCGTATGACACTGCAACCCACGATGGGAGGAACGTCGAAAAGCAAGTTAGTGCTTCTGAAGACTAAATACACATCAGGGGAAAACAAGATGAAGCTCCTTGTGAAATCAAATGACAAGGAGTGTTCTTTCTTCTCTTTTAGGCGTGATTTTTCTTCCTCTATTTTAATATGCAATTTTGATTCCTCCCTAGGGAGACCATGAACACATCTGAGAATGGAGGAAGGAATGCCCACAGTGAGGTGCCATCTGCAAAATCACATGATCAGCCATCAACTGAAAAGGTGTTAAATGTAGATAATGTATTTTAGAAGCAAACCCAATGAAAAAGGCCAAGTGTACAGTAATCCACTTCTCATTAATTGTTGGTTTTAATTATCTAATTATTTTCATCAGCTGAGAATTCCCATTTAAATAATGCAAGGAAGATTCCTTTTCCAAGAATTACAACACAGCAAACCAAAGCTGTAGTGAGCGTCACTTTATCTTCCTCTGAGGATGCAAACAGGTCTTTCAGAAGGAGACCATTTGCAGCCATTATGAATACACGTTGTCTGTGGACATTCCTTTTGAGGGTACCAGAGGTGGAGTTTAATCTGGACAGATGCCTCAGCTTCACTGAGCTGAACTAGTTCATTTACCGTTTGTCTTTTTCTCAGTATAATGTCCTTTACTTTCCTTGGGGATTGAATTTTCTGAATTCTTGAATTTTCAGTAAGTGGGCATGGGCTAGATGTCACAGCCCAGACTGCCAGTCAGAAGCTGTGGGGAAGGACGAGGTGTATTTGACTTCAGAGGTCTGCTTCTGCGTGCTAGGCTTCTGTCCGCTTTCGACTACGGCTCTGTAGCCACAGGCGGAGACCGTATTTAGGGGTTGGGAGAATACACCATTTCTGTGCTGACATACCAGTTAGAAGGTGAAACTCAGTGTCATAAATATCCTCTGTCCTCCGGGAAGACCTTTCTCAGAGCTGAGAAGCTTCAAATATGTTGGATTATCTCCTGGTTTGGGGTATAAAGAATTAGTGACATATGTTTGTATTATAAAGTGCTTATCTTTTCCAGATACTTAAGTATATTGAAATATATTATGCTTGTGTATATATATTCCAGTTGTATATTCCATTTGTATATGTATATCCCAGTTAAGTATATTGAAGGTATTATGTTTGCTATTTTGCATATTTACATAGGCAATGGGATCGATTAAGAATTTTAGCCTGAAATTCAAGTTAAAGCCTCAACAGGAAGAAAGCTCTATGGAGAAGTATGAAAAGGATCACAGTGCAGCCCTCAGTAGTTTACAAGAGAGGTAACCCCTTTACATAACTGGAAAATCCACCAAAAATCTTTCATTAGTGCAAACATGTTATATTTTAATACATGTTTATAATCCATTAGTCATAATTTTTTGCACATGGTCCAGTGACTTAAGCAGAAATTCCCTGAGATTTCCTCATGTATAATTGACAGTAATTAAAAAAGTGTTTTGTCTTATTGTTAAAATTAAGTAACATTGCATTTAATTTTTTTCCAGGTATGATATGCACAGAGAAAATCTTGAGCTGTACTTGGAAAACAACAAATTCAGAATTATTTCTGATTTCTCCAGTGACGAGGAAAGGAGTAGTGCTTGTCTGCAGGATAAACTGACAGATCTACAGGTAATTACGGAAAATATTATTAGAAAAGTTTTATCTTTTATTAGAAAATAATACCACCATGAGTATAGAATTCACTATTTTTGTTGAGGTCACACATGCTAGATGTTTCCAAAGAATTCTCTTTGTTGGATTGCATTTCTAACATCATTCTATTTCAGAGTGTGATATGCAGTCAGTATCAAGTCCAGGAAAGACTGTTTCAGGGTCCTAATTTATTGCTCATGCTCTAATTTGGTACTCAAGATACTGTGGCTTGCAGAGTTTTGGATTATGTTTAGGATGGGAATGAGGGCTTCAAAGGAATTGTTCAAAACAACGTGTTTGAAGGCAGTTTCAACCAGTAGTCCAACTGTGTTGCTCTCAAATTAACAATACATGAAAAACCAGTGGCTCTGAATATCTGTTTCAGTCATCATCATCTTGACCAAATTGTCACATTGTCTATCTAATGTTGGGGCAGTAAGGAAGGGGCAGGCAGTGGAGGGATATTTCACTCTGAGTGATGGATAATCTTGCAGAGAGCGATTTGGCTCAGGAGCTACAGAAAAAACTGTCTAGTGTTGGGCACACCAATTGTAAGCCCTACAAATGAAGATCTTCCTTATTTTATTTATTTATTTATTTTAAAGATCTTCCTTATTTTGAAGACAGTCTGTGCAGTGCAGAGCACGCTGCTGTATGCTTGGAAGTGCATTAGAATGATCCCTCACAGAAAACCCAGCAGGTGGAGGAAAGGGCCATGGGAGAGCCTACAGTCCCCTCCCATATTTTATAGTTATCTTCCCTTTATGATGCCAGTTCCTGAGTCACACTCTACCATCTGGCTCCTCTCTATTTTCCATCTGAGTAAGCAGAATTAATATGTTAAACTCTCTGTTGTTCAAGTGATGGATTTAGCACATTTTCATCACAATTAAGAAACTATCTTGAGACCTTACTCCAGTAACTGAATAATGAGTTAGTTATAAAAGCTATAATAATCTATGGGGAACGTGAAGAACAAATTATAATGATCAGCACTCAGTAAATTCTGTAGCAGTGCCTTTAAAAAAAAACAGAAACCACCACCAACAAGATAGGGAGCTAGAATAGTATTGAATTTTTAGGTGTTTAATTATAAATCATAATTTCATTCACTTCTTATTTGATAGAAACAGTTTTGGTTCACTCTAGTTTTATTTTTAGTTTAGGGAGAAATAAAGATTTATTATCTAGAGGAACTAGGATATCTGTTCTTACATTACATGTACCTTTCTGAATTATATTCTGTACACCTACTTATGGGAAGGGAGTTTGGATTCCTTTGTTGGAAGGACTCCCTTGACTTCATTGAATGGGACTTCTGAGAACACAGTTAAGATCATTGTTCCCTGAAGGATACTTCACTTGTAGATGGCTAGAAAATATTTTTAAAATTTATTTAAAATTAAATTTAATTAGTTAGATATAAAAATAATTTTAATGTGTTTTCATATAAAACTCTGTGTTAATAGTTGGCAAATGCCTCATTTTTGTAAGAACAGAATAATTGTGCCTGTTAACCCACTAGTTGATAGATTACTTTATATGGTTCACCTAGGTCTTAAAAAATGAAACTGATGCTTGCTGGAAAGAGTTTGAAATCACCTCACTGAAGTTAGAAGAACTTGACAGTGACGTAAACAAGCCTTTTATAAGTAACACGAGAGACAGATTAAAGGAAAAAGAAAGAGACTTTCAGATGACTCTTAATACCAGGTATAATTCTGAGATCTATTAACCATGAATTTAGCGAATTTACTGAATTTTTAATGCTGTTTTAAGCTAGGCTAGTACGATACTAAGTATGCTATTGTATTTAGTTGTCACAACCCGGGTGAGAGAGGCTACCATGACTGCCATTTGACTGATGAGGAAACTGATACTCAGGGCATTTAAACAACATAACCAAGCCACTGCACTGGCCAGAGACTTAGGTGGAACTTAAGTGTTGAGTTCCAAAGGCCATGCTCTGCTTCCCCCTCACTCTGTCATTCCCTCTCCCAACCTCTCTGGCCTTGGGCATGAATTTGGCCATGTCACTTAACTTCTTTGGGCCTTGATTTTCCCCATTTCTAAAGTGAGAGTGCTGTTATTATCCCCTACACATAGGATGTGTTTCCCCAGGACACATCCCCATTTTACATAGGAGGAAACGGGGGCTCAGAGTCCATATGTTATTTGTCCAAGGTCACACATTTCAATTTATTATTAGTAGAGCCTATTTCTTTGAATTCTATTATGTTTTCCCTAATAAAATAATTTCTAATGACATTTCTTTGTCCTTAAAGGCAAACTTAAATTACATTCAATATTTTGTATTTCAAAAGGTAGGGAGGGGCACTTGGGTGGTTCACTTGGTTGAGCATCTGACTCTTGGTTTCGGCTCAGGTCATGATCTCATGGATCATGGGACCAAGCCCCTTGTTGAGCTCCACACTCAGTAGGGCGTCTGCTTGAAGGATTGTCTTCCTCTGTCCCTCCCCCCAACTCACTTTCTCTCTTTTTCTCTCTAAAATAAATAAATAAATCTTAAAAAAAGTTTATAAAAAAAGGTAGGGTAAGGCTTAGTATATTTTACAATTTTCCACTCAGTGTGGTATGTATTAAGCTATTAAGAAAATTGGATATAGCCAACAACTTATTCTTTGGCATTTTGGATTGCTGGGTTTGGTTTTTGAGGGGTTTTTTTTGTTGTTTTTATTTTGCTGGGTCTGGGTTTTAATGTGATGATCTGTACATATCATTGTATGTATTCTTATTGGGTAATTATTTTCTGTTCTTAGTTAAATCATGGCATTAATATGTTTTGTAGAATATCTTTATGTTGTCTTTTTCCATTATATCTGGTTTATTTTTCACCCAGAATGGAATCTTTGGAGATGGCGCTGAAGATTGTGTTCCCTGTGGAGAAGGAATCACTTCTACTCTGTGGCTCGGACCTGCTCCTCCATGAAGTAGCCATTCACGAATTTCATGTCATTGATGCTGATGGCATTTATCAAAACCTGAGGGTAAATATAACTTCTCCCAGGGTACTCATAGAATAATTCAGTTCTTCAGAGATTTTTAATTATATATCAATAGTATATAGTTCGACTATAAGCAATGGCAGAAAAGTCTTCAATAATTTAGACTTATTTATTTCTCAACTCTCAATTCCTTACAAATTTGAAAGGAGGTACTGTGGGGTAAATAATGAGGTATTTTCTTTGAATTCAAAACGAAGGTTTGCTTATGAATATCTTCTCCAATGGCTAAAATCCTAAATATTGTCCTAGACTCACATGCAGATTCTACAGTTTACTTATTCCAAGTCTCATTTAAAAAAAAAATTTAATTTAAATTTAATGTAGTTAACGTATACTATATTATTAGTCTCAGATAGAATTTAGTAATTCATCAGTTGCGTATAACACCCAGTGCTCATTACATCACGTGCCCTCCTTAATGCCCATTACCCAGTTACCCCATGCCCCCACCCCCAGGTCTCATTTTAAATAAAAAAAAAAAAATTTAAGTTTTATTTTTCAGATTATAAACAGATGTCACAACAGTTTAATCTCTATTTTCACTGAAGCAGTAGATTTATATACTTGTTTTCCTTGGGGGATTGAAACATCAGGAAGGTTATCAGATAATGAAACAGCTGGGCCATCTAATGATTTGTAATTAACATGTTTCCTTCTGTTGAAACTGTCAGCCTTGGCAAACCTGAGAAGCAATTTTCTAGATGCCACCTAGTCATCGTAAGTGTAGGTTCATTTCTGATGTGCAGCCTTTCTTTTCTTCTGCCTCAGTTTTTTTTTTTCAGCATTTCTTCCTTTATTTTAGAATATCCAAGATTCCGTAGCCAAACAGATTGAAATATGTAACAACCTGGAACAGTCGGGTGACTTTGCATTAAAGGAATTACACCCACTTGATCTACATGCAACGCAGAATATTATGCTAAAACACAGAACACAACTTGAAGAAGTGAACCACAAGGTCCAGAGGAGTAAAGATGCCCTCAAAGCTCTGGAGGAGTTTCTGGCTTCTCTGAGAACAGCTGAACTCTCTTTTGAGCTTGTTACAGACCTTTCAGCCTCAGATACACAGGTAGTACGAGAAAACACTGTGATGCTAGAAAATAAAGAAAGAGAAATTAGCCTGATGAAGGACCAGGCCAGACATCTGGATAAACGTTTGAAGATGCTCGGCATAAGCTTCAAAGATGATGGCCAGGGTGACGACACCTGCAACAAACTCCTTGTTGCTTTGTCCAGAAAGTTACTTGGGACACGTGGCTATGGTGTGCAGGAAGAGTTCATGGAAGAAAACAAATTACTAGAGACTTGTATTTTCAAAAATAATGAACTCCTGAAAAACATTCAAGATGTGTACAATCAAATCAGTAAAATCAGTCTTAAGGATCCCACTGTTCCAGCTGTGAAACTACGGTGAGTCTCATTTCCGCCCATGTCCCGATGCAGGATAATGCTTTTCCGTGTTTTCAGTATCTATTAGGTGAGAGAATACTTCCTATGCCTTTCAACTTCTGTTCCATCCTGCTCTGCTCAGCATTCAGCATTCTTTTCTGTAGACTTTTCAAACAAGCTTCGTTTCTGTGGTTAGTGTGCCTTCACAAAATGCTCTATAATTTTTTTCTCATTGAAGTGTGTGTTTCATGGACACAGGAAGAGTGAAATAAGATGTGTGTAAAGTACTTGAGTTCCTTCAAAGTCCCTTTTAGTGACTTTGTTACTTACTACGGGGTTATCGTGATGGGGGAAGACCTAAAATACTCCACACGTTGGATAATAAAGAAAGAAGTGGTAGAAGATACGCATGCCATGCCCTGTCCCTACTTCTTCCTGAAGTATTTGGTTTTCTTCTCTCCTCCCAGCAGGATTGGGAGGGGGACCGAGTGGGAAGGCATAGGATTGAATTTGAGAGGTCAGCTAAGGTTAGTGCTGATTTTGGAGAATGAGCAGAATTGCAGTAAACTGAGGCGGGCAGCCTTCTGTATGAGTGCTGTTATTTTAATGCTGGTGTTCAGAGCCAGCCTCCAGGTCCTGCAAGTGACAATGTTAGCAAGTTACTTTTGGGGCCTCCCCTCCCCTGTCTATATCATTCCCACGTTCCGTCTCCTCTGCCCACCGAGTCCCTCAGGCTCAATGCTCCCTTGAGGCTCTTCAGCTGACCAAGCTCTTCCCTCTGAAATTGCCCTGTGCTCTCATCTCAATGAGACTTTCATTCCCACAGTGCCCACTTCTTAGTGAGGTGTCGAACTAATTACTAATTTCATTATTTATTGTTAATAAATTTTTATTATATATTTATAAATAATAAGTAATGAATAAATTAATGTTAATTTACACATGAAAATCTATACATTGATAAACAATAAATTGCTTTAATTTTTAATTTAGTTGTTAATACAACAAATACGTGTTGCGTGCTAGGTACTATTTTAGGTACTGGGGATATAGCAGTTAACAAAATAGAGAAAAACTCTTGGCCATGATAGAGCTTTTTTCTAGTGAGAGGAGTAAGATATTCAATGTTTGATGGTGATAGAAGCTATGAAGAAAAATTAAGCAAGGAAGGAGGAGGGGGTTGTAATTCCAAAAGGGTCATCAAGGACAGTTTTACTGAGAAAGTAAATCTTTGAGTCAGATGGGATGAGAGAGCTAGCCCGGTGACTACCAGGAGGAAGAGCTTTCCGGGCTGAGGGAGCGGAAGGTACAAAGGCCAGAGGTGGGAATGGGCCGCATGTCTGAGGAGAGGCAAGGAGGTGAGAAGGGCAGCGGCGAGGGGAAGAGGTATGAAAGGGGAATCAGAAAGGGAACAGGTGGGATGGGGCTTAGCTCAGGTAGGGACCTGTGGGCCATGTGATAACTTTGGCTTTTTCTTTGAGTACAATGGGAAGTCATTGGAGGGTTCTGGGCAGATGGAAATGATTTGGTTTTCAAAGTAACAGGCTCTCTCTAGCTGACGTGTTGAGAACAGAGTGTAGGAGTCAAGGGAAGATACAGAAAGTCTAGCTTCATCTGTGGTAAGGCATGATGGTGGTATGGACCAGTGGTGAGGTGGCAGAAAGGGCTAAAATTCTGAATATATTTTGAACACAGAGTCCACAAGATTTGTTGACACACTGTACCTAGGTTATAAAAGAAAGATTGGAGTCAAGAATGATTCTAGGCTTTGACCTGAGCATCTAGAAGAACGGAGTTACCATCAACTGAGATGAGAAAGAGTGAAGTTTGTCAGGTATTGAATGAAAGCTCAAGTGTGCTCGGTTTTAGAAATGACAGTTCAAAATACTTATTTGACATTCAAGTAAGGATATCAACAAAACTCTTAACAGTAGATGGAGTCAGGAGAGAGGACTGAGCTAGAGGTATGCATTCGAGAGTCATCAGCGTCTAGGATGCTATTTAAAGTCATGAGATGGAGGACATTGCCAGTGGAGTGAGTTCAGATAGGCCACAGAAGAAGGCTGAGCTGCATGCTCCAGGCACTCCATGTTAGAGATTAGGGAGATGAGGAGGAACCAGGCAAAGGTACCGAGAAGGAGTGGCCAGTATAGGAGGAGGAAAATCAAGAGTCCTGGGGTCAAGTGAGGAGGCCTTTCAAATCTTAATCTGGCTTTCTCTCCTCTCATCTCTGCTTCTGTTGTCACTCTGACCCTGCCGCTGACCAGTGAAGGGAGCAAAGATTGAGAATGGAACATGGGTTTAGCAGCATGGAGGTTACTGGAGATCTTGATGAGCGGTTTTGGAGGAGCGGTAGGGAGTGAAAGCCTTATGGGAGTGGATTCCAGAGAGAAGTGGAAGAGGGAGGGTAGAGGCAGTGAGTATGTGATAAAAGCAATTTAGACCTAGGTGAATGGAGTTAATCCTTCCAGGATTAGTTTGCAGGTTAAAGCTCTTAGGTCAAATGTTTGTTTTGTTTTGTTTTTAATTTTACTTATTTGACAGAGAGAGACAGCGAGAGAGGGAACACAAGCAGGGGGGTGGGAGAGGGAGAAGCAGGCTTCCCGCTGAGCAGGGAGCCTGATGCAGGGCTCCATCCCAGGACCCTGGGATCATGACCTGAGCTGAAGGCAGACGCTTAACCACTGAGCCACCCAGGCGCCCAATGACTCTTTTTTTTTTGATGGGGAAGAGGTTTTTGTATAGAATGTAGAAATTCAAGATTTCCTTGCTTGTTCCTTTCTCCTTGGCCTCCTCCACTCTTCCTTAGGAGCTTGCAGGGCATGATCATCCATCTCTTTTCTCTCTATTCTATGCTCTCTTTCCCGTTCACACACACACACACTCTTTCTCTTTTCTCTCACATACATATCTACTCCCTTTACAAGTGTGTTCACCACAGAAAAATTCTACTGCTTGTGGTTTTATATATTTATTATGTCTAATATACCAAATTAGTATTCTGGAGATGCAAAGAGCCTCATGAACTCTGTAATAGGACTGTGTAATTTTGATATAATAATTTGAGGGCAAATTAAAGTTAGCGTGCTCCCCCAAATTACCCATACTTGTGTTGAATCAGATTGGCTAATAACTGGCTATCAAACTTTTCTCTTTCATAATCAAGGAAAAAATCACTAATGAGACTGGATAAGGATCTAGATGAATATGAAGAAGAGAAGAAATGCTTGCAAGAGATGGTTAATTCTCTTCCACAGTTCAAAGATGGCAGAGAAAAATCACTGAATCAACAGTTCCAAAATACAGTACTTTTGTGGGAGAGTACAAAAGCTTCAGTCACTGAATGGTAAGGAGAAAAATCCCTCCCAAATCTGAGAAGTTGTTTGTAGCACAGTTAACTTTTTGAGATATGTTGAAAACACATTTACATGGATCTAAAGAGGGGCAAACGTGAGAGTTTCATACTGGAAGCTCAAGGGGCCAATGTCTGGGCAAGATCTGGAATCCTAGATTATAGCCCAATGAATTTAAGAGGTTATTTAAGAGGGATAACAAATATACAGTGTGTTTATGATTATTATTACCCCACCTGTGTTAGTTTCTGTTGCTGTTCTGTAACTAATTACCGGAAGTTTGGTGGCTAAAAAACAATACAAATTTATCTTACAGTCTGGAGGTTGGAAATTCTGAAATGAAGCTGCCTTCCTTTCTCAGAGGCTCTAGGACAGAATCCATTTCCTTGTCTTCTAGAGGCCTCCTACCACTTTCCTTGGTGTGTGTCCCCTTCCTCCATCTTTAAAGCCAGCCGTGTGGCATCTTCAAATCTTAATCTGGCTTTCTCTCCTCTCATCTCTGCTTCTGTTATCACTCTGACCCTCCTGTCTCCCTCTTATAAGGACCCTTGTGATGATACTGCACCCACACAGATAATTCATGGTAATGTCCCTATTTTAAGACCCTTAACTTAATCATACCAGCAGAGTACTTTTTGCCATGTAAGGGAACATATTCACAGAATCCAGGGATAGGATGTGGACATCTTTGGGATTGGGGGCATTATTCTACCACATCACCCTATTTGAATGGCAAACATTGCTTGTCAGTTACCACCATCTTTTCTGCAGAGCCTGGGCAGGCTCAGAAGTTTTCTTAACTATGTGATAGCCATTACCTACCAGTCCTAGTTGGCAGTTCTGCTGAATATTCTCCATCCATGCCTTCTTTCCCTTACTCTCTGCCTCGACAGAGAAGTGGTCAGGAAGGCTGATCCCTAACAGACTGTACCAGCCAGGCCAATGGGTCCAGTTGGAATAGGAAGTGGGAGGTACTAGTAGGAGATTTGAGGACAAGCAGAGAGAGAGGTCAGGATGGTCTTAACCCCTTCCCTTTCCAGCAGGTGGTTCTGGCATCTCCTACTGGCACCCTCCTGTCTGGTGGAAAGGGGACTTTCTCCCTTTCCCCTGAGGCTGAGTGGTATATCTGTTTTTGCTCTGGTTAGTTCTTCAGCTCCCTGGAAGTTTCCCTTAACTCTGCTCACCTCAGTGGTCCTTTTACACAGAACTCTGTCTGGGTGCACCTCCTGTGTTTTACTGGAAGCTGAGTGTACAGTAGTCAAGATCAAGCCTGTCTGTGGTATTCGATCTAGTCTACCCTTAGATTTTATAGAGGAAACTGAGGTCTAAAGAGGCTAAAGTAACTTATCTAAGTTCATATGACTGATTAGTGCCCAGCCATAAGTAGGTATCCTTACTGCCAAATTATCTGTATTACTTTACTTTTTTTTTTTTTTTTAAAGATTTTATTTATTTATTTGACAGAGAGAGACACAGCGAGAGAGAGAACACAAGCAGGGGGAGTGGCAGAGGGAGAAGCAGGCTTCCCGCAGAGCAGGGAGCCTGACGCGACGTGGGGCTCGATCCCAGGACCTGGGATCATGACCTGAGCCGAAGGCAGATGCTCAACGACTGAGCCCACCCAAGCGCCCCTTACTTTACTTTTTAAAGAGGGCTAAATCTAGAATGAGTTAAATAGACATAAACCGACTGTGACTTGCTGAATTAGTATCGAAACAATCTCCAAGAATAGTGCTAGGGAGGTACTGTTTTCCAAGATGGTTTTTGGTTAATGATGAAATTGAGATGCTGATTTCTTAAGATTATGAATCCTGTGTTTCTTTCTAGAGCTTACATCTGGTGTTTTTTTTTTTTTTAATTGATCTGGTGAAAATCATAATCCAGTGAGTATTTATACCATCCATTTGCCAGATAACTGTATGTGCCGTCATTCTTAGGTTACATTGGTAAAACAATATGCTACACTATGTCAAGAGGAAAAATCCTTCTCTAAAGTGTTAGTCATTATTATAGGATACTTACAAAGAGAGAGAATGGTTTTGTTATTTTTAGAGATTTACCTGTTTTACTTTTTTTTTTTTTTTTCCATAGCCTTGACCAATGTGAAAGAGTTTTGGAGCTCTTAAGACAATATCAGAATTTTAAAAGTGTCTTGACTGCTTTGATTCAAAAAGAAGAGAATGTCATCTCCCTTCAGGCTTCCTACATGGGAAAAGAGAACCTGAAGAAAAGGATAGCAGAGGTGAGTCCGGATTCCAAAGGAGACTCTACACAATGGCCTTGATAATAAAGAGGATATTATAAATAGAGTCATTTTTGAAACTTGGCTTAAAAGAACAGTGACCCTGTTTTATCAGATATCTAAGACCCTATTGAATTTATTACTAGGGCTTGGAATAATTCAGTCCCCAAGTTGATGCTGGGTTGCTTGTGTTTGGTTTTTGATACTGGTGGTGTGGTTCTGTTGGAGTCTGGGTTCACCCCTGCTACTACTTCTCTATAGTTTTGACAGTCTTTGCACTGACCTTCTACCGAAAAGGAACCTGAGACTTCATTTTAGGCTCGAGAGAATGAAGGTAGTAGGAAAACCCCTCCATTATTAGCAGGCCAAGGAATAATTACATTTTTATTTATTCGTTTTCGGTAAAGATGTGTGAGTTTACATCCATGATGCTCCATCTGTATTCATAGCCTTACCAGTCACAACATATTCTAAGAAGAGTAACACTTCTGGACACTAGGTGTCATTATTTTCTACGATTTTAGGTGGTTATCAACCAAAGTGGCAGAAGAATGGAATAGTTGAGGAATACTACTACTACACTATATTACTCTACACCAGAAAGTTGCTTTTGCTACTGGTTTTATGAGTCCTATGCTAAGGTGCTGTTAAAGGGTCAAAAGCATGTGTGAAATATAATCTACTTGATACACCTGATTGTTAGAAAGCAATTTCATTGAACTTACCAGTTGCTGAGAGAGAGAGAGAATCAACCAGATTCTTATAACTTAGTCTTTATCTAGAACTCTTACTCCTGAAGCTGAAGTGACATTCAGGGTGCGGACACATGGCCAGAGCTATAGATGAGGTGTAGCCTCTGTCTGAGACCTACTTTTTCAGACTCAGTCTCTTGGAACTGACCAATTACAAAGAACCCTGTTTGGACACTAGTTGTACAATATGTGACTGTCTAACTGGTTTCCTATGAGATTTATTATTTTTTTAAGATTTTATTTACTTATTTGGGGGGGGGAGCATGAGTGGGTGGGAGAGACATAGTTCACCCTCGTGAGTAATCAAAGGAAACCAGAACTACTCAAAAATACCTTTGTTTGCCTTTTGATGGTCAGCGAGATGTGTACTCTTATGTTGCTGGTTAAAGAGTAGATTGATACTACCCTTTTGGAAAATACTTCGACAATATTATTCAAGATCCTTGAAGATCTGTCTACCATTTGACCAAATATTTCATTTCTAGGAATCTAGCCTAAGGATATATTAAGTATGGAAAATTCTTAATACCAAAGACATTAATGGCAACACTTTAAAAATTTACTAATCTCCTTCTTTTTTCACGGGCCAAACTATGCCCCTCCACTCCAATAAATGATTTGTCCCAGAAGCTGGAAAATCCTGAAGCCAGAAAAATTGGTTTTATTTGCAAATAAGATGATCATGTGGCCTTGAGGTTTTAAGTAACACTGCTACTACTACTAAAAATGGTGATGATGATGATAATGATACAGCTTCTACCAATAATGGCTTGGCCATTATGTGCCACATTCTTCACACATTATTGTATCATTTAATTCCCACATAAGCCTATAACCCTACAAGGTAAGTAGTATTAGCCCTGTTATACTGGTGGGAAAACCAAGGTTTAGAGGTGTTTGTTTTCTTTTTTTTCTTTAGACAATTTTAGAAGTAACTGTAGGAATTTTAATGTTATTAGAATGGTGTCATGAATAAAGAACAAAGAAATTCCGCACCCCTGCCCTGTCAGTTTTCCTGATTTGCTGTGGGACTGTCAAAGGAGATACTGACTCAAAAAATAAGACCATAGGTATTGCTCTTTTATAATCTGCACAAGTGCCCAATACCCCAGCAAGTTCTCTGGGGAAAAAAAATAGTTCAAGCATGTGGGCCAGCCTAAATACTTACAAGACCTTTATCTCCTCCAGTTCTAAATCCAAATCTTGGAATCTTATCACAGAGTAGCTCAGATATTAATACAGTGACCTGGGTTCTTCACCTGATGTGAAGACAGGTTCATAATGCTAGTCCCAAGGATCTTTTTTTTTTTTTTTTAAAGATTTTATTTATTTATTCATGAGAGACAGAGAGAGAGAGAGAGAGAGAGTAGCAGGCTCCCAAGGAGCAGGGAGCCTGATGTGGGACTCGATCCCAGGACCCTGGGATCACGACCTGAGCCGAAGGCAGACGCTTAACCATCTGAGCCACCCAGGCGCCCCGCTAGTCCCAAGGATCTTACTGTTGAACAATAAGGAAGCAACACAGAGGAAAAAAAAAAAAAAAAGAAAGAACCATATCCATGTATTGAATTTTTCAGGCATGCTGATCTTGCTTACCAGTAATGTCCAATTTATTTATGTCCTGGAATTTGTAAAAAAGGTAAAAAGTGACTATAGAGCTTAAGTAACTTCCCCAGGATTATATGGCTAATAAATGGCCTAATTGTGACTTAATCCCAGGTCTATGTGACTACAAAGTCATGTTTCAATCATCATAACATTGCATTCTCTGTAGACATTTGAAATATGTATTTGGCAGAAGTAAAAATTGGTTAACTTTGCTTTGTTCCCGTTTCTCAACTGTAAAGGTTTGCTCACCAAGATATTTTTAAAATTAACAAAATAACTAATTGCCTTTAAGAAATGTGGAAGAGGGGGATGCCAGGGTCGCTCAGTCAGTTAAGCATCTGCCTTCAGCTCAGGTCATGATCCCTGGGTCCTGGGATTGAGTTCCGCATCAGGCTCCTTGCTTAGCGGGGAGCCTGCTTCTCCCTCTGCCTGCCACTCCCTCTGCTTGTGCTCACTCTCTCTCTCTGACAAATAAATAAAATCTTTTTTTAAAAGGGAAAAATGTATAAGGGCCCAGGCGTTTCTTATTATGTTGAGAATCTTATATCTAATATGGTATCTAGCATATGAGCATTTTATATATTTGCTGAAATAA
Source organism: Leptonychotes weddellii (assembly GCF_054177405.1). Lineage (NCBI taxonomy): Eukaryota > Metazoa > Chordata > Mammalia > Carnivora > Phocidae > Leptonychotes > Leptonychotes weddellii. The sequence goes on along the minus strand of NC_138377.1, from coordinate 32,775,208 downwards.
TATATTATTTTGTATGGAAGCTATACAAGTTCTAGTACACTAATATTTCTTTTCTCAGATGCTTTTTTAACTGTCTGAAAAAAAGCACATTTTAATACTGATGGTTAGCATAACTTTCAGTTAATTTTGTGATGAATTAGATACTGTCTTCAGAAACAATCCATTTCTGTAGTATGTATTTGTAGCGTGAGACTTTACACCAGTGGCTGAAACATGATATACCACTGAGAACTTTTGTCTTCCAAACCGTAGAAACCCAGATGTTTATCTAGAATATGGGACCAGATTCCCACTCCCTTTAATGAAAGACAGAAGTGCAAAAGTAAGACTAAAGGCTAGAATGTCAGGGGACTATTCAAGTTTGGGAAAAGGCAGAGTGAGTCTATTTTTCCTTTATTCTACCCTTTCCATTTATTGTGGAACAAAACCCACAGTTCCTGTCAGTGGTGACAGTACCTTCTCTTGCTCTTTCTTTTTTCTTCTCTCAGTGGTGGCTTTTGTCAGTGTAACAACAAAGTTCTTTTAATTTTTTTTTTTCCATTTGATTGAACAAAATTTATTATGCCCAGTGCGAAGAGTCCTGTGCCAGGAGAGAAACATCGGCGTTTGCATTTCATCTTTTCAGATGTATCAGTCAGTCATTAGTCAGGAGACAGAAACCTCCCCAGTAATTTTTTCTCATTTTAAAATTTTTATTCAATTATTGTTTCAGTTAAACTTTTATTTTGAGATAATTGTAGATTCACATGCAGTTGTTAAGAAATTCTTTTTTTTTTTGAGCAATCTCTCTTTCTCTTCCTTTTCTTTTTTTTTTTATTTTTTATTTTTTTTTAAAGATTTTATTTATTTATTTGACAGAGAGACATAGCGAGAGCAGGAACACAAGCAGGGGGAGTGGGAGAGCGAGAAGCAGGCTTCCCGCTGAGCAAGGAGCCTGATGTGGGACTCCATCCCAGGACCCTGGGATCATGACCTGAGCTGAAGGCAGACACTTAACGACTGAGCCACCCAGGCGCCCCAGTTGTTAAGAAATTCTATAGCGAGATCCTGTGTACCCTTTACTGTAAGTTAGTTTCCCCAGTGTTAAATCTTATAAAAGTACATAGTACATGGGGCGCCTGGGTGGCTCAGTTGGTTAAGCGACTGCCTTCGGCTCAGGTCATGATCCTGGAGTCCCGGGATCGAGTCCCGCATCGGGCTCCCTGCTCGGCAGGGAGTCTGCTTCTCCCTCTGACCCTCCCCCCTCTCATATGCTCTCTCTCATTCTCTCCCTCTCAAATAAATAAATAAAATCTTTAAAAAAAAAAAAAAGTACATAGTACAATATTGCACTCAGGCTACTGACGTTGATACAGTCAAGATAAAGAACATTTCCATCACCACAAGGACCCCTCGTATTGTCATTTTAGAACCCTCCTGTTTCCCTCCTGTGTGTACATACAGTATGTAACCTTTGGGGATTGGCTGTTTTCACTCAGCATAATTCTCTGGAGATTCATTCAGGTTCTTGTGTGTATTGATAGTTTGTTCCTTTTTCTTGCTGTGTAGTATCCCATGGTATGGTTGTAACCACAGTTTGTTTAATTATTCACCACTGAAGGACGTCTAGGTTGTTTATAATTTTTGGCTATTATGAGTAAAGCTGCTATAAACCTCCGTGTAGGGGTCTTTATGTGAATAGAAGTTTTTATTTCTCAGGATTAACTGCCCAGGAGTACAGTTGCTGGCTTGTATGTTAATTGTGTATTTAGTTTTTAAAGAAACTGCCTAGCTATTCCCATCAGTAATGTGGAGTGATCCAGTTTCTCTGCATCATTGCCAGCATTAGATATTGTCTCCATTTTTTTTAAGCCATTCTCATAGGTATGTAGTGGTATCACATTATGGTTTAATTTGCATTTTCCTAATTTGCTAATGGTATTGATAATCTTTCCTTGTGGTTGTTTGCCATCTGTATGTCATCTTTGGTGAACTCTCTCTTCATATCTTTTTCTATGTTATTTGGCCCTAGGGAGTGATTATTTTCTAAAAGTTTTCTGTCATGCTAGATTGTCCCATTTTTGGTTCTCTGGCTGAAGAGAGCAAGCTTCCCTTAGGACTTTTTTTTTTTTCCCCGCGCTGCTTCAGCACACGCTCAGGGATATCTGAGGGAAAAAAGAAAATGCAGGGAACTTACCACCAAGTTGGTGCTCGAGAGATGATGCCCCCAGTTGTTCAAGAAGGTATATATGATATCCAGGGTTTTTAGTTGTACTTAATGGGAAGAATGGGGAAGATTATATCTACTCTGTATTTCCAGAAATTTCCTCAGGTGTATATATTTTTTTAGATATTTGCTTATGAGAAATCTATTTTCAAATTTTATACAATTGTTTAAAATGCTCAGGTAAGACTGGTAAGCTGAGTGAAACATGAAGATTACATTTAGTCAGCTCTCAAATTTTATTTTGTAGTTTAAGATCATTGGCCTTTTGATAAAGTAGTGTTTCACCTTCCATGTTAGAAGTAATGTGGAGTTAGAATCATGGAAGATTAAAATTGAAACCATATTAAAGATGTATTAGAGGGCGCCTGGGTGGCTCAGTCGTTAAGCGTCTGCCTTCGGCTCAGGTCATGATCCCAGGGTCCTGGGATGGAGTCCCACATCGGGCTCCTTGCTCGGCAGGAAGCCTGCTTCTCCCTCTCCCACTCCCACTCCCCCTGCTTGTGTTCCTGCTCTCGCTATCTCTCTCTCTGTCAAATAAATAAATAAAAATCTTTAAAAAAAAAAATTTAAAGATGTATTAGAGTTCTGTCTGTTTTATTCAGATGAGCATATAGGTTCTTCAACACTCCAAAGATGATTCCTGTTAGAGGAATCTAGGATCTGCCATTTTTTATACTATTGAATGAAAGTGCTTTTTTGGGGTAGACTGTTATTTCATATGGACAAGAAACATGGTTTTAGATGATTATAATTATTTCATCATGCAGAGTGGGAAGAAATTTGGGTGTAGCATTATTGTTAAATGAGATGGTTAGGATTCTAAAAACTTTTTATTGAGAAAGTGTGAAAATAACAGCTTGCTTTACAAAAGTATAATGTACAAAGGAAATACTCTGTTATGAATAGCCAATAATAGAATTTTGGTTCTTACCAGTTTTTCTATGTAAATATATCAAAAACATGTTACCTATCTTTTTTACAGATTGAAATTGTCAAAGAAGAATTTAGTGAACATTTAGAAGTTGTAGACAAGATTAACCAGATCTGCAGAAATCTACAATTTCATCTAAATAAAATGAGAATTTTTGAAGAGCCTCCTTTTGAAAAAGAAGCTAATATTATTGTGGATAGATGGCTTGATGTGAGTGACAATTTAATTCACTAAAAATTTTATTTTGTAGCCAATCGATCTTTTCTGTTGTATCTTTAATATTTTTATCTAATTATAAAATTCAAAAGTGTTTATTGTGTAAAATGTTCAAATAATATAAAATTTATGACTTAGGAATTAATTTCACCCCCAGAGTTGGACGCTACTAACAAATGGGTCTATCATCTTTGAGATATAAAAGCTTATACTCAACTTATTTAAAATTAATTAATACAGAAACCATTCGAGAAATTCATGTTCAACTATATATTTATATATTACAGTTTTGGTTGAGTAATAATTGTATTTTTATGAATTACAGAGTAAGAACTTGTCCGTGTAATATTTTCTTGTGTTTTAAAAGCACCTTTAATTTATGGTTTAGAAATTAGGAAGACTATTGCTTTGAGTTGCCTATAAGTGGCAGCAAAGTTTTTTTTGTGGAAGGAAGAACTACGTGATATGTTAAAGCACATTTTTTGTTGATAAGTAAAGCAAATTATTTAAAAGCAAAGGTAAACTAAACTTTTATTTTAAAATAGAGTCTGAAACAATGGTTTTTATACTTTTTACCACTAAATGTGTTCTTTCTATTTTTTAATTATGGTAGATAAATGAGAAGACAGAAGACTACTATGAAAATCTTGGTCGAGCTCTAGCTTTATGGGACAAACTTTTTAACTTAAAAAATGTCATTGATGAGTGGACTGAAAAGGTCCTTCGAAAAATGGAATTACATCAACTGGCTGAAGAAGAAAGAGAAAAACTGAAGGTAATTTGTAACCGAGATATAATGTATGCTTTTTGTGCACAGCTGATGTTTGATATGGAGCTTGCTTTCTTGAAGCAGAGTAGAGAAATCACAAAGAAATGTCTTATTTCTTTCATTATCCCTTGAGTGGGACCTTTCTGTTGTTTCCTTTGTGATATCTAGGACGGTGTTAGCAGGTATTACTAATCTGGGGTTGACAGACACCCAAGTGGTTCATGGATAAAGTGACCTCATGTGGGAAAAATTGCATCTTTATTTTTATGAATGTCTAACCAAAATGTAGTATTGGTTCCAATTATGAATGTAGTCAACAAACATAGTTGGATGAATGTTCTGTGTGACTTTGTTATCAAGAAAATCACAGATATTTTTGAATCATTATCCAGATGTAACTGTTACCTTTTATCACTACTTTGAAATTATGGTATTTAGTAGTGTCACTTCTAGTTCTTATTATTTAAGGTATTAATATAGAAACATATATATTACTACAGCAATAATTACTTTTAATATTTTGATAACTGTAACTCAATATAATTGTTTTCCTTTATAATCCTACATAATTTATCTCACATTTTGTTTTTAAAATACTGTTATGCAAAGGGTCCACAGGATTCACCAGACTATCAGAGGCATTTATGGTATAAAAAATGTTAATAACTCCTAGAAGAAGCCCCATCAAAATGCATAATTGTTCCCAGGTGGTCAATATTGGTCCCAGGGGTTGGCAGACATTTTCTTAAGAGGTCAAATGGTAAATATTTTAAGCTTGTAGATCATTTGGTCACTGTCACAACTGCTTAATGCTGATGTTGTAGCTTGAAAGCTTTCATAGACAATACATAAATGCTTGGAAGTAACTGGGTTCCAATAAAACTTTGTTTATAAAAATAGACTGCCAGCCCTTAGACTGTTAGCCCCTGATCTACATCACGATTATGGGTAACCTTCGTAATTTGAATTAAGCAGTCTCTCCTTACAAAAGATTAGAAAAAAATACCAGGCCAAGTATGAAAATCTTATTAGAGCTTCAAAAAAGGCTAGTTTTTAAAACCTTAATCTCTGGTTTTGCCATTTGGAAAGATTTTAAGTTATCTCTTTTAACCCTAGGAAGAGTTCTTTCTAATAGCTTATTTATGTTTTATTCACTTGGATCGCATGAAATCTCAATCTTTGTTGGTCAGAAAACAGTCAAATATTAGCAATTATATCTGGTTCGGTGTAATAGAAAAGTATGTCTGTGTGCATGAAGGCTTTGTAGTATGCCAGGTCTAATGCTTCATTTGTTCTCTAATGTTTGTTATTTTATCCACTTTTAAATTCACATATCCATTTTTATACATTTGAAAAAGGTTTTCAAAAATGTGTAGAGATTTATGAGTTTCCTTTGTATATGGTGATAGAAATTATGATTTTCGAGTGTAAATGAGTAAGTCCCTTAAAAATGCCTTGATATGCAGGTTGTTTAAAAATTTGAAGTTAGGGGTGCCTGCGTGGCTCAATCGTTAAGCGTCTGCCTTCGGCTCGGGTCACGGTCCTGGGGTCCTGGGGTCCTGGGATCGAGCCCCACATCGGGCTCCCTGCTCGAGGGAGGCCTGCTTCTCCCTCTCCCACTCCCCCTGCTTGTGTTCCCTCTCTCGCCGTGTCTCTCCCCTGTCAAATAAATGAAATCTTTAAGAAAAAAAAAAAAATTTGGAGTTAAAGATTGTAAACTGCCAGCCTGTGGGCCAGATTCTGCCAACAGAGTGTGTGCGCGCGCGCGCGCGCATGCGCAGATGGCACAGTTTGCACCGATCTATGAAATGCAATTCAGGTGCTGTATTCTGTGTAGCACAAGCCTGACCACCTCTGTCGTCTTCTAGTTAGAAGGCTTCACTCAGTTGTAACATTTGCCTGACTCATAAAGTCACTTGGGTTTATAACTCCTAGGACTCCTTCAAAAAAACAGGTGATTTGGGGGAAATTCAAAGGCCCTCTCAGTTTCTGTATATAATAATAGTAATCATGGGTGCCAGAAAATAAAGTATAAAGTAAAAAGATATTTTCCATTAACATTATTTGTTATAGGAAGAGTTACAAGCCCATGAACAAAAATCTTCAGAGTTTTCTAAAAGAGTGGCTAAAATCCAGTGTCTCCTTCAAAGCAGTGAAATACCCCTTGAACTGCAGGTAAGAGCATTTTTATTTGACAGTTGCAATTAAAGCACTCTAAAGTAATGCTCAGAGGTACCTGGGTGGTGCCGCCGAATAAGCGTCCCACTCTTGGTTTCAGCTAAGGCCCTGATCTCAGGGTCATGGGATTGAGCTCCACATTGGACTTGCACTCAGTGCAGAGTCGGCTTGGGTTTCTCTCTCCCTCTCCGTCTGCCCCTCCCCCCTGCGCTCTCTCCCTCTCTCTCTCAAATAAACAAACAAATCTTTAAAAAAATAATGTTCATAAACCAGAATTCTAAATCTTAAAACTAAAATAAAGTTAGGATCATTATTTAGTTCACCTTCATTCAGTTCCTACATTAAATCCAACTAAATTTTTAATAGTTGGCATAGTTCATTATATTTGTTTAGAATACATACTATTTTTGTATTATTTTATTCTCATTTCACTTATTTCCAGGACTCCTGTATAGAGGTGTAAAGTAACAAGGGTTTCCTCTTGAGTGTCTTTTGGCCATAGGAAGGAGAATATGGCTCAAGTGATTCTGTGTTTATTAATTGGTAGATGCAGAAGCAGGGAGATTGCCCCAAGTGTGGTTTTCTATTGTGTGAAGAGATTTCTTACAATTTTATTTAGATCAGAGTGCACAGTGGCTGAATATGATGTCCGGAGTCAGACTTTCTGGGTGGGGTCCTGGCTCTGCCACCTACTAGCTTTGTGATCTTGGGCAAGTTACTTAACATTCTAAAGCCTGTATTTTGTACATAAAGTGCTTACCACAAAGCTGTGCATATAATAAACAGTAAATGCAGGTTTAATTTTTTTCTATATATTTTAATATATTTTCAAATGAATGTCATGAGATGGCACCGCAATTGATACGCTAGATAAAACTTGTTTCGGGAGGAAGGATTCAAATTAGTCTTTTGGAAAGAAAAGTCCGAATGTCAATCTCAGTTTTTCATATTACTCTTTTTTAAACAATTGGAATTGTATCAGTGATGTAGAACAATGAAGAATTAATTTCGCATTGAAAGGAAGCAGTCCCTCAATTCATTCTCTAGCAATGCAGTTGTCTTAAAATAGTTAAATAGTTAAATAAAGTCATATGTTTCATGATTTCAGGTCATGGAGTCCTCCATTTTAAACAAGATGGAAAATGTAAAAACGCATTTAGTGGGAGAACCCAACCTCTCTGCTCTCAGTGGCTGCACGGCTGAGCTAAGGGAAGATCTTGACCAAGCCAAGACCCAGATTGGAATGACCGAGTCTCTCTTAAAAGCCCTGTCTCCTTCCGACAGCTTAGAGATCTTTACTAAACTAGAGGTATGTCCCAGCTGTTTCTCTTCTGTGGTTCAGATTTATTTTCACCCTTATTTCTGATAAATTTGACCTCTTGAGGTTAATGAAAATAGTTACTAAAAAATGAAAGTTGGGGCAAAAACTCAGAAAGACAATTTGTCATATAGTTAGCAGTTTCACCTTTGAATTGCTTTGGGGGCAGTAATTATTTGATATTAAAATTGCATTGTGTTATATATTTACTGGCTAAGGTAAAGCGAGTCCACCCAACAGAAAATCATTTAGATTTTTACAAAAACAAAGGAGATCTATTATGCTTTGTGTAAGTTGAGCTCATTTTGAGACTTAATTGTTGTTTGTTTGTTTATGTATTTAGGAGATACAGCAGCAAATCCTACAGCAAAAGCACAGTATGATGTTACTTGAGAATCAAATAGGTTGTCTGACTCCTGAGCTCTCTGAATTAAAAAAGCAATATGAAAGTGTCAGTGATTTATTTAATACCAAAAAAAGTGTTTTGCAAGATCACTTTTCTAAGTTATTGAATGGTGAGTACAATGTTTCTCTTAACTGTTTCTGGGAATCTTGAAGTCTGAATAAGTCTTGTGAACATGAAGGCTTATCTAAGCTTTACTTACAAATGGTTGCAGAGATTCTAGTTAAGGAAAGGGATTTATTTAGTTAGGATTTATTCAGATAACTCTTTTGGGGGGAAGCACCCACTGATCTATGCTTATTGTAAATAACATCTATTTCTTTCAAGTCCCAAATCTTTATTTCATGAAAGAAGGTCACCAGCATTTTCACATCTGACCTGCTCACCATAGTGAGTGAATCCGGGGACATGTCTGTGAGCAGGCTGCCCCTGCAAGTGCCTTTGGGTGTCCTGTGTGCTTGGAAAGGAGGTTTGGCATAGAAAATATACCACAATTTGGGGCACCTGTGGGCTCAGTTGGTTAAACATCCGACTCTTGATCTCAGCTCAGGTCTTGATCTCAGGGTCATGAGTTCAAGCCCTGCATTGGGTTCCATGCTGGGCGTGGAGCCTACTTAAAAAAAAAAAAAGAAAGAAAAAGAAAATATACCACAATTACTCTCTAGAATCTGTTAGCCTCAGAGTTGGGTTTCAACTTATTACCACTTTATACAATGACCTATAGCCATGTCATGCAAAGCAAATTTCAAAGTCTCTTACTTGAACAAGGTGTCTGAAGTCTCTCTTGAATGAATACAACTTCCTTTGTTTTTTCCTGCAGATCAGTGCAAGAACTTTAATGACTGGTTTGGCAACATTAAAATGAACCTTAAAGAGTGTTTTGAATCATCAGAAACAAAAAAGAGTGTGGAACAAAAGCTACAAAAACTTTCTGTAAGATATGTATATATATGTATATAAATTTTAATCAAAATTTATGAAAACAAAAATACTAGAGACAGAGAACTGTATTTAAATAGATAAAATCGTTACTTTGGGGGTGCCTGGGTGGTTCAGTTAGTTAAGCCTTCTGATACTTGATTTCGGATCGGGTCATGATATCAGGGTTGTGGGATCAAGCCCCGCCTTGGGCTCCATGATGAGTGGAGCCTGCTTAGGATTCTGTCTCTCCCTCTCCCCTTCTCCCCACTCAAGCTCTCTCTCTCAAAATAATTAATTTGTTAATTAATTACTTTGACTTACTAGTTTCTCTACAGAGATAATGTTTCCAAATAACCAACTTTCCCCCAAATATTTTGAAACTCCATATATATTGGGCAGGGGTGCGAGTCACTTAAACAAGTTCTACTTTCACACCTATTGTAAGATCCTTTTAACTTAGTGTTTACTGGTAAATCCAGTCAAACTAAAATTATATTTGATAAGAAATGCGTCTTTACCTAGTGTGGATTTTGAAATCCCTTTACTTTCTTGAGAGATCTCTTAACTTTTTATTATTTTTTTCTGAATAATATTTCTTTAAAAAATCTCAGTTGAACTTTAATACAAGCTGGTTGAACTATGGTGGAGGGAAGCCTGAAATAAAAGGTAATGTGCATGGGGGCATTTAAAATGCATATGGCATCCTTAAATCTTGGTCACTTTAGGTTAGATTATCTAGTACTTTAGGGTTGATGATAAGTCATACTTTCAAGCTTATGAGTGGCACTAAATGTTCTTTGTTTGATTCCTTGCTTTGATGCTACTGTTGTTTATTGATAGAATTGCCTTTCTTCTCTTTTTTAGTTTAAGCCCCAACTTTTTTTATTTTTTGCCTTTAACTTTACCCATTGCATGGGTCTTAGCAATTGATGCTCAAACCTTGACCCACAAACATTGAAATAAAATTCTGATTTGGACAAAATTAAATAGAGAATTGTCTATTTAGGTTTACATGTTGATTACCAGAAGGGAGCAAGTATTTAGAAGTTGAGGAAAGAAAAATGCAACTTTCCCAGTCTTATTCCTACTGACGTTCATGGTGGCCCTGCATTATTTTGCTTGATGCCATTTCCAGTAAGTCAGATGTACACACACATTCTACAACTAATACAAATCATCTTCCGATCATTTGCCATTGAAGTTAGCCGTATCCCCATAGCTCCTTTTTTTATATTAGATGTGAAAAAGATGGCATGTCTGTGTACTGGCTTGGAAAGTGTCATGGGGGTTGTAGAGACCACACTTTGACTTTGCCAGTAGAACATCACTGACTTTCTGTCTTTCTTAAGGATTTCTTGACTCTTGAAGGAAGAGGCAGTAAAATACAGCAGATGAGAACTGTATTGAATCATGTGAAGAAGCATCTGCCCAAAGCACATGTTAAGGAGCTTAATAGTTGGATTATAAATCAAGAAATTGAATTAGAAAAAATGGAGTCCATTTGCCAGGCACGAGCAAAGGAGCTTGGTGACCACTTGAAGCAGCTACTGAGGTAGGAAATAAAGGCAATATCTAAGTAACATGTTTTCTAATGGTACCTTTATATGTTTTGTGCCTCAGTACAGCTAACGTTGGGATATACAATACACACAAATTTCACAAATAAAATACATCTTTTCAAATCTAAGTTTGTCTCTAGGAAGATAGAAGTTAAGAGAATTCTTCAAATTATCTAATATAGTAATAGTTCAGGGGAGAATCCAAAAATGTTTTCTGTTTGTTTCCTGCTCTTGATGATACATTTGTGTAGCTCATTGCTTTATAGAATCCCACTCTAATGCAGGCTATTACTGTTCAGATTTTAATGTTACAAATTATATTTTCCCTAAAGAATAACAAAAAAGGGTAGTAAAAACCTGGTTAGCTTACAAAAGTCATGCCAACCCTCTCTTCATAGACACACTTTTTGCTTACTTTATATTTTAACATATGTAATGTTCTTTTAGACTCCAGGATGACCACAGAAATCTGAGCGAGTGGTTGACTAGTCAAGAAGAGAAATGGAAAGAAATGGAAAAGTCAGGAGAGAAAATTGAGCTATTTTGCGAAGCTGTAGCTAGAAAGAGGTAGAGCTGATCTTGTATGAATATATTTTCTGCTGACATGGTTTCTTACGTGGTGTTGTGACTGCTATAAACTTTCAGTGATGTTTGCAATTTACAGGGAACAGTTTGAATCTCTGGCCCAGTTGAACAGGTCTTTGAAGGAATATGGGCTTACTGAAGAAGAAGAAATAATAATGGAATCGACACATTTGATTGATAGATTCCAAACATTTTTGAGACAATTATGTGAAATTGATGAAGAGGATAAGTTACCTCCTACAGAAGACCAGCACTTTAATGATCTTGCGCATGATATAATTCACTGGATAGCAGGGATTAAAGAGTCCCTTATGGTTTTGAATTCATCTGAAGGCAAAATGCCACTTGAGGAAAGAATCCAAAAAATAAAGGTATAACTATGAAAACTAAATTTCAAAGGTCAGGGTGAACTCTAATTTTTAAAAGATTTAGAGGAAAACTGCAAAGATTTGTTTCTTAATGGAAAATAGGATTACTGTGGAATGGCTGAAGGCATTCAGATAACTGAGCTTAAAAGACAGAATGGCTGTGATGGATCTAAAATTATTTCCAAGCAGACAGAAGAGAGAAGGTATATCCTCTCTTTGTAAGAGCAGTGCCTGCGGAGCTGTGGCAGTGGGAGTTTGCTAGGATGTAAAAAGAATATATATCAGTACAGAGAGGCATCAGCATAGTCAAGGGCAGGGCTGGAGAGGAACGCTTCTTCACAGCAAATATGTGTGGTTCATAAAGGTTATTAGGTGCTGAGGGGGTGGCAGAGGGCAAGGAAGTCTCAAGCTCCTCCCGGCCCCCTTTTAATCTAAGGGGATAGACATTGTTAGTTAAAAATGCAGGGGACAGACGCTCATGTGCTTAAAAGGAACCTGGAAGGATTGAAATTACGTTAATCAAAGCATTGTTACGGGAAGAAATGGTTCTGCATAGTGAGCTGTAAGTGTTGGTGAGGTTTACTGAAGTAATTGGGATTATATGTGAAAGGTTTTCCAGGGGAGATGAATCTGGAGTAGCGTTTCCAATTAGGGAGGAACTTGATTGTTTAGAGCAAAGGAGGGAAAGAGAAGAACAGGGAATGGGAATTATGTTGTAGCTGAGGGACAAGAGTTGACAAAGGGCAATGCATTTTCCTCTGGGAAGCCCTAAGTCTCATCTTGAGTGTATAAAAATGTTGTGTTCGGTTGTTACCCTAACTCTCTATCAATAAATAATGGAGTGGTTAGGAAGAAGGATTTTCCAGGGTCTTTTGGGCATCTGTCTTATTTGAAGGCAGTTGAAAATCAGGAGGAGAGCAGGAATACAATGAGATCAACCTGAAAAATATTTGTTGAGAACCAGTTCTGTATCATGTGAAGGAGATAACATTGTCTTTGGGGCATATATAAAAATGAAAAGATAATTTTGAAATCTCAGCAGTTAGAATCTAAATATAATGTATATAAATCAAAAGATACCATATGTACTTTCCCTAAGTAATGCAAATGAGATTCTAAGATCTTTTTTATTTAATTCAGGAAATCATTTTACTAAAGCCTGAAGGGGACGCTAAAATACAGACCATCATGAGTCAGGCTGAGGGCAGCAAGGCTCCGTTGGCTCCAAAGACCCTTACTGATATCAAGAACCAGTGGGACAACACAGTCCATTTAGCCAACACATATCTAAGGTAAAGGGCAATGCCATCACTTATTCATGGCTTTTCATCGCACCGTGAAGCCATAACAAGTATGTTTTGTCTGCCTCCTGGATTTGGATAGAATATCTCTTGGAGAGAAAGTCAGTAATGTCAGGGGCATCCACAATGTCAGAGGCAGAAATGAAGATGAATAGTTCTCTGGATCAGATAGAAAATACACTGTCATAACTGTGGTAGTGTTCACTTTAGCTGGTTCATCAACCCATGGAGTTCTTGGTAACAAATTAGCATTGTCTATCATTCCACCTTCACCACTCTGCTTCTTACCAAAACTCCCTACCTCCAGACAATTTCAGTGTCTTTATGGTATTACTGTAGAATAATTATGCTTTTAAATATATATTCTAAGAGATTCTTAAATGTGTAAACGTAAATGTTGCCTGAATTCAGTGGACATAAGTCTGGTGAAAATTTTTAATTAATATCACATCTTAAATGATACATTTACTATTTAGTGGAAATATGAATTTTGTATTTTTTCTAGGAAGACAGATCAAAACTAAATTTAAGTTATAGAAAGTATAAACTAGTTAGTTGGCCAATATACTGAATGATTATTTATTTTACCTATATGAGAAAGAAGAATATAAGATAATTGTATTTAAGCATAATAAAAACTGTAATGGTTTGGAATCTAAATTATTAAGTGTTTATTCTCAGGTCAAATTATGTAAGAAAAATATTTTTTTTAAGTAAAACTACAAATAATTTCTATCTTGATTTCTGAGCTAAACTTAGTGCTATTTAGAATGTCATTAATGCCAAAAGAGTCTTTGGGAATAATTTATGTTAGTGTTATTTTAATGCTTTTTATTATAATGTATATTGTACTATAATATGCAAAAAGCATTCCAATTTGCTAAGAGTATTTCCTTTCTAAAATATTTGTTCAACTTAGCCATCAAGAAAAGCTTCTACTAGAAGGAGAGAAGTATTTGCAAAGTAAGGAGGATCTGAGATTAATGCTCACAGAACTAAAAAAGAAACAGGAAGTGGGCTTTGCTCTGCAACATGGTTTGCAGGAGAAGAAAGCTCAGTTAAAAATTTATAAGAAATTCCTCCAGAAAGCACAAGATTTGACATCCTTGCTAAAAGAGTTAAAATCTCAAGGAAGTTACCTCTTAGAGTGCACTAAAAATCCCAACTTCAGTGAAAAGCCTTGGCTGGAAATAAAGCATCTACACGAAAGTCTTCTCCAACAGCTACAGGTGAAATGGTCAAAATAAAATTTCAAATGATTGTCATAACTATGTCATATTTGTATATGGAACCATTTTTTGTTCTTTTGGTAAATCAAAAACTTTTAACATTTAATTTGTCATTTTTAGATACAAATACTAACTCCTCGATGCATCAGTTTTGCTAGAGGAATCCAGTGCCTATTGTTTGATGATGATGTTATTTTTTTCTCATCCAAGTTCTCCTTTTCAGGGGTTGGAAGGGTTACAATTTTTTTAAAAAGATTTATTTATTTATTTGAGAGATAGAGAGAGAGCGCACAAACCTTCACAGGGGGCCAGGGGAGGGGCAGAGGGATAGAATCTCAAGCAGACTCCACAATGAGCAGGGACCCTGATGCTGGGCTCCATCTCATGACCCTGAGATCATGAGCTGAGCCGAAACCAAGAGTTGGACACTTGGTTAACCGACTGAGCCACCCATGCTCCCCTAAGATTTTTTAATGTATCTCTCTGAAAGTGATGATGTCAAAGTGATCCATGCATCTACCTATCCATACATTTGTCCATCATCTATCCATTGTAATGGTTTACAGTTGACCCTTAAACAAAGTGTGGGGCTAGGGGTGCTGAGCTCCCCCCCAGTTGAAAATTTGTGTATAACTTTTGACTTTGGGAAAATTTAACTGCTATTAGCCTACTGGTGGCCAGGAAGCCTTACAGATAATATAAACAGTCAATTAACACATATTTTTATGTTATATGTATTATACATTGTATTCTTACAATAAAATAAGCTAGAGGAAAGAAAATGTTAAGAAAATCGTAAGAGGAGGGACTCCTGGGTGGCTCAGTCGGTTAAGCGTCTGCCTTCGGCTCGGGTCATGATCCCTGGGTCCTGCAATCGAGTCCCACATCGTGCTCCTTGCTCAGCGGGGAGCCTGCTTCTCTCTCTCTCTCATAAATAAATAAAATCTTTAAAAAAATCATAAGAGGAAATGCATTTACAGTACTGCACTGTAAAAGATCTGTGCATAATTGGATCCAGATAGTTCAAACCCCTGCTGTTCAAGGATCAGCTGTACATTCATTATTCTGTATAAACCCCATCAGTTTCTCTCTCTTGAATGATCTGCAGTAAAAGAGTTAAGAGATAAATGTCAGCTTGCCACGGGGGAGTGTATTCTCATAAGAGAATTGCCTATAATTTGCATCCTGGAAGTTAGATTCAATGTAAGGATCATGTGGATAAGAAATCCTGCTTATACAGACTGCAGGAGATGTGCAGAGATAAAGAGATACCCACTTGACTCTAAGTTGTTGAGTTAATAATTACTACTTTTCTAATCAGGTGTGGCCGCCTTATTTTCTTATTTCAGGAAGAGAACTTGAAGGTGGGTTCGCTCTTTAGTTAGGATTACTTTTTCCTAACACACAGTGTTGGAATTTAATTCTTAGGAAAGGAATCTGAAGTTACGCTGATCTCATATAGTCTCATTTCCAACTGTGGATATTTGGTTTTACTGAGAAGGATAATTAAGGGAGCTGCTTTATTATAGATGTTTGTGATTTGATTATATAATTTGAAGCATTTATGTTTTGTAAACCTCTTGAGAAATAAATTGTCCTCAGGAATGAAATGAAGGCAAAGAAGCATGGAGGGAAACAAATGTGATTTCAATAAGCCATTTTCAGGGGGGAGGAGGAGATTTTACATTGAAATATCTCAACTACTGAAAACTTCACTTAAGAACTCTGGACACTTTATGGCCCTATTCCTATTTCAAGAGGAAACCTCATGAAACAAGTGTTATGAACAATTTAATTATTTTCTGAGTGAGAAAATTCAGAGACATAGTTGGTGAATTGTCAATGGTTTTATTTTTAGGATTCTGTGCAAAAATTGGAAGGTCATGTTCAAGAACACCAGTCATACCAGCTTTGTGTCATAGACCTGAATGCCGCATTGGACGATATCTCCAAGGAATTTGCCAGTTTTTCTGATAAGCCTGTGGATCAAATAGCAGTTGAGAAAAAACTGCAGAAACTGCAGGTATTAAACAGTGTCCAGACATCATGGACATTAAAACAGAATCAATATTGGGGCGCCTGGGTAGTTCAGTCGTTAAGCGTCTGCCTTCGGCTCAGGTCATGATCCCAGGGTCCTGGGATTGAGCCCTGCATCGGGCTCCCTGCTGGGCTGGAATCCTGCTTCTCCCTCTCCCACTCCCCCTGCTTGTGTTCCCTCTCTCGCTGTGTCTCTCTCTGTCAAAGAAATAAATAAAATCTTAAAAAAAAAACAAAAAAAACAGAATCAATATTAATTACAATGAACAAATCAGTGTCTTTGATCAGAAATCCAGTTACTCTTCAGGTGACTAAGATAATTAAGATTCTGACTAGTCATGGAAAATGGGAATGTTCTTTTTTAGTGACCACATCCATTTATAATTTGAACATTTCTGTGCACTCCGGACCCTCAGAGACCGTTCTACCCATGACCAGTCTGTACCTCCTGGAGATCTTTGATTCAAAGATCGAAGTGATTCCAGGAGATACTGGGAAGTCAAAGAATGTACCTGATACCACAGGACCAGGGGGAAATGCTTCAGTTTTGCATTCTTTATCGGGGTGGACGGGAATTGTATAATTTTTACCTTATTGCTTTTTGTACTCATGGTCTAAATTAGAGCTCTCTCCAGATGTAGGGCTTCCAAAATCCTCTCCCTCACTCCAACAGCACCTAGCCTCTTGCAGTGAGGATCACAGCTCTTGATCCACATCCTCAAAACACATCCCTTGGATTCTCACTCTTTGCTTAGCCAACAGTAAGCAGGCCTGGGAGGTGTCTTCTAGAAGAGAACAAAGTAAAGCATTTTCTCAGCTACTTCTTTGGCAGCTCCTTAATTGGAGATTTCATGGGGTGAGACTCAGAACAGCACTGCTGGCCTGAGTGTGGGAATTCTTCATCTCTTTCTTTTTTTTTTAAGTTTTTAAATTTATTTAAGTAATCTCTACACCCCATGCGGGGCTCGAATGCCCACACGCATGCTCTTCTGACAGAGCCGGCCAGATGCCCCCTCATCTCTTTCTTTTAGGGACCTGGGAATCAAGCAAGCCCTCTCCTCCATGGCCTGACATTGTGAGAGGCTACCTCCCTTTTTAACAGCAATCATTTGACAGATGTTGAGGGCTCATCATGTCCAAGGCACTGTTTGGGTGCCATGGATGACTAAGAAAAGTGTTAGGTAGGAGCCCAGCTCAGGCTTCTCCAGAAAAATTAACATAGAACCTCTGTTATAGGTAGAAGGAATCTCAGAGGCCATCAAGTTCAGATCCCTCATTTTATATGTGATAAGCTGGGTTCTGGAGAGAAAAGGGACTTACAAGATCACCCGGGTGAAATGACAGGATAGGGGCTACGGCTCAGGTCTTCTGACCCCACTAGACATCTCTACTTGGATGTCGTACGCTTACTTGTTGTTCAGCGTGTCCAGAAAATAACTCATCAACTTCCTTTTCTCCATCTCCCAGCTCCACACCAGTAGGCCTGCTTTTTCTTCTGGGTTCTCTGGCTCTGAATATTTCCACCATCTCTCCGGGCTTCAAGTCAGAAACCTGTTATATCCATCCTTTCCCAGACTCCTCAATCTAGTCAGACACTAAGTACTGTCTCATGTCCGGAATATCTCTACAATTTGTTCCTTCCCCAGGACCCTCCATTATTGCCTCTTCAGAGCAGGCGCTCCCCTCACACACCCCTGCATTGACTTCCGAATGGGCTGTCTGCCTGTACTTGCCACCCTCTCCGTGACAACATCCCCGTGGCTGCATCCGGGTCATTCTAAAATGCAGTCTGGAACTCCCTTCTTCCAGCTTAATATGTGTCAGTGACCTGTGCAGATTTGTTAGCATAGATCTTTTCACATTCTATTACAATCGTCTGTTTACTTCTGTGTCTCTCTCACTAGACTATGGGAACCCGGCTCCACTGTGTTTTCCTCATCTATGTAACTTTGAAACCTGTTGTAGTAGGGGCGCCTGGCTGGCTCACTTGGTGGAGCATGTGACTCTTGATCTCGGGGTTGTGAGTTTGAGCCCCACGTTGGGTATAGAGATTACTTAGAAAATTTTTAAAAATTAAAAAAAAAACCTATCATAATATTTGCTGCTAGTTGAATGAATAAATGAGTACTGTGTAGTCTATTAGGATAATGACTGATAAATACTGTATAGTTCACCTACTAACTTTAAGGCTTATTCTCTTTCAACAGTAACATCAGTAGCTACTCTAGTACCTCAGATTCCTTTTGAGTCTTGAGTTCTCAAATCAGCCTGATTTGTTCATACATTATGTAAATATTGATTGAATTCTTGCTATATTTCAGATATTGCATTAGATTGATTTAAGCTTTACTCTGAATTGTAAATATTAATACTAGATTCATGTGGGTATATTCTAAATGATTCTTTTATTTTCAATGCTTTGCACAAAGTAGGCACTTACTATTTAGTATTTTGATTGTGTAAAAAGGCTGTATCTTGAACAAAATATATACTTAACAAGTATGTGTTGCTTGCCTCCTACGTCCCAGGAACTGTGTTGTGAGAATTTTCTTTGCTGCTTCTTATAAATTTCTAGTGTCTTATAAAATCTGTTGGAGATTTTGATCTGGGATGGCACATTAGTTTAAATTTTGCCCAAAGTTTCTTCTTTGTGATATGAATTGGTAAATTTTTTATACTTTCCACTAGTGGAGCAGAATACTCTGTGATTTACAAAAGTCAATTAACTATTGTGAATTGAACGGAGGTACTTTTTGTGACAATCTTTTCTCCACTTACAGGAACTAGAGAATAGACTCCATTTACAAGATGGCACATTAGAGAAGATTTTAGCTTTAGCAAAATCCATCAAGCAAAATACATCTTCAGTGGGACAGAAGATTATTAAAGATGATATAAAATCACTTAAGTGTAAACAAAAGGATTTGGAAAACAGACTTGAATCTGCTAAGCAGGAGACAGAAAATTATCTCAATAGCATTCTCAAATCAAAACGCTCAACAGAACAGAAAGAAAAGTTTACTCTGCCAGGCAGAGAGAAGGAGGTCACTTCTGATGTGCAGGAGTCCACTCAGGACTCAGCTGCACTGGAAAAGTTTGGGGAAGACCGGGAAATAAACAAGGTAAGTGCTTGTGATTGCGTCTCTAAGACATCGCATCTGAGAATGAAGAGGTGTTGGGCTCTGAAAAGAGGGTGGTGAATCAAGCCTTCTGATTTCATAATTAAACCCTCAATGTGCTGGCTATTTATGATGCCCACTTGTAAAAAGAGGCCTTAGAAAACTAAAACTGTCCAAGATTTAAGTGGTGAAATATGACTGTTTAGTCTGTTAAAATGTCAGTCATCAGTTTAGGTTGATTATTCTCTCTGATATGTAATCAGATACAGTTTCTTGGGTCAAGAGCACAAAGGCAAATTAGAAAAGGCAAAAGAAAAGAAAGTGTGTTCTACCCATTTTCTGAGGAAAAAAATCCCAAGAGTCCTATTTTTTTTTTTTTTGTCAATTTTATAATGAAATCAGAGACTGTTTGAAAGGATAGGTTCCTTTCTTTTTCTTCTCATGTTAACCCTATACTGCAAATGCATTTTTAAATGTTGTCAGATCATTTGGTGTGAGAACATCAGCATTCAGGCTCCTAATTTTCCCTGGGGCGAAGAAAGAAGAATGTTGTTTTGTTTTCATTCTGACCAACCAGATGGGTACATTTTCTTATGGCTCTTAAAGTTCTTTTTCACAGGTTAGAGATGGAAATGGAAAAGGCACAAAGAACCATCCAGTAAACCGCATTTGAAAGGGTCTTTTTCTTTTTTTTTTTTTTTAAAGATTTTATTTATTTATTTGAGAGAGAGAGAATGAGAGAGAGCACATGAGAGGGGGGAGGGGCAGAGGGAGAAGCAGACTCCCTGCCGCGCAGGGAGCCCAATGCTGGACTCGATCCTGGGACTCCAGGATCATGACCTGAGCCGAAGGCAGTCGCTTAACCGACTGAGCCACCCAGGCGCCCGAAAGGGTCTTTTTCTTAGGCAGCCTCTCACATTCCAGGGTCCAGTGGGACAATAGCAAAGGCTAGACCATTCAGGTGTGAGTTCTCATCAGCTTTTTATGGAGTACGTGATCAACAGCAATGAAAAGAACGTGCATTTCTGTTGTCTTCTTAAAACAGAAATGCATGGGGGTGCCTGGGTGACTCAATCAGTTAAGCATCTAACTTTGGCTCAGGTCATGGCCTCTGGGTCCTGGGATCGATCGCAGTGTTGGGCTCCCCCGCTCAGCAGGGAGTCTGCTTCTGCCTTTCTCTCTGCCCGTCCCCCTGCTCGTGCTCTCTTTTTTTCTCTCCCTCTCTCTCTCTCTCAAATAAATAAGTAAAATCTTAAAAAACAAAACAGAAATGCATAGAAGATTATAGGAACCAGGTAGCGTTCTCTAGAAATGTGTAAAACCAGGTTAAGCGCCAATGGAGCATCTGTCTGGCCATGAGAAGACTTATAAATCCCACAAGCAGTGTTAGATATCGCTAAGGAAAATGTCTTAAAGAATGAAGGGCCCATGCATGTGACTCCTGAGCTGTCTGTATAAAATAAACTTAACAGTATTAAACAGCAGTAGATAAGTAAAAAAAGAAAAAAAATACCTGAGTGCTTTCTATCCTAATACATGACGTTGCTAAAGGGAGTTGCTTAATAACTTTTAAAATTAGCTTCCCAGACCCATTTTGGCTCTGAGCCCCCAAAATTCAATAGAGTATATTGAAAACTAAATAAAGATCGTAACCCAATAATAAGAGTTTTTATAATTTATTAAGCTTTTACTTGATCTTGAATGATGATTTATTTATAATTTATGATACTTCATTAAAATAATTTTTTCCGTTGAATCATGTAAGACAAATATATTGTGATATAATTTTTATTTAATTTGTGATGCCTTTTGTAATGGTCAGAAGACTCATGTGTTTGTGAAGGAGGAGATAAGCTGCTTTTAAAGCTAAAAAAATGATAGAGGTCCTTAAGTCTTCAAATAATTTTTACAGGTCTGGGGTAGGGGCAGGTGGTTTAAATCTCTAGCAGTATTTTATTATGACTTTTTACTCTTTTGTGACATGATCTTTTTTTTTCTTTCTGCATCTGTGCTTTTATTTTCTCTACTCTAAGTACTAGCTGTATTTACTTTTTTCTATTTAATATTATACTATGTAAGACCAAGAACAATTTGAACGTTGAACAGCTAGTAAAAGTGATCCAAACATGCATAGACTAGACACGATTAAGACGCAAGTGTAAAGACTTCAGCAGGAGGTTCTAGTAACATTAAAGCACAATTTACTGAACCATACATCTGGTTATAGTCTGAAGAGTGACAGTGAAAATAAGCACTTAATTCATTAAGAATATTTATTGAGGGGGTGCCTGGGTGGCTCAGTCGTTAAGCGTCTGCCTCCGGCTCAGGTCATGATCCCAGGGTCCTGGGATCGAGCCCCGCATCCGGCTCCCTGCTCAGCGGGAAGCCTGCTTCTCCCTCTCCCACTCCCGCTGCTTGTATTCCCTTTCTCGCTGTCTCTCTATCTGTCAAATAAATAAATAAAATATTTAAAATACATATATATATTTATTGAGGCCTCTTTTGTGCTTGTCATTCTGCTAGAATATGGGCATCTATTATCATGGTTTAAAATCTAACATTATGGGCGCCTGGGTGGCTCAGTCGGTTAAGCGTCTGCCTTTGGCTGAAGTCATGATCCCAGGGTCCTGGCATGGAGTCCCAAGTCAGGCTCCCTGTTCAGCGGGGAGTCTGCTTCTCCCTGCCCCTCCCCCCTGCTTGTGCACTCCCTTGCTCGCTTGCTTTCTCAAATAAATAAATAAAATCTTTTAAAAAATTTAAAAAATCTAACACTAATTAAATATCTAATTAATGGGCATTTCACATGCCTTTTTCAACTCTAGAGGGGCTTTTATCAGATTATTTAAAATCACCTCCAGAAGAATTTTTAGGAAGTTTTTATTTTCTTCTACTTTTTTCTTTAGTAAATTTCATTTGATCTTAGAGTTTTGTTGAAAGTATGATTGCACTTTTCAAAAACTGCCATTATAGCATGTATATATTTCAATCCATTGCCAGGAATTTCATTTTAGATTAAATTTAGGCGATAACTTAGATCTGGACCTTTGGCTGACTTTTTCTTTAATAACAAAATATTAAGGCAAACCTGGAGGCAAAAGAAATTACAGCATGTAGACTGAAGGATATAGGTGCTTATGATCCAATATCATACTAGATATTTTTACAGAAGTGAATTTCTAAGAGTTTTTAAACATGAGAAGGCAGAACTGCCTTCCACCTCCCCTTCCTATATGGGTGAAGTGATGTAACAAATTAGGATATAGTAAAAAGTGAAGACTGACTAAGCTTTTCAGATTTGAGGTGTCCGTAAAGAGAAACGATAAAGAGGAAAAAAAAGGAAAGTAATACATTCGTAGTTTGTTGTTATTCTAAAAACTCATAAAGCAACATTACAAATTAACTGGTATTAAAGACTCTTTCTTGCCCCCTCCTTCCCCAATGTCAATCCTACATGATGTAATTGCTCCTAAAAAAACTTTTTGTCTATAATTACTTCTTTGAATTCCTTGTCATTAGGTATAATTGTTAGTAGGTCTGAGTTGTTTTTTGTTCTTTTCAAAAATTTCTGAGCATTTATCATTTCAATATTTAAGAAGGCATTCATAAAGAAATTCTGGAAAATAGATGGTCACAGATACAGGCAAAACGTGTAAAGTGTCCAGCTGTGGGTGAGTGACCAGAAACACAGTGGAGTCAGTACTAGAATGAGAAGGAAAACCACTTACTGGATAAAGAGCTTTCAGTCCTGGGGTAAATGATGTCTATTTTTGGTGGTGTTTATCCTGATAATTGAGTAAAAAAATTTTTGTTAATAGAACACATAGTTGGACCACATGCCAACTCTGTCTTGGAAGTGTACTACTTTGCTCTTTTTGACCTGTATACAAATCTTGCTTCTTACTCTAGAGGTATTTTTCATAATCCAAGATTTATTCCTTTACAAGACAAATGACTTACATAGTGTACATGGTGTTGACATCTGTGAGCGGCATACATTTGAGAACATGTTCCCAAGTCCTGAAATCTTATAGGCTGAGGGACCTTAGAAACTTTCTAGGCTAACCTTTGTGTTTCAGGTGAGGGAACTGAAGTCAGAGATGTTAATTGGCCAAGTTTATACTCCAGTAGCACTGGGACTAGAACTCGCATACTCTACCCAGCCTGATGCTTGGTGGCTTACCCCCATCATTTTCTTGAATGTGTTATGTGGGTTGTTAATTGAGGCCTAATATGCTAATGTACTGTCTGACCTCAGTGGACCCCTTATTGAGTTCTTGGGCCTATTTTGAACCTTCTCTACTCTCAGAAAACCCAGCCAAAGCCTGGTGCTAGCATTCCTAGCAGATGTCTGGCCAATAAGAGTTAGATTGGCGGATTCCCAGTTTCTTTCTACTCTATAACCCACAGATGATTCATCTTAACAAGCAAAAACTAAATAAAATTCTTTTATTTTTTGTCTAATATGAAATCATCTGCACATCCATTCAGTAAAATTTTATTGAGCAGTCAATGAGGGTTCAATGGTGAGCAAAGATAGACACGGTCTCTATTCTCATTGAGCTAGTCTAGAGGAGGCATACATTAATCAACTAATGAACTAATGAGAGCCTGATTACAGGAACTACATGAAGGAACGCATTTCCATGATAGTCTGTAATAAAGGAGTCTGACCTGAACTGTAGTCAGAGAGAGCTTCTCTAAGGAAACAACATTTGAATGGAGACCTGAAGAGTGGGTTGGAGTTAACAGAGCTCAGGGCTGGATGTTGGGAGGATTTTTGACAGAGGAAGCAGAATTTCTTCTTGTGGTGGGAGAGAGCATGAGGAGTTAGAAAGGGTGAAAGAGGGGGTGGAGGACAGAGAAGAGTGACAGAGTGGAGGCCTGAGAGGTAGGCGAGGCTGGCTGAGTCACAAGTGCCTTACAGGTCATGTTAACATTGTAGACGTTACGCTAACACAAAGAGGCAGCCGCTGAGACTGTGATCTGCCTTTCGGTTTGATGATGTATGTTTATCTTTGAATTGTTTTTCACTGCTTCATACTGCAATGCTTTAGAGAAGACAGAAATATATCTGCTAGGCTTGTATGATACTGTCTTACTGTTGGCAGGTTACAGGTGATAGATTTAGGCTTCTCCCTGTCCCAGAATTATTACAGCCGTGGGGCCACTGTTCCTGAATGGGGGAAAGGGGATAGTGAAGCTGGTGCCAAGCTTCCTTCTGTTGGCTATGCTTATTTGTTTGCTAAGCCAGATACAGTGCTCCATTATGTAAAGCCCATTGTTTTAAATGTCGATGTAGAAGGTTTACTTTGTGAATTAAGGCACAAATAGATGAAAATATCATGGCCCTGGGGATGCCTAGGTGGCTCAGTCATTAAGCGTCTGCCTTCAGCTCAGATCATGATCCCAGGGTCCTGGGATAGAACCCTACATCGGGCTCCCTGCTCTGCAGAAAGCCTGCTGCTCCCTCTTCCACTCCCCCTGCTTGTGTTCCCTCTCTTGCTGTGTCTCTCTCTGTCA
The DNA here is from genome assembly GCF_054177405.1 of Leptonychotes weddellii. Lineage (NCBI taxonomy): Eukaryota > Metazoa > Chordata > Mammalia > Carnivora > Phocidae > Leptonychotes > Leptonychotes weddellii. Next base: position 32,750,548 of record NC_138377.1, on the reverse strand, counting down.
AATAAATAAATAAAATCTTAAAAAAAAAAAAAAAAATCATGGCCCTGCCCTTCAAGAGAGTTGATGATATTCTTTCTTTCACTTCCTATTTCTTTTTCCAAATAGGCCAAACTCTAAGGAAAGATATGTGGTTGAAAACAGTTAGCATTTCTTTAAAAATTCAACATAGCTGGTGATATATAACTCAGCCAGTCTTTTGATAGAATGGTCATTTTCCACTTTAAATTTATTAACTTAAAAAAAAAATGCTCAGAGGCTCAATAGGTATACTTATTACACTGTTTAAAAGTTATTCTTTCGGGGGTGGGTGGGTGGCTCAGTTGGCTAAGTGGCTGTCTTTGGCTCAGGTCCTGATCCCAGGGTTCTGGGATTGAACCCTGCATCAGGTTCCCTGCTCAGTGGGGAACATGCTTCTCCCTCTGCCTCTGCCCCTCCCCCCCACTCATGTTTTCTCTCTCTCTCTCTCTCAAATAAAAAGGTAGTCTTTTTTTAAAAGTTATACTTTCGTATAAGTTTATGCTAATTAAAAAAAAACTTTTTAAAGAGAAATTCCAGGTGTAGTGGGGAAGGGAAAGAATCAGATGTTCAGGGGCTTAGAGGTCGTAAGGACTCATGAGAGGCCATGTATTGGAGTGGATACTCCATGATAGGCACAGGCCCTTGGAAAGCTTGTACCCTGGGAGAAAGGTAGACCAGAAAAATCTCTAACCCAGAGAAAGGACTAGGACTAAAGGTGGAAGAAAAGGTCTCCCATGAAATCTAAATTAAACCTATATCTCAAACAAGTTTAGAGTACAAATCTATACTACTTGCATTGTGTAGTAGCTCAAATCAAGAAACGAACCTTAAAATCAGTCTCTATAGGTATAGAGACTCATCTCTCTATATACCTACCAACATATCTCCTTGGGATACTTGGAAGAAACAAGCACAAATCCACCCAAAGGGGTCACTTCTATCAATTAGGCCAAAGGAATTCCCACAGTAAAATAAAAAAAAGTCTGATACTGAGTTAGTGTCAGTCAATCAATCAATCAATCAATGATGAACACAAAGGAACAGTCCACCATAGGGAAGAGGCCTCATTACTACAAATGAGAGGAACTACTACATTAAGGAAGTGAGATAATGCAACAGTCTGGAATATATTATACAATAATATGCTTAAAATGATTAGTGATATAAAAGATGGATTGGAAATCATAAGGACAGAATAAAATACTTTGAGAAAAAAAGGTAAGATTTGAGAAAGAACCATATGGAATTTCAATAAATAAAAAAATTAGTCATTGAAATTAAGATTGCTCTGGCCAGGTTAAGCAGCAAACTTGACCCAGGTTGAAGAGAATTCGTTATCTAAAATCTATGACTGAGGGCACCTGGGTGGCTCAGCCGTTAAGCGTCTGCCTTTGGCTCAGGTCATGATCCCAGGCTCCTGGGATCGAGCCCCGCATCAGGCTCCCTGCTCCGCGGGAAGCCTGCTTCTCCCTCTCCCACTCCCCCTGCTTGTGTTCCCTCTCTCGCTGTGTCTCTCTCTGTCAAATAAATAAATAAAATCTTTAAAAAAAAAAAATGTTAAAATCTTTGCAAGAAAACATAAAGAATATATTTATGATCTCAGAGTATAGAAAACGTTCTTAAACAGGCCCTGAAAACAGAATCCAAAACAGGAAATGTTTGATACATTTGACTGTATTAAAACATTAAACTCTTATTCAACAAAAGACATCACATATAAAGTTTAAAGACAATCTACTGGAAGATAATAATTGCAATGAATGAAACTATTAGGAGATTAGTATCCAGAGTATGAAAATAAACAACAAAAATCACAAATCAACTCAGTAAAAAATAGACAACAGATATGCAAAAGTAATTCATGGAAGGTAAGACTCATATGGCCAATGAGCATGAGAGTAGCTCAGTCTTTTTTTTTTTTTAAGTGTAATTGACATACAATATCCTTAGAGTTTCAAGTATACATTATTGTGATTTGATATTTTTATACAGTATGAAATGATTCCCAGGATAAGTCTAGTTACCATCTGTCACCATACAAAGTTGTTACAATATTATTGACTATATTCTATATGCTGTACATTACATCCCCATGACTTATTTATTTATTATTTTTAAAGATTTTATTTATTTATTTGACAGAGAAACGGTGAGAAAGGGAACACAAGCAGGGGGAGGGGCAGAGGGAGAAGCAGACTCCTCACTGAGTAAGGAGCCCAATGCGGGACTCGATCCCAGGACCCTGGGATCATGACCTGAGCCGAAGGAAGACGCTTAATGACTGAGCCACCCAGTCGCCCGACTTATTTATTTTATAACTAGAAATTAGTACCTCTAATCTCCTTTACCTCTTTCACCTAACCCCCAAGCCCTCCTGACTCCAGTAACCAACAGTATCTATGAGTCTCTTTCTCTTTGTTGTTGTTGTTTCTTTTTAAGATTTTATCTGTCCACTTGAGAGAGACAGAGTGAGAGAGAGAGCATGAGCAAGGGGGAGGGAGGGAGCAGAGGGAAAGGGAGAAGCAGACTCCCTGCTGAGCAGGGAACCCTTCACGGGGCTCGATCCAGTACCCTGAGATCATGACCCAAGCCAAAGGTAGACACTTAACTGACACTTAACCCAGGTGTCCCTGGGTTTTTTATTTTTCCCTTTTATTTTATTATTTTTTTTAATTAAGTAAGCTCTGTGCCCAGCGTGGGGCTTGAACACTTAACCCCAAATCAAAAGTTGCATGCTCTACCAACAGAGCCACCCAGGTACTCCTCTGTTTTGTTTTTTTAGATTTCACATATAAATGAAATCATACAGTCTTTGTCTTTATCTGTCTGACTTATTTCACTTTGTATAATACCCTCAAAGTCCATCCATGTTGTTGCAAATGGTGAGATTTTATTCTTTTTTATGACTGAGCAATATTCCATTGCCTATATATACTACACTTTCTTTATCCGTATATCTATTGAGGGACACTTAGGTGGATTCCATATCTTGGCTGTTGTAAATAATGCTGTAATGAGCATAGGGAGACATATATCTCTTCAAATTGGTGTCTTTGTTTTCTTTGGATAAAGACCCAGAAGTGGAATTGATGGATTGTATGGTATTTTTACTTTTATTTTTTTGAGGAAACTTCATGTTTTCCATAGTGGCTGAACCAATTTACATTCCTATCAATAGTATATGAGGGTTCCCTTTTCTCCACATTTTCACCAACACTTGTTAATTTTTGCCTTTTTAATAATAGTCAATCTGACAGGTGTAAGGTGATACCTCATTGTGTTTTTTAAAATTTAGTTTTATTTAAATTCAATTAATTAACATATAGTGTATTATTAGTTTCAGGGGTAGAATTCAGTGATTCATCAGTTGTATATAACACCCAGTGCTCATCACATCATGTGCCCTCCTTAATGCCCATCACCCAGTTACCTCTTCCCCCCACCCATTTCCCCTCCAGCAACCCTCAGTTTGTTCCCTAGAGTTAAGAGTCTCTTATGGTTTGTCTCCCTCTCTGATTTCATCTTATTTTATTTTTCCCTCCCTTCCCCTATAATCTTCTGTTTTGCTTCTTAAATTCCACATATGAGTGAGACCATATGATAGTCTTTCTCTGACTTAATTCGCTTAGTGTAATACCTTCTCGTTCATCCACGTCGTTGCAAAGATTTCATTTTTTTTGATGGCTAAGTAATATCATTGTGATTTTGATTTGCATTTCCCTGATGATTAGTGGTGGTGAATATCTTTCATGTGCCTGTTGGCCATCTGTGTCTTCTTTGGAAAAAAATGTGTATTCAAGTCCTCTGCCCATTTTTTAATCAGTTTTTTTTTTTAATAAATTGTGTAAGTTCCTTGTATATTTTGGCTGTTAACCTGTTATCAGGTATGTGACTTGCAAATATCTTTTCCCACTCAGTTGGTTGCCTTTTTGTCTTGTTGATGGTTTCATTTGCTGTGCAAAAGCTTTTTAGTTTGATGTAGTCCCATTTGTTTTAGTTTTTGTTGCCTTTGCCTGAGGAGACTGGTCCAAAAAAATATTGCTAAGACCTATGTCAAAGAGCTTACTGCTCATGTTTTCTTCTAGGAGAGTAGCTCAGTCTTTGTAGCAGCCAGAGAAATCCATTAAAACAATAATGATATCAATTTCACATCGATTATATTGGCAGAAATTAAGTCTTTTAGCACCAAGTATCAGAGAGGATTAGGGAAAATATGAATTCTTTTACCATGCCGGTGGGAGTAAAAACTGTAATTCAGTTTGGAGAACAAATCGACAACTATCTATTGATGATCAAAAGGAATAATTTTAGTTCTAGAAAATATCCCAAAGAAACTCACACAAATGTGCAAAAGGGCCTATACAAGGGTGTTGGACCAATATCTCTAATAAGAAAAACTGGAAACAATATTATGTTCACAGTAGCCTGACAGATCAATAAGTCATGTTCATGCAGACAGGAGAACAGTATACAAAGCTAAAATGACCGTACCATATTTATATCTGTCACCATGAATAAACCCCAAAACCTACTGCTGAGTGGAAAAAAAAAACCCAACAAATTATAAAATGATAATACATGATTCCAGTTTTATAAGAATTAAAATATATAAAACAATACTGTATGAATACTAATATATGTAGTAAAAGTATAAAAATGCATGTGTGGGGCGCCTGGCTGACTCCGTCGGAAGAGCATGCGCCTCTTGATCTCGGGGACATGAGTTTGAGCCCCATGTTGGGAGTAGAGATTATTTAAGTGAATAAATATATTTTTTTAAATGTATGCATATATTTTAGAATAGTGGTTATTTCTTTTTCTTTTCTTTTTTTTATTCTTATGTTAATCCCCATACATTACATCATTAGTTTTAGATGAAGTGTTCCATGATTCATTGTTTGTGATAACACCCAGTGCTCCATGCAGAATGTGCCCTCCTCAATACCCACCACCAGGCTAACCCATCCTCCCACCCTCCTCCTCTCTAGAACCCTGTTTGTTTTTCAGAGTCCATCGTCTCCCATGGTTCGTCTACCCCTCCGATTTCCCCCGCTTCATTCTTCCCCTCAGAATAGTGGTTATTTCTGAGGAGGAAGAGATGAAAAAGGGATGAATGTTGAATTTTAAATTATATTTATGATATGGAAAATTATGTCACTTATATCTGTATCATTAATATTCTTTTATTATTTCATTTATAGTATATATTATTATAAATAAATTAATATATACTATAATACTATTATTATAAGTATAATGTTATAAACAAATGCTAATTATTTATAATATTTCATTAATACTTTAATTAATATCATTAATAACTAGGTTATATTTTGTTCTTCTAACTATGTTTGAAATATCATATATTTAAAATAAAATCGTTCAAGTGAGACTGCAAAATCAAAATAAAATACAGTCAAGGGTGATGGGCAAAGGATGACTGGCTACAAAAGAATCTTTCCAGGAGCCAATCAGGACCTTGAGTCTGTGTTCCAACCTCTCTGGCATGAGCAAGAGAATGTTACCTTTTAAATTTGAAATGTTCGTTTGAGGGACTCTGTTGGATTTTCTGCCAAGGTAGAAACATGGCTTTTGGAGCTGGTAAACAAGTGGTGTTTTGGGGTGATTTCAGGTTTTTCAGAATGCTCTCTCTGACTACGAAAGGCAGATTACAAGTGGCAAATTGTTGCTAGTCCTCAAGTCACTGGTTTATGGGGTAAGATAGACCTAGGGCTCTGAATTCTTAGTAGATGATTGATAGTAAGTCAAGTCTTCCTAGGGTCTAATATCTCAGACTTTACCTCAGGCACTCTTATTCTGCAGGTGGATTTGGGGGGTATTGTAAGGAACAATAACCATCTAGTGGGAGGCTGACATCCACCCCCTGTGATTGTGACTCCTCGCAAGGAACACCCATAGGCCGATGGAGCCTGTGGTGTGGCCCCTCTCTTTTCCTCTCACAGCCTTCCTGGATCCTTCCTCCTGAGATGCTGTCTTCCCTGTAGATTTTAAACTATAGTTTTGCACGAATAAATTGTTGGGAATGGAGGAAATGTATAAGATCATTTTAATCATGTGTAGCCTTTTAAAGAAGTGACTTGTGCTAAGTGCCAACTGTATCAAAACCCATAACACTGCTCAGCTGAATTTTCTTACCAGTTAATTTTGGTGAAGCTCCAGACATATACATGTCCGTACATCTGTTTTATTTAATCTTTTAACTTTAGGGTAGTTTTACATTGATGGAAAAGTTGCAGAGATAGTACAGGAAGTTTTCATGTATCTCTTACCCAGTTTCCCTTATTGTTAACATTCTGCATTGGTATCCAGGTAGTATTTTTACAACAACAGTTTCTACCTTATTGGGGGAGGTGGACACATCTTATTCACAGACTTGATACAGACCTTACTGACATGACAAAATCAAATGGTATTTCATTTATAAAGTAACCGGAAAATAAAAACTAATACTTTAGCAAAATAATGGGAATCTTTTAAAATTATGGACATGGCACCTGGTACATGTTCGTGCTCAACAAATATTTGTCCAAAGAATGAATCAATGAATGCAGATGCATCTCTATGTACCCTATGAGAAAGTCAAGTTCTTGTAGCTTTCAGAAAAGATCATATTACTACATATATAACCTGCCTTACCCAGCTTGGAGTTCTTCCTATGAATTGGTGTAAGGCATAATTCATTCTTAATACCATGAAATCCTGGTGTTTCTGCCATCTGTCCACTTACTATTTTAAACTACCAATAGGTAACATTGAATGCCTGTTATTTGCTCTGCCCTCTGCATCACAGTGAATACTAAGCATAAACTTCGGAACTTTTGTTTTTTCCATATCTGTTTTCTTTCTTAAGACTAGATTATGCCTCACAATATAATCAGAGATCCTATACTATCTTGCCAAAAAAGGGATTTTTTTGGTGAGATACCAATAAAAGCAATTAAATATTATATGGAAAAATCATCTTTGATAGTGCCCAAAGATACTTTTGGAAAGTCTTTAAGTAAATAGAAGGAACCGGAATGTTTTCACCAAGAGAAAGAAAAATTATTTATTTGTAAGGTAGACTGTTCAGCAGTTAATCTTTTTATGTTTTCAGAATTCAGCTGTGGAAGTGGTTTTGTCAAAACAACTTTCTCTGGATGTTCAAGAAAGCATGAAAAACACTGAAGATGAGCATAAAGTCAATGAGCTGCAAAATCAACCTTTAGAATTAGATGTTATGTTAAGAAATGAACAATTAAAAGAGATAGAGGTATGGAAACAAGAAAAACACTGACAACATGATTGCATCATTTATCCAGTGCAATACAATATATTTTAATTACCAGAAACTTGCTTGCACAGAATGAAAAGTCTTATTTAACCTTTGCCTGATGATCAGTTTGGTAACTATATAATTATGTACTAATCAGTAAGTTGTATAAATCTTTCCATTTAAAAAGTGGAAGAGTTTAATGAACATTAGTCTTTTTCATGAAGTTCCTAAAAACTTACTTATTCAGTAACAAAATTTGGAAATTCTGACTTATCATTCCTCTTCTTAGTCAGATGTATTCTTCAGATTCTGACAAATTTACTTTTCCTAATTATCAACATTATGGGGTACTCCTTTGTTTTTACAGCTGTGCTTACATAGCTATGTTTGTATATTTATGTATTTATATAGCTATATAATCTAAAAGTCCAATACATGGCCATGTTTTTAAAAAAATGACCCCTACAATTCTAGCTGAGTTTACATAACTGTAAACATATATTTAAAACAGAAAAGAGGGGTGATATATGTGAATAATAAAAATAAGATAAAGGATATATATAAATGGAGTGTATATAAATCTAGAACAACCTAAAAAAATAAGATAAATCTTCCTTTAGACATTGCAGAACCTTTTAACACAATAGGGAGATCTAATTGCTATTAAATGCTAGACCCATTGTGAGTTTCAGTCTAGATTTTAACATGATTCTAGTGGAAAAAAAGCTTTAAAATGTCAGCACCTTAGTTTCTCTGTGTGCAAATGAAATATTTAAAGCCTATTTTTGGGATAGAACGTGTTATTGGAAAGAAAAAAATTAATGAGTAAATGAGTGAGTATATATTTACTGATTTCCTTGACTTGTTTTTAGGAATTATATGCCCAGTTGGAAGCAAAGAAAACAGCCATTGAACCACCAGAACAGACGGAGTATCTCAATAAAGCAGAAACAAGTGCCTTGGTTCTTCACAATACAGGACATTCTGTGCACCACTTGGACAATCTGCTTCAGGCACTTATTACTTTGAAGAAAAATAAAGAAAGCCAATATTATCTCCTTAACGATTTTCAGGAACACCTTGCTTCAGTTGAATCCTCAGTGAAAGCCTTGTTGACAGAGAAGGAAAGTCTAAAAGTGTAAGTATAAGAATTTAGGACGTGTGGGGCGCCTGGGTGGCTCAGTTGGTTGAGCACCTGGCTCTTGGTTTTAGCTCAGGTCATGATCTCAGGGTTCTGGGATCCAGTCCGCATCAGGCTCTGCACTCAGCAGGGGATCTGTGTCTGCTTCAGGATTTCTCTCCCTCTGTCCCCTGCTTCACCTCTCCCACCCCCCCCAACCCCGCTCTCTCTCTCTAAAATAAATAAATAAATCTTAAAAAAAAAAAATTTAGGACTTGCATTCTTTTTATTCAGGCATAGGCTGCACTACCATAGACAGGTCCCGAGTTTTAAGAATTTATACTATGAGGGGCGCCTGGGTGGCTCAGATGGTTAAGCGTCTGCCTTCGGCTCAGGTCATGATCCCAGGGTCCTGGGATCGAGTCCCACATCGGGCTCCCTGCTCCTTGGGAGCCTGCTTCTCTCTCTCTCTCTCTCTCTGTCTCTCATGAATAAATAAATAAAATCTTTAAAAAAAAAAAAGAATTTATACTATGAAAGGATATTATGATTTTAATACTACAGTATGAAATTAATTCCATACGGAGGCCATTGAAGAAAATTGTCAGTTTCATGCAATAAATTTTATATTATTTGTACTGATTTTTACAATTAAATTATGTTCATTTTACAAATAATTTATTAAACAATTCACACTAAATTCTGCCAAGTAGATTTAGATTCTATGGAATTCAGCACTCTTTTTGTCAAGAGTTTATCCTAAACTGTGGGGGTGGAAAGAAATATTCTATGTATACAGTTGGTTAGTATCCACATAATTGGTTTAAATAGTTTGGAACATACTGAATATATATCTATCCTAATGATTTCTTTTTACATATATATACTCCTTTTGGCTTTGAAAATAATAGCAAATGGTTGCAGATATAGCCTTATTGTGTAAACACTTTCCCACTATTACAAAGGTTGATTTTATAGCTTTGCCTTGATGGGGTTTACTTTCAGTGATCTCCCTTTGAGGAAACAATTTTATACTCAAAAGATTATCCGGGTGATTATACCCTCTCAGTCATAATTGTTGGTAAGATGATAACGACGTGGTTGGATGTTGTGATTTCTTAGTCCTCGACTCAGCTTCGTGCAAATCCTTTACAGTTCAGAGTCCTTTTACAGACACTGTTCCCTTTCACTCTTCACTCCTTCCCTGTGGTTCCACATTTTTATGAAACATACTTTATAGGTGAGCTTTATAGGTGAGAGCCACACTAAACAAGATTCTGATTTTTAAGGACAGTGGGCTCTTAGAGACAATCTTCTCTTCCGTGAATTCAAAGAAGAATTCATTTCTTCTAATGACCTCTCACCTCATGTTGATACATAATAAATATTAACAAGCTCCATCTGTTTTTCTCTTTCTAGGGGACCACTGGATAGTGCAACTTATCTGGACAAAATTAAAACATTCCTGGCATCAGTCGAAAAAGAGAAAGGTTCTTTAAGCAAGATGAAAATCAAATGGGAAAATTTATCAAACTGTCTGACTGACATGGATAAGAAGTTGCTCGAAAGCCAGATCAAGCAACTTGCACATAGTTGGGAACAAGTGAAACGACTGGCTCAAAAGAAGTATTCTCAGCAAGTAGCAGAACATGAGGCATTTACACTTCTCATGAGCAAGATCCAAGACCTGGACATTGTTCTGCAGCAGCAGCAGCAGCAGTGTCTACAGTTAGGGCTGAACTCTCCAGAAGAACAGGAGGGAAGTGCAAGCACAGTGGCCTTGGCCACTGAGCTCCGGACCATCAAGCATCGATTTTCCATTTTAAAGGGGCAAGCTGAATTTCAGATGAAGAGGATCTGGGGAGAAAAGGAAAAGAAGACTTTGGAAGATGCAATGGTGAACTTGCAGAAGCAATTAGAAGCCTTGGAGCCATTAAACGTCCAGGTGGAAAATCAAATCCAGAAGGGCGAAATAAGGAACAAGATGAGAGAGATTATCCTGTGGGTCAAGAATCTGCTAGGTGAACTCACTCCCGCCATTTCCCTTCTCCCAGATGACATTCTTTCACAGATCAGAAAATGCAAGGTGACCCACGATGGCATCCTGGGTAAGCAGCAGGCCGTGGAGTCATTGGTTGAAGAGGTCAAAAATGATATTCCTAACCTTTCAGCAGAGGAGAGCCATGATTTAAATCACCTCCTACAGGACTTCCAGAATCAATACCAAATGCTAATTTTAAAATCGACTGAAAGATCACAGCGATTAGAATTTAAATTGGAAGAAAGAAACAGATTTATTGCAGTCATAGAGAAGGTGCAACTTTCACTTCAAGAAAACGAAGCACTGATAATTCCCAAGATGAGAACAGCCTCCACAGAAACTGAACTGGAACAGGAGCAGGTCACATTGACAAGTTCTCAGAAGGAATTGCAAGAAGCACAGAATGTAATCGCAGCCCACTTTCAGGAACAAACAAACCTCTGTAAGGATCTGAGTGTGTTTGAAAGGTTATTTCTGGATGACCAACTGAAAAATCTTAAGACTAGAGCCAACAGAATGCAAAGATTCATTCAAAATAAATGTAATGAAGTAGAACACAAGATACATTTTTACAGAGAATTCCGTGAAAAAGCATCTGTGCTTCAGAAGGAGGTTGACCATTTACAGCACAGCAAACTGCTACTAAATCAAGAAATGAATGAAGATGTTAAAGAGGAACTCTACAGTCTTAAAGACCGAATCACTGGTATTCAGTCTAGTATCCTACAGGTACTGAAACTCAAAGAAGTGTTTGACTCTATAGGACTAAACTGGGATTGTTCCCAGCTCGACCAATTACAAGCAGTAGTATTTGAAAAAGAAAAGGAACTTGAGGAAAAAATTAAGCAGTTGGACACATTTGTGGCAGAACATAGCAAATACCAAGTGTCACTAAGTAAACTGAGGGCTATGGATTTGCAAATTAAGAAAAGGGCTGAAGCAGTATTAGGAATGCCCCATACGTCACCAGAAAGCATTTTGCTCAGTGCTCAAATTTTGAAGCGGAGAATTGAGAAAGCTATGTGCTTGTGTCAAGAAATAATAGAGAAATTAAATGAAAGTAAGGCCTTCGATGACTCATTCAAAGAGAAAGAAATACTCCAAATAAAGCTGTATGCGGAAGAAAATGACAAGTTACACAAGATCCTCCAAAATGGAGTATTAAAATCCCAACCGAAAGAAATGGATGAAAAGAATTTTCAGGACAAACTGGAAAATTCCTTACATGTTTTGAATCAGGTAAAGTCTCAGGTAGAGCAGCCTTTACTTATAAATTTGGACATTGAACATATTCAAAATGAAAAGGAGAATTGCGAAGCATTCCAAGAGCAAGTTCAGGTGGAAATGGATAGCATGAAAGCAGTGACCCTTATTGAGAAGCAAAGAGAGGAGAATTCCCCTGATGCTTGTGTTGTGGAGACAAAATTGCGGGACATTGAAGATCTTCACGTGCAGCTTAATACAAGCATTGATTTGCGCACGGTAAGTTTTTTTCTTAATTAGGCAGTTAATGCATTTCTTTTATTTCATGATCTTAGGTTTTACTCTATTTAGTATGTGTGCTTCTTGAGAAGTTAGGGGTTCTACATGAACATTCCCCGTAGAATAGCCATTTTAAAAACTTGCTGTGGGCCAACTTATGATCCTGACTCATTCTATATCTAACTACAGTCAGTGCCGTATAGATGGGAAAGAGGAGTGTGACAGCTTTAGTTCTATACCCCTTGTAGCCTCTGTTGAGCTCATACAAAATTTGGTTTTTGTTTTTTTAGAAATAGTGAGGCATAATAGAAGAAATAGGGTGTAGTGAAAAGAACATACAATAATAGCTCCACGTCTCTTTAGGACTTTCAGTGTCTAGGTGCTGTGCTGAATACTTTGTTTTTAATCCTCACAGCAACTCTGTGAGGTGGGTGCTATACGTAAGCCCCATTTTAAAATAAGGAAATTTAAGTTCAGGAACATCAACCATTTTCTTAGCTCTTACAGCAGTAACAGAACCAGGATTTGCATCAAGATCTGTCTGATTTTAGAGCAGGGGTCATTAAATGAAGGCTCATGGGCCAAATCTGCCCACAGTGCCTGATTTTGTAAATAAAGTTTTATTGGATGATGGCCATGCTTACTTCTTTAGAGAATGTCTACAGCTGCTTTCCTGCTACACCAGCAGGGTTGAGTAGTTGTGATAGCCCAGATGGAATGCAAAGCCTAAAATACTTAGTCTGCCCCTTTACAGGAAAAGTTTGTTGACCTCTGTTATAGAATGACTCCAACATACTCCCTCCTTTTCCACAATAATAGGATAGACAGCTTAGGCATTATTGGAACACATGTACCTAATATAATGCCTTTCACTGTGTTTTCAGAATTGTTGCATTAAATTTATAGGATGGGGGAAATTTAACTCCCTTCCCTCCATCCCAAGAATTATTAGATAATATTTTTGAAATATTTTAATAGGTTTAAGTGCTCTAAATGTAAAGTCATATTATGAATCCTAATATTCTTAAAATTGGTACTTAACCAGTTTTTTACATTGGTACTTAAAAAATGTTGAGTAAATTCAGTACTTCTCTACTTGATTTTAGTATCGTTTCCAGAAACAATGACAAAAATCTCCAAAATAGTAAGATTAGAGCTGGACTGGAAGGGACCTTTGAAGTTATTTATTTCGGCTATTTGTTATTTTAGTAAGAAGACTAAGGTCTGGAGACATTGGGTAATGTGCTCAAAACTAAAGTTAGTGGCAGAGCCATTTCTTTAAAAACACAAGATGTGGGGTACCTGGGTGGCCTCGTCGGTTAAGTGTTTGACTCTTGATCTTAGCTCAGTTCTTGATCTCAGGGTCATGAGTTTGAGTCCCATGTTGGGTGTAGAGATTACTTAAAATAAATGAATAAAGTTTAAAAAAAATAAAAACAAAAACACAAGAAATCTGTTTTTTGTGTGTGTTTTCTTTTAATTCCCCCCTCCCAACAAATATTTGTTAAAGTTATATACATTAAATATATTCCGTTGTTTTATTTAATTCATAGTGTAATATAAGAGTTCTAGAACAGGAACATATGTCATCAGACATGATTCATGAGATGTATTTTTGAATTTAGAGTAGATTTCTTAGCAAATCTGGAAACAATTTTTCTTTATGCAAACAACAATTTATTTGCCTTTAAATACTAGTGTAATACCGTCAAACTAAAAGTAGGAGTTGCTAGCCCTTATAAGACCCAGACATATTATGAATGTACTACAAAAATTCAAGAATGATAAAAGTCCCCAAAGTTTGACAGCTTTGTCACAACATTTAATCTCCTATTCACCAGGATGTTTTGAATGATGCTTATGAAAGTATGACACGCTATAATGAGGCAGTCATAAGGGCAATGGGGATCTTTACTACCCGTGAAGCCATTGTTGCGTCCCATAAAGTAGACCTTGATAACCCAGAAGAACCACTGGAGATGCCTGGCTGGAAACAAGAGGAATTGCAGTCCACGATAGAAGACATCCAGGACCTCACTGAGAAACTGGGGACTATATGCAGCCCTGAAGCCAAACAACAACTCCAGTGTACTATACAGGAATTAGTTTCTAAGGATTCAGCCATGAGGGAGGCAGCCAAAGTAAAAGAAAGTGAACTAGAAAGGTAGGTACTTCTTTCTAAAGGTAATGCTTTAAGAACAAAATTAAGATCTATTTTTCTTTAAAATTAACATGTACACATTAGAAATAATTTGGAAAATATGGAAAAATGTAAAAATCATCTGCAGAAAACCATAGCAAATATTTTATTTTATTTATTTTACTTTATTTAATATTGAGTACATACAACAGAATGTTTATAAAAGTCTGCATATGATATAAAGAATAATGATAAAACAAACAGCTTTGTACCCAAAAGTTCAAAGGTAAACATCATGACTTTTGAATTCTTGTGTGTGGTCCTTTCCTCTTCTCAGAATTAACAGTTATGTCCAATTTTTTATTTACCATTTTCTTCTTTTTAAAATTTTTACTATGTGTTTGTGCCCCATTTTCATGTATGTGTATTCTTCTGTCACTTCATTTTTTCAATTTCATCATTATGATGCTGAGGTTTATTCATGTACTTGTCTATAGCAAAATTTGGTCACCCAGCTATTGATAGACATTTGGGTTTTTCTAGTCTGCATTTACAAACAGTGCCAACAGGAACATTTTTAAATTCAAGAGCTTCCCTGGAATATATACCAAGGATTGTGATTATTGGGTCAAAAGGTATGCACAGCTTACATTTTAAATTCCAAATGATTTTACTTATTTCTACTCCGACTAGTGTTCCAAGAATATTCTATGTTCCAACTGTTTCATATCCTCACCAATACCCGATGTTGGGAGATTTAATTTTCTTTTTTAAAGATTTTATTTATTTGAGAGAGAGCACAAGTGACAAGCAGATCCCCTGCTGAGCATGGAGCCTGACACGAGGCTCCATCCCAAGACCCCGAGATCATGACCTGAGCTGAAGTCAGATGCTTAACCAACTGAGCCACCGAGGTGCCCCAAGGGAGTTTTAATTTTTGCCAGTCTGATGGATGAGAAGTGATATTTCATTGTGGTTCTAATTGCATCTCTATTATTATTACTTTATTATTATTAACATGTATGAGCATCTCTATTATTATTACATCTTATTATTGCTTCTCTATTATTACTACATTATTTTTTTTTTAAAGATTTTATTTATTTATTTGAGAGAGAGAATGAGAGAAAGCACATGAGAGGGGGGAGGGTCAGAGGGAGAAGCAGACTCCCTGCTGAGCAGGGAGCCCGATGCGGGACTCGATCCAGGGACTCCAGGATCATGACCTGAGCCGAAGGCAGTCGCTTAACCAACTGAGCCACCCAGGCGCCCTATTACTACATTATTATTAAGATA
This sequence comes from Leptonychotes weddellii, assembly GCF_054177405.1. NCBI lineage: Eukaryota > Metazoa > Chordata > Mammalia > Carnivora > Phocidae > Leptonychotes > Leptonychotes weddellii. The sequence goes on along the minus strand of NC_138377.1, from coordinate 32,735,175 downwards.
TATGAGCCTCTTTTTTGAGTATTTCTTGGTCTTTCATATTTCATCTTCTGAAAAACTGCCTGCTCAAACCATTGCCCAATTTTTATTGGATTGCTCATCTTTTCTTTTTTGACTTGTAGAGATTTATGCTATATTTTGGAAGCTCGTCTTTTGTTATATATGTTACATATATCTTTACAGAGAGGGTTTCCTATTAAATACCTATCCTGGTTTGAGGCTTTATCCTTTGGCCCCCAGCATTCCAGGGAAGGGCTAATAAAACTGAAACTCAGCAAATGCCCTCAAAGTGAAAAACTGTCCTTAGGGCTCAGCTTATTTCTCTCTATTTCAACTTTCATATAGTTTGGGGTCTCTGAATACTCCTTAATTCCTTTCCAATTTATTATTTTATTTGAATAATTTTTAAAAAATATACTTGATACTCAATTTTTAATTGTTTAGGGATTTAGACTATCAATTTTATACATATAATTTTATTCATAATGTTTTTTAATATAGCACATTATGCTCTATGAAAATAGGCTGCTGCTTTTCCTTTACTTTATAACATGTGCTCTTTTCCTTATTGTAACAAAACTTCATAAAAGTAATTGCATTTGCTATAAAATATTTTACAAAATGGACTGTTGTAATATACTTAACCGTATCTTTTGTTACATGTAAAGTATATTCAAATTTTTGCCATTTTAATTACTAGTTTAATAAGTAAAAAGATTTTACTATGTAAAAGGTTTTATCAGGTTTAGGATAAATTCCTACTTTGAGGATTAATTCCTTAAGATAAATTGTGGAAGTTGAATTAATGGTTCAAATGATATGAGCATTTTTAAGACTAAGTGGTTTTCTATAAGAATTATACTTCAGAATTTCAATGAAGAATTTATACTTCATTAGCAGTGTTAAAGAACGCAATTTTACAGTTTAGGCATTTTTTAAAAGATTTTTAAATTTTATCTGAGAGAGAGAGAGAGACCACAAGCAGGGAGAAGGACAGAGGGAGAAGGAGAAGCAGACTCCCCACTGAGCAGGGGCCCACACAGGGCTCAGTCTCAAGACTCTGGGATCTTGACTTGAGCCAATGGCAGATGCTTAACCAACTAAGCCACACAGGCGCCCCTACAGTTCAGGTGTTTTGAGAACAGTCTTATCTGCCTGTTAAGTTTGCATTAAAAGTCTCATACAGGTCCCTGGGAGGAGGAGACAGTCAATAAAAATTTGGTGAAAAACACTGAATAGCACAAAGAGAATGACATACTGTTAAGTGTTCAGAATTCATTCTGGGAAGTCCAGAATTTATTGTATTAAATAAAATTTAATAACACTTTTTTCCCCTAACTGTGCTTCATAGGTGTCTTGAGAATTACAAATGCTACAGAAAAATTAAAGAGAAAATTTGCACTAACCTAAGCCAAATGGAGGCAGTTCTTGGGCAGTCCGTGTTTCCCTTGCCAGCATCTTACAAAGAAGCTTTAGAGCGCCTGGAACAGAGCAAGGTATTTGCACATCTCTAGTAAGACTGTATGCAGAAAATTGACAGAAAGAGCAGGTGGCTACAGCAGGGAATGTGACTCTGTTGTGATCCACAGAAATCTTCAGCCTGAGTGGTACACTCAAGAAAACACCCCAAACCAAACACCAAGGGGAAACATGAAACAGTGATTCCAAGAGAGTTCATCAGTCGGATTCACAAGACTGTAGCAAACCTACTGGTGTAGCAAACTCTTCTTAGTGATCACTCTTTTTCTTTTCTTTTTTTTTTTTAAGATTGATTGATTAATTGATTGATTTGAGAGAGAGAGAGTGTGTGTGAAAGCATGTGTGAGCGAGGGGGAGGGGAGGCAGGGGAGAGGGAGAGACTCTCAAGCAGACTCCCACTAAGTGGGGAGCCTGCGGCGGGGGTTGATCTTAAAATCCTGATATCAAGACTTGAGCAGAAATCAAGAGTGAGATGCTCAACCGACTGAGCCACTCAGGCGCCCCAGTGATCACTCTTTCTAAAGCTTTACCTTTCATGTTATTTTGTTGGATGTTGCTGGATCAATGACAGAATTTAATGCAACTATCATAAGTCTAAACTCTGGCTACTTCTTATTCTTTTTTTTTTTAAGATTTTATTTATTTATTCATGAGAGACAGAGAGAGAGAGAGAGGCAGAGGGAGAAGCAGGCTCCCAAGGAGCAGGGAGCCCGATGCGGGACTCGATCCCAGGACGCTGGGATCATGACCTGAGCCGAAGGCAGACGCTTAACCATCTGAGCCACCCAGGCGCCCTGGCTACTTCTTATTCTTACTATTTAATTTTTGTATTTGCTTATTTTCATCTGTTAGAATCTATGGTATTATGTTATTAGGATTTTAATGAAAACATTCTAAATTATCTATGCTTAACATCTGTCCCCAAACAAACAAAAACAAAAACCCTAAGTAATGCGTTGGTGTTGATAAGTATAGTGCAAATTAACAACCTAGTGAAATAATGAGACTTATATTAAAATAACAATGAACTTTTAGGATGTTTACCTTTCAAAACACTTTCTTACTTGGAAGAATTGGTTTATGGGTCATTTTTGTCACCATAGTTCCAAATTCATGGGCAACACAATAATACATAGGTAATTCTAATCTGTCTCAAATTGACTGCCAAAAGGACTAAAAAATAGACCATGTAATACTTATGGATGATTTAAAATCATCAATTGTTCAAGATCTTAAGAAGTTTATAAGTCTCTGAAAAATTAATAGACATTGTATTCCTCCTATTCCTTTTCTTTCCTAAGGTTTTGGGGTCAAATCTCCTATCAACCAAAGAAGAGTTCATGAAACTACGTCAGGTCCTCAGACACCTGAGACCCGCGTGCACAGGCACTGATGACATGTGTTTGCTCAGAACCACGGCAGCTCTGTGGGACAAATGGTTGAGTTTGCTGGAGGCTGCTAAAGAGTGGGAGATATGGTGTGAAGAACTGAAGTGGGAGTGGAAATTTGTCAGTGAAGAAGTAAGTGCTTCGTTTTCAACAATCAATCCAGTTTCCTGGCAAATGTCATTTAAATTGTTTTGTTACTTTCATTTTGTTCTTACATAAAACAAGTCCTCAACTGCTACCGTTTCTTTATATCATATATACGTAACACATAAATGTTACAGAGGTCAGGTCCAAGTAAAATAATCCCCAAGAAATGATTCAAATTCTTCCTTAATATAAGTGCTGTTTTTTTGGTATCAGGTAGTACTTATAAGTAAGTACTTGCTCATTTGGGCTTTAAAATCTTTATTGTGTATCTAAGTTAATCCCTCTTAAAATGACTGTCTCTACATAACACTAAAGGTTAGAATTAAATAATATTCATAATAACCAGCCAATTTTGAAGTTAACTACAATGGTTAACTATGGAAATTAACTCCAATTAATTAACTATGGACTTAAAAATATGTATGTTGCTCTTTCTGAAAACTCTTAAAGAAAACCTCCATAATACGTATCAATCACAGATGTTAATTTAAGCATGATTCTGGATTTAAGCCATCACATATATTTAGAAAGAAAATTTAAAATAGTGTAGTTATCTTAGGGTATCTTTCCAAAGGATCAGGTATAAATGAAGTACAAATCAGAACATTAAATGAAAACCCTTCTCTCTTGTTCATGCCAAAATTGCTGCTAAATTTACTTACGAGAGAAATACAATGAATCAATACTTGATTGGGGGTAGGTCACACTTTGGGATGTAAATGTTTAGCACTAGCATACTTTTCTGCTTAAAACTTGGTATTCTTGCTTTTTGCCCCATTGCATCCAAGAGAGCGAGATGGGTCACCAACATCTCTACTGGAGCCATTGGAGAAAACTCGGCCGGGGTTCTCATTCTTGCCATGTCTGCTCAAACCAGCATGGTCTGATCTGGAAACGATGGCCTCAGTATGTGCCTCCAGTGTTTCCATCAGTACTGGGAGGATACAGGTTTCATTAAGTTGGATTAAGTGAACTTCCTTGAATGGGTCATCTAAGATACCTCCCTTACTGCAGATACCCAAGATACCTACCTTAATGCTACATAAAATACATAAAATATTTGTACATAAAATGAAAATACTTCACTTAAGAAAAGCAACTTGATATTCTTGAAAATGAATATTATTTTGGTTGTGCTAGTAGGGTTTGATTAGTAAATAGACTCTTGAATGTTAAAACTTGGAGAAACTTTGTAAGTTACTGCTGTTGGCCCCCTTCTTTCCCATTCGTGTTGTAACAGTTTATTGGGTTCCTGCAGTAGGCCGTGTGCTCCTAAGAAGGCAGTTCACACATGGTGCCACCAAGTCCTTGCATTGCTGTCAGGAGTTAAATATTATTACCATTTTATTGATGGGGATACTGAGGCACTGAGAGATTTCTGTTGGCACAAGACCTCCCAGCTAGTGATTGAGCTGGGACTGTGGACTGGGGCCACATCTGTTTTGCTCACTGCTGTAACTTTAGAATCTGACTGGGGCCTTGTGCCTAGTGGGCAGTTAGTGAATATTTCTTGAGAAACAGCTCTTCTTGAAACCCAGGTCTAGGCTAATTCTCAGCTTTTGTTCTCTCTATTTTACTACATTGTCTTTCTATTTGCAATTATACCTGATTAATTCAGACCCCATTCATTTAGAACTTTGTAATTATTCATAGAAGTATTTGACAATACCTGGTGACAGTGTGTTTTTAAAAGAGTAGCACAAACAAAATATGTGCTTGTGTAATAACAATAACAACTGTAACACTTAGTGGGCGGGAATGGAGCGTGTGTTGGGCAGAATTCTAAGCACTTTATATGTATTATCATTTATTCTCACAAGAGTCCTATGAGCTGGATATTTTTATTTTATCCTCATTTTGTAGATGAAGAAAGTGAGACACAGTGAGATTGAGTAACTTGCCCAAATGCCCGAGTGGTAGAAGAGTCAAACTTATGCTCTGGTGTTTTTAAGAATGAAACTATCAACTTAAATGATATTTACACACACCGAATTGATGTAGGATTTTAAAATAGCTTGTATCCATTTACTAAAAATGATACCATCTAAACACCTGTACATGCAAGATCCTGTTAGCATGGTTGGTACTTTGTGACAAAATGAATTTCTTTTTTTAAGATGTGGATAATAATATAATAATCCAGTATCTTTGTGGGATAAAGGTTTTGTGTAAGTAGATTTTCAGAAACTTAAATGTTATGTTTAAATTTGTAACTTAAAATACCAATTGAAATTTTGATTTGCCTTTTTCCGCCCCCCCCCCCCCCCCCGCCAAAATTTTACCTTCCTGTTTTCTTAAACAGAATCTGCTTGGTTTAATTATTCATCTCTGGTTATTCAGAGTCATCATTTTTGTTTCAGTGATCATATGGGCTGGAATAAAGTCATGCTTTCAAAGATAATTGGAGGTATACGGCGGGCTTCTTCCCCATGTACCAAAGTCCAAAAGACTTTTATTAGTTCCTGATTCTGCTGGTTATGGGTTTTTCAGTCTCCTTCACTCTGTTTACTTATGGTGCAACTATGGCTCCTTCTCCCTTTCTAGACTCTATAATTGACTGTGAACCTAAAAGTTTTATAACCATATTATTAGAATTCTGTGTCCAAGGGAAATCATTCAGGGGCTTCAGAGCTTCTTCTAGATGGAAGAGTGAATGCATAATTTTTGTAGCAACTATTTTACTGATTTGGGAGCTGTCTTCATCCTTTTTAGCATAAAGTTTGTTGAGTTTTGATGAACACAGTCACATGATCACCAATGAATCTAAATGAAGATTTAGAACATTTTCATCACCCCAAAAAGTTCTCTTGTGCCCCTCTGTAATCAGCCCCTTCTATCACCTCCAGCCCCTGACAACCATTAATCTGGCTTGCCATTTCCAGAATATCATATAAATGGACTGGAGTAGTTTGTGCCTTTTGAGTCTGGCATCTTTTCACTAAGCATTATGCATGAGATGCATACATATTGCTGTTTGTATCAGTAGTTCATTTCTCTTAATTCCTGAGTAATACTGGACTGGGTTTGATTATCTGTCACAAGTTGAAGTATTATCTGGCTTTTGAGTAAAATTGTCCTAATAAAAATTATTCCCCCCTCCCTCCTTGTGTGCCCCTCCTTAATCACTTACCAACTTACATCAGACAGCAGAGGCTGAAATGGGGCTCGTAGGCAGGTGGTTTATTTTGGAAAGTGATCTCAGGGAACAGGGGTGGAGGATGAGGAGAACTGGAATGAGAAAGGTCAGAACCTTTCGTTGCTTTACTCTTCTTGCGTTGTCATTGCTGGGGTGGCTCTTTTATGGTTATCACTGGCATGGAAGCACCAAGAGATGCTCCATTAAGTTCTGGGTTACAGACATACTTCTTTCAACTCTGATGTCTATTAGAAACCCTAGGTGTACAATTATCTCTGACAATACAGCAGTTCCTTTCTTTGCTTGCTGGTTCTCTGGCAGGGAAGTTGCAAAACAACCCGGTGGAACCCTCTTATCTCATTCCCTGGTGGAAATGTAGCTGCCTGCCTAAGAACTAGCACTTCTAATCCAACTGAATTTAGGTTTGAGGTGGTTGAAAGCATACATTCTGTAACTAGGTCTTTTCGAGAGGGGCCATCTATACATATATCCATGTATTCTAGTGACTGGGGACTCAGTTGGATCATATGGCCCAAGTGGGAGGGCAGCTTATACCATTGCGTGACCTGCTGCAGACCTCCCTCAACACTGGCAGCATTCTGATAAATGGGTCTGAGCGATATTCTCAAGGATAGCATATACTGCCTCCAAAATCCCAATGGACACATCCAGTGCTGGGCCTCTTTCTTAAAGGTAGAGGTACAGGATTGAACAACTTGATCTTTATGTTATGGAATTCTGGCACGCCCTAGACCACTGAGCTCCTGGAAACTTAATTTATGCTGGAATTCCTAAATTTTCATAGGCTTTATTTTTTACACTTTGGCATCCACGTTTTCATTTATCATTTCAATTAGCGTTGAATAAATGTAGTTGCCTGGTGTGATATTCTGTAATGTCAAGATTGCCAGATGCCTGACTCAGTTTGAACATTAGAGCAGGAGAGTTGACAGGGTTAGGGCAGAATGTGGTAAATGTATGATGCAGCTAAGGTGAGGGCTACGGTGTTTGAGGAGGTGCATTAGAGGGATCTGATTTTCTGTGTCTTCGTTCTGGGGTCAAGGATGATAGAACTCCATTTTGCTGATATGCGATGTTATGTATTTCTGGGTTCTGCACATCGCCATGTTGACAAATACATGATTAGTTAGGACTGCTTTCCTCTGGGTGTAGGTGTTAGGGTAACAAGGAAGTACCGGACTTACTTGTTTGAGCATAGAGGAATAGGATGTGAAAGAAAAGACCCCTGTAGAAAAATTACCCAGCAGTTGCCCAACCTTTTATATAGTAGTTGCAGTTTGGTGGAGCTCATTCTAACTGGCTTATAGATATCTCAAGAGAAATAACTGCTTTCTGCAACTGAAATCTGAAGGAGAGAGAAATTATTTATGAAAATATTCAACAGTGTTTCCTTCAGCTCACGACAGCAATACTTCATTTTAATCTCATATCTGCATGATCAATGGCTGGGAACTCTGGGATTCCAATAGTGCTGGAATAATATTCCCAGTTAGAGGAAGACAGATACCACTTTGAGCGAGGATATGGCATTAGGAACCCTTTGAACAGCCATTATACAAAAATTATGATGGCCAAGGTATATTTCAGCTCCTTAAATGGTCCGAGTACATTTTAGTTATTTCAGTTCTCTTTTTTTTGTTTGTTGAATTAGATTGAACGGGAAGCAATTATTTTAGATAATCTTCAAGAGGATCTCCCTGAAATTTCAAAAACAAAAGAGGCGGCTGCTACAGAAGAGCTTTGTGAGCTGCAAGACTCTTTATGCCGTTACCAAGAAAATGTGGAGAAGCAGCAGCTGTTACTGACCTTACTTCTTCAGCGCATGAGAAGTATCCAGAATGCTCCCCAAAGCTTAGAGGCTATAAAGACGATTCCAGCATTTCAAGAGATTATATCGATGCAGGAACGATGCAACAAGTAAGACTTATGAAAAACTGTTTAGGAAACGTGCCTGACAATTCAGGCTTAAAATTTAGAAAATACTGGATTTTGAAAATATAAAAATATAGCATAAAGACAAATGATATGATAGATTTGGGTTAACGCAGAAAAGTATAAAAAGGGTTGGAATGGTACATACCCTGTGGAAGACAGTATGGAGGTTCCTCACAAGATTAAAAATAGAAATACCATATGCTCCAAGAATCCCACTATTGGGTATTTGCCCAGGGAAAATGAAAACGTTACCTCGAAAGATACATGCACCCCTATGTTTATCGCAGTATTATTTACAGTAGTCAAGACATGGAAGCAACCAAAGTGTCCATCAATAGACAAAAGGATAAGGAAAATATGGTATATGTACCCAATGAAATACTACACAGCCATAGAAAAGGATAAGATCATGCCACTTGAGACCAACATGAATGGACCTAGAGGGTATTATACTAAGTGAAATAAGTCAATCTGAGAAAGACAAATACCATATGACTTCACTCATAAACTGGATCTAAAAAAAAAAAGAATAAACAAACAGAATAAACAAAGCAGAACTGGAAGGGAGGGAGGGAGGTGGATGGGCAAAATGGGTGAAGGGGAGTGGGAGATACAGGCCTTTAGTTACGGACTAAGTCGGAATAAAAAGCAGATCATAAGGAATACAGTCAATTTAATAGCGATGTAATGGGACAGATAGTGGCTATGCTTGTGGTGAGTATAGAATAATGTATAAACCTGTCCAATCACTACATTGTACACCAGAAACAAATGTAGCGTTGTGTGTCAACTATACTCAAGAAAAGCGGGGGTGGGGGATGGAAGAGATTAATAACAATAAAAACAAGCATATGTTCTCCATCCTGGTATCATTGAGGATGAATATCCTTTGAATTTTTTTCTTAATGTTTGCTGTTTTTCTATTCTAGTAATATATATTCACTATAGGAAGTTTAGGGAATGTGGAAAATTATAAAGATTAATATAAACCCCCCTTTAATTTTACCATTCAACAATAATCACTGCCAATCACTCATCTTTTTTCCTATGATTGTATTTTTTTTTTAAAGATTTTATTTATTTAATCGACAGAGAGAGATAGTGAGAGAGGTAACACAAGCAGGGAGAGGGAGTGGGAGAGGGAGAAGCAGGCTTCCCACTGAGCAGGGAGCCTGATGCGGGGCTCGATCCCAGGACCCTGGGATCATGACCCGAGCCGAAGGCAGTTGCTTAACCAACTGAGCCACCCAGGTGCCCCCATGATTGTATTTTTAAACAAATTATGATCATAATACTATACTGTTTTGTTGTCTGCTAAATGATTTATCAGCATATCATGTTACCTATGCCATTAAATGTTCCTTAAAACATAACTATGTAATATTTCACATGTGAATATGCCATAATTTATTTAACCAAAGCCCTAATATAGAACTTTTAAATTATACATAATTTTTTTTTTTTACTTTTGTAAAAACACTGTAGTGAATATTCTTATGCTAGAATCTCTGTCTGCGTCTGTGATTAATTCTTCAAGAAAGACGCCAAGAAGTAGAATGATTGGGTCAAAGGATATAATGTATTTACGGCTAGATATACTTACCAAATAACTCTCAGGAAAGATTGTACCCTCTTAAACTTCTCCACTAATAAGGTGGCTACATCCACAGCAAATGGGGTCGGTTGAGATAAAAAGGCGAATGGGGTCATCTATCCCCAAAAGCCCACCCGTGACTCCATTCTCACCTCTAGGTCATATTCAGTTGAACTTGAGGATCACATGGAGAAAGTAGGATGGAGAGAGCAATTGGAATGTAAAGTGTGAAAAGAGGATTTTTTTTTTATTCTTATGTTAATCCTCATACATTACATCATTAGTTTTAGATGTAGTGTTCCATGATTCATTGTTTGTGCCTAACACCCTGTGCTCCATGCAGAATGTGCCCTCCTCAATACCCACCACCAGGCTAACCCATCCTCCCACCCTCCTCCCCTCTAGAACCCTCAGTTTGTTTTTCAGAGTCCATCGTCTCTCATGGTTCGTCTACCCCTCCGATTTCCCCCGCTTCATTCTTGCCCTCCTGCTACCTTCTTCTTCTTCTTGAAAAGAGGATATTTTGAGATGGAAGTTTAGAGAGGTTTTTGATTGAGTGATAGAATTTGGTATATGTTTGTGTATGTAGTAAATAAATCATTGAAAACTGGTACTTTTTGCTCAGGAAAAAATATCTTTTGTGAATTATGCAGACATTGTGTTAATTGTTGAAATAAAACTATCTCACAAGAGAGCAGGATAGAGACACTATTTTGATGTTGTATGTTAGGCTTTTTCAGAAAGCTCAAGAAAATAAGGAATTGTTGGAGAATGAAATCCAAGAAAGACATTCTTTCACAAAAGAAATAATTACTTTGAAGAATTTATTTCAACAGACTGCAACTTCTTTTCAAAATATGGAATTACAAGACCACCCAGAAAAGGCAGAACAGTTTGAGGTAAGTGAGGAATGAAGTGAGGAACCAGTGAATGTGGCCGACAAAGGTCTGCAGTCTTGAATCCAAAGTCCTTGGGGCAGAGGTAACTTTGTGACTAGAGTGGAGGGAGTGGTCCAGGAGAGAGGAAAGCACATGCAAAGGCCCTGTGGCATGGTATGGGCCAAGCCATAAGAGATCACTGTGGCTAGAGTGCAGAGAATAAAGTTGAGAGCAGGGAGGTAGGCCAGGCTGGACCCAGCAGTCCTTTTTCAGTGGCTTTTCAGGTGTGTTTGGTGAACAGGGGCCCCAGAGCATTATTGAGTAGGGTGTTAAGACTACTGACTTTAGTAGGATGTATGATTTATCTCTGATAGGGGTGCAACTGTTTTTACTCCCAACACTTCTGACACCAAATGTGTGGGGGTTTTCCCCCAAGTCTCTCGAAGCCAACTAGGTGTCCTACAATTCAGTTCAACAGTAACACTAACTAGCAGGAGTTAGCACAGACCACACAGATTAAGGGCTCACTCCCGCAAGACCACCCTCATTTCAGAAGCCAGTCACAAGTCCTGGGCCTCCTGTAATTCTGACTGACTCGCTATCGATCAGGGGTTCCCATGACCCCCTCCTCAGGTTTAATAATTTACTAGAACGGCTTATAGAAGTCAGGAAAGCACTTTACTATTACTGGTAAAGGATACAACTGGGAATCAGCCAATAAAAGAGATGCATGGAGCAAGGTAAGTGGGTAGTCCAGGTCCTCTCTGGGTGTACCACTCTCCCAGCACCAACTCCAGATTCTCCATACCTCACTGATCAGGGGTTTTTATGGTAGTTCCATTATGGAGGCATGATTGGTTAAATCATTGGCCGTTGATAATTAACTCAACTTCAGCGCTTCGCCCCACCCTAGAGGTTGGGAATTGGGGCTGAAAGTTCCAACCCTCTAATCACATGATTGGTTCCTCTGGCAACCAGGCCCCATCCTGAATCTCTCTAGAGGCGCCCCAAGAGTTATTCATTAGCATAAACTCAGGTGTGGTTGAAAAGGGCTTGTTATAACAAAAGACACTCCTCTTACTCCTATCCAGGAAATTCCAAGGGTCTTAGAAGCTGTTCAGGAGCCAGGGATGACAACCAAATATATCTCTTAAATCGCACTATCACAAGGGCTGTGCACATCCTCCTGTGTTATTTGGGACCTCATTTTTTAAGAATGATTCCGGCCCAATGGTAACAAGCAAAATCGGCAATTGGAAGTTTACTCCCGAGTCACGCGCTGTTGTTAATCAGAGCTCAGTGTTGATAGAGGGAACTTACTCTCCCTCACCATGGGGAAGTTATCTGTGTGTAGCTCTGAATGAAGACCTATACTCTGACTAGGTCTAGATAAAACAGGATGGCACTGTACTTCAAACTCCACCTTTGTCTGCATGGCATTGTTCTCTAACTTTCCATCTCTAGATTTGTTTTCGCTGAGGGTTAAGAAAAAGAAAACAGTGGCACATCATGGAGTCATTCAAATTGTAATCATTCTTCAGTGCGGTGACTCAACCCATTAGCACGAATAATGCTACTGAACAGCTACTGTAAAAACAAAACAAACCCCAAAAAACCACAGTAAAGTCAAGAAGTATTTTTCCACTTGATCTTTGGGAAACTTTCCCAAACAAATGAGTTTCTCCTTTATAATTAGTGCAGGAGAACGTAGATCAGATTTTGTTTCTAGGCCACAGCCAATAGACTATTTGTTCAGGTTTCTTTTATCTCCTAAAACCCACATTCTTTGCAGGGAACTGGAACCCTCCCTTTTGAAAGAAGTCGGCTCTGCTGGGCTGTCTAATTACATGAAAGCAGACACTTGCGCTTCGAGCCTAGGGCTTTTAGTGGCCTTGAATCATTGTGATGATAATGTAGGAAGAAGCAGAAATGGCAACAAGTTAATAACAACAACAACAACAACAAAACTTCTTTGAAACTTTTTTGCTACTTGGAGCTTTTTAGATCAAGACTTGCAACAGAGATAGTTAAATCCTAGAGGTACTTTAGAAGCAGGAGATGTTGTAATGTCTTTTGAGGACAATGGTTTGACACTATGAAGAGGTATCAAGTTTAATTCTTACACACTAGGAAGCATCATCTGACCAAACTGAGTATCTCTCGGGCCTTAATCGGCTTGTATCAGTAGTGAGGCTTTGTCATGCAAAGTGTGCTCATTTAAATCATAAGGATGTGCTGGAAGGCTGCTTTCACTTTTAGAGTTAAACTTTTTCCCCTTTCTGTGCCTATTTGAAACTCTCTTGATGATTTTAGGAGCTTCAAAGCATTTTTAAGAAAGGGAAGCTAACTTTTGAGAATATTATGGAAAAACTACGAATCAAGTATTCTGAAATGTACACCCTAGTCCCTGCAGAGATTGACTCCCAGGTGGAAGAATGCAGAAAAGCTTTAGAAGACATAGATGAGAAGGTAATAATCCTTTGTATTAGTGTTATTATTTATGAGTTGAAGGTATAAAGAAAAGATCATGTAATGTCACATTTTCATTTGCCCTGATTTCAGCTATGACTGTTTTTAGAGTTTAGATAAGTGATAATTTTGTGTATTGAATATGGAGGTAAAATTGCTCTAAATAAGTGACAGATAACAGAATTAGATAATGTGTTTATTTTTAGTTGTCAAGATGCTTAGCTTTTCTTCTCTTGCATTTAAAAGCAGAATTACAGATTAGCTTTTACTTGGCTTTTTTTTTTTTTAACTGGAGAATCACTTTAAAATATTGGACATGAATAATACTTTGCTTTAAAACTTACTGCCTGTGAATGTTTTGAAATTGCAACCAAGGACAGTAAGAATATAAATTTCACAACTCAGTAGGAATAGCATTTAACACACACTATCTTTTTGATGGTGGCAACGCAGTTCTCACAGAACATACCTGAGCAAATCTTTTTCCCCGAATGGATGAATCTGAAGATTGGAAGAAAGAGTGGGAAATGTTTCATAGTACTGGAGACCCAGGAGTTTAGCAAGACAAATTTATTGGATTATAGAAAGGCAGCTTACATCCAACGGAACAAAATTCTATTTGGTCCAGAAGGACTTTTGTATTGCTTTCAGGGATCATTTCTATAGTTTGTATTGCTTTTTGAAATCTGGGGTACCTCTAACTTAATGCAATAGATTTTAAATGCAAACAAACATACAAAAAATTGTATTTCAAACTCAGTTAACTTCTTTGACAGATTTCTTAGGAAAATCTGACCCATGAAAAAACATGTAGGCTCCTAATATATATTTCTAAGAAATTTTGTTGATTTAACACACAAAAACTGTTATGAGGTGCTTTCTCAAGAATCATGCACTATTGATTTTAAGACAATACTAAAGGTTTTGAGAGCAGCTAAATTTGTTTCCATGAATACTTCATGTGAAAATCGCTAACAAAGGGAATAATCAAAATCAATTTTAAATTTAGGGGTTGAAAGTTTCAGTGGTAACTTGTATGTTTGTAACAAATAGCAACTGATTTTTATTGTTAGATGTATCTGGAGGATCCAGGCAGACTCAGAACCATTTGGTGTAATTCGGAGGGCTGCTTACTTTTCCTAAATCATGGTCTCTCCTAATGTACCTAAATTATATGCTCTTCTGCCAAGAGAATAACTGCCCCAAGGATCAGAAAACTTCACTTTGTAGTAATTTGTTACATAGCAATAAAAAGCTGTTACAGCAATTTAAAAACTAACATAGGATTAATTTTTTTTTTCCTAAAAATCTCGACTGCGTTATGGTCTGTGGAATAAAAACATTTTATAAAAGTATCAACATCCTGAAATGTGAAAAAGAGCCTGGGATTCCAGAGTCTGGTGACTCAGGGCTTTTCAGGACAAGTTCAACTGCTGCCTTGATTCGTGACCTTAAGCGAGTCAATTAGCCTGTGTTTAGTTTCTGCATCTGTGTACTATCTGCACTGAAAGGTTTTAGTCTTTTTTTTTTTTTAATTTATTTATTCATAAGAGAGAGAGAGAGGGGCAGAGGGAGAAGCAGGCTCCCCGCTGAGCAGGGAGCCCGATGCGGGACTCGATCCCAGGATCCTGGGATCATGACCTGAGCCGAAGGCAGACGCTTAACCATCTGAGCCACCCAGGCGCCCCTGAAAGGTTTTAGTCTTAATGGTTATACGGATATATCGTTTTTAAAAGGGTTAAAGGATTATACACAAGCATAAAGTATTATTTGGTTATTTAGTAGCTGCTGGGAGAAAGCCTTATCAACATAGCCTTAAAAAAAAAAAAAAAACCAAGAACAAGAACTAATCAGGTATTTGAAAAATGACATAGTCAACATTCATCTGTTATCATTCCTAGCCCAAGTTATTTTCTTAAAAAATCATTCAGATAAAAAAATTACACTGTTTAGCAGCTAGATTTCTGATTGCTGTGAAAACATAATACTAGAAACATTCACACAGAGAAAAACTAAGCTTTGTGCATCCTCAAGGAAGAGCGAGTTTTAGGTTATTTCACCCAAATGAATATTACGGTGGGGATTAGATTTTTTTAAGTCAGCTTGAGAATAAGTTAGGTTTTATTGAAAACAGTGCTGTGCAGGGGTCTTTCTCATAAAATGAGAGACTGTATAATGAACGCTTATCCCCCTTGAATTTTTTCATATCATTTGCTCCATTGGGGTATGTCTCAGACAGTACACTCATAGTTTGAGTGTACTCCACACAGATCTGTAGTACATACTGTGGATTACGTTCAACAAATTTTTGTTTGTTGATTTTATTTTCCTTTTTTTTAGATTGGATTTAAAAGGTCAGGTCAGCACAGGCACCATTTCCTAGTCTGCTAATCTACTCTCTCATTAACGTATTAGCTAGTAGGGTTTGGGATGTTCCCCCTAGCCTATAAATAAAATTGCCTAACAGTGTGACTATCCATTTTTCCACCTGAACACTGGCTAGAGTATTGAAGACATCTGTGAGCCAAATATGTCTTTCTTTCATTGTAACAGATTAGTAATGAAGTTTTGAAAAGTTCACCCTCATATACAATGAGTAGGAAAATAGAGGAAATTAACAATGGGCTTCACAATGTTGAAAAGATGCTGCAGCAGAAAAGCAAAAATATTGAGAAAGCTCAAGAAATTCAAAAGGTAACACCCTCCTTTAATTTCCCTCTGCATTTGGTGTTCCTCCTGTTCCTCAGTCCTCAGGGTGTGCTCTATGGGATGAATCCAAAGCACAGAGATCCTAATCCAGATCCACAGGGTCCCCCTTACTGAGTGTCCCCTGCAGAAGCTTGGTGGAGGAAGTTGCATTTAAGAACTGTTCTCAGTTGTTGGTTTTTTTGGGGGGAGGGGGAGGGGCAGAGAGAGAGGGTGGGGGAAACTCCCAAGCAGGCTCCATGCCCAGCACAGAACCTCACAACCCTGAGATCATGACCTGAGCCGAAACCAAGTGTCGGACACTTAACTGACTGAGCCATCCAGGCTCCCCAAGAACTGTTCTCAGTTTTTCCATGGTGGGAATATGCCTGAACCCCTGAGAGCCTGCAGTTGTGAACCAACCTTTTCACAAGTAAAGGAGAGTAATGACCTTATCCTGGGAAGACTGATATAAAAAATATTATATATAAATATCAAATATAAAAAACAAAGCTAACATGTTTCTATGTTTGAGCATTTCTTGGAGTCTTTGTTTTCTAAGGTGGATTATTAACATGGGGAATATAATACAGAACATTTCTGAAACGTATTTGATTAAAAAATATATTTCAATAGGATTTGAATAGAATTAACAGCTTTTCTTTAGACTACAAGGAGAAACAGGAAAATAGAAATTCCAAATTTATTTTCCTTGTAAAATATCTTAGGAAATCAAGTGTTAGGTAAAACTGTATATAAGCATGATTTTCTACCGTTAACTCCCTAGTAAACTTCAGCATGTGGAAAGCATTCTTACTCTAATCTAAATTTTAAGGAAGTATTTTATATGAATGGAGACTTTTAAAAATAGGTTAGAATATGCCTCACCATTGGACAAAATCTTGATTCTTTTTTTTTTTTTAAGATTTTATTTATTTGACAGAGAGAGACAGTGAGAGAAGGAACACAAGCAGGGGGAGTGGGAGAGGGAGAAGCAGGCGTCCCACAGAGCAGGGAGCCCGATGCGGGGCTTGATCCCAGGACCCTGGGATCATGACCCGAGCCGAAGGCAGACGCTTAACGACTGAGCCACCCAGGCGCCCCTTGATTCTTAATAAGTAGAGGAACCTAAAGTACATTTTTCCTATTTCTAAAAATTTGGTTCTTAAGCAAATATTAAATAAGAATTAAATATTTTACCTTTGAGAGTTTCTCTGACCATGCAAGTCCAGGTTTGAATCCAATCTACTGGATTCTTGAAGCCAAAAGCAGTCACTAAATTTTTTCCCACTGCATTAATCCTAGGTCAAAACTTTTTGTTAGTTTTATTTTTATACTTTTTTTTTTTTAAAGTAGGTTCCATGCCCAATGTGGAGCCCAATGCAGGCTTGAACTCAAGACCCTGAGATCAAGACCTGAGCTAAAACCAACTGAGCCACCCACACACCCCTATTTTTACACTTAATGAAATTGTTTTCTAGATTAAATACACACACACACACACACATATATATGGTCTAAAAAGGTTCGGGTATAACATAATGTTACCTCATCACTCTTGAAAGAGTAGGGTTATATTGACCTTGTTTGGTGTCATTTGTCTCTGGAAATGTCCAGGTCTCTCTGCACTCTTGCAGCTAATTCTGTACCTGAAACGAATACAGTTAGACTAAGAGACCTCAGAAAAGGTGTTTTTCAATTTAGGTCACAAGTGGTTTCTGGGCATAAGTGAAATAGCGTGCCTGTGATGTTTTAGTAGCATTCACAAGTGCAAATATGGTGCAAAAGCTAGGAATTAACACGAGTCAGGGCCTCTGCATTCAAAGTGACTATGATTTTCTTCTCCAGAAAATGTGGGACGAGCTAGACCTCTGGCATTCCAAGCTAAATGAGCTGGATTCTGAAGTGCAGGACATTGTTGAACAGGATCCAGGTCAGGCTCAAGAATGGATGGATAACTTGATGATTCCTTTCCAGCAGTATCAGCAAGTCTCACAGAGAGCGGAATCTAGAACCTCACAGTTAAATAAGGTATGAGAGTAACACGTGATAACTACCCTTAGCTTGCGGTATTGAGAAGGCTTTGAAACAAAATGAAAGTAGATATTCAGAGACAGCCAGTTTCTCTTCAATTGCCAGTTTAAGGTACTGAAGCTAGAGCCACACGACAGGTTCAGGTGGGCACCGGGAGGATAGATTTAACAGCTGACACCAGCAGGAAGTCTGCCTGGACAGGCGGAAGCAAGTGTCCAGAAGCCAGACTGCTGCAAGAGTCCCGCTGAGCATTGGGCTTCCCAGTAGGTCATGGGCATTTCCGACAGGCAATCTCAAGAATTCCTGAGGGGAGCCAGCCACAAGAAAGAATGTCATTCAGGAACAAGACACTGTCTCCCACCTTTCCAAGTAGGGGTCGTGGTGGGTGAGTTGTACATGTGATCTAGCAAGAACGAGGCAGGAGCCTAGGCCCAGACAAACTGGGATATTAGAGGAAAAGGCCCCGTATGGGAGGACAAAACTCAAATCCAGTTTTGAGAATGAAGCATAAAATGGGAACCAGACGAGTTGCAAGGCTACCTGGGAACTGTTACTGAGACCCATAGCATTAGGGTAGAACTTCTTAAGTCCTTTCCATGTATGGTCAGGATTATTTGTCTTAAAAGTTAGAAAGGTCAAAACCTGGAGGGTGTGGGCGAGTCCCCCCAGGCACGGCCTGATTAGCAGTAACAAATTCTTCATTCAAGACTCCTTTGACTCAAGGAGAAGGTGTCAGACTCTTTGCTACGGCCTCTCTTTCACAGGCCACAATTAAGATGGAGGAATATCACGACCTTTTGAGGAGTACTGAGGCTTGGATAGAAAATACTGGCCGTTTGCTGGCCAATCCTGCTGACTATGATTCTTCAAAGGCGCTGAGTCAGCACGCCAGCACCCTTCAGGTGAGTGTTCTTTCTGCGTTCCCTGAGGGTCCTAGAATCTACATAATGGTTCGTGGTCTAGCTGACTATCGTGGTGCTTTTTTCCCCTTCTTTCCCGAAAAACAACCTTATCTTCAACCATGCCAGATGGTAGAAGGAAGCTTGGAAGAGTGGCAGGCTCTAGACAGAAATTTTGGAGACAGGATCTAGTTCTTTCTGTCCTGACTCTTTGGGTAATTTACTGTTTTCCTCCGTGGGCCTCAGTTTCCCCTATCTGTGAAGAAAGAATGTTGCAGTGATTGGTGTTGATGGTTTTGGTCAACAGAATTCTAAGATGGCTCCCAATATTGCTGTCCGCTGATGTACACAACTGTGTAACCCCGTCCTGCTAAGTGCAGGCAGGGATAGGAGAGTACGTGATGAATTAGCCACTCTATTAATTAGGTTACAGTATATGGCTAAGGTAATGGGTTAGTCACTCCCTTGAATAAATGATTAATCATGGCTATATGATTATAAGACTCCCTGAGAGCACACTGGAGAGTTCTCCAGCTGGCTTGATGAAGTAAGCTGCGATATTAGGGGAGGTCCATGGGGCTAGGACCCTTGGGCAGCCTTTAGAAGCCGAGAGTGACCCCCACCCCCCAGTCAGTAGCCAGCAGGAAAAGTGAGATCTCAGCCCTACAACTGAATTCTCCCAACAACCTAAGTGAACTTGGAAGAGAAACCTGTGCTCCAGATGGCACCTTGATCTCAGCCTGTGATAGCCTTTGATAGCCAAGGACCCTCCTAAGCTATGCGTGTACTCGAGTCATGGAAACTAGGAGATCATACATTTATTTTATTTTAAGCCACGAAGTTTGTGGCAATTAGTTACACAGCATTAGAAAACTAATCCATAGTTCCTTCCAGTTACAGCATGCTGTGATTCCAAACATTCTGTCATTTTGGTGCCCGATGGCTCCATGCTAGCTTACAAAGACCAAACAAATGAGGGTATTTTCTTACCTGGGGCCATGACTAAAAGAGATCTTGCAGATGCCAAGTATTGGCTTAAGTTTTACTGTGAAGGCGTATTTCCTTCTCTCATATTATTCAACCACAAGAAAGAATCTCTTAGGAAAAGGTTTATTCTATCACAATTTTTAGAATAATCAGACCTCAACGTTGATCCAGCTCCTTTTTATATCTTTAGACTAGTACAATATATTCCCAAGGGAACAGCTGACTTCATACCTCCCTGATGTTTGAGATTTGTTGGCCCCTTTTGCCCTGTGATTGCCTTGTGGTAACTGTTACAAAGATGCCGTCTTTCAGCCACTTGTTTCTTTCTTCCCCTTGCCTGTGATTTCTGCCCCCACCTCTCGGGCTGGCTTTCCATGTCCCCATAGCATGTCCTCTTTTATTTTAAGTTGCCTGTATTTTTTATGTCTGTTGAATTTTTTAATTGGGCTGTTTGTCTTTTTATTATTGAATTGTAAATGTTATTTATAAAATATTCTAAAAACCAACCCTTTATCAGATATATGATTTACAAATACTCTCCTGGTCTGTGGCTTGCCTTTTCATTCTCACTCTTGTCTTTCAGAGAGCAAATGTTAGGTATTTGATGGAGTTCAATTTATCAATATTTTGCTTTTATGGCTTAGCCTTTTGTGTTGTATCTAAGGAGTCTTTACCTAACCCAGGGTCACAAGGGTCTCCTCCTGTCTTTTCTTCTAGAAATTTTACAGTTTTAACTCTTAGATCAATTTCAAGTTTGTTTTTGAATATGGTATGAAGGTTCATTTTTTTCTATGGGTTCTGAGTGTTCCAGCACCATTTGTTGAAAAGACTCACCATTGAATTACTTTGGTGCCTTATTTAAAATCAACTGCCTTGGGGCGCCTGGGTGGCTCAGTCCCTAAGCGTCTGCCTTTGGCTTGGGTCATGATCCCAGGGTCCTGGGATTGAGCCTCACATCAGGCTCCCTGCTCGGTGGGGAACCTGCTTCTCCCTCTCCCACTTCCCCTGCTTGTGTTCCTTCTCTCGCTGTGTTTTTCTCTGTCAAATAAATAAATAAAATCTTAAAAACATAAAAAAAATAAAAAATAGGGCGCCTGGGTGGTTCAGTTGGTTAAGCGACTGCCTTCGGCTTGATCCTGGAGTCCCCGGATCGAGTCCCATATCAGGCTCCTTGCTCAGCAGGGGGTCTGCTTCTCCCTCTGACCCTCCCTCCTCTCATGTGCTCTCTCTCTCTCATTCTCTCTCTCAAATAAATAAATAAAATCTTTAAAAATAAATAAATAAAATTAAATAAATAAATAAAATCAACTACCTTGTTGAAAATCAATGTGGGTCTAATTCTAGGCTTTCTCTTCTGTTCTTCTGATCTGTGTGTCCTTTCACTGATGTGACACAGTCTGGATTGCTATAGCTTTATAGTAAGTCTTGAAACCAGGTCCCATGAATTCTACAACTAGTCCTTTTTCAAATTTGTTTTGGCTAATCTGGGTCTTTTGCAGTTCCATATGCGTTTCGGAATCAGTTTGTCAATAGACACAGGCCTATTGGAATTTTGAGTGGATTGCATTAAATGTGTTGATCAATTTGGCGAGAATTGACATCTTAACCATATTGACTATTCCAGTCCAGGAACATGATGTATCTTTTTATTTTGGTCTTTTTTAATTTCTCTCGGCAGTGTTTCATAATCTTCAGTGTACAGGTCTTACACATAAATTGTTGAATTTATCCCTAAGTATTTTGTTTATAATGCTATTATAAATAGTATTATTGGTAAAAAAGCATCGGTTTTAAGGTTTGTTTTCCATAAAGTTTTCTTCTTCTAGTATCTTGAATAAGGACAATATAAATTCTGAATAACCTTATAAGTTTTAGAGACTTACGACTAGAATTCTAATTGAATTAAGCAGATGTTCTTTCTCATACCGTATTATGTTTTATGGAATTACCTGAAGACTACATGAGCAGGTTGAACATTTCCAGTTGGTGGCTGAGATATTTTGAAATGTTAAGTTTGAAAGTTAATACATTCTAATTGTTAAAAGAAAAAGAAAGAAATTATAAGGACGAATGTCTAAGAAATTATAAAAATGGAGGTTTTTCACTTTCATTTGGTTTTATCAGGTAGAGTCCCTTTGGTGCCAAGTTATTCGGGTCAGCTCGAGCCGTAGGGATGTCTCAGGGCGATCAGTGGCCTCCTGTGGGATGTCCTGCCAGGACAGTGACACCAGGACTGACAAGCCACAGGATTGCCACTTCATTTCCCATCCCCACTTCATTTACCTATTTCTCTCAAATTCATGGTCCCAAAAGTACAAGTCCAGTCAATGAGAGAGAGCCTGAATGGCTTTCTTGGCCCTAATTTCAAATTACAGAGAGATGGACTACAGGTCAGGTGCTCCTGGTTCTGTCACCGTTGGCTGGAGGAGCAGGGTTACATGGTATAAAATAGCTGCTGGAGTTGCTCTAAAGCTACCCAGTGTTGTTGGGGCACCTGGGTGGCTCAGTCAGTTAAGCATCTGCCTCCGGCTCTGGTCATGATCCCAGGGTCCTGGGATCGAGCCCCGCTTCGGGCTCCCTGCTTAGTGGGGAGTCTGCATCTTCCTCTCCCTCTGCTGCTCCCCCGCTTGTACTTTCTCTCGCTCTCCTGCTCTCTGTCAAATAAATAAATACAATCTTTATTAAAATAAAAAAGAAATGATATGAGTAGGACTTTGAAATACTGAGACAAATTTAAAATTTCTCTGATTTACATTTTTTTTAAAAGTATGAAGAACGTGTTATTTTTTTTTAAGATTTTATTTATATATTTGAGAGAGAGAATGAGCAGGGCAGAGGGAGAGGGAGAACCAGGCTCCCTGCTGAGTAGGGAGCCTGATGCAGGACTCCATCCCAGGACCCTGGGACTGACCTGAGCCGAAGGCAGATGCTTAACTGACTGAGCCACCCAGGCGCCCTTGATTTACACTTTTTTTTACTAAGGTATAATTGACATACATTATATGAGTTTCAGGTATACAATGTAACGATTTGATATTTGCACGTATTGTGAAATCATCACAGTACATCACGATAAAATTACAAAATTTTCTCTGATTTAAATTTTAATCAACTTGTTTCAGTATCTTGATGTTCTCTCTTTTTTTCCCTTGTTTTCCACTGTATAGATGGCTTTGGAAGATTCAGAACAGAAACACAGTCTTTTGCATTCAATTTTCTCGGATCTAGAAGACTTGTCAATAATTTTTGAAACCGATGATTTAGCACAGTCCGTACAAGAGTTAAGTCGTCAAGTAGCAGCTTTACAACAAAAAATCATGGAAAGCCTTCCACAGATTCAGCGGGTGGCTGATGTGAGTTGGCACTCTAAAGATGTGATTTCTTATTTTTAATTTATATTTCATTTAGTAAATTAGAGTTATACTGCTAATCAACTCCTAATTATATGAAGACATTGGTCTAGTATGTTTTTCATTTATGTTATTTCTTTTTTTTTTTTAAGATTTTATTTATTTTAGAGAGGGTGAGCGAGTAGGGGGAGGGGCAGAGAGAGAGAGAGTGGCAGAGAATCTCAAGCACACTCTATGCTGAACAAGGAGCCTGGCACGGGGCTCGATCTCACAACTCTGACATCATGACCTGAGCCGAAACCAAGAGTTAGATGCTTAACCGACTGAGTCACACAGGTGCCCCTATGTTCTTATTTCTTGAATTATATTTTACTTTAATTTGCAACCCATGGTACATATCCCCATTCTCAGTCCAGAAATGGTCTATTTAAAGGAAAGAATCCTGATCAAAGAAACTCACTGTTTTCTCTTTGTCAGAGAGGTGATATTATTGATACAAAAGCACAGATTAGCAAAGAGGGAGTTAAACAGATAACCTCCCAAGTCTTTATTCACCAATAGCAAATATTTACTGTGGGGCTGCTATATGGCAGCCACAGGATTTTTAAATAATTTTATTTATTTTAGTTTGAAACGTGTGAGGCATTTATTTAAGGATGAAGTCACATAGCAAAGGCAGGTACAATTAGTCTTAATTATTTACTTTTTGTTTCTCAGTTACATTCCCTACGTCACACTTAATGTAACTTCAGGGAATAATCATTGTTAAACATTCTTGGTTATTGAAGCTTATGCCAAGGTTTTTAAATGCTTTTACAATTTTTGATAGAAATTACTCTAAGAGATATTATATGCTTTCTTATATCTTTTTCAATATAAGAGGCAAAAAAATAATTCCAATATAATTTAACTTTTCTTCATAACTTGGAAATATCACTACAAAGTTGCTATACTCATTGTTTCATTTGCTTATAAAGTTACGTTTATCTGATATTAAATGGCTCCAAACTGCTTGAGTTTGAAACCCTCAGTCTATTTCTATGTAGTTTTTCCTATCCCCTTCATTATTAGCTGTACCTTTTGGTCACTACAGTGTCTCTCTGCATTGAGCTCTTTTTTTCTTTTTTTTTAAGATTTTATTTATTCATTTGAGAGAGAGAGAGAGAGAGCATAAGCCAGGGATAGAGGCAGAGGGAGAAGCAGACTCCCCACTGAGCAGGGAGCCTGATGTGGGACTCGATCCTGGACCCTGGGACCATGACCTGAGCCAAAGGCAACTGCTTAACCGACTGAGCCACCCAGGTGCCCCTCTGCACTGAGCTCTTTTTTTTTTTTTTTTTTAAAGATTTTATTTATTTGAGAGAGAGAGAATGAGAGAGAGCGAGTACATGAGAGGGGGGAGGGTCAGAGGGAGAAGCAGACTCCCTGCCGAGCAGGGAGCTGGATGCGGGACTCGATCCAGGGACTCCAGGATCATGACCTGAGCCGAAGGCAGTCGCTTAACCAACTGAACCACCCAGGCGCCCCTGCACTGAGCTCTTAAGTAAAGGTCTGAAGGCCTTCTTACAGTGCAGGTGGACTTCAGTATGAAGGGTTTGTAGCCTGTATTCATCCATTTATGGTTTTACAGCACATATTCTTCCACACGTGGGATCTGTAGCCCGTGTGTAGGTTTATAGCACACAATGCAGCATTTTCACTGTAAGGTTCTTGGCTAAGTCCTAGAGGTTGACATTGATCGGAGAATAACCACTGGACAGGTGATCTATTGTTTATAAATTAATCTGAGGATGTTATAAAGTAATTTAGTGACTCTGCATGACAATAGTTCATTGGGGTATTGGCAAGAAAATCCTGTCAATTTTTCCAGCTTCTTTTGTGTTTGTTTTCCAAGGGTGACTTTATCATTTTACATAAAGTGATAGAATTTTTTTAAATGTTAGACCCACTTGTATTTCAGTGTTTAAACACATTCCAAAGATAAATCTAAAGAGTTCGTAGATATTGAGAATTTACTTAAAAATTGATTCAGGGGTGCCTGGCTGGCTCAGTTGGGACAGCATCCAACTCTTGATCTTGAGGTCATGAGTTTGAGCCCCATGTTAGATATAGAAATTACTAAAAATACAAATAAACTTTAAAAAATTGATTCAGATGCATAATACTTTTGATCTCATAGTGTGAATAATTGAAAATTGGCCTTATGAAAAGTTTTAACTCAACAAGGTATAAGCAATGCTTTATAGTGTGGTATGCTATTAATAGAATGACCTTTTTATTAAAAGCAATCAGGGTGCCTGGCTGGCTCATTCAGTTGGGCATCTGCCTTCGGCTCAGGTCATGGTCCTAGAGTCCCAGGATCAAGTCCCATGTCAGGCTCCCTGCTCAGTGGGGAGTCTGCTTCTCCCTCTGCCCTTCACCCTGCTTGTGCTCTCTCTTGCTCACTCTCTCTCTCTCAAATAAATAAATAAAATAAAATAAAGCAGTCAACATCTATGTACACTCTGTTAGTTTTTTTTTATTCCAGTATAGTTAACATATAGTGTTATGTTAGTTTCAGGTATACAATATAGTGATTCAACAATTCTGTACGTTACTCGGTGCTCATCACAATAAGTGTACTCTTAAACCCCTTCACCTATTTCACCCAGCCCCCACCCACCTTCCTTCTGGTAACCATCAGTTTGTTCTCTATAGTTAAGAGTCTGGTTTTTGGTTTGTTTCTTTTTTTCTCTATTCATTTGTTTTGTTTCCTAACTTCCACATATGAGTGAAATCATATGGTATTTGTCTTTCTCTGACTGACTTATTTCACTTAGCATTATACTCTCTAGCTCCATCCATCTTGTTGTAAATGACAAGATTTCATTCTTTTTTATGGCTAAGTAATATCCCATTATATATATATACCCCACATCTTCTTTGTCCACTCATCTATCGATGGACACTTAGGTTGCTTCCATAATTTGTCTATTGTAAATAATGCTGCAATAAACATAGGGGTGCTGTATCTCTTCAAATTAGTGTTTTTGTATTGTTTACCACTAGTGGAATTACTGGATCACATGGTAATTCCATTTTTAACTTTTTGAGGATCCTCCAGACTGTTTTCCACAGTGGCTGTACCAGTTTGCATTCCCACCAACAGCACACATTTCCTTTCTCTCCACATGCTTGCCAACACTTGTTTCTTGTGTTTTTCACTTTAGCCATTTTGACACATGTGAGGTGATATCTCATTGTGGTTTTGATTTGCTTTTCCCTGATGATGAGTGATGTTGAGCATCTTTTCATGTGTCTGCTGGCCATCTGTATGTCTTCTTTGCTGAAATGTCTGTTCACGTCTTCTTCCCATTTTTAATTGGATTATTTGGATTTTTTGGTGTTGAACTGTATAAGTTCTTTATATATTTTGGGTACTAACCCTTTATTGGATATGTCATTTGCACATATTTTCTCCCATTCCGTAGGATGCCTTTTAGTTTTGTTGATTGTTTCTTTGGCTGTGCAGAAGCTTTTTATCTTGATGTAGACCCAGTGGTTTATTTTTGCTTTTGTTTCCCTTGCCTCAGGAGACATATCTAGAGAGATGTTATGGCCAATGTCAAAGAAGTCACTACCTTGTTCTCCTCTAGGATTTTTATGGTTTCATATTTCACATTTAGGTCTTTAATCCATTTTGAGTTTATTTTTGTGTATATTATAAGGATGTGGTCCAGTTTCATTCTTTTGCATGTAGCTGTCCAGTTTTCCCAACACCATTTGTTGAAGATAGACTTGGTTAATTTTTAAGAAGTGTAAGTGGCATTTTTTATTAAATAGGAGAATAGAATACATAGCAATAAGTTGTGTTTTATGGATTATTAACAGACAGTATATACTGCATGAGAGTTTTTGTTTCTGAAATTCTAGGATGTGGTTGCTATTGAAACTGAAGTAAAATCAATAGAGAAAAAAGTTTCAAAAATCAGAGCTATCCTCTTATCAAAAGAAATATTTGATTTTTCACCGGAAGAACATCTTAAGCATGGGGAGGTAAGGAAGCATGGATCATTATTAAAAACATTTTCTTATAATACTTATTATGTTTGCTTTTAAATATGTAATAATATGATGCGATAAAAAGTACTTAGTCTTGCTAGAATAATAGCAAAATAAAGTTGGGAAATAGATAGGAATGACAATAAATATCATGTTTTAGATCATACAGTACTATGTGTAAAAAGATAATTTTCCTATAGGTTTTTTTTTGTTTTGTTTTGCTTTTTCTTCTGAAAACTTCAGAGTTTGGGAGTTTTGCCTTCATGTCAATTCCCAGTGCTTAATAGTTCAAGAGCTTGAGCCTCTAGGTCAAGAGAACTGCGTTCTAGACCCAACTGCACTGCTTACGGGCTATGTGACTTTGAGCAATTTAGTTAACGTTTCTTGGATTCTCTTTTATCTGCACATTGGTATTGTAGTGATTGTACTGGACAATTACGGTGTATACAGAGCCCCTAGCACGGGATCTGGGACATATTAAACAGCATACAGACTTGATTCCCTGTCAGCCTAGCGGTTAGGAGCCCGTGCTTTGGAATCAGGCAGGCCTGGACTCCACTCCCAGTTCTGCCTTTTACAGTCTGACCTCCTCTGGGTCTTCTAACTTCTGTGCACCCAATTTCCGTACTGTGACATGGAAGTTCTGATACCTACCTCCCAGGATTATATAAATCCAGAGCTTGATGGAGCAGGTGTCATTCAAGCAAAATATAATTATATTTTTGGGACTTCGGAAATTTGGCAGGACCGTTCAAGAAGCACTTTTTGAGAGCTTCCTGTGGGAAGCCCCATGCTAGGCGCAGAGGCTCGGAACGTCAGAGGTAGTATTTGCCCTTGGACAGCTCACTGCCTGGTGACACAAAGCAAAGCACTAGTTCTGCAGAGAGTGGGGGGCAGCGAAGAGAGGGAAGGCAAGGGTGGTCCAAACGCAGAACCTAGCGCTGATGGATTACTCTTGCCTCAGGCCTTCTTTCCTGAGACCTTTAGCCATCCAGTCACAAGTGATCTGAGAGTTCTTTTCAGTCTGAGCCAAGGAAATGCTTTAAAAATCAAAACTATAGATTAAAGACTAAATCATACAGTATTTTAACTTTGAACAGACTCAGCAGTGGCCATTTCTTTTTATTTATGTACCATGCTTATCTGATACAATTAAGGTCATACTTGAAAACATCCGTCCCATGAAGAAAGCCATTGCTGAACTCGTGTCTTACCAAGTGGAACTGCGGTGGCCCCAGACAGGAATGAAACCTCTACCTGTGTTTCAGCGGACAAATCAGCTTTTACAAGACATAAAACTGTTGGAAAATGTGACTCAGGAACAAAATGAATTATTAAAGGTGAGCAGTTTATGATGATGACAGCCAACTTATAGGCTGAAAATGTTTGGCAAAAGCTGGTTTTGTTTTCGGTTTTAATGGTTGGGTCAGTGAGAGTCCCATGACTGTTAGATGCTGCCCTTGTTGATTCCTCTTGGTCTCTTCCAGTATTATTATCCAAGAGGTGACATTTGGTAAAAGAGAGTATGTTATTGCTCAAATTCTCAGTTCTTACTCTTGTTCGGTCGAAAGCACTAAAGCATAGTTATGATCTGTTTGATTCCATCCTATGATTATTGATGAACTCCGCGAGTAAATGCTATGGGGAGAGATTCAAACCTGAGCGGTACAATCTCCTGAGACCCTTACAGTAACCAGCACCATAATAATCTCTCTATACATTTCAGTCACTTTCCTATTAATCATCTCATTTTACTCTCCAACATGTGGTACAGATAGAGTTGGCACCTTGCAAACTTATTTTTACATAAAAGGAGACAAGAGTCAGAAGATTAGATGACTTGCTGAAAGACCACTGAGCTAACTTGTGTCCAGATTAATTTATGTGCAAATAAGACAAGAATTTGAGTTTCTAGACTCCTGATATCATTCATTCTCCATATCAGGGTCTCTTTCTTCTAACTGATAGCATCTTTCATCCTCTCCACAGAGGGTATTTTTTTTTTCTTATGTTTTGATTGATCTCCAGGCCCAGGTCAGGAATCATTATTAGATAGAAATTATATTTTTCTTTGGTTTGCATTCCTAGATTAACAACCACTTTCACAAGAACAGAAAGTTGCTGAAAGAGCCTTAAATTCCACAGACTTTTCAACTCCATTGGTAGGTCCCACCCCATCCTCCCACCACCCACTGGTTTTTCCTTATTAGATTAGGTTGGGGTGGGAGAAAGGTTATTTTTTTCCCCTCCTTCCCAACCACCACCTGATTGTAGGGGAGAAAGCTGCTCGTTGTCCCTCTTAAATTTCATTCCCATTTAGCTGGCTACTTCGTGTTCTCCTAAGATTTGAAGATATTGTAACCTCTGGTTTGAGTCTTAGCTCATAGAATCTCTCTGTCCTGGCTGCTGATCAGCAGATGTCATTTCCTAACAACCACAGGGAGAAAAAAGATCAGGTACTCTGTGTAGTACTTTTTAATATGATAAAGAGAAGAAAACAGAGATACAAATTTGATCTATTCTTTTTAATCTTTTTTTTTGTGTGTGTATGTGCTTTATTGGTTTCCTGGTCAGGAAAAGAAAATAACAGTTGTAACTATGCTTTAAAGTGGCTTCTTCACAGGATGAGAAGGGGGAAATAGAAGAAGAAATTATATTTTGTGCCGTTAGGTCTCAAACTGTGCTGCTTAAATTTTCCATGTTATTATGTAAGTGGAAATCAGATGTCATCTCATATATTTCAAAATTAAGTAAGCCAGTGGTAATGAAAATCATTAGAATATGGTACATTTCTTTTAATTTCTATTTTGGATATTGTAAGTGCCCTCATTGTGGAAAACAAGACAAATTACTTTGGGGAGGGCAGTGGGTAATAGAATGTAGCTCATTATCGAGGGTTGGGGAACCGGTGTGTGCAGTGAACCTAGTTACTTATTTCCAGCCCACAGCTAAAATTATGATTAAATATTAAAGAAAATACAAGGAAGAATTCTATGTTGGCCAGAAACTTTGAAGTTTTAAAAGGCATTTTGCTTCATTGTGTAGCATACTTTATCTTTTTTTATATATATATACTTTCTTTATCTTTCTATCATACTTTGATCATACAGCTTAGTCCACAAATAGGTTTGAGCTTCACTACTTCCTTAACACTAGATTCAATGTGTTTTCTGGTTAATTTTGCCTTTTCCTCCTGCCAACTCAGACTGCTCTTGAACCCTCAGCCTCTTACTCATAAAATGTACATCACTGATCCCAAGGGCTACCGGATGAGGATGTGGCTGGAATGGGAAGACTTCTTATCTGTCAGATCACATGCCCTTTCCGCTCTGAATCAGTGATGTCACCTTTCTGTGTGGAAAGCATCACATCGAGCATGCATTAAAAGAGCATGTACAACATACCAGTAGTTTCATAAAACTTGGCAACTTCATGTTCACATGCCATCAAATGCTTCCCAGAATAAGCCCACTAGACTTACGAGCAAAGGCATGTCGTCTTATGCTTGTACTCCAAGCGTTGCCCGAGGTGTCCTGGCATCTAGTAGAGCAGGAAAGTCAGGTGCCAGCTCTTTGAACATTTCTCTCTGTATTTAGGCTTCCATTTTCTACTGCAACCTATGTGGGTGTGTATTTGTTGTAATTGATTGAAACTTGTGGTGGGGATAGATGTTGGAAGCAATCCATGAATCTAGTCCTTAGATTATGACAAAGATTCTTCTTTGGGCGGGGGGCTCTTTTATAGATCGTCATAAAACAGACCGATGAATGCAATGAAGACATAGAAAATCTGAAGCAGATCTTAAATGATTACTCAGCTGAGTTCTCCCATGAACGTCTGTCACCAGACCAAGCTACCAACCTGGCACAAGTACAGGTATGTCTCTTTAACTGATTTGCCCTGTAGTTCATTCAGCAGTCGCTTACTAAACCATTGGTGTCTAGAAGCCTCTGGGATGGTACAGTGTGTTTCCTCCCCTCTTCCAACTGAAGGTATATGATGTGTATGTTCACTTTCCATTCCGATTTCATAAAAGAGGTGCATTTGGGTCTGAATTTGCTCTGCCACCGAAGAAGCTGATGTCACACAGGATATTTGGACAACCTGATTTTCCACCTCGCTTTCTGAGATAGGGGCCAGGCAGGGTGGGCGGGCTGGGCTTTACAGCTAAACACCCTGAACCCTGTTGTAATGAAGAGTTTCATACACTAAGTAGTATTTCCATGTGCCATACTTAGCAATATCCTGTGGACCCAGTTACAGTGGTGTGCATATTAACCCTCTACTGCTAGGGTTTTTTGTTTTTTTTTTTAAATTTAGTCTGTGTTTTCGAATTAGTATTTCTTTTTTTTTTTTTTTAAAGATTTTATTTATTTATTTGACAGAGAGAGACACAGCGAGAGAGGGAACACAAGCAGGGGGAGTGGGAGAGGGAGAAGCAGGCTCCCCGCCGAGCAGGGAGCCTGATGCGGGGCTCGATCCCAGGACCCTGGGATCATGACCTGAGCTGAAGGCAGACGCTTAACGACTGAGCCACCCAGGCGCCCCTCGAATTAGTATTTCTATAACAAAAAAACTTGATTGTGTGCCAGGCATTGTAAAGAGCTGCATTTATCCCACTATGAAGCTGATTTGGGCAGGTGAATGCTATGGTATTCAAAACCGGGTTATGACACTTGCTAGCTGTGAGGTCTAAAGCAAATTACTTACAGAGAGGGGTCTAAGGGGACACACCTATTAGGTGGTGGACTCAGTAAGGCAGACTCAACATTAAAGACTCAGTATTGCAAATCTGTTAAATTTCCCATCACATTAAAAAATACGAGGACCCCAAAGAGCTTTGGTTTATATGAATCATATCTATTGATATAGAAAGAAACGAAAACTCAAACATGTAAAAATAATTTAGTTTATTTTCAAATAACAATGATAAACCCATTACATATTGATAGAAATAACATATTTTTATGGAAGAAGTTAAAATTTCCAAAAGCAAATGTAGTGAGAGGAGTGACCTTGTTTTACATTCTTGCAAATCTCTTAAATGTCTGGCTTCGTAGAAGACAACTAGATTCTCACCTGCTTCTGCATTCCATCTGTTGAGGTATGTAGTTGTGTTTGAAGTATATAAAAACAACCCAACCTCTCAACAAGATGTACTTGGAAAAGAAAGGAATATTTTAATAACCTTTTTGAAAAATTGTCGACATTCTTTGAAACTAAACTCCAACAAGTAGAAGTTACTCACAGGTTTGTTGTTAAATGGAATCCAAATCCATGTCAATGAACTTTCATGCTCTTGCATTAAGACCCGTTGGCCTACTTGTACTATGAATGGATCTTCTAACTGTGCATGGTTTTATGATGTCATCCTTGATCGTTTGGAAAATTTTGTTTCGCCAGTCACACAGATCCTCCAAATATGTCAACATTTCAGTAGTTGATATTAAAAAATTCACACTTGCTAATATTAACATTTATCTTTTCAGAAAAATCTGTTAGTATTTCTATATTTGTCTAGCTTAGCAGCTGTATTTTTCTAAGTGAAAATAGCATTTTATGAAAAAAATGGGTAGTTCAGCTCAAAACTTAAATAACCACACAGAGCTTTTCCTCCACCATCATACTTTGGCACACGGCAGAAGCGCTTTATGCATACTTTCCACCTTGTCACACAGAATATTAAAAGTGCATGTTCTTTATCAAGAATATTCTTTTAAAAAAAAAAGCATATTCTTAAGCCAAACTGGCTTTTTTTTTTTTTTTTACAGTTGAGCACATGATAGTGAAGAATTTAGTAACTAATATAGTTGATGTCCCTGCCTTGATTCATATGAAGTGCAAGTAGTTTTACCCACCATTGCTTTGCATCATCCTATAGTGAAAAATGGCAGCAGAGTAAAAAGGGCAGATAACATTTTAGTATTATTATGAAAACGATCTTGACCTCACCGAATGGGAACCCCCAGGGGTTCTGTAGATGCCACTTTGAGAACTACTGTGCCTCTATAAGGTTGGTGTGCAAACTGCTGTTTCTCTTAGGGTTATTCTAATGGCTGGCATATTAGGTCTGTCGGGAGGCATTTTAACTCTGAAGTTTAGTGTTTATTGAAAATGGACACACAGCATTGCCAACTCCTATTTACTTTAGTTCTCATTTCCCAAAGCAATTACAGGAAGTTTCACTTCAGACAGAATAGGGTTATTGGTGTCAGAATGTGTGCGGTAGCAGAGGGGCTCTGGAGGTGGGTATCAGGGAGTCTGGGTCTGTGCTCCCGTCACTGGCTACCTGCAGCCCTGGAAAATTCCTCCCTGGACCTTAGAACTCTCACTTATATGCGGAGACATGGTAGGCTTCTCTGTAAGAAAGGGAATGATTCTGTGAATGTCTGTAGGATGCACGGATTGATGGATGGGAAGAAAGAAGGAAGGAACGAACAAACAAATGAACAGGGGTTTGAGGAATATATTAGAAATAAAAATGCCAGTGCGGGAAGGTTTGCTGATAAGGAGCGGGTTGTCTTCTGATGCAGCACTCACTGCAGGGCTCAGACAGAGGTGGAATGATGCCTTTCACAGGGGTTAAGAGAGGGGGATGTTCTATTAGACACCTGCTATGTCCTCCAAATCTAGGATTCTTTAATTCTATATTTGTCTTAGACGGACAGTGGGCAAGGGCCCTTCTGCCACATAGAAGACATTTTATTCCCACCCACCAATCATACACATTTTTAAAGTAATGTTATAAAACTTGGAATCATGTGTCCATCATTCCCGTGGTAAGTTACACTTCACGCTCCCTCACACCACAGTCCCCCACAGAGCTTGTGACAAATCTCTGAGCCTTAGCTTGACCCCCAGAGAATTGATGGATCAAGTGTCCGGTGAAGCTAAGTCATCCCATAAGGGGAGCTTATAAACCCTCACCAGGTCATTTGGAACTGCAGCCAGGATCAGGAGGAGCTCTACCGTCCCAGACATTCACTCCTGGATCTGCACATCAGATACCATAGAACACTCATCACCCCTTATACCAAATGATGCAAGCTCCTGGGGGCAGGTAGAGGCCTCAGAGGGCTCACAGCAATGCAAACACTCTTTCTGCACAGGGAGACATCGAAGATATGGAAAAGCAGATTCTGAGTTTGAACCAGAAGAAAGAGAACCTGCTGGTGGACCTGAAGGCTGCCATCCTAACCCTTCACCAGCATTTACAGCAAGACCAGCAAGCATTAGAACAAGAAATGCCATCAACCGGAGCGTCAGAAGAGGAGAGAGTAGCTGAGAGGGATTCTGAGTGGAAGGTGGGTAGGACTTCAGGCTAATGTTGGTCCCACTCCCCACAGGAGTACTGAATTGGTGTTATTTGCCACCTGAAAAGCCTGTGGCATCTAGGTTGATGGCCTATAGGAATTTTAAAAGTGGAGCCATCTGCCCGAGATTGTTCACTAGGGAATATAAATCCTTGGGGTGTGTCTGTCCTGAACTCAACCTGGAATTCTTATGCCCGAGTTCCTTGAAGGGTGTATGGAATTCCACGGGCAGGAGGGTGGGAGCCACGCCTGCAGGATCTTCGTGGTAACCGGTCAGCCCAGTGCAAAGTCAGAAATGGACCCGGCCCCACTCTAAGCCCACTCAGTGTCCACACCTGTGGATCCCATTTTGAACTGTTGGAGGAGGGGCCACAGGGAGCAGTGCAGGTAAAAGGGATGTAAGATTTGACGGAGTCATGATATTTGGCAGGATGAGCTGCAAGTTACTGGACCCAGATGCTGCGTGGGTGGGTGGGCTGCTCGAATGAAATGAGTAAACAATTAGCTACATCAAGGCGCAGCCGGGCCAGGATCCCGGGGATGTTGGACAGCAAACTGGCCACAAGCGTTTGTGCTGTGCCTTTCAGATGAACAAAACCAGTGCCATGTCTTTCCTGCCGGCGCTCACGGAAGAGGCGGAAGAGAGCTCCCTGAAGAGTGAAGTAAGGAACATGATTTTCTCGTTACATTGCGTGAGAACTGAAATCTCTAAAAGAAGTTCAGTTCAATGGGAAGCTCTTAGAATGAATAGAAACACAAGGATTTTAAAATTTAATGCCGATGTTTTATAAGGGTGATTGAAGCCGTTCTCCTACATTATTAACGTTAAGTGCATCTAAATTGACTTCAAGCCCAAGTGGGAGAAATGTAATTCAGACGCACTTGTTAGCCTAAGGGAGAAGGTGAAGTTCTTGGTTGGATCCTGACTTCTGAGTACCTTCTCTGAAGTTTGGAGAGTATGTTGTTTGGTTGGCATTCCTAGTGTACTTTGTAGAACTTTATTTTTCCAGATTTGAATTTGTTTCCAGATTTGTTAGTCTGAAACAGCATTGCCAATATAGAGAGTTGTGTTAGCAACTAATACCACTCATCCTTACGACTTCATTAGAACAGACTGAAGGAGACATGGACAGTTGCCTTTCCTGGTATCAATTTCCATTTTGTACTTTAAAAACAAAAGTTATGATGGGTCTTGTGCCAAAAGGAAGAAAATTGCAGCAGTTTGTCGTCTTTATGTCTCACATGTAACCACGAGACACTTTCTCTTCTCATTTTATGGATTGTTCAGTAGCTCTACCATCACACAGAACCACCTGCTTTTCTATAGACTGGGACAGCATGGAACTGAGTGGTAAGACAAGGGAGATCACAGGCTCACTCTGTGCTCAGACCACCAGACAACTTTGTAATCTGAGTATGCCCCTTCACGGCAGAAGGAGTAGCGAGAGCAGAGGAACCGGGGCCGAGAATAGAATGACCGGCCGTCTGCTTCTAATTTAAGGCCTATATTTGTCTCTGAGCTGATATGTTTATAATACCAACTGTTTGTCTTTGGCAACAGCAAAAACACATGTTCATCAGGCCGTTATTTAAAGATAGCATTTAAGGTTACCTTTACCAAAGCAGATTAAATTCCTAAAGCACCATTTTAAAGATCCTTTTTGAGCGATGTGAGCTGACTTCCAACTTTTCAGAATATCTTTTAGGCTTCAGGAAGAGCAACGACATTTAGACTCCTATTATTTGCTTAGCCGAAGAAAGAGGTGAAAAATAGAAGGGGTGAGGGATTAAGGGCTACAGTTTTACACTGCCTGGTAAACCGAGTTTTACAAGAGAGATGAGTAGGATGCTTTTAGGATGGTAGGAAATTACTTCTTTGCTAATCAATTGATTACTGTGTTAGAATGGAGATAAGAAAGCAGAGCCATCTTCTGGGTCTTGGTCTTTACTCTGGAAGCATGATAGGGACATGGAGGAAGATAGAGCATCCTCGTCTTCTGGAACCATCATCCAGGTAATACTGAACATAATACCTTCGGTGGTTGGGGGCTTGCAGGGACAGTAAAGGAAGTAAGTCCAAAGAATTTCTTGTTTGAAAGACTGCTTAGGGAAGGTACCTGCTGGGGTTGAATTTTTTTAAGCTTCTCACCATTACCTCTGCACAAATTCAAAAACAGCCAAGTACGGGCTTATTATTTGCAGTTCTATTGTGTACTCAGTGATAATAGGAGAGTATTTTCTGAGAACTCCATATGTGAGAATTCAGACTAACAAAACAGGTAACTCAAAGGAGCCCCTCTTTAAAAGTTCACCATAATGTTTCAAAGCATTTAACACACCTCTCTTTTGGGAGTAGTTGGGGGAGGAGTCTCCCCATAATCCTCTTTGAACAAGGTAGTGTATAATGTGTATTAATGTCTTTTTTGCTCTTTATGACCTTCCAAATCTTCTCCAACCTCTCAAACCAGAGGGCAAATGCCCTCACCTTAGAAAATCATTATAAGCTAATGTGAAAACAATGTTTTCCCCATGTTCCTGAAACATCCCAGCATCATTATGATCCATCTGCCTTGCGCTCCTGTCTCCAGGGCTGACCCTTCCCCCCAGCCCCTAGGCCAGTCCTTTTGTTAAACCTTGGCACTGGGCTCTGCCTCTTGATGGGTTCCTTCCCTTTCTGAGACATAGTCAGTCTCCCCATCTCCAGCAAGTCTTCTCCCTCGTGGTCCCGCCCTTCCAAACAAACTGAGCATCCCAAAGCCCAGACTGTCTTCAGAAACTGCCTTGCATCCCCGGGATGCCCCTCCCTTCCAGCCCGCCTGTAGACCACCTGCTCATCCGCTAGGGCCCTCTCATCTTCCACCTCCTCCAAGAAGCCTCCACTTTCTCTTCAGTCTGGTAGCGTTTTGAACCTCAGTTAGGACTTACCACATTTTTATGCACACACGGACACAGTTCAAGTGAGTGGCAAGAACTTTATCTTTTACGGATGTATGTCCTATACTGGGCTCAGCAAGGGACTCTAATGCATTGACTTTCTCTATCC
Organism: Leptonychotes weddellii; assembly: GCF_054177405.1. Lineage (NCBI taxonomy): Eukaryota > Metazoa > Chordata > Mammalia > Carnivora > Phocidae > Leptonychotes > Leptonychotes weddellii. The sequence goes on along the minus strand of NC_138377.1, from coordinate 32,697,779 downwards.
TGCTTCCCGGGGTCAGTTACTGTGCTTCCTCTCGTTTGTGGCTAGAAGTCTTTACTTGGAGCTCCTCACCGTTGGCCCCTTTTGTAATCAGATTTTTGCCCCTGACTATGTTTAATCTGCCATTGACATCTAGAACATCAGTGTAGTGTCTTTTTATGAGTCCTAATCCTTATTGATCTTTCCAGCATTAGACACTATCAGCATCTCTTCTTTCCTGAAATGCAGGGATACTTTGGCTTTCTTAATTCTGCACTTTCTTGTCTCATACCTGCAGCCCCTCCTCTATCACCTGTCGCCCTACCCACATAATGGTGGACATTTGCCCAGTATTCTGTCCTCTTCCTTCTCTCATTTCCCTCGGCAGTTTTATCTCCTCCTGTAGGTTTGGTCGTCCCCCTGTGCCAGTGATCCCCACATCAAGCCTCTTGTCTTGACTTTTCCTTTAAGTCTGTTTTACATTTCTACCTTGCTGATAGATTTCTCTTTTTGAGTGTGTTTTCTTCATCTCAAACTCATTTTACCACCTTCCTTCAAAATTGGTTCTTCTAATTTCTCAGTGTCTGTTTATGGCACCACTATGTTCTCAGAGTCTAAGACAGACTTCAGAGTCATCTTAGGTACCTCACTTCTCTTAGCTTCCATGTCCAATCAGTGGCCAAGTGATGTCCATTCATCCTTCTTCTCCTCCCATGATTATGCCGTCATCCTATTCCAGGCAGTTGTGACTTCTGCCCTGGGCTTTTGGAGTATGCTGCTAATTGAGTTCAGAGCCTCCAGTTATTTTTCCGAGTACGTCTTATACAATAGTAACTGATGACTTTTCCTAAACGCATTACCGCTAAGCTGAAATCTTTAATGGATTCTGATTATCTGCTGAGTAAAATACAGTCTTCTTAGCCTTTCCAGACTCTTCATGATCCTGACCTCCCTTTCCAATTTTGTCTAAGCTTTACTTTTAGTTCTTGGTTCATAGCAGTTCTTGGTTTCAGTATAAGAAGCTGAAAAGTAATATTTTGGTAGTTACTGCTAGATGCTTTATATATGTCATCTTGTTTAGTAATCCCATGCATGAGTGGGGAAGGTTACATTCCTACCTCAGAGGCACAGAGAATCCCAGTGAACTTGTCCAAGATTATGCAGCTTGTAAGTAGAACAATCAAGATTGGTCAATTATACTTTTCCCACCACATGATGTTAATTATTTGTGTATATATCATTTTCCCATTGTTTAACCTTGGTTAACCTAATAAGTGGGAGTGCTGAATCAAAGTATACATCCATTTAAAGTGTGACACAATTATCAAAGTAGAAAGTTTGCCCTCTGGAAAGACTGTATCAATTTTATTCCTTCCAGGAATGCATGGAAATGCCGCTTTCTTGACCCCAAACTGACGTGAGATATTTTCAGTTTTAGCCAGACTTATCCAGTGGTTCAAATTACATTTATGTTCTAAGAATGAATATCTCTGTGTTTATTGGCTTTTGTATTCTTGTTTTTATTTTTTATTTATTTTTAATTTTTTAAGATTTTATTTATTTGAGAGAAAGAATGAGTGAGTGAGAGAGAGAGAGCACATGAGCAGGGGGAGAGGGAGAAGCAGGCTCCCCACTGAGCAGAGAACCCGATGCGGGGCTCGATCCCAGGACCTTGGGATCATGACCTGAGCTGAAGGCAGACGCTTAACCAACTGAGCCACCCAGGTGCCCCTGTACTCTTATTTTTAAAGATGTATTTATTTATTCGAGAGAGAAAGAGAGCACGTGTGCACATGTGCACAGGAAGGAGGGGCAGAGGGAGAGAGAGTCTGAAGCAGACTCCCTGCTGAATGAGGAGCACGATGTGGGGCTTGATCTCATGACCCTGAGATCACGACATGAGCAGAAACCAAGAGTTGAAACCAAGAGTCGGACACTTAACCGATTCTGCCACCCAGGTGCTCCTACTTTTGTATTCTTCTTTTATGAATTGCTTGCTCATGCCGTTTGACTTTCTTCTCTACCTAGGGTTTGATATTTTCCTTACTGACTTTTAAGGATATATATTAAGGATATTAACACATTGTAAGCTATTATCTCAGTCTGTTATTTCATTTTTAACTTAGGTTATGATGCTTTTAAGGTAAACATTATTTTTTATGTTGCTAATACTAGCATTCTTTCCCTTTACTGCATGCTTTAAAAGTCCTTCCCCACTCTTAGATTAGAAAAAGATTCACTTTTTTTTTTAAGACTTTTTATGGTATAACTTTTACATTTATTTTTTATTTTTTTTAATTTTTTTTTTTAAATATTTTATTTATTCATTTGAGACACAGAGATACAGAGAGAGAGCATGAGCAGGGGAGAGGCAGAGGGAGAGGGAGAAGCAGGCTCCCCACTGAGCCAGGAGCCCGATGTGGGGCTCGATCCCAGGACCCTGGGATCATGACCTGAGCTGAAGGCAGATGCTTAACCATCTGAGCCACCCAGGCGCCCCTAACTTTTACATTTAAATAGTAGATAAAGGGGCATCTGGGTGCTTAGTGAGTTGATCGTCCAGCTCTTGATTTTGGCTCAGATCATGATCTCAGGGTTGTGAGATAGAGCCCTGTGTTCGACTCCACTCTGGGTGTGGAGCCTGCTTAAGATTCTCTCTCTCCCTCTCCTCCCTCCACCCCCCATCCTGCTCACACTCTCTCTAAAAATTAATTAGTTAATTAATAAACAAGTATTAGATACAATTAGAATCCATTATTAGGAGTAAGACAAGGATTTGGTTATATTTTCTCATGAAATGCCTCAGTAGTTCCCAAATTTCATAAGTTAATCTTTCCCCCTATTATTTGAAAGGTGGCCTTTATCATATAACTTCACTTAATTTTAGTTCCCCTATTAATCCACTTAAATAGAGAATTCTGTAGATTTCCTTGTATGTTCCTCATTAACTAGAGAGTTTTGGAAAATTTAAGTCTTTCAAATAAAGACAAACCTGGGGAAGCTGATTTTTTTCCTAACAAACCAACTTTTCCCTAAATGCACCTGACTTTTCTGGACATTTCTGCAACCAGGTGATATGTAAAATGAGCCGGTGCAGGAAGAGTAACTTACATGGGAGCGAGGGCAGGAAGTTTTCTGGACCTCTGGTTCTTTTCTTTACAGGAGGCAGCTGAGAAAATAAGCACATGTGATAATCCTATGGCACAAATTCTTGCACCAGACTCACTGAGTCCCAACCAAACAGAGGAGGTAAGTCCCTGTCGGTAACAAACAAACTGCTCAGGTACCTGGACGAGCATCCAGAGCTGAGAAGCTTTCTGTGTTTGCAATACTTTGCATATTGAGCCAAGAGTTCTTTGTGAACTTTAACATCTTCATATGTGCTGTCAGCCTGGAAACCTGGAAGATTTGCCATCAGATGTTGATCTAGAAAGTAAGCATGGTGCGGAGCAAGGGAGGATTTATCACTTGCTCACTATTTGTCAGCGTGAACTAGCCTTTCCACCAGCAACTACTTCTTTCTTCTGTAACAAGTGTGTGTGTGTGGTGGTGCTGTGGGGGGAGACTTGCAGATGTTTGTAGAACTGACTGTAAAATGTTAAGGAGTAAATTTAAAGGGTTGGTATTTTGGCATGAAATACAGCCACCACCGGAAAATTAGCTTGCATTTTAACTGAATCCTGTTACTTAGATCAGTGGTGTGTTGATGCAGAAACCAAGCAGTGCGACATTCACTAAGTGAGAGCCGAACTTGGATACTACAGATTGGAGAAGTCATGTGAAGAATGTGGACTTGTAGATCCCAAGGCATAATGAAATCAGAGACTGAATCCTGGTTCCACTTACTAGTTGGGTGACCATAGGTGGTTTGAATAACCTATCTATGCCTCAGTTTCCCCATCTGTACACTGGGAATAATAAGGGCTTGTGATGGGAAATAATGAGAGGGTGTGTGTATAACTTAGCATGATGGCCTGGCCCCAGAGCCCAATAAAGGGTTGGGTATTATTAATTTATAGTTACATGGTGGAAACGACATAATTCTCTTTAACAAGAAATACTTGTGGTAATACTTTTTAGACCCCTGACATGCACAATCATAAAACACTCGCTTAAATCATTGCTGCTTTTAGAATTTGGGGCTATCATTTAGAAAAGATATTTAGCAGGGGTGTGATTGTGGAAAAAACTGTGGACTCTGAATTAAAAGATTGCACAGCTGTGTGACCTCAGGCAAGTAACTTACATGTGGGCCCAAGCTTCTCAGAAGCAAAGTGGTGAAATGGGAGGTGGGGGAATTGCTTAAGCGTTAAATGAACTTGGATTTCTTTGACTATAAAAAGAGGTGGGTGAACTGGTTACTGGCAGGTTTCCCAGGCCACCTTTAGCAATTGCAGTTTCTATGGTTGCAAATATTCTTTTTTTTCCCCTCCATTCACCTTTGGATTCTCTTCAGTTTCAAATAACTAGCAAGTAAAGCCCAGATTAGTTATCCAACTTCCTTGTTTTCTCATTAATTCAGTGAATTAGTGAAAAAGGAAAGAAATTCAATATTGCCATTAAAAAATGCGTGTGGTCTATGATAGGTGCTCGAATAATGTTTTTGAATAAAGAAAGAAGGTCGACGGTAAATCAGTTATCACAGACTAATTAGTTAATATTAACGATTGTTATCTCAGGTGACAAAAAAGAGGATCCCCAAATCTTTGCCGCCAAGAGATAGCAGTATCTGAAAACTAGAAAAGAATTAATCGGATGACTAGCAGTTGGTGTCTGGCAGTAATACCACACAACTGGTTCTTTTTTAAGAAATCAGGATTAAAAAAGAAAATTGAAACCAGGTGACTCCCAAGTATAGACCCAACTGTGCAGAGAAACTCAAGGCAAGGGAAGACTTCCTTAAGAAGATGATTCTTGAAAAAAATATTGACGAAGGCAAGGGAGAAATAGTGTTTTGTCAGTAAAGAACACACCTCTGTGAAGTTAATAGATGGTCAAGGGGGAAACAGGTGCAACTCAGACACTTCTGCGAACGCAGCTTTTCTGATACCCACCATGTGTGTGGAAAATGGGTATTTTCACACCCTGCATGTTGTTGTTACCACTTGCCTATTTTGTTTACTTTTGTTGTACTAGAGGTTCTGTGTTTAAACAAAATTCTGTAGTCATTGGGAATTTTCCTGCATTTGAGTTGAGTTAGGGTATACATTGGTGAACAATTTTGTTTTGGTTGCTAATGTGTAGTTAGCAAAGCCTTATATAGGAAACATCGTATTTCATCATACTCATAATCAATAAAATATTTATTGAGATCAATAATTTTGTAGAGAAATACACAAATTCCTAAAGGAATCTCTCTAGAAGGGTTGATGTGATCTTTCTATGTTTTGGAAAAGGATGTGGGAAGCAAATATATATGTGTATCAAAACTTTTACTTCCAAATTGAAATTATCTAATATATATTTTTAAAAGATTCATTTATTTATCTGTCAGAGAGAGAAAGCACGCACAAATGGGGGAGTGTCAGGCAGAGGGAGAAGCAGACTCCCCACGGAGCAGGGAGCCTGACGTGGGGCTCGATCCCAAGACCCTGGGATCATGACCTGAGCCGAAGGCAGATGCTTAACCTACTGAGCCACCCAGGCATCCCTGAAAACATCTAATATATTATTAATAGAATACTTGATTTGGTACCTGGAAGAAATTTTTCTTTTCTTTTTCTTTTGGATCAATAAGCAACCCAGGTGTTGCAATAAGAACACATCTTACATCATTCTTTCTTTATACTATAGTATAAGCACCTAGTCCTTAACTCAATAATATTTGAGTATCTAGACAGTGAAAAGCAGTTTCAGGGACTCTCTCTGAAGAACAGGAGAAAAATTTCCAGATTACCCCACTGAAGTTCATTACTTGACTCACATTACTTTTAATAGGGAGAAATTTAGATGAGTAATAGCATTGTATGTTGGGGGGGGAAAAGCGAAAATATTTTAAAATCTACTTGTTAAGTGTGTGGCACATTTCCTTGTATCCCAGCCGGTGTGTAAAGAGCCTTTTTTTTCTGTTTGATCAGAGCTCACCGCAATGTAAGCATTGCTTAATCATGTGTCACACACATTCAAACCCCGGCCAATTCGCTGCGAAGTTTCAGACGCACACCCTCTCTCGCACACTCACCTGTCTCCTGGGGCCCACTCGCTGTTTAATGAACCGCGAGCCCGTTTGCGTCCTCCGTGCCCAGGAACACCACCTGTGTACATGCGGCTCGGCTGCTTGGAAACCTGGAGCCCCAGGTCACGTGATCGTTGCTATGAGTGTGGAGGTGCATTTTTCTTTTCTTTCTTACTTTTCCTGCCCTTATTTGTTTGTTTTCTAAGTGGGGGAAATGCTGGAAGTTCACAGGCTTTTGCAAGCTCAAATGTGCAAACTTGGGATTCCGTGGCTTTTCACTGCTGGATTATCTTTGGGTTTATCTTAGGGTGCCACACGTCCGCTCAAGGCTGCCGCTCTGGGCTTTTCTGATGAGCAAGGAGCATTTGAGGCCACGGTGGAGCAATCTAGGCCCAAGCCTGCGGAAGTCCTCCATGCCTGCAAGACCCAGGTGGCCGAGCTGGAGCTGTGGCTGCGCCAAGCCAACGTGGCGTTTGAGCCGGAAACATTAAATGCAGACATGCAGCAGTTGGTGGAACAGCAGCTGGTGGGGTGCCAGGTAAGGCCGAGGGGTTGGAGTTCAGGGCTGGCCTCTGCACCAATCCCCTTCCAAGACTGGGCAAAGTTCTCTTAGAGCAACAGCGTGTTTCTTCCTGTTAACGCTGACCCCTGTGTTTGTCTTGGCCTCAGGTTTTTGTTCTCAGGGGAATTCTTTGAGGAGATTTGTGGAAGCAGAGTATTTGGAGAGACAGTAGCGGGTAAGAGCTCGGAATGTAGAGTCCAGATCCAGCTCCGTCACATTAACCGTGAACTTGGGGACGTTAACTTTCCACCTCGTATTCCTCATGTGGTCGGTTATCCCCTAGGACTTTGTCAGGGTTAAATGAGATAAGATACAAGAACCAGGGTCGGGTGTAGCAAGTACATAAGAAGTGCTCAGTAAATGCTGTTATTTGTGTTCATAATAAGTTCCTTAGAACTTCAGAACATTCTTCTGAAATGAAACCGAATATCCGGATTTGCAAGATCGCAGATAAAGCATAAATGGGCTTTGCTGCCATTTCACTGTGAATGCTCCTACTCTTGCTGAGGGGGGTGGGGACAGGAATATAAACTTCCTTGCCGTTAGTCGTAACATTTGCTGGCTCGGCCCAAAGGTTGGGATCTCTGTGTCCCTCCAGGGAGAAGCTAGAATGACGACATCACCGCAGCATAATGAAGTGTCACAATACCTGAGGCGCCTTCCCCAAGGATGGTTAGATCAGCCTTGGTCCGATGTCTCGGCCTGATTGGCTCTTTTGTCTGCCGTAGCGGACACCAGGAATGAGGACACCCTCTCAGAGCACCCCCATATCACCCGGCCACAGGGAGCTCCTCCCACGATAGCCCGTTATGGGGTTGGGGGTAGCCCATCCTTGGTCATCCCCTTTCTCCACTTGGGCCCACAGTCTTACAGTATCCAGCGCCTGCCTCATGGGGTACCCAGGTGGACAGGCTGACCTCCTTCCCCAGGAAGCTCCCCACCTCTGACCCCAAAAGTCAGCTCTTGATAGGGCAGGTTCACTTTAATACTGGCACTATTCGTGGTCCGGCTGACGAGGCCCAGGCAAGTCTGGAAAAAACGGTACTACGGCACAGAGCCACATTGTGCTAAATTGAACCTGAGGTGTTCGAGATGTTGAGTCCCAGGATAGATTTGCCAATTGATTGCCTTGCTGACTGGATAGACCCCCTGCTGATTTCCTTGGTCACCACCAGAATCCCGTTCTCATGCCCCTTGTAGTGAGGTCACGGATTTGGGGGCTGTCAAGGGAAAGACACAACCACAAGGTGGCAGTAGCACACAGCCAGCTTTCTTCGGGCAACATTTTGGCGGGAGCTCAAGGCCTGGGGAAATCCCTCTGTACAGGTGCCCTTCCAGACACTGTGGCGGGAAATAGAGGTGGGACCACGACCTCGAAGCGGGGGAGGAAGGCAAAGGAACTCCCAGGGGAGCAGGGAATCCAGAGGGGCTTGTGTGTCTAGGTGATGTCAGAGAGCTCCAAAGGGCAACAGAGGCTTGGGTCTTTTAGAGCCCCAGAGTTGTGTCTTAATGATAGGGGGCAGATGTGGGGTCCCACTCTGAGTTTGGTGCCAGTAGGATTTGAGCTGATGGCTCTGGCCTGCTGTGAAAAAATAAGCAACCTAGGGACCGATGTACCGGGGCCATCTTTGGCTCATTTATAGAACACCATGGCACATACAACTTAATATTGAAATATATAAAAAGCCTCCCAGGAGCCTGTAAAAAACATGAAGTTCCCAGTGGGAAAATGTCCAAAGGACAGGAGCGAACAGATCAGTCCAGAAAAAATTATATTGGGTCATTTAATATTTGAGAAGAAATGTTCAGCCTTGATTGTTAAGAACATGTGAATCGAAACAGCTGTTGTTTTGTTCTCATGTTATATTGGCAAAAATTGTATCATCCTGGAAAACTCTGGATGTACTATTCTGATTGCCTCAGTGTTTTGGGAGGTCAGCTGTCAGCATATAAAATGTCCATCTTATTTGACCTAATAACACCATTACTTTAAATGTACCCTCCGAAAATAACCCAGAAAGGAGAAAAATGTTTTTGGCAGTGTTAATTGCAAACGTGAAGAACTGGAGCCAGCTTAAAGGCTTAACCAGTAAGGAAGTTACATGAATCGTGGAATATCAACTTGCAGCTAGGAAAGTGGGAATCATGAAGCATATGTCTGTAGACACATGAAAAATATACATAAAATAGCTAAATGGAAAAAAGGAGCACAAAATTACAGTACATCTTGAGGCCACTCTAAAACCTATGATTACATATTGTTTAAGCTTAGAAGAGTCTGTAGAGGATACAAGAAGTTTGCTTGGATAGAGGACTTGTAAGAATATATTCTTTGAAAATCTGTGTGTGTTTGTTTTTAAAGATTTTATTTATTTGACAGAGAGCACAAGCAGGGGGAGCGGCAGGCAGAGGGAGAGGGGGAAGCGGACTCCCCGCTGAGCAGGGAGCCCGATGCAGGGACTCCATCCCAGGACCCTGGGATCATGACCTGAGCCGAAGGCAGACGCTTAACTGAATGAGCCACCCAGGCGCCCCTGTTTTTGTTTTTTGAGATTTTTTTTATTTCAAAGTAATCTCTACACCCACTGTGGGGCTTGAACTCATAACCCCAAGATCAAGAGTCTCATGCTCTGCCCACTGAGCCAGCCAGGCACCCCTGAAAATGTGTTTTAAGGATAATTTTTCCTTCGACACAACAAGTTTTAGCGCACACGATCCCAGTGCTGGAATGGGAATCTGAAAGCCGCCGTTGCGTTGTGTGCTCGGCCAGTTGGCATGACCGTTTGGGCTTCAGAGCCCCAGAGGAGGGCAGACTTGATCTGTTGGGGAAGAATACAATGACAGTGACTTACAGGGAAACTTACTTCAGCTAGCTGATTTATTTTTAGATCCATGTGTAAGTTGGCCGGTTGTATCAATGACTAAGTGTTTTAGATTCCAAATTATTTCTTCAGTCATCTTCTGATATTTTGGAAGTTTATATGGACTTTTAAAAGAGAAGGAAAAGATCAAGGGAAAGAACCTTCCAAGAGTTCCGTGAAATTCTTTTTCTATTACGACTCGACACTCGGATTGCAACAGGAAGAAGTTAGGAAAGTTCGCGGGGGGAGGGGTGGAATAATGATAGTTGGCATAGACTGTGTGTCAAGCACTGGCTAAAGTGCGTGGACTTTAACTCTTAACTCCTCAGAGTAACCCTAGGAGGTAAGTTCTGTTATTACCCCCATTTTACACATGACTGAAGGCACATTCATGTAAAACATAAGGTGCTCAAGTTTACCCAGCTAAGTGGGATCTGAACTCAATCTATTTCCAGTGTCTGTGTTTGTTTGTTTATTTGTTTAAGTAATCTCTACATCCAACATGGGATTCGAACTCACTACCTTAAGATCAAGAGTCGCATGCTCTTCCGACTGAGCCAGCCAGGCACCCCAGTGTCTATGTTCTTAACCACTTTGCTATGCTGGATACATTCAGCTGTCTTTTCTAAAGTGATTATAGAGCCACTTAGATTATTTTGGAGAGTGACGTCTGCAAGTTGGGGTTGGTTTGGTTGTACCCCTGTCCAAAAGCTCAGGAATTACATGGAAATTGTTGTTTTCCCAAGATCCCTTCTAATCTGTGTTTCTGAGACTTGTTACATATACTAGGTAGACAGAGTGAATCTAACTCATTTTAGAGTATAATGCTTGTTCAAGACCAAAACCATGAATACTTAAATGATTTTGTTTCCTAGGCCATGCTAACAGAGATCGAGCACAAGGTTGCCTCTCTGCTGGAGAGCTGCACAGATCGAGGGCCGGGAGACAGTGGGGCCACTCAGCAGGAGGCTGAAGCTCTTTCCGTGAAATTAAAGACCGTCAAGTGCAATTTGGAAAAAGTCCAGATCATGCTTCAGGAGAAATACAGTGAAGACCAGGTAAAACACAGCCACATGTAGACGTGTGTGGGTAGATAATATGGGAGAGCTACCAGGAAGAAATCTGGCCGAGGTGGTGAAACAGCTACAGAAAAATTACACTAAGTAAGAAAGAATGAAGCCTCTTAAAGCTATAAGGGATGGTCGTATTGACTCTTGGTACTGATTCCATTTTACCTTGAAGTTTTCCTACCTAGGCTGCTGTTGGTGACGGCGTAGGTTTGGTTTGGATTGGTTTGATCGGATTGATCGTTCTTGCTAGTAATGAGGTGGTGTGAGCCTTCTTCATAGAAGAAAGATAAGTTTTAAAGGAAGTTTGTGACTCCAACTGACTGGAAAATGAAGCTCTTATAAAGATTAAAATTTGACATCAGGAATATAAAACCTGTTTCCGGGGTCCTTTTTGTTATTCATTTACAAATATATATACTGGGGCGCCTGGGTGGCTCAGTTGGTTAAGCGACTGCCTTCGGCTCAGGTCATGATCCTGGAGTCCCGGGATCGAGTCCCGCATCGGGCTCCCTGCTCAGCAGGGAGTCTGCTTCTCCCTCTGACCCTCCTCCCTCTCATGCTCTCTGTCTCTCATTCTCTCTCTCTCAAATAAATTAAAAAAAAAAAAAAATCTTTAATAAAAAAAAAAAAAAAACAAAAAAAAACCAAATATATATACTGATCAAAGTGTCATACAGTTATAGTGTTCTTGTGACTTTTGAAAGAGTTCTGTATTTATAAACGCAAATATGCATCTATGGGTAGGGTCTTCCTATATAAGATTTGCACCTATACTTAGGAGATGGTGGTTCCTACTCAGAGGACTTACATTCACAGAAATAGGATTGACTGCAGATACACAGGCTCTACACTTCCCTTTCATCCTCATGTGGTTCTCTCCTTTTAAAAAATATTCTGGACATAAGGGAAATTTGAATGCCTAAGCATAAAGCTACATCTCTTTTTTGTTTTTTTTTTACTTTGTTCTTAAAACAGAAAAGCAGTACATTTCCTGGCTTTTAGTAATTCATTGGATGAATTACATTGAGGAAGTAAGATGACCACATCATCAAATATAATGGTTTTTTGCAGTTGTTTTGAAATAAGTACATGGAATCGTAGTATATAATTGCAGTAAATTTCAAAATACAGTCACTTTATATAAAACTTTTCCATCATATAGTCTCATTATTAGAACTGAAATAAAGTGGGTCATTTTTTTAAAATAGTGTGCCATCATAAAATTTTTTGCAGCATTCTGCCACTCTAAAGAAACCTGCAGAGCATCAAAATGATCTCCAACCAGATAACCTTTCTACATTTGAATCTATTGTAACTGAAAGGCCACAGTTCAGCAGACAAAAAGATTTCCAGCAGCAACAGGTAATTGCAGCCCCTAACAGATATAAGGATAAGAATAGAGCTTTCTGCATGGAATCTGCCTTTGAACTAAGTACCAAACTGCCATTGGGGTGTTTTCTTACGTGACTGGATGGAAAGTGTGATATACGGTTGTTCCTGCATGTTGAGCATGTGCTGTAGGAGCTGCTTTGCTTTCATCTTCTGCAGGTGGGGATGCTCTAACTTTGCTACTTTATTAACTTGCACCTTATTTCAAACTAAGCAGATTTCTTCAGGGTGAACTTACCTCTGTAACTGTAATACCTCTTTACCTACTATTTCAAAATGTGTTGGCATATTTTGGGGGATTTTCCATGTGTGTAATATATATTTGATATATACTTGGTCCTTGTGTGAATGTTTTAAGTAGGTTTTTGAGAAATAAAAGTTAATGAGAACAAGCAAGCAAGAAAGGGAAATAGTAAATAATAAATTAGGAAGTGGTTCAAAATGAGATCTCAACAGAAAAACCATTGGGCATTAATTGAAAACTTTGGACTGTTTGAATCTCACTCAATTATAGGTTCTGGAGTTAAAACCAATGGAACAGAAAGATTTCATCAAATTCATCGAATTTAATGCCAAGAAAATGGGGCCCCAGCATTGCCAACCTGATAAAGATACAACTCAGAAATCATCTGAAAGGTAAAACATTTTTGGAGTTGGACATTCAGCAAGTTGTATGATTGGGAGAATTAAGAGCATTTCTTTTTAAATCACTTGTAAAACATTGTCTGAATGTAATAAAATTTCTGTATGTTAATGATTCTTTTCACCTTTTATTTTCCTTTAACAGCATTAGGGCATCAAGTCCCGAAAATGATGCTCTAGACTCTGTCTTGCCAACTCACGGCCAAAGTGGGGATAAGTGGCAATATTTACATCACGAACTCTCATCAAAACTCGGGCTTCCGCTACCTGAGCAGGTGCAGCCTCAGGTCAGTGCATGCCTGCGCATGGTGTAAATAATAAATAAGCATGTTTATCTTTGAAAATGCAACAAACGTTCATTAAATACACATCTATGTTCTGCATTATGTAGTAGTTTATTTTCAGAAAGCAAAGATGCCCAGTGCATTTTTTCATTTGACTCACCCCTTTTCGCCCTCCTGGAAATCTGCAGTAAAGGCCACTCCTTCGTGCTTCTGTGGCACCCTGAGCTTCCCTAATTACAGCTCTTACCATACTGTGTGTCTGTTTATTTGTCTGTATTCCCCATCGGGTGGTATGGGAAGAAAGACTGTGTTTGCCTGGTTCACATTTGAGTGCCTGGCACAGTACCTGAAACATTTTCAAGTCTCAGTTTTGATATGTTGAGTGAATAAAGGAATGAATAATATATGTTTAAAAAAACACTTTAAAAACAATACAGTGCTATATTACTGTCATTCATTCATCAAGAGCTAATTTGGAATCTGCAGTGCCAGATTCCAGCCCCTCTTCCAGTGGTACCTGTGTTCCATCAACATGCTCTCTTACTGCCATTGTAGGTTTTATTCATACTGCCCCAGCTACCGCTGGATTTCTCTCTAACCAGGGAGCCCGTGAGCAGAATAACACTGTGACTCACAGCAGTCAAGCTTTTGCCTTCAGCTTTGCACTCAAGCAGTAGAACTTACCATCTTTTTCACAGGTCTCCAGTCTGGTGGGAACTTTTCAGCTCTATTCTGACGAGAACCTTCTTTGACCTATTAATGTTGAGTTAAACTCATTGGTAGGGCTTCAGTCTTGGTTTCTCCTTGTCTTACACACTGTAACATGTATATTGTTTGTTTTCCAACAGTAGAACAGCCTCAGGAGTTCTTTTCCCCAAGCAGAGTCAGATACCACCTCACCCTGGGGCTTTGTATTTATTCGTTTTCCAGTATGAAAAAGGAATGAATTCTGAACCTTTCTCTCTGCTAAAGTCACAGCACATTTTTAATACTTATTTCATTTTTCAGTGACAAATCAAGATGCAAATCTGTCCCTGGAGGTGACTGTGTTCTATTCTAAGAGTTGGCCATATACCGGGGGCCTACCAGTAAATGGGAAAAGAAACCGCTAACCTCTTAACATGAAGGGTATTGCTACTAAATTGAAAGATTAGTGATTTTACTCTATTTTTCAAGTGATGGTTTATTTTCCCTCATTTTGATATTAAATGGACCCTTAAGTGTCTCAGTAAGCCTTCTCATGACCTTTCGAAGCTGTCCACAATATTTAAGATTTAACTATTTTGTCTGACCAGTGACAAGATAGCAGAAACCCTGACGTGAAGGTAACACGTGAAGGCAATTTTGCTGTTTTCCATTAACATCACCAGGATCTCGAATGGTAATAAGGCTTCCCATTCTCATACAGGTTGCCACAGATATGAGTGTTCTGCCCAGTGTGAGTGTGTATAACTTTAAATGCCCAACAACTGAAGAACTGAAAACATACACCACACAGCTGGAAGACCTGCGTCAAGAAGCCAATAATCTGCAGACCCAGGTAGCAATGTCACGTTACATATTCTCCTCACTGCAGTATCGAAGAAGGGAAATGGGATGCTGTGAATTAGTCATAATTGTCTTTATTGAATAAATAATAGAATACATAATGGAATGGGTCCTGCAATTGCAAAGAGAATCTATCTCTTTTGCCAACTCACATTTTTTTTTTAATAAATTTTTTTTTTTTTTAAAGATTCCATTTATTTATTTGAGAGAGAGAGAATGAGAGAGAGCACATGAGAGAGGGGAGGGTCAGAGGGAGAAGCAGACTCCCTGCCGAGCAGGGAGCCCGATGCGGGACTCGATCCCGGGACTCCAGGATCATGACCTGAGCCGAAGGCAGTCGCTCAACCAACTGAGCCACCCAGGCGCCCCGCCAACTCACATTTGGTTAGTGGCTTCCTAGAGCATCATGTACAAAGGCTTCTGAACCCACATCCAGGATTGGCAGCAGCAAGGAGCATTGTTTTGTTTTGTTTTTTAAATATTTATTTATTTATTTTAGAGATAGAGAAAGAGAGCGGGGCTGGGGGCGGAGGAACAGAGGGAGAGGGACAAGCAGACTCCGTGCTGAGTACAGAGCCCAACGGGGGGCTCAATCTCAGGACCCTGAGATCATGACCTGAGGCGAAACCAAGTGGATGCTTAACCAACTACAGCACCCAGGCGCCCCAACAAGGATCATTGTTGATTAGTATTGTCTGAAGGGGTGCTCTATGATTGGAAGGGTGAGGAAGGAGGGGAGTATTGACAAGATTTCCAACCTTGACTAGATGTAATGTTGAAATGGTATGCTGCATAGTGTTAGGTGTCTACCAGAGAAGATGGTAGGAAACAGAGCCCAGATTGGGCTGATTACAGTTTTGGCTTGCTTCTAAATTACTTGTAACTGGTCAAGAATTCAGGGTGATCATGGGTAAAGAAAAAGGGGTTGTTCTAGCAGCTTATGCTAAAACCTAAGGAGATCTGTGGCTCCCGAACTCACCAGGGCACAGTGGCTCAACCCTAGGCCCCTCCCCCCTTGGAGTTGTACATCTAAGGGGGCCTTAATTCTCACAGTCAGCCCATAAATGACACTTCTAACTGCCCCCTGCTCCACAGCCCATCCCGATCCTTTTTTATTGAGCTATAACTGACACATAACACTCTATTAGTTTCAGATGTATACCAAAGTGATTTGATATTTATATTTATTGTGAAATGATTACCACAATAAGTCCAACATCCATCACCACATAGAGTTACAAAAATTTTTTTCTTGTGATAAGAACTTTTAAGATCGACTCTCTTAACAACTTTCAGATATATAATACAGTATTATTATCTATAGTCACCATGCTGTGCCTGCCATTCCTATCTTTAAAATATTGTACCTCTTTCCAATCAACCCCTTCAAATGTCTTGACTTCTTTTCCTTCTCCAAGCCATACTTGCTTTCATTAACTTACTTACTCCTACATTAAAATGTGGGAGGCAGGGAGCAGTGGAAAGAGGGACAGTATGCTTTACTTGGGACCACACTTCCACCTGGATGGCCCCTTAAGGAAATCCTTCATCTGGTGATTTACCTTTTAATTCCATTTCAATAGTACTACCTAACATTGAGTTTCTTATAAACTTGTTTTGCTCAGAGTCAGCATCTTAATTTTATTTATTCACTCTTCTACCTAGTTCGCAGAGTGTTCAAAACAACCAATTATAAAACAGTATAACATAACTTGTAAACTTTAACAGAAATCGGGGAAAATTCAGGCTTAGGAAGGCAAGGAATCCTAATGATTTTTATTTTTTCTTTTTTTCCTCTTGATTCAGGAAAACATGACAGAAGAAACATACATAAATTTGGATAAAAAGTTATTTGACCTATTTCTGACCCTCAGTCAGTGCCTTGGCAGGGTGGAGGAGATGCTGCAGACACCTGGGCTCTTCAGAGAGGATGTCTGTGCTCAGCAGGTGCACTATGAGGTGGGGAATTTCCAGCAAGCCCATGTGTTGGCCATTGCTGCAGGCAGCCCACTATTTAAGCCCGAGCTGAAGCCTCTTAAGGTCAGACTCCATTCACTGTGTCTTCCTCCCTCTCCTCTTTGCAGACACTGGCTCTTGAATTGAAAAAACTTTACTTAGCTATGAGCGACAAGAAGAATGACCTTGTGAAAGCCGTGACTTGGCCCGGGAGGAACACCAGCTTGTTTCTTCAATGTTTTGACAACCTCCAAGTCTACCTGAAGCACACCCAGGCCACAGCCGCCTCTAAAAGCAAGTCCCTGAAAGCTGGCCTGGACTATAACCGCAGTTATCAGGTACAGAGCTAGGCGCTCGGCGTTCTTTGGCATTGTTTTAGGTTAACTTCCATTAATTCCATTATTCTTGGCAGCATTCGTGAATAGAGATTGCCGAGCAAAGTGGTAAGATGTTCTCTCTGTGAAGGTTTCTAGGTTAGTTCTGCTGCACATGGCTGAAGACCATTTGAAAGCGAGGTCCTTCCCAAAGCAATGGTTTGAATTTGTTAGATCGAGCTAACACACTGTTTCTTTCCTCTGTTCCATTTAGCGGTCAGTGAGCGTCACAGGGGAGGATTTCTAGGTAACAGGGAGCCATTAAAGTTTTTGAGCAAAGAAAGGACAGTCTGTGTGTTTCAGGTAGATTCATCTGGCCGTTGTCTATTGTGGATTGAAGGAGAGACTTGAGGCAGGCAGATGATTTTAGTAGCTTCCTAACTAGAGAAAAGGAAATGAAACACAACACCGCTTATGAAGGAGTCTCGCCCATAAAACCAAACCTTGATCTGATCAAGCTTCTAGAATCCAAGTAAAACAGACCTAAGGGAAGAAGAAGATCATGTTGAGTAGCACTGTGGGCGGGCAGTCAGCCCAATCCAGATGGTGGGAAGCTGTGTAGAATAAAAGACTTAGTTTTTCCACCATCCCACCCAAAATCCCAGGAACAAAAAAGAGAGATGCTTGGGGAGCCTGCCGCTATTAGTCCATTGCAACCTATGGGACCTCATTTAGATTCCAATTCAAACAAACCAAAAAGAAAAATTATAGGCAATTAGAGAAATGTGAACCCGTTCTGACAGTTAATAGTACTAAGGAATTATTGTTGATCTGTAGTATTTTTATTTTTATTTTTATTTTTTTTTAAAGATTTTATTTATTTATTTGAGAGAGAGAGAATGAGAGAGAGCAAGCACATGAGAGCGGGGAGGGTCAGAGGGAGAAGCAGACTCCCCGCTGAGCAGGGAGCCCGATGCGGGACTCGATCCCGGGACTCCAGGATCATGACCTGAGCCGAAGGCAGTCGCTTAACCAACTGAGCCACCCAGGCGCCCCTGTAGTATTTTTAAAGGGAAGAATCTTTATCTTTTAAAGATACATACTGAAACTTACACTGATGAAATAAAATACCTGTGATTTGTTTCAAAATAATCTGAGGGGCGGGAGATCAGATACAGTCAAGAAAGCTCAGGGGAGGGCACAGAGCAGAGACGACCCGCCACAGTCAGTAATTGTTAAAGCCAGGTGATGGTGACACAGGGAGTCCTCTATTTTGGTATATGTTTGAAACTTCCGGTAGCACAAATATTAAAGGACAAGTAACTTTTAAGGAAAGGTATTGAAGGCCTACATGAGATTCTCACTGTTTTCCTGAATTTATCTTCTTATGCAGAATGAAATAAAGCGACTGTATGATCAACTTATCAAGAACAAAACATCTTTACAACAGTCTCTGAATGAAATTAGTGGCCAGAGTATTGATGAACAGCTTCAGGTAACCAAGTCAAAATAGTTAAACTGATCGAACCTGGGACCAAAAAGTTTTGTGCGATAGCTGTCTTCTGAACCACTTCCCTTTGTGAGCAGTGGCAAGGCTTAAGCAAATAGATAAAAATGAAAACTATTTATGTTGACCTTTAAAAATAACTCGTAAGTCGTTCTTTATGAAGAGTAAATTAAACCACCACAAGACCGTTGTTCCCTATCACCTGGGCAAAAATGTAAGTTTGTGCTGTGTCAGTGTGGGCTTTGGGAAAGAAGACTGTCCTTCTCTCGGGAGGGGTGGTGATTCGTCCAGCTTCTCCGGGTCCGTGAGTTGTAAATCAGAATTCGACGTGTAAATGCTCTTCCACCCACGGCAGTTTCACCTCATTCATATACCCAGCAACTATTCATTGAGCACCTACTATGTTTAGACACCGCTCTAGGTGTTGGACTTGCGCTCTTAGCCTAAGGAAGTAAGACAAGTGCGAAGAGGTAAATATGTATATAAATATTCAAGGATGAACCTAGTAGCACTGCTTGAATCAAAACCCTCAAGTAGCCCAAAAGCCATTAAGAGCAGACTGTTACAAAAGCAATGGGTGGCCTTAGGATGGCATACTGTGTGTCCCATTAAAAGGAGTCAGATGTTTTTACTGATGAGTCTTAAGAGCAGCTGAGAAGCTGCTAGGTGAGGATGCGGACGGCAGAGTGGAAGGACATGTGAGCTCAGCGAGTGTAAGCGTGTGCACGGATACCTCTACTGGGTGCGCTCCGAACAGGTTGGGACCAGACTGTCAGCTGTGGCTCTTTGGCAGAAGCTGGAGGTGAGGGAGGAGCAATGGGACTTTCAGGTTTCCCTAAATTTTTTTCTGTACTGTGTAATTCTTTTAAAATGAATATATGTACCTGTCTGACTTATTAAAGGATTTTACTTTTTTGTGTCGTCTCTCACTTTAGAAAGCAGATGCATATATAATGGAGCTGCAGAACTCTGAGAGCCGAGTGGCAAAACTAAGAGACGAAGGGGAGAGGCTTCATTTACCTTATGTTTTATTGCAAGAGGTTTACAAATTAGAGGTATGTCTGAGCAGAAAACATTCAATCAGTGAATTACTGTGATTATAAGGAGTAAGACTTTCTTCCTCCATGAAGGGAGTTTAGATTCATTCTCCATTTGGATTCCTTTCATGATTGGATAAAGATGCTTTTTCTTTTCAGGATGTACTTGACGGTATGTGGGGAATCCTGAGAGCCAGGTACACCAAACTCAGCAGCCCTTTCATCACAGAGAGCCAGCAAGATGCCTTGTTGAGAGGCATCGCGGAACTAGTGGATATCGGGAAGGAAAAGCTTGCTCATGACCACTTACAACAAACCAAGAGTAAAGTTGCCTTACAGGCCCAAATACAAAATCACAAGGTAAGACACATGGGTCAGATTACCAGTCTTTCTGACTTAAACAGACAGCATCCGCTTTCTTCCTTGGTGAAATATACATTGCTCATTCATTCATTCGTTCATTGTTTTAACAAACATCTATTAGAGGGCTCCCACTATACCAGGAACCCTGCTAACCTCTAAGAATGTGATTGTGAGTGAAAACAGCACAGTTGCTTACATTCATGGAGCTTTCAGTTGAAAGAGAAGACATATTTATGAAGGAGCCCTTCAAACAAATTTAAAATTAAAATTGAGATACACGCCTTCAGAGCATTTAAGAGGGGAAGCTGAATTCAGGAGATTAGTGAAGGCTTTCCTGAGAACTTCAACCAAAAGAAATATATATACCTCAGTACATAAATATATACCTAGTGTAATGCTACAATAAATCTTTTAGTTTTCCATTCATTTTATTAAACAAAAACCTCATGATCACCAACTAAAGACCTGTAGTAATTTAAGTGCTGATGTAAAAAAATGTGTAAGACAGTTCCTGCCTAAAGCAGCAGAAGTCTAAGCTTGTGACAAGTAGACCTTAATCTAAGAAATTTAGAGGTAAATATTGTATAAAGAATGGAGGGGGAAAGGAGAAAGTAATATAATGAATATCTACAGTGTGTCGGGACCTATGCTGGATGCTGTTCTAAACCTTCACTGTATAGGGAAGGGATTCACATAAAAAGTTCCTCCAAACAATTAGAAGGGGCAGCTGACTATACATGGAGGACAACCATGTGAAGGAAAGCCTTCCTGTGTAAAGGTTCTTAAGTGTTAATCTGGGAGCTTTTACATCCCAGGATCCCAGTAGACCATGTCAACAGATTCCCTTTATTTGTCCATTTTATTGAGTAGAAAATCAAGCCGAAGTGTAGGAGCCTCTGGTTGTTCCATGTGTGGGCTTCTCGGGCTCACACATCTATCCATCCATTTTATTGTCTTGAAATAAATCAGTGACGGATCTACCTTTCTGTAAAGTTTCTTAAAACTCAGAGTAACCGATTTCGGAAGGTCTCACTAGAAATTGAAATTGACTAATAATGTTTGCCCTTTTACATGGACTGTTCTGTGGAAAATGTTACTTAGGATGATTTTTTCTTTATGATTTGTTAAAATGTCAGTGTTAAAGACTAAGGGGTACGCAGTCAGTTTTCTTTTTCTTCCCTCGTATGTTCGACTCTACATGGCTGTCATGGGATTTGGGACTAAAAAGCAAATATAACTGTATAAAAGTTGGAAGTAATTTGGTTTGCAAGCTCTCACAGTATAGAAATAAGTAAATATTAAAACGTTGTCTATTTTACAGCTTTTTTTCCAGAAGCTTGTCGCTGACATGCTGTTGATCCAAACATACTCCAACAAAATGCTTCCTTCTTTATTGCAAAAGAAAGAGACATTTTGGGCAGAACAAATAAAAGAAGTTAAATTACTGGAGGAAAAGTCACACCAATGTGGAATAAAACTACAGAGTTTGCTACAGGTATTTATTTGGGTTACGTAAACTTTGTATGTAAGCCTGGACTTCCGGAATTTTGACCTCTGCCTCCCGGTATCCAGAAGCGTCTATTTATCATTAAGCAGTAGTTAAATGGGAATTAACACTGAGGAGTGTGGAGGCCTGTTCTAGCTCTGACTGCTACTCTCTGAGTGAAATATTCACTTAGATTTCTCATACGTAAATTAGGGAATGACACAGCATCTTTCCACCTTCTATGTTTGTGTGCAAATAAAATTGAGAGCACTTTAAGATCCCGAATGAGGTCATTTGCATGAAACAGTCAGTGGTTCAGAAACAGTACTTCCCGAAGAGGACAGGCTGAAGTGGACTCCTGATGGTCTCATCTCAGTTCAAAGAAGAAAATTAAGTTTGCATAAAGTTCTTTCTCAGTTTTAAGGTTTTCACCTTTAACTTCTTAAACACAGTGGATGTTAGCTCTTAAAGAAATAACCAAAAAGCAAGGAAATATCCAGCTTTATAATGTGATAGTTATTTTATGCTAATGAAATGAATTTTCTGGTTAGCTTGTCAAATTGGTATTTATAGCAATATTTCATGGTATTAAAAAAAAAAAGATCTTCTGAGCCCAAAGAGTGCCCCTGATAGCCAGGTGACCCACTACTTCAGTAGATAAGAGAATTAATAAGGGGGTTATTTTTCCAACACATAATATTTAGTGTCTATAAGTCAGCTCTGTAGTGTGCTGAGATCCTAGTGGTGGGCTTCCATAGACATGGCGAGAACTAGGACAAGGCAAGACTCAGGCTAAGAAAATAGTATTCCCCTGATGAAGTGTAAGCCCACATTCCTCCAACAGCACAATTATGCTCTTAGCGGCACAATCAGGTGATGGTCAGAGGGCTGGGGTTAGAGCAGGGAGGGCAGATGCAACCTAACAGGAGCCTCTATTGAGAAAGGCTTTAAAAGTTAGCCCCTTCCTTTCTAAGTAAGAGAATGGCTCTCTTCCAGCTCTGAAGTCTCCACAGAGGTGTGTATGCTGAGAAGATCCCTTTAACTTAATCATATTAGTTCCTGCTCAATTTGATGAGACAAGCATAAAACATGCCAACCGGATTTTTCAAAACCCTCTCCACAAAGATGGTGGAATGGTTTTTTCTATTAGATGCTGAGCTCTTAACAAGGGTGGGTTATATCTCTCAGAAACCTCTGGAATCTGTGTTTTAATTTTGTATGGTCTCAGAGTTCATTTTTATTTTTATGATTAATTTTGTCATTGTCTGGAACTAGTCTAGAAAAGGGCTCCCACTGATGTTATGTTCTTGATTCTCTAGAAATGGGAAGAATTTGATGAAAACTATACATCCCTTGAAAAGGATCTGGAAATTCTGGTATCTACATTGCCCTCTGTGAGTTTGGTGGAAGAGACAGAGGAAAGATTAATGGAAAGGATTTCATTTTACCAGGTAATTTGCTCCTGTTGAATCTATCAGAGGCACGGTCCATTGCACTTTGTGTTTTCCTTTGCTTTGACTAAATTGCTCACCTTTGAAGGTGAATGATATGAATTGAAGTTCATCACACCACTCACTATTAGACATACTTGGGGAAACTGCAGATTTGATTTTGGGGCTGCTCTGCGTAGTCACAGGTCTGGCTTGGGGTGGAGGTCCTGGGTTTGAGTCCTGGCTCTTATCAGTCACTGTGTCACCTTTTTGTCTCTAAGTCTCTTTATCTGTAGTTTCTTTATCTGTTGAATGTAGGTAATCAGGCTAGTTCTCCCTGTCTCAGGAGGTGGATATCAGTGGGCATGGAAATGAGTTAAGGTACAGAAAGAACTTTGTAAAACGTGGGCCACTAAACCTATATTTGGTTTTCCTACTTCAGTGAAGCCCGGTTTGGACATAGCCTGTGCAAGAGGCAATCATCTGTTATCTGCCACCAACATTATAAAAAGACTTCAAACAAAATTTTTCTTGTGCAACATTTAGTAGTAGTATCATCAAAGTTTCTGTGCCTCAAATTTTGATGCCATAGAAAAGAGAGCACCTTAAAATGGCTTTCGAGTGGCACTGAGATCATGACCAACAAGATAAAAATGAGTTTTAAGTCTTTTTTTTTTTTTTTAAAGATTTTATTTATTTGAGACAGAGAGAATGAGAGAGAGAGAGCACATGAGAGGGGGGAGGGTCAGAGGGAGAAGCAGGCTCCCGATGCGGGACTCGATCCCGGGACTCCAGGATCATGACCTGAGCCGAAGGCAGTCGCTTAACCAACTGAGCCACCCAGGCGCCCATGAGTTTTAAGTCTTAACAGAAAACTTAAAACACTTGGTTCTGACTTTTGAATATATGTCGTCAGCATCTGAGCTGTGCGGCTGGAGGTGGTTATCAGATGTCAGTTTCAAAACTTCAAAAGCAGGTGTGTTGCCTGAATAGACTCTGGGATGGAAAATGCATGAAATACTTGGCAGGACCCTGCCATTCTTCAGAAGCATTTCAGCTCCTAGAAGGAACATTTCCAGAGGTAATAATGCTCTAGTCATGCTGTCTAGATGCCTGGAAAGGTACAGTTGATCTCTTTGCCCTCTTATTATATTGAGCATAACTCTAAGATAAATCTGAATCCTCTGGGGGCAGGAAGCTGCTGCTTACTTCTTTGTTAGCCTCGGGATGCAGATGTACCCTCTGAACAGCTAAGAGAATGCAGTGGAAAATAGCATTTTAAACCTCATTGTGTTAAGGAACTGTTCATATTTGCCCACCTCATAGAAGCCTGATGATTTCCCCAGAAGATCATGTCCCTTAAAGTGCAACCTGTGATTCTGTTAAATTTGAACTATTTTTTTTTAAATGAAATCATTGTTCTAAGACTTTTAAATAAGTTTGCGGACTTAAAAGGCAGATGACTTGTAAAGCCCATCTAACTCACAGATTTCTTTAGGTCCTTCTCAGTCCTCTGCGTCATGGAGAGATTTGCATCTGTTTTGCTCGGCGGACATCTGTAGGCCATGGAACATAGTGTCTGTGTGGCCTCTGGAGTTGAACAAACCTTGTTCAGTGCTGGCTCTGCACCTTATGGGCTGAGTGGCCATTGCATTCTGACCCCTGTATATAAAATGGCATAATTAAAACTTCTCAGAGATATAATAGGGACACCTGGGTGGCTCAGTCGGTTAAGCGTCTGCCTTCGGCTCAGGTCACGATCCTGGGTCCTGGGATCCAGCCTCACATCTGGCTCCTTGCTTAGCAGGAAGCCTGCTTCTCCCTCTGCCTGTCGCTCCCCCTACTTGTGCTCTCTCTCTCTCTGTCTCTGTCAAATAAATAAATAAAATCTTAAAAACAACTTCTCAGAGATACTCTAAAGATGAAGTCTCTTGCACTGAAGGCTTAGAAAATTAGAACTCTTTTTTAAAAAATTTTTTAAGATTTTATTTTTAAGTAATCTGTACACCCAACATGGGGCTCGACCTCATGACCCCGAGATCGAGCGCATGCTCTTCTGACAGCCAGCCAGGAGTCCAGGACCTTTTTTTTTTTTTTTCCCCCAACAAATGTGGGAAGTTTTATTTACGCCTACAGGATCAAGTGGGAAAAGAGAGTTATAGGTAGGAGTGGTGGAAAGGACATTACAAGTAGAATTCTTTAGTAATTTTAAAAGTCTTAAGTTAATTGGAAAATAGGAAAAGTAATATTTTGATCAGAATTTATTTATTTATTTTTTTAAGTTATTTTGATTTAGAGTTTTTTTTTTTTAATTTATTTATTTGAGAGAGAGAATGAGATAGAGAGAGCATGAGAGGGGGGAGGGTCAGAGGGAGAAGCAGACTCCCTGCCAAGCAGGGAGCCCGATGCGGGACTCGATCCTGGGACTCCAGGATCATGACCTGAGCCGAAGGCAGTTGCTTAACCAACTGAGCCACCCAGGCGCCCCAGAATTTATTTTTTAAGCTGAAATTTAAATAACTGTCAGGATAAGTGTCGTTAGCTGAACCCAGTGGTGGAAGGTAATTGCTTTTAGACAGAGTTCTCTTCTGGGGGTCATTGTATTGCAGTTTTAAAGATTTTCTTTTCATGAAGTTGGATTAGTGATGTACTGTTTTAATTTACACTTGTAAAGTCATCTTCCTTTCTCCCTATTGAATCCTTCCATTTAGAAGACTATAGGGACCTAAGGGATGATGAAGAAATGTTTTCTTATCCCCTTCAAACCTAGTTGCAATGTAAAGTGCTTACTGGGGCCGGTGAGGAGCACAGTATTTCTGAGGCTGACTGAGGGGTTGGTGGGGACTGCCAAGGGAGAGTGTCGAAGAGAGGAAGCTCTTCTAAGGGAAGCATGTCTGCCCAATTCCAGCCCGATGTGCCATGTGAGAATGCAGACCCAGGTTGCTCCATCTCCCAGTTTTCTCAGAGTCCCAGGAAATCCTGATTTCTATGTGAAATTTCCTGATTTTCAAAATAGTCTTCAGGTCACACAAAACTTGTCCACAAGCTGAATGTGCCCTGTAGACTGCCATCTTGTTTTTTGCTTTTAGGTGGACGAATTTTAACTATTCAGTCTAAAGCTGTAAATTTTTGTTTTCTGTTTGTCTGTATAAGTCTATAGAACAGAAAGAAATGTGCCGTAGAAATTGCATTAGTCGGACACTCTCATCATAAAAGATGATCAATAAAACATGAATCATGTTTCTTCGGCCACACTGCAAGAGTCTTGAGGGTTAGGAGAGTGTTAAACTTTCTTCAGTAGCCTCTACTGTAGGTTTTTAATGAAGTATTTGTGAATAGATTGGCTTCATTTTTAAATAATTAATTCTGTGGCTTTACCTTTTTTTAGCAAATAAAAAGGAACATTGATGAAAAGCATGCCCGGCTTTACCAAACTCTGAATGAAGGCAAGCAGCTGGTGGCATCCGTGAGCTGTCCTGAACTAGAGGGCCAGATTGCAAAGCTAGAAGAGCAGTGGTTGGCCCTAAACAAGAAGATCGACCATGAACTACACAGACTGCAAACACTTCTCAAGCATCTGCTCAGGTATGTTTTCTTAGGGATGGATTGCACTCAAATTTCCACATGGAGAAAGACCTTAGAGGGATCCTGTGGTCAACCACATTTTACATGTGGTCTCCCTGTTGTAAGGTTTTTCGTCAACAATTAAAGCTCTTGGGTCCCTCTTCTGGGCTAAGTGGGACCTAAGTTCTCTGAGGTTGGTTTGCTAGACTGAGGGTAATATGTAATCAGCTCTATGAAAACTAGGAATTATGTTCTAAAGTTATGCACGTTGCCATTACGCCATGATGTCGCTCTTTCCTATTCTCCTCCCAAAGTTGTTAAATTAAAAAATACTAATTTTAGCTAACAGAATAGTTTGAAAAAGTCTTCAAAGTTCCTCAGAGAATTTTGTTTAGTGGACCTAATCCTGAACCCCTTGAGGAAGAGAGAGAACATAGAACATTTGAATCTCCTCATCCCCGCCTCATAGGGAACTATCTTAACCTAGTTAAGAGTTTAAAGTTTAAAAGTTACAAGAGGAGTAGCATTTTCCTTGGATATTTTCCTTCACCTCCAATAAATATGTTGGTATCAAGCCAACAACAGTTTATTGTTATACAACTTATACAAATGCTCGTTGTATTTTTATTGTAAACATACCTGTCAAGAACATTTAGTGAATAAAAATAATTGCTGTCCTTACCCATGGGTTTATTTATTTATTTTTATTTTATTTTATTTTATTTTTTTATTATGTTAATCACCATACATTACATCATTAGT
>NC_138377.1:32590471-32670753 GCF_054177405.1 Leptonychotes weddellii | reverse complement strand
CCCTCAGTTTGTTTCTCAGAGTCCATAGTCTCTCATGGTTCGTCTTTACCCATGGGTTTATTTTTGCATAGCTGTAATAAGAAAATGTTTTAGACCTTAAAAATACCCGTTTTGTTCTAGATTCTTCATAAGAGAGTTATAGAAGACGCTAGGAGCATCAGTTTTGGGGCATGGGATAACAGAGGGTATCCTGACTTTCTGAATAATAAAAGAAGAAGAAAATATGCCGATGATGCATATCCTCCAGAGAGTAATTTCTAACTTACTTTCTCTCTCACTGTGCTTCTGTTAGTTATACCAGAGATTCGGATCAGTTAACCAAGTGGTTGGAATCTTCTCAGCAAACTCTGAATTACTGGAAAGAACAGTCCCTCAATGTGTCTCAGGACTTGGATACAGTCAGAAGCAACATAAACAACTTTTTTGTAAGTTGTAATAGAATATGCTCAGATAATTATTGTTGGAAATAAATATCAGGGGGACATGACCAGGGTTGATAGTGATAGTCTCCCTAATTATTTGTGGATAAGGGATAAGACTTGGGCTAATGGCATTCGTCAAACTTAGAGCTATTTATTTATACCGGTCATTTATATATTTAAAATAATGATACAGTAGATTTTTAATTGACCCTACAAAATGTATATAAATTTAAAACTTCCTCTGACACGGGGCATGCTTTATAAATGCAGGAAATAATTCCCTGCTTCCCCCTAAAAAACACATGGTTTTAAACTGTCATACGCAGAACTGATATTTCTATGAAAATGTTGTTCTATGGTTTTGAGATTTTTCTTAAAGTATTACTTTTGTAATATAAATTTATTCCTTTCCTGTATTTTTTCTCTCTTCTCCAATTTCATATTTTATAGCAATGATCACTCACCTTGGTATTAAAATGTAAATATTTTAAAATATACTTGAAAACACCTGTAAAGACAAAGGAAAGATTTCAAATATTTTAGTTAAAAATTACTTGCATTTAGTTCATTTCATGTGAACTTTGCTGTTTCTTTTAAAGTTGAAGTGATTTGGGGGTGGGGCGCCTGGGTGGCTCGGTTGTTTAAGCGTCTGCCTTCGGCTCAGGTCATGGTCCCAGGGTCCTGGGATCGAGCCCTGCATTGGGCTCCCTGCTCCGCGGGAAGCCTGCTTCTCCCTCTCCCACTCCCTCTGCTTGCATTCCCTCCCTCGCTGTGTCTCTCTCTGTCAAATAAATAAATAAAATCTTAAAATTTTTTTTTAAAAGTTTAAGTGATTTGTCTATTTTTTAAAAATATTAATTAAGCCACTCAAGGGACAGGAATTCCATCTCTTTTGTTCCTCATCCTCTATCTAATGCCTGGAACAGTGCCTGACATTTAGTAGGAAAAAGCTGTGTGTGTACGTGTATACACGAGCATGTGTGTGCACACATGCCCTTATGAGCATACACACACACACACACACACACGTATAGATACACGTGCAAACATTTGTGATGTGAATCGAGTTCAGTGATTTAGCTTCGGACTCTAACCAGTTATTCTGACTCTGTTATTCTTTGCTGTTTTCAAATTCTTAACATTTCTCAATGTTCCAACTGTTTACTCTAGGAGTTTTCAAAGGAGCTTGACGACAAGTCGTCCCTGAAGGCCGCGGTTGTAAGCACGGGGAACCAGCTTCTCCACCTGAAAGAAGCCGATGCGGCCACGCTGAGAGCTGCTTTAGCACAGTTTGAACAGAAATGGACCATGCTCATAACTCAACTTCCAGATGTTCAAGAAAAACTTCACCAGGTAGGTGTTTCAAGACGCAGCATTCGAATTAGCATTCACTTGTTAGCTCACAACTCCTTTAAAATTATTTCTCTGACTCAATAATTTTCATTGACACTGCCTATTTTCAGCGCTGGCACCACTGAATATAGGTCTTAATTACTGACCTCTCCTCCAGTGGGATCTTTCTTAACAGAGAAGTCAGGCTTAATTACTTTATTTCCCAATTTATCTGCATCGCTGTGTTACTTTATGTGAAGGTCATTGTCATTGTTTTGGGGTCACTTATTCTAAGCCTGAATGCTGGGTTTGTTTTTGTGAGTCACCTGCATAATTATGGAGTGAGACCTTTTATCAAACCAGATATCATCTTTAGTGGATGCCCTTGATTCATTTTGTCAGCAGCAGGTAATTAAATGGAAATCATTTTGTCCTTGCAGCTTCAGATGGAGAAATTGCCATCTCGTAAAGCAATCACGGAAATGATTAGCTGGATGAACAATGTGGAACACCAAACTGCAGATGAAGACTCTGAGCGTTCACTGAGTTCTGCATCTCAAGTGAAAAATCTTCTTCAGAAGTACAAGGTAATTAAACAAAAAGAGCCAGAAGCCTTGTCATTAAATAAGAAGGCAAGTCAGTCAGAAGGGAAATATGGAACAGAGACACACAGGATGTGATTTAGAAAAACTCATTCTAGGGGCGAGGAATGAGATGTTGGGTGATTCTAGGCAGATGTTGGCATACTTCTTCCGCCTGGTTTCCTGTGGTAGCTCCCATCACCACAGGACAGAATCCAAGCTTTTAACTGGCTCTGACCCCTCTTTACCTCTCCAGCCTCCTCTTTTTTTCATTACCTGCTAAGACCCTAGACTCTGCCAGAAGCAAATGAACCAGCTGTGTCTGGTGCTCTCCCCGCTCATGCTTTGGTGCATGCTGCTTCAGGCTGGAATTCTCATGCCCCACTTCTAGCTATAGAAATGCTCTCCATCATCTTTCAAGAGTCTGCTCAAGTATCGCCTGATTTGGAAATCTACTCCTGACTCTCCCTACCAGATGAGTTTACTTTCTGGGATTAGGTGTCTCCATGGTGCTATAATTATTTGCTTACTTGTCTGTCTCCCCGCCTTGACTTGGCTTCTTGAGAGAGGAGCTACCTTCACCTCCCTGAAATAGCACACCTAGCCCAATACCTGGCGTCCAGTAGATAGCAAGTAAATGTTCTTTGCGTAAGAAAATGCGCAAGGAAAATTTGATGTCCTTCTACAAATAGATATGAAGGTGGCCTTCTCCGTGATGTTTGATTTCATGTAGATTTAACAAACATCGAACAAGCCACACACAAGCACTTACTGTGTGTCAGGCAAGTCCGCCACTAGG
This sequence comes from Leptonychotes weddellii, assembly GCF_054177405.1. Lineage (NCBI taxonomy): Eukaryota > Metazoa > Chordata > Mammalia > Carnivora > Phocidae > Leptonychotes > Leptonychotes weddellii. The sequence continues at coordinate 32,667,619 of NC_138377.1, read as the reverse complement.
AACACAGGAGATAAATGAAGACTCTGGTCACTGCTTTCAAAGACCTCACAGGCTGATAGATCCAGCCTCTGGTAGACGGAGGATGCATACCTTGGTCACAAAGCATGATGTTAACAAGGATTTTTTAATATGCTAGCACATCCTCACCTCAGTGAGTAGTAGAATCTTTGGAGGGTCCACATATATGTATTTTTATAGGCTCTAGGAACCTAGCACATGCCACATGGTTTTCTCCCTGATACCGCCACAGAAGTGTTAGAACTTTCCAGGATAAGCCCAACAGGTATCAGGCTCCACAGAAACATGCTTGGCCCCGGGGTGTTTTTAGCATTGCTATAGAACTTAAAGTCCTCCAAACCTGGAGAGTAGATTGTCCCCAGAAGAACAGAGCAGCGACCTAAACTGGCAAAGTTCCTTAATGTCCTGGGTTTTCTGGGGGAGTCTTAACTGGAGACGTCCCATCCTCTCGTTTCCACGAGCCTGTAGGGTGGCTCTGAATTCCAGTGGAGCTCTCAGGAAGCCACTCGCAGGAACCCGTTGTCAGTCCCTACGTCTTGATTTTGGTTCAGGTGATGCAGCCACCGTGCACGATGCCACCTTTGACTTTTCGGTCCGTTTGAAAATGGCGAGCCTCTGTTCCTAGGCATGTGGAATTCTACAGGAGACTCTCCACTCAAAGACATTCGGTGGGATTGGAGGGGAGGGTAGAACGTAACTCCAGGCGGATGCCCCTTGATTAACGAATGCGAGTTTGGCGCTCCCTGGAGTGCACCAGAGGGGGAATCCGGTTCAACCTACTTCAGTTCAGGTTTTGGTTGTTTAATTTTGTTTGTTTTAGGAGTTCAGAATGGAAATGGACTACAAACAATGGATCGTTGACTTTGTCAACCAGTCAGTACTTCAGTTAAGCACCTGTGATGTAGAAAGTAAGCGCTATGAGAGGACAGAGTTTGCAGAGCACCTGGGAGAGATGAACCGCCAATGGCATTGGGTACACGGAACACTAAATAGAAAGGTGTGCTCGTGGGTCACAGTTTGTGTGATTTGGCCTTTGCAAAATACCACTTTCTGAAAAATTTTAAGAAAGATATTCATATGGTTAACTTACAGTGAAGCCTGATAATCCTCTTCACGATAGCCCTTTTATGAAGCCTATGTTCTGGCATTCTCCAGTGGTGCCTGTAAGAGCGTATGAAGAAGTTCTTATTTCTTTGAGATTTCTTAGTGGGAAATTGAGTTAGGCAAGTGAAGAGGAGAAATTTTATTTAAGAAGAGGTCAAGGATTATGTGAGACTACTAAATGGTCAAAGATTTTGACATTTTCCCTGAAAGTAAATGTTCAAAAGTGGCAAAGCTATTACAGCTTTGAAAAGATTATGAAAAGGAAGAAAAATGTATGTGGCCTTTTGGTAGATTTTCGTTCCATGACACTGAAAATATTAAGAAAACTCATTCTTGGAGAAATATGCAGTATTTATATGTAATTGATAGTAACAGTTGGTTGATTTCTTTATGTGTAGAGAATGCATACAGACGGATTTATACAATTAAGATTCAAGTGCATGAGTGGACAAAGAAAATGGACAGACAGTTCACAAAAGAGAAAATTTATAATTAGCAAATCAACATGGAAAGATTACAACTTCAATTATCAGGCATTCAAAGTAAACATGTAACATTATGCATTTATTAAATTAGAAAAATTTAGTAAGATAAAGATAAAAGCCTGAAGCTATCCCATTCATATGCAGATAATGGCTTACATACCCTTTTGGAAAGCATTTAGAAAACTTCAAGAACTAGAGTAATAATCATCTTATTTCTTAACCTAGCCATGCCACCTCTTACACATTTATCTTAAGTAGATAGCCCTTCAGAAAAGGAAAAAATTCACACACAAACTGTTCAACATTATTTATACTGGTGAAAAATGTAAAATGCCTTAATTTCCAACTATAAAGGAATAATTAATCAAATTATACTGTGTCCATTTAATAAAATATTGGGCAGCCTTTTAAATTAATATAAGGCATATGTCATAACCAACCAAGCAAGTGCCTATGACATTGGAAAAGGAACATAAAACTTTATACATACTGTGATTGTAACCTAATAAAAATTGTGAGCATAGAAATGAGAAGAATCACAGATATTAAAAATAGTCATTATTTTATTAAACTGATTATTTGTGATATTTTTGATATTGACTTAATTTTTAAGCCACTCTAGTGAAGAGTGTCTAGGGAAAGAAAGTTTTCTTAAGTTTTAAGTATACCAGTAGATAGTGCAATGAAAAAAATTGAATGTTAGCAACATGATTTTATTTTGTATAGGTATTATGGAACTCCAAAACAGCCAGCTTGCTTAGGTTAGCTTTCATTTCAAATGCTAAATGGGATTTTAATTCTATTTCCTAATTTATGAATCTTTATTCCAAAAGTAATTGGGAAATCTAATGCTAAATATGAGTAATCTGAGAAGAAACAAAATTATTTTATTAAAATTAACTGTCATTCATGACATTTACATTTTAAAGCATGTGGTTTAAAATAAATTTTTATTATTTATAACTTACAGATACAACATTTAGAACAACTTTTGGAAAGTATCACTGAGAATGAAAACAAAATACAGATTTTGAACAACTGGATGGAGGCGCAAGAGGAGAGACTGAAAACTTTACAAAAACCTGCAAGTGTGATCTCGGTGCAGAAGATGCTCCTGGACTGTCAGGTGAGAAGGCCCACGGCACCTGTCCACGCGGCGTGGCCAGGCTGGTTATGTGGCCATGTTGTCTAGTCGCTGCTTCTGCCCCAAGGACTAGGGTAAGCGTCTGTACTTTTCCTGAGGGTCTCCTCCAAATCCCCAGGTACTTCCTTTGTTATATAAAATAATCCTCCATGGGTTTTACAAAATTGCAAAATGCTATTTTTTTTTATGACAAGCAGAAGGTATTTTCAGTTATTGTTGCTCCTAAGCCCTGAATGTTACTCCTGAAAGAGAACATTCAAAGGGCATTTTGATTTGATGTTTTCCAATTTGTGTGTGTGTGTGTGTGTGTGTGTTTTTATTAACTTAATATTTACAAAATTACTCCAAGGTTTCCATTATTTTTAGTGTTTCATTCTGTTTCTTCAGAGGAAAATGGTTTTCTTTTACCTGCTGTGTAATGTGTTCTGAAAGGACCACTGTCCCTGGGAACCACTGTCTAAATTACATTTGAGCTTCAAGCTCTTGGCTGTGCCCTTGGTTTTGCTCAGTTGTCATTTGCCAGGTCACATAGTCTCCGAGATGCCCTCCCCCGAGTGTAGGGTAGTCCTCCTTGAGTACTGCCGGATTGTGTCCCTCCCTACTGAAAACACTCCGGCTGTCCCTGTCGCTATAGTTGGCATGGACTATGATGCCTCTGCACCGACTGCATGAGGGCAAGACACGACTCCCCGTCGGGGCTGGAAGGTCAGCTCACACCCCAGTTGTACGGAGAAGGTTCTAGAAGAATACTGGGCATGCTATGGGAGCAGCAACGCTCATTAGGAGAGATCTTTGCAAGTGGTCCTGTCCTGTTTCTAGCCATTTCCATTTAGAATTCCTTCAGCCACCTTGGGTTCAGCATAACTTCGGACTGGAAGCCGACACTCCACAGGTCCGTGCTGCACCATCCTCCCCCGGCCACCCTGGTTTCACTTGAGTTCTAAACTATCCACGGCATGGGGTGTCCTCACTGTTTTCCAGATGAGAAAATGGAGGCTTGGTGGTTTGATGACTTAATGTCCAGTCAGACAGCCAATCCCAGGCAGACATGGAATAGGGACTCGAGCTCCTGGACTCTTTCTACTATACCACGATGATAAGGACTTAGTACCTAGCCTCTTCCAAAATCTAGATCCATGTAGTAATTGAAACTATTGCAAAAATTGAATTGAATGTATTGTGATTAAAATGTCTTTAGGTGTGATGTTATTTACTTATGTACCCTAATGGCGTTTTTACTCGAAAAGGGCAATCTCCTGTCTCTTACACCTCATTGTTCTGTAATATTGTGCATATGAAAACTTTTCCCTCTTGCCCTTTCAGGATATAGAAAATCAACTTGCAATTAAATCCAAAGCCCTGGATGAGTTGAGACAAAGTTACCTGACTTCGGAGAGTGGGACAATGCCACTGTTAGAAGACACAGCATCCAGAATTGATGGGTTATTTCGAAAAAGGAGCAGTGTTACCAACCAGGTACTAGAACTAAAAGTATACCATTTCTCTTCATATATTCTTTCATCTTTTGTTGTTGTTTAATCACAGAAACTCACGCCATGCTAAAAACTGAGGAGTTGCTCAGAGAAATACTAGAGAAAAGCATTTCAAATCTCCCCCTTTTTTTTTTGCACTGGATAATTAGAGGTAGAGCCATCAATTCTAACACCATTGGCAGGCTAGAAATCCGTCTGGTTATCTTTGTTTTGTCTAATGTACTCACAGACAAAAATGTCTCCACCCCCAACCCAGCAGAGCGTCTGGCACTGTTTCCTGGCCAGATACATAGGAGCAGCTAAGAAAAAGTACATCCAGGGAAGTGCCTCAGGGAGGCAGTGATCCTGTCTCCTGTAGCCTCTGTTAAGCTTCTAGCTTAAGCATGGTCAGCATATGAGGAACTCCAGAGGCAGGGAGAAGCATAGCATGTAGTGAGGAGAAAGTAAAGAGGAAGAATGTAGAAGATGTCTGGTCACTTTATGAAAGACGTGTGTTTTTTTTGTTTTTGTTTTTTAATTTATTTGAGAGAGAGAGAGAGTGGCAAGAGAGAGCACAAGCAGGGGGAGGGGCAGAGGGAAAGGGAGGAGCAGACTCCCTGCTGAGCAGGGAGCCCGATGTGGGACTTGATCCCAGGACCCTGGGATCGTGACCTGAGCTGAAGGCGGACGCTTAACTGACTGGGCCACCCAGTCGCCCTGAAAGACATGTTAAAGTCTGCATCTTCCCCTTCCAGGAGTAGAGCACCAAAAGAGCAAAGACCGGCATCTCTAGATGTTACAACTTGACGGTTCCCCACAAATGGAGAGAAAAGCTATAAATGTTAGCCAATTATAGAGATGTGTCCGTACCTACCAGAGGTCCTTATTGTGGATTTATTTGTTGTCTACTAAAATCTACTTTTGACCATTTGTTCTAAGAGGGAATTGGAATAACGTTTTTTTGGGGTTTTTTTGTTTTTTTTTAAAGATTTTATTTATTTATTTGAGACAGAGAGAATGAGAGACAGAGAGCATGAGAGGGAGGAGGGTCAGAGGGAGAAGCAGACTCCCTGCCGAGCAGGGAGCCCGATGCAGGACTCGATCCCGAGACTCCAGGATCATGACCTGAGCCGAAGGCAGTCGCTTAACCAACTGAGCCACCCAGGCGCCCCTGGAATAACATTTTATGAATGAAACTCATAGGTGACCCTCAGCCTCCTTACTCCCCCAGAACTCAGGCAGGAAAATAGAGATGAGCTTAACATATCTTGTGTGAGTCATTTGTTAAACATATCTTCTGTGAGGTACTAGGCTCACTGCCAATAGTACAAAGATAAACAAGAAAATAAATGGGTCCTACCCTCAAAGAGCTCATAGGCTGCTAGAAGATACGTACTTGAACAGATAATCACAACACAGAATTATAATAAAAATGTTGGGGTAAAGAAGATTGAGATAATGCAAGTAAAAAAACATGCAGATGGTACTACCATAGAAGGTAGACATATGGATAAATGGAATAGAGTTAAGAGTCTAGAAATAAACCCTCACATTATAGTCAACTAATTTTTAGACCAGGATGCCAAGATAATTCCGGGGTGGGGGGATGGTCTTTTCAAAAAATGGCACTAGAATTGCTGTACATCCACATTCAAAAGAATGAGGTTAGACCTATACCTTCACACCATATATAAAAATTAAGTGGATCAAAGATATAAGCGCTAACACTACAAAACTCTTAGAAGAAAACCTAGGCCTCAATCTCCATGACTGGATTAGGCAATAGTTTCTTAGATATGATACCAATAGCACAAGCAACGAAAGAAAAAATAAACTGGACTTCATCAGTGCTAAACACTTTTGTGTTCCAAAGGACACCATCAACAAAGTGAAACGACAAACCACAAAATACAAAAATATTTGCTTATTTAGGGGCTTGCATCTACAATATAGAAAGGACAGATAACCCAAGGGAAAACATGAGCAAGTGATCTGAATAACTATTTCTGTAAAGAAGATATAAATGGCCAATATTGTACATGAAAAGATGCTCAATATTATTAATCAAGGAAATACAAATCAAAGCCACAATGAAATACTACTTCACACCCCCCTCAACGTGGTAATAATAAGGCAGACAGTAACAAATGTTAGCAAGGGTATGGAGACATTGAAACTCCCATCCACTGCTCGTGAATGCAGAATGGAGTAACTGCGTTGGAGAACAGTGTGGCAGGTCCTAGAGTTAATGTATGACTCAGCAACTTTACTCCCAAGGATCTCCCCAAGAGAAATGAGAACATATGTCCACACCAGAAACTTGTACATGAATGTTCATAGCAGGATGATTCATAATAGCCAAAAAGTAGAAACGATCCAAGTGTCCCTCGACTTATGAGTGGATAAATAAGTGGTATATCCATGCAATGGGATGTTATTCAGCCATAAAAAGGAATGAAGTACTCATACTTGCTACAACATTGATGGCCTTAGAAACATCATGCTAAGTGAAAGGAAGCAGTCGCCAAAGACCATATATTGTAGGATTCCATTTATACGAAATGTCCAGAATAGACAAATTCTCTAAAGCCAAAGGTAGATCATGGCTGGGGAAGGGTTGGGGAAGAACGAGGAGTGACTGCCAGTGGGTATGGGGTTTCTTTTTGGGGTGATACAAATGTTCTAAAACTGATTATGGTGATTGCATACTTTTAAATAAGTGAATTGTATGAAATGTGAGTTACATCTCAATAATGCTATTTTTAAATTTTTTTTTTATTTTTTAAAGTAGATCTCTGTACCTAACGTGGGGCTTGAACTCGTGACCCCTGAAGTCAGAGTCACGTGCTCTACTGACGGAGCCAGCCAAGTGCCCCAAAGTTATTTTTTTAATGCAGAAAATATAAAACCTAGACCATCCATAGATAAGTACTCCAAAGTCAGTAGAGCCTCATCTTTAAGAGCAAGGGCTTTGATTCTCTGTCTAAATAAAAATCCTGGCAGCCCCACTTTCTGTCTGTGTCCCAGGGCAGGTACTTCACCTCTCTATGCCTCAGTTTTCTGGTCTGTAAAATAGGGATGATAGTACTTCTGACTTTCTAGCAATGCCTGTATGGCAGTCAGTGCTGCCCTATTGGCTGATTCTACTTCGAACATTCTGAAAATGTTCCTCCTTGTTTCTGGTGTAGTGAATTTTGCTTCATGCCTTCTTATCCTTTCCCTCAAACCACACGTGCCATTTCTTATCCATGAAGCTGTAATAGTCTAAGGGTTGCCCTTCAGAGCACCAGTAGTTGTACCAACCTTGTATGTGGAAGCCATGAAGGCCTTCTGTGGCCTGGACCATGGCGGTGCCTTGTGTAGTCATGTGCCTGTAGGTACCCTTCTATCTGAAACCTCCCTGCCACCCAGACAAGTCCCAGCTCCTGTCTATAAGGAGTTCCCTTCATACCTCCTTTGTTTCCTTACTATCTTTTATTCTTTCGTAATGATGGATTCTTTTCCTGAGTCCTTGAGCACTTATAAACACATTCAGCCTACACAGTTGCCAATGTGAGACTGACATTTTAGCATCCCAGGTTGTTTTTTTATCTGTATTGTTTGGGGCAAGGTTTGAGGAAATCTGCCTGTCAACGCTGATGTGCGTCCTCCGTGTGGATGTTAAGCAGAGAACAGAGGGCCTGAATGCAGGCCTGTGTGGTTACATCTAATCATCACAAATAAACCTGTCCAGGTGGGCCAACATAGTGATCACACTCCATTTCTATTCAGATCCTTATTTTACATTGAGATACCACCCTTTGAGTATATAATACAGTGGTTTTTAGTATATTCACAGAGATACACAACCATTACTAGTAATTCCAGGACATTTTTGTCAACTCAAAAAGAAACCCCCGTTATTCCTCATTCCTCCCTTCCCTCAGTCCCTGGAAACACTAATCCACTTTCCATCTCTATGTATATGCCTATTCTGGATATTTCCTACACATGGAATCATACAACATGTGGTCTTCTCTGTCTGCGTTTCACTTAGCATGTTTTCAACATCAATATTAAAGTCTGTATCAGAACTTTATGGATGAATAACATTCCATTGTATGGATATGGCACACTTAGTTTATCCATTGATGGACATTTGTGGGTTGTTTTCACTTTTAGGCTATCATGAATCATGCTGCTATGAACGTTTGTGTACAGGCTTTTGTATGAACATATGCTTCCATTTCTCTTGGGTATATACCTAAGAGTGGAATTAGTGGGTCATATGGTAACTCCGTACTTAACTCTTTGACGAACTGTCAAACATTTTTCTACAGAGGCTGCACCATTTTATGTTTCCACTGGCAATGTATGAGGGTTCCAATTTTTCCACACACTCGCCAACACTGGTTATTATCCATCTTTGATTATAGACATCTTAGTGGATGTGAAATGACCTCTCATTGTGGTTTTGATTTATACTTCTCTAATGACTGTGGATGTTCTTTAGAGAGACATCTGTTCACTTTGCCCAATTTAATTCTTTGGTTATTTGTCTTTTTATTGTTGAGCTATAAATGTTCTTTATGCAACATATAAAAATATATATACTTAGATATTCTCAGTTGTATCTGAGATCATTTACATGCTTCAGCCTCTCACAGACATACTAATGGATAAAATATGCCCACCATTGCGTTTCCTCCTAGTTTGTATTTGCCTATTGTTTTGACTGAGCACGTGCCTCTCCAATTTATGCTGACTCAAGTGCCAGGTAACAGAGGTAACATTTTACACTAACAATGCTTTACAGTTTTCAGAACATTTTCACAGACACTATGTTGTTTATGTTTTTATTTATTGTATCTGTTTTGTGAGTAGGGGAACTGACTCAAGGGTTAAATAACTTGCCCAAGATGAGAAAGCTCACAGGTTGTCACCGAAATGTGTGCTCACAGATTCTGATTCCCCACCCATTGTTCTTTCTCTGGGCTGTCTCCTGCTGGGCTGAACTCTGTCCATGCCAATCCTTTTGGCCTCAGGGATCTGTTCCTTTCACCTGTTCCAAAACTTAGTCCTCGCCAATATCTTTCATTCATTGACCTACCCCTTCTCACCTCAGTTAATCACTGACACTCCCTCAGTGCTCTCAAACTGAAATGCCTAAATTAGATCCCATGGTAGAATCCTTAGAAGGGAACAAAATGATGGGAGAGCCTCTTCTTAATGATTTTCTATATATGTTTCCCCTTCTCATATAGGTCAATGAGCTCAAGACCTCCATGCAGTCTGTTTTACAGGAGTGGAAGGTTTATGATAAACTGTATGAGGAAGTGACGATGATGACAATCCGATTCTGGTACTGCATGGAGCACAGCAAGCCTGTGGTTTTGTCATTAGAAGCCTTAAGATGCCAGGTGCAGAACCTTCAGGTAAATTAACCAGATCTTGGCATAGTGCGTCCGCTGTTGGCAGAAAATCTCCAGTGGAATCAAGCACAGAAATGGACACAATTGCCTTGGTGCTGTCCACAGAGAAGCACAAAACAGTATTTTAAATAACCTGCCCTCTTCTCTCAGTCTCTTCAGGACGAAGCCGAGAACAGTGAAGGAAGTTGGGAAAAACTGCAGGAGGTGATTGGAAAACTCAAAGATCGCTGCCCTTCGGTTGCTGAGATAATTGAAGAGAAATGCCAAGATACGCACGCCAGGTGTGCTTTAAGATACCGTTTGTTTATTTATTTGACAGAGAGAGACAGCGAGAGAGGGAACACAAGCAGGGGGAGTGGCGGAGGAAGAAGCAGGCTTCCCGCAGAGCAGGGAGCCGGATGCGGGGCTCGATCCCAGGACCCTGGGATCGTGACCTGAGCCGAAGGCAGATGCTTAACGAGTGAGCCACCCAGATGCACCAAGATACTGTTTGAATAACAGAGCAGATATCTTTATCTCAATGATATGTGGTCAGTGACGTGACAGAGGCTTTGTAAAGTCTTCATAGTCGTCGGGTAATAACTGGATTTGTGCTATTCTGGTTTCTTCTACTTTGAAGCCTCTAGTTTATGTAAGATTTGATTTTGGGAAGGCCACTTCATGCCTTGTAGCCAGGGTAGCCACACTGCCCAGTGTGAGCCTCAGGGACACCAAAATCCCAGGCTGAGACAGGCTTAACAGGGTAGTCAGATGGACAGTCTGTTTCACTGGAAACATAAGATGGAAAAAAGGAGATGTTATTATTCCTCTTGGGGAGGCGATTTGTGAGGTTGGAAAGAATTCTTTGATGAACTGCTTATGGTAGGAAGCTCCTTCTAAGGAGTGTGGCCCTAGTTAATTGCAAGGCTTTTATTTTGCTGAGTATCAGGACATGAAATGCGGCCTAAAGATAATTTGCTCCAGTGATGAAGACATGTAAGCTATCCTCCGTGCCCTTCTCTACCCTTCCTCCATGCAGATTCAGCATCTCAGTAAATCCACTTTGAACAAGTGTTGAACAAGGGACACCAAATTTATGTACCCTGCAGTGGCACCCTCAGCTCATGATCCAGTCCTTACTGGGAGAAGGGAAGGAGGGCGTAAGGAGGCACATAGACATGTATCCAATGCCACTTCTGGTATCGGGACCACCCTCAAAACATGGCAGTGCGGTTTGCTATTAAAGGGATTCATTTGTTGCGACAGCACATACACATTCTATTGTTGGCACAAGAATACATCAGAAGGCTTGTTGGAAAAGATTGGAGAAAATAGCACCAAAATGTTAACGGTTGTTAGCTATACATTACTGTCAGGTGGTTTTGTTACCTTCTTCTTTATAGATAAGTAGGTAGGTAGGAAGGTAGGTAGATAAGCTAGACACAGATGTAGGGATAGATGGATTTAAACATACACGTTTTGTGGGGTTTTGTTTTTATTTTATAATGAGTGTATGTTGTATTTATAATTGGGAAAAAATATCGTTAAGAAAAAACACTATTCTGGGATGCCTGGGTGGCTAAGTTGGTTAAGTGCCTGACCTCTGCTTAGGTCATGATCCTAGGGTCTTGGGATCGAGCCCCGCGTCGGGCTCCGTGCTCAGCAGGGAATCTGCATCTCCGTCTGCCTCTGCTGCACCCCCCGCTTGTGCTCTCTCTCTCACAAATAAATAAAATAAAATCTTAAAAAAGAAAAAACCTGTTCCGATAAGATTTTTTAAATGCATAAAAATAAAGCGATTGTGCCATTTTTCACCTTTTCCATCTATTTAGCAGGGTTAAGGATATTATGAAATAAACATTTTCATGTGCTTCAGGTGAAAATATAAATACTATAATGCTTCCAGAAAGCTAGTTTGACCATATATATACCCATAACCTTAAAAATGTTTACATATTTTTATTCCTTGACCAAAGTAATTCTCTCAGAAATCTAGTTTAAGACCAGTGTTTTGAAATGCAGAAAAAGGCCTTTTGAACAAGTTGTATTTGAGCATTAGATTTGAAAGCAAAAATTGAAAATTACTTCAGTATCCACACTAAACTCGAATTTAGTAATTAAACAAAAACCAGACCATTTAAAGACTATTATGTACAGCCATTTCAAATTAGACTTACTTATTTTTTATTAATAACATGGGGAAATCTTTAAGTCATATGGGAAAGATACTACAGTCTGTCTGTATGTGGAATAAAAACGATTTCTGTTATTCCCGCTGTTATATAAGGAACATGTTGCTTTTGTAATTAGAAAATAAATTTGGGGCGCCTGGGTGCCTCAGTCGGTTAAGTGTTTGCCTTCGGCTCAGGTCATGATCCCAGGGTCCTGGGATCGAGCCCCGAATCAGGCTCCCCGCTCAGTGGGGAGCCTGCTTCTCCTTCTGCCTGCCGCTCCCCCTGCTTATGCTCTCCTCTCTCTCTTTCTCTCTCTCTCTCATTCTCTCTGACAAATAAAATATTAAATAAAAAAAATAAATTTGGCATAAGCACAATTTAAATAAGGCCTATTTAACGACCCCCCTCTCTAAACCAGGAGCCCCTCCCATGTGGAGAAGGTTTCATCAGGCATGCAGTTCAACACATTCTCTATCTTTGCCTAACAGACATTCGAAATACAATAGATCTTGGGACGCCTGGGTGGCTCAGTTTGTTAAGCATTAGCCTTGAGCTCTGGTCATGATCCCTGCTCCACAGGAAGCCTGCTTCTCCCTCTCTCCCTGCCTGTTTTCCCTCTCTCGCTGTGTGTGTCTCTCTCTCTGTCAAATAAATAAAAATTTAAAAATCTTTAAAAAAAAAAAATACAATAGATCTTGCCAATCACAAATTTGGTAGTTTTTGTTGAGAATTATAAAGTCAACGAAATATCCTAACTTGGACTTCTGTTTATATAATGGTGATGCATTAATAAACAACCCATCTGCTCTTGACTTACTGGTAGAATGTGTGCATTGTGCTTTTGCTGCACTGGGACGGAGGGTCTGAGGGTCCTGTTGTTCATGTTGTTCTGACAGGTGGGCCCAGGTAAACCAAGACCTTGCGGACCAGTTACAGAAGGCACAGAGTCTGCTTCAGCTCTGGAAGGCCTGTAACGGTGCTCACGCTGAAGCTGCAACGAGGCTGGAGCAGCAGGAAGCGAAGTACCAACAGCTTGAAAACATCAACATGTCTGGAAACAACCTGGCCGAGATCCTGACCCCAGCCCTGCAGGATGTGAAGGTGGTTGCAAAGCCCATTGGGAAAACCAAGGCCAAGAGAGCCCAACAGACAGGGCCATGACCCGGGGACTAGGCAGACCACAGGGACAAATAAGTGGGTCAGGACAGATTCATGAGCAGCTCGTGTAGGACACAAATAAGCCTGGAATGTGCAGGGTTGGGAGAGCCAGGTGGCAGCTCAGAGGTGAGGTCTAGGCAGCAGGTAGCTGGGTCAAAAGCACCTGACAGCACCTTGTTCCAAGTTTCCCCTTTCATTCTAGCAGAGAAATCTCAAAAACCTCATTCAAGGTCTCAGATAAAGGCAAAAGTATCTCAAATGAGTGTGATCATCTATACTCATCTACACATCTACACACTCTCACTTTAGAAATAATCATGGACTCGTGCCACATTAATATGGCTTTTCTGTGGGTGTAATTATTTTTGGACAATATTTAAGAGTTGTATAATTTTATCCTATTATAGCAATGAGTGCCCAGAAGGTGAACACTCTCTAGTTTTAAACTGGGTGACCAGATGCATTGTGTATCTTCTGATACTATAGGTCAAATCAAAAAGTATTAATCAATTTAGTTAGACAATCCAACAAATATGATCTGTATTTCAGATTAACTTCTACCTGATCTGTTGTTTAAACAAATTTCACATACACCGTATTTATAGAGTAGCCCTAAAATCAGCTTGGTTAATGAGATTCTGCGGTCTCTGCAAATGAGTCCATTTATGTCATAAAATCTCAGACACAGGGCAGAGTTGCATTGATTCATAAAATAGCCTTAAGGTGGATCCCTAAAGTGTTCAGTGATTAGAAATGTATAACAGAGGAATCTACCCGGGTGGTCTCCAGTTTCTGTACACTAGAAGGCCCAAACTCTGTTGATCGGTTGTCCGTTTTAGCTCTGAACTGACATATTTCTGAAGATCACCAGCGATGTGCATCATATAATGAAAGCTTAGCTTTTTCAGCTCTTTAAAATAAATAATAACAAAAAGCCACACCCATAATTTTAGAGCAGAAATTCTCCTAGATATTGATAGAGTGGCAGGGATGGGAATTTTTGTTATAGGAGGAGGAAATGTTTTCTGATCACTGTTTCTTCTCCAGGAGCTGCAGCATGATGTGCAGAAGACAAAAGAAGCCTTTCTCCAGAATTCCACTCTCCTGGATCGACTTCCACAACTCCCAGAGTCCAGCACCCACATGCCCCGCTCTACACAACTGCACTCCCTTCAGAGGGCTTCTTACTTGGAAACGATGCTCCTTGTGAAGGCTAATGAATTTGAGGTTCATCTCATTCTTCCATTCAAGTTGTATTCTCGAACATTTGCAGGCTACCCTCAATTCCTTATATCCTATGAAGTAATAGTTATTCGTGCTTTATGGACTGCTCCTCAGGGAAACTACAGAATAAAGATGTCCCAAACATAAAGATGAACTCACATGACTGTTCAATCACACGGGCAATGGGCAGATCTTAGGCAAACATCTGTTCTTCATTGAACATGTTAGTTTATGAAATGAGCTATTAGATTCCTTACACTGTTCAGATCTCATAGTTATTTGATCTCCAAATGGGGTACTCGAGTCATAGAAGTAACTGCTTAAAGCTTAACCATCTGTTGTACTCTCTATTCACGTTTTGAAAAACCTTTAGTGCATGAGCTGTTAAAAAGCACAGAAAGCCATAGAACTCCAATATTACATCTCAATATCAACAAGAAGAAAACATTTAACTAGCAAGACTGAGGGAGCAGAGTACTCACTATCCCTCCTCGATATGCCCCCTCAAGCAGGTGATCCAGTTATCCCTGAAGGCTCAGTGCTTTGCCAGAGGCACAGAGTAAAAACAAGGAGTCTTCTGAATATTCATCTCTGAATAGTCAAGATAATAATGAGCTGCTGGGGATTGAAAACATCTTGAGCTTTTATCAGCTTCCAAGACTATGCTTAATTCTGTTATATATGCACATGAAATGATTTCTAATGAAAATTTCTCTTGTTCTAGTTTGTTCTGTCACAGTTCAAGGATTTTGGGGACCGTTTGGAATCTTTAAAAGGTCTCATTATGCATGAAGAAGAGAATTTGGATAAACTCTGTCGTCAAGAAAAAGAGGAAAACCCTGACTTATTCCTGGTATTGCCAATTTTTGTGTTTCCTTAGGGCTTAGACTCACCATAGGATAAAAAATAGACTAATGACTGTCGAGTTATAGAATCTGTATCTTCACTTGAGCACAGTCATTTATATGCCATTCATTCTTGGCCTTATCCTAAGGCCTAGAAAAGTATGACAACACAGAGATCTATTTTAGTAATATGCCACAGTAAATTTAGCAGACTTAAAATTTTTTGACATCTTTACTAATTAGCTTCGGTGAACTAGAATAATCTAGGAATTGGCCTTTGTGATTAATTGAATTTTTCTGGTTAGCTGAAGATCAAAAGTAAAATATCCTATTAAATGAATTCTATATTCTTTCTTTCTTTATTAAATTAGTAAGTTTAGAATAAGTAACATAAATTAAAGAATTCTGGATCCTACAAATGCCTAAGGACGGATATTCATAACCTAGATCAAGAGTCAGCTAACTAGGCACACTGTCCAAATCTTGTCCTCCACCTGTTTGTATAAAGTGTTATTGGCACACAGTCATGCCCTTCCATTTATTCATTGTCTGTGGGAGTTTTCATGCTGCAGGGGCAGAGCTGAATAGTTATAACAGAGATCATATGGCCCATAAAAGCTGCAATATTTATGATCTAGCCCTTTACAGAAAAAATTTGCTGACCCTAACCTAGATTACTATGGCAGAGTTCTGTAGTGATAACATGGATATTGTGAAGGATGTTTGCTTAACATATCATTGACCTAGATGCTGTCCCTGGAATATTTTAAAAATAACGTTTTGCTGAGTTTGCTTTCTTGTGATTTCATGTTCTATCAAAATATGGATGTTTAAGTACCATGCTTTACTAGGGTTATTTTAAGGACTAAATTTTCATTGGATTTGTAGGTAAACTGCATGATCTGTTGAAGGTCAAGTTATTGGCAGAATACATGGGAGGTCCTAAATGGGCCCTTTAAAAAAAAAAAAACTCATCTCCATCTTCCTTAAAAAGAAAATCTGACATCATTTTCTATTTCCTGGGCTGTTCAGGTGCTGACCACGTGTGCACTTGTTGTTCTAGAAAAGCCACAGGATTGGGAGTTCAGGGTTCAGGTCCAGCTCTAATACTAACTGGCTATTTGACTGTGGGCTAGTCATTTACCTATTTAGCTCCCAGTTTTCCCTCATGTTTCAGATAAGGATGGTCTGCAGGATCTCTGAGGCCTTTTCATCATCTAGATAGCTTACTGACCTCCAGAAACCTGAAACTTAATTTTTTTTAATAGAACCATGTGTTGGCACTGACGGCCCAATCACCTGCTGTTGAGCATTTGAATGAAGTAAGCCTCAAGCTCCCACTTAGTGACATAGCCATAAAGACGTTACAAAATACGAACCGGCAGTGGATTCGGGCCACGGCAACAGCCCTGGAACGCTGCAGGTCAGAGCATCCCATCCCTACCATTCTGTTTCAGTGAAGCTAAAATGAGCAGCTTGAGCTCAGGAGTGTCATTGTTTTGTGACTCTTTTTTGTTCGTTTATAAACCTTTGTAGTGAGCTTCAGGGAATTGGCTTGAATGAAAAGTTTCTTTATTGCTGTGAAAAATGGGTCCAGTTTTTGGAGAAGATAGAAGAGATGCTCAAGGTGAATCTTGCCGACAGCCTCCCAGCTCTCCTGGAACAGCAGAAAACATATGAGGTAATCTTTGCTTTCTGCTACTTTGTACCTCACCCCGGGACAGGAGTCGGGGAAAGATACTCATTGTATTTTATTTTAAATCTATCAATCCCTAGATACCGAATATAGGTCTTTAGGCAGATTCATTTGTCAATTGATTGTAAAGTTCTCACACATTTCATAAATTTCAACATTTTGTTTTAGTGCTGTCCTTTGTTAATGAGAGAACTCCTAGATTTTCTGCAGTAGGTGGAAACTTCTAGCACAACTTTGCTTCCATAGAATGCATACATACCAAGAGCAGGCTAAAATACTGCAACTTCATCTTTGCATTTTCACTGAATAATTCCCTAAAATATTGAAGTACCTGGTATAATTATAACTGTAGCATTAATGATTGGACAGAGGAATTTCCCCACACGTGTGCTGACGGACATTTGGAAATACTCTTGGTGGTTATAGACAGATACTGCATTTTGAAAGTATCCATGATTAGGTCACTGTAATTTTTAATGTAACTGATTTAAGTCTGTGTTGTTACATTAATGTTCTCCAATGAAAATGAAGTTCATTGAACCAAAACACCCTGAATGGTCTTGATTAAATTACCAAACCTCTTTACATCTTAGTTTCCTTGTCTTTAAATGAGTATGATAATAGTACTTACATCTGAAGGTTGACGAATAAGCGAGACGTGCGTGTTTTACACAGTGCCTAACAAGTAGTAAATGCCCAATAAATGGGCATTAGGTAGTTATTATTAGGCCTGTTTGCTTCTGAGATTATATCCACAGGTGACGTTGATGTGATGGTTGAGCACTTTTTGCAAAGAAGCTCTAATAATTTGAAAATTAATCCTCTCACATGTCCTATCTAGGACCTTAGATTTTAATAGGAAATGTAAGTTCCGTGTTCGTAAAAAGAAATCTAGCTGATATCTTCTATTTTAACTCCTATACAGATGTTAGAAGCTGAAGTTTCTATAAACCAGACAATTGCTGATTCTTATGTCAGCCAGTGCTTACAACTCTTGGACACAACAGAAATAGAGGAGAGGTAAGCTGTCCCTGGGGCTCATGATGGTTGTGTGTGTGGAGGGGAACCCAGTGGGAGCTGGCTTCCCACCACGTGGATCTTGACCACTTCAGTGACCTGCAGCCTTGTCAGTTGATAGAACATCATGGGGTCAGTCTCCTGACTGTTTATTAGGACGGGGACTTGCTGTGTGGCCACAGAAAGGTCAGTCACACTTTTGTGTACAGTAGTGGGGGTGACATTAGCAGACAGTAGACGGGTCCTTTGCAAGTACCCACTCACCAAGTATAGTTAATGAAGTTTTTACCCCAAAGGATTCTTCTGTAGTGTTTTCCTCTCTCTACCTTCAGCCTCATGACATTTTGCTATTTAAAAAATAATTCTTAAGGGGCGCCCCGGGGGCTCAGTCGGTTAATTGGCTCGGGTCATGATCCCAGGGTCCTGGGGTCGAGCCCCGGGTCGGGCTCCCTGCTCAGTTCTCCCTCTGCCCCGCCCCCTGCTCATGTTCTCTCTCTCTCAAATAAATAAATACAATCTTAAAAAAAAAACAATAATAGGGGTGCCTGGGTGGCTCAGTTGTTTAAGCGTTTGTCTTCGGCTCAGGTCATGATCCCAGGGTCCTGGGATCGAGCCCCGCATCGGGCTCCCTGCTCGGCGGGAAGCCTGCTTCTCCCTCTCCCACTCCCCCTGCTTGTGTTCCCTCTCTCGCTGTGTCTCTCTCTCTCTCTGTCAAATAAATAAATAAAATCTTTAAAAAATAATAATAACTCTTGGTGCTGCTCTTCCCAGTGGGTAGCTGTGTCACCTAGTTGTAAGAGAAGGGATTTCTCTGTGCTACATACATGGTGTTGGCATCACTGGGCTGCGCCAGTCAGGCTGAGCAGAGCCCCTTCCACCAGCCTGGTGACAAGAGCTGAACCTGCTCTCACAGCCGGTACAGGTGGTGGGCAGAGCCCTCAGGCGGCCTGGCCTCTTCAGTGCTTCTGTAGGTGTCCTGAAGACAGCTCCGGCTTTTCCTCCCCATCGGCGCCCATAGACCTCTGAATTTTCTTTGAGCATAACTAAGGAATATAAGGTGCATTTCTTCCTAGCTATGAAGTTACAAATTCAGGCTAGGTCCTTGTTCCAGGACAATAAACTAGTTTTGATTTGATCGGTGTGGTAAAGCATGAGTTTTCCTATAATAAATAAAAGGCCTTATTTGTCATGTGGTGGGTGTTATTTATCCGGAAAGGAACTAGGTGAGTAGTTGCGGAAAGCATGTTCTTTATCGCTGAAATTTTGTCAAGTACAACCTTCAAGTAACTGGTGACGTTACGCAGTACCTGTTCATCGTTTCCCATCGGTCCAAAATTCTGTTTTCCATACAGCATTTGGCGTAATGTAGGTTAAAACAGCTTAAATTTGGGGGCACCTGGGTGGCTCAGTCGTTAAGCGTCTGCCTTCGGCTCAGGTCATGATCCTGGCGTCCTGGGATCGAGCCCCGCGTGGGGCTCCCTGCTTGTGTTCGCTGTCTCGCTGTGTCTCTCTCTGTCAAATAAATAAATAAAATCTTTAAAAAAAAAAAAAAAGCTTAAATTTGTTTAAGGGATGCAACTGTGCAGGCAAAATACCAAGTCTTGTGCAAATACCTCCTGCTAAACGCCTTTTGCTGCCCCTGCCTAAGTTTCCCAACACATTTAAATTGAATGGTACTCCGATTTTACGAAGGCTTTTTCCCCCCCATGTAAATTGTGCCCATAAACGGCAAATGTGAGTTTCTATTATGCGTAGGCAGTGGTTTTTTTCCTGCATGTTGATGTCGGGATTCTCTAACCATTTGTTTTTCCCAAGACCGGAATTTATTTCAAAGTTCACAAAACTGAAGGACCAGTGGCAGAGCGCCACCCAGCGCCTCCGGCAGAGGAAGAGTGACATCGATGGGCTGGTGGGACACTGGCGGTTCTTCACCACCTCCGCGGAGGACTTGCTCCGCTTCCTCACGGACGCCTCCCTCCTGCTGTCTGCAGTGAAGAGCCAGGACTGCTACAGCCTCCACCAAACCAGGAGGCTGATCCGTGAGCTGAAGGTAGTCCGTGCACAGCAGTGGTGTGAGGACTTACAGGGTGGTCGCTGTTCGGAAGATGTTCATTCTCCTCAGGTCTTACGTTGTGGTTCACGTGTACTCTCTGCACGTGACCCTCTCCAGCCTTGTCCCCAGCCTGGTGGTGTCGGAAACCCAGTTTTATCTATTCATCCCGAAATAGTGAGGCTCTCTTGGGCTGTGGGAGTAGGGATGGAGTGGAGATGGGTGGGTGGAATGGGGGAAGTTTGGGGTGACAGATTTCACACCACCCAAGCTTTTAAGGTACTGACTGGTGAATCACTTGACCACCAGAGTCGTAATTTATAAGGAGACTCCTGCTTACTCTGGAAGGGCAAATTCATGTAAGCAACAAAGTCCTTTTTTTCTCTTATCTTTTTTATTTTATTTTAATTCCAATGTAGTTAACATACGGTGTTTTATTGGTTTCAGGTGTACAGTATAGTGATTCAACAACTCCATGCATTAGTCAGTGCTCATCAAGATAAGTTTGCTCTTACGCAACGAAGTTTTCAATCAGAGTTGTTTGCATGTTGGTTTAAAGTAATTAGTTGGCAATCTCCAAAACATGTTCCATTTAGCTGTCGAACCACTCTTCGCTGTAGAGACACAGCTAAATGAAATACCACCCTTTTGAAATCCTGTGCTCTCCACATTCATTTATCTGGTCATCAGGTATCAATTGGGTACCTGCTCTGTGCCAGTCAGTGTGGACAAAGAGCCGGGCTGTCAGGCAGGCACTCAAACAAATCAGTAAACAAACAAGGAAATGCGAATTCGTCTGATTGGTCGGGGAAATCAGACAAATCCATAAATAAAAAAATAATCAGATTGCAATAAGGCGTATGTACATAATTAAAACAGAACCAGTAATGGAGGGGCTGGGTGGCTACTTTTGATTGGGTGATCTCTAGGAACATGACATTTAAACTGGAACCTGAATGATGAGAAGGAGCCAGCCATGCAAAAATCTGGGAAAAGAGCCTTTCCGACAAAAGGAATGTCTTACCTAAAGTCCCCAAGATGGGAACAAGCTTCACAAAGCAGAGGAACAGAAAGAAGGCTAGTGTAAATGGAGTACGGCCAGGGAGGCAGCAGCGTGATAGAGAGTGACTTTGAGAGGCGGGCGGGAGGAGCACTTTGAAGTGTGGTAGCCAGGTTATAGTCTTGCTGTAATAGGAAGCTTTTGAAGAGGTTCAGTTGGAAGAGGGGGCAGCATGATACCTTTTGTATTTTTTGAAGATCCTCTGGCTGTCTGAGAGATTATGATAGATTGTAGAGGAGCCAGAATAGAGGCAGGAATCCCAGGGCATTACGTATTTCTTCCTTGGTAACAACAATCATTGATCATTATCTCTCACAGTTCTGGGGGTTGACAAGGCTCAGTTAGGTGGTTCTTGCTTATGGTCTCTCAGGAAGATTCAGTCAGATGGTGGTGGGAGCTGGACTCATCTGAAGGCTCACTTACTTTCATGTCTAGCACTTAAGCCGGAAATACTCAGATAGCATCATTCTCCTGTGGTCTCCCCACATGGAGGCTTCTGGTAGCTAGACTTTTTATATGGCAGCTCACTGGCTTCAAAGGTACATGTCCTAAGAAAGAGATCCAGGGAGAAGCTGTATTGCCTTCTAGACCTAGCCTCAGAAGTCACAGAAATCACTTCTGCTATCCTTTGTTAATCAAGGCCATCATACGTGCTCACACAGGATCAACAGAAGGGGACAGAGGCACCACTGCTTGATGGGAGTGGCAAGGTTCTAGAAGAGCATGCCGGACTGGGAATATTGTTGTGGGCGTTTTGTGAAAAATACAGTCTGCCATAACCAGTTAGGAGGCCATTTCTATAGTCTTGGATAATTGTTACGATGGATAAGAAAAGGATGATCATAGTAAATATAAAAAAGGTTATGTTTGTAATAGAATTTACAAGGCTTGCTAATGGTTTAGATGTGGCCGATAAATAAAAATCTAAATCAAGACGGCTTTAGGGTTTTGGCTTGAGCATTTTGGTGAACAGTGTGCTGTTGACCAAGTCGGGGAAGAGTGGAAGAAAAGCAGATCTTTTGAGAAGCTTAAAATGCCTAATAGATGTCTATTTATTTGGCTATGTCAAGCAATTCCATACGCTGGAAAGACAAGTGTGGAGTGCCCGTATATTCATTGAGTTGCAGTTTCTCTTATTTGTATCTGTTCCCAAGAGTACAGTCTGCTTTTCTCCTTTGATTGGGTTATATCAGGTATTCTCAGATACCCTTGTAAATCAGTGCTCTGTTGATTGTTTTTTTAGTATCCGTTTCCATTTTGGAAAATGCCTACATTATGTCTCCCTTGAGAAATTTGAAGATGAAGGAAATCATACCTAGAATAGGAAAAAACTAATTTTTTTTCCCTCCTGAAACCAAATGCTTTTGGAAGTAGGAGTCAGCTTAAAAGTTTTTAACTTCATTTTTGTAGTGTAAATAGGTAGTTTTAGTCCCTTTAAAATAGAGCCAGCATGATATTCAAATGGACTGTTTTAAAGCTGTCCCTTTAATGCATATATTAATGCTTATCTTTAAGTGCCCATAATAAGTTCAAGTGGATATTTTTTATATTTTACCTTTTTTATTTGTTCTCTCCTTCTTTTATAACTGTTTAGCATAGTGTGCACATTCTGTTCTTGTGGGTTAGGAGTAATCTGACTCTTATACAGTGGTAATGGGTATTTGCTCTTAATTTCCGGTCTAATACTCCAGTTACTTTCTCAATACTTTTAATCCATTTATCTTGTAGGCTCTTATTCGTTGAAGTATATTTTTTATTTCTCTATGCTTCTGATCATTACACTAAGAATGTTATCTCTTAACAACTATTGGAAATTATCTTAAGAACGCATTATTTGGTGTAGTGTGTAGTAGTGTAAAACATTAGCCTTAGATGTGTGTGTGTATGTGTGTCTGTATGTGCATGTGCACGCATTCTAATCTCATTTGCCTAATTTTATCTAACATTTATTAGTAGGAAAAACTCTGAAGGGAATGTTCACAAATGCATACAATCACATTTTGATCGTATCAGAGGCTTAAGGAAATCACTTTTTTTTTTTTTTCTTTTTAGAGTAAAGAAATTCATTTTCAGAGACGGCAAACTACCTTCGAACTAACCTTAGAAGCTGGGGAGAAGTTACTGAACACAGCTAACCTGGAAACTAAAGAGTTGATTGACAAGAAAATCAGTCAACTTCGGGACAACTGGAAGGACACAGAGCTCCACGTAGGAGAGCTGATTAAACAGTTGCAGAACAATGTAGAGGTAAACTCACCATTTACTCTTCAGGATATTCAGATGCAGTACGTGGAGTTTTTGTTTGCTGGGCAAAATGGGCATGATTTTAGGAAATCACAGTATTGTTAAGTTTTCCAAGGGACCTTGAATCCTAATCCATGAATCATGCCAGTTACTTAATGTAAAATCATAATAGAGCATTGAAAAAGCTCGATGTTAAGGATATAAATACTTGAGGTTCTATTTTATATCCACTTTTACGAAATAGGAAGCCTAGTTGTGTTCCATGGCAGTTCTGTATACAAAGCTAATGTTCCACATGTGGCCTGTCCTTGCGCATAGTATATGAAAATAAACACAGTGATACTTCTTCTGTCATCAGAGAATGTGCCTTTCCACATAAGCGCATGTAAGAATTTCCCAGATAGTTTATGATTATATTTTCAAGAACCAAAATGTTTTATTCTGTGCCATTGTTGGGAAAAGAATTATTTTGTTATCCTAAAATATACCGAGATGTTCTTAAGGACTCGGAGCTGCTTTGAACCTAAGGCCCTACACAGCTATGCTCTCTGCGTAATTTTGTGGTTTTTATTGTTTTTCTTTTATTTTCTTCTCTACACATTATTTAAAGTGGCCTCCGCTTAATTTTTGTTTCTCTGAGCATACCTACTCCTTATGGCCCACTTTCCTTCCTGATCTGTTGTACGTGTACCAAATCCAGATAACCAAGCTTCTCAGAGATAGTTTTGGTTTTTGTTTTTTTGTCTCTTTTGAGTAAAGAATAAGTATGTGCTGAGTTAGGGGCTGAACATCTCTCCTATGAGTAAAGTATCTGAATTTTATTCGGTATATGGGCTATGTGAAATTCATTAACTAGCAAGTATTTGTCGAGCATTTTGCCCTGGTTGTAAAACATGGTGGTAAAGGTAGCTAATGGTTTGGAGGGAGAAATAACGACTCAGTTTTGTTCCTCTCTCCACTTTCCTCTTGGTTGTGTTGCAGAGAGTTGATGTTGCTAGACAAGTGACTTCCCCTTCTGTGAATTCTGCGTTACTGTAGAATAGGGCCAACCCAGGCGTGTTTAGGTTTAAGCTGTACTGAGGAATAAGATAGTGTTTGACTTCATGTTTGTCTACTTTTAGTAACCTCAGGACTAGAAATTTATCCCAATGAATCCATTATAAATATTCTGAACTTGGAAATGCAGGCAACTGTTTTCTCCATAATAGAAGGTTAAAGGAAGAGAGATGGTGTGAAAGAATGGCATTACGGGAGTGGGGGCGGGGGCGGGACTGCATCCTCAGATCGACCCTTGACTGGTCTGCTTCTGACCGCATGTTCTTGGCCGGTTTTCTCTGAGCCTCAGTTTTCACATTTTAAAATGTGAAGCCCTGTGTGTCTCCTAAGATTATTATAATTACAGTGAGATAATGAAGTTGAGAAGGCTTTGGTAAACTGTAAAGTGCTCTAAGCAGAAGGTGGCAATCTCAGTGGTGAGAAATGTCGAGTGAAGTTTCACTGTGAAAGGGTCCCTGAAGCCAGGCTACTTCAAGAAAGAGAGAGCAGAGGGATGACATGAGACAAGAAGACAAGAAGAGTGGTTGAGTGCTTTTGCTTTATGCTGGTATTATAGTGTGTGCCCAAGACTGTCAATGTTAAAAATTAATCCTTAATAGTAGCCTTTTAAATGTGAACTCCCCCCCACCCCAAAACGTGAGCTTTCCCAAAACTGAAACAGGAATAAGATTAGATAGATTGATGATATAGGGAAGGAAGAAGAAATATTTCGAAGCAAAAGCCAGTCAACTCAATAGTTGAGCCACACATAAAGCTGCGCCAGAGATATTCTGCTTTTAGACCAGGCTGCTCAAGACAAGGAAGTGGGTTTCTGTGTGATTTACAAAAACACATTTATTGGAATGGATTAAATGAGTTATTCTGTTTCTACAATTCATTCTTAATGACTGAGCCACCCAGGCGCCCCTACAATTCATTCTTAAAAAGCAAAGTGCTTACCAATTTTAATACTGTTTTCAAATAGACCTGGGACCAGTGTGAAAAGAAAATCAAGGAGTTGAAAAGCAGGCTGCAAGTTTTAAAGGCACAAAGTAGAGATCCTCTTCCAGAACTTCATGAGAACCTCCACAGAGAAAAAGAGCTGATTAAGGTATTGAAAGCTGGGAAGGGGGTTCAAGATAATCACTTACTGCTTTTGAGAGAAGTTGAAGTGTTTGTTTGCTTTTCTATTCTGTGTTGAAACTGTGTTTCCATGTTCAGTCAGAAAACATTTCGCCTATCTTCTGTCAAAAAAACCATCCTGGTCTCCAAAGCAATTGGAATGGATGCTCTTGGAGATCCATGTGTGAATATGAGAAAGACTTGCAGAAGTTCTTCTTAGGAATTGGGGGAGGGGAGTTCTCCTCCAGGTCCTCTTTCTGTTTCTCTCCTCTATAATATAACATGTGCCCTTTGAGATTACACTGAAACCTGTTCCCTTAACGAATGACCTTGTGTTTGAAAAGAGAGTAAAGTATTACTATAGAATTCATTTTTTAGAAGCCAAGCGGTTGGACTTTTTGCTCAAATATAACATTTTTATAAAACCTTCCAAACTATATTCTGCCTAGTTGATACAACACTGGCAATTATTCCTGGGTATTTTAGGCCTTTGCTGAAGATTTTTGCAGAAGAATGAATAGGAGTTTGGACCGGTAAAATTCGCAGGTCAGGAACAACTCACCTCTCTTCCCTATCTGCAGGTTTGATGTTTAAAAAACATCCAGAGTCAAATGGAATGATCTTTTATCTTGATCAGGAATCAAACTGAAAAAATTAGGAAGAAATGAGTATTCTCATCCTTCAAGCTATGCTGGAAATTAGTGTGCTTCAGTCTGCATCTTTTTTCTTCATTGTAAAAATATTCCAACATGGAAAAAATTTCCAACATAAATAATATGACAAACTGCCATGAAACCATCACCCAGCTGAAAAAATAAAACATTTCAAATACAGTTGACATGCCCTGCATAATCCCCAATGTACTTCCCCTCCCCAGAGGGACCCACAACCCTGAATGAAGTGTTTTATCATTCACGTGCACTACTTTATAGTTTTCCTACATGCGCGTGTAGCTCTCAATGAAATATAGAAGTATTACTTTTGTTTTTCAACCTTATATAAGCAGTGCCATTACTCCATACTAAAGTCATACAGATACATTCCTACATTTTCAAGTTTTATTTTGTACATTTATATCCTTATTCATTTAAGAATTGATTTTTGCATATGTTTTGAGGTAAAGATCCAATTTTTAATTTACTCGTAATGGAAAATCACATGGATGACCATCGTCCTGGTGCCCATTCTCCAGTGTCAAATATCAAGTTGCCATATATGTGGGATTTTTTTCTTGGGGCTCTATTCTGTTGATTTGCTTACCTCAGCCTTTATATCAAATTATCTTGATTACTGTGCTTTTTTTAAAATAACAAATCCTCATTTCAGGCGTGATGTGTACTCCTACTTTGTTCTCCCACATGCGTATGGATGTCCTTGGGTCTTCGATCTTCCACAACATTTAGAAGCAGTTTGTCAAACTAGGAAAAGTCCTGATAAGAGTTTTAGTGGAATAGTATCAAATTTATAGATACATTGGGGAAAATGAACATCTTTTTGATACTGAATACTCCTGTTCCTGCAGATGGCATGTTTCTCTCCTTTTAGTCATGTTCAATAATGATGTATAATTTTCTTTATGTAGTACTATACATCTTTTGTTAGATTTCTTTCTTGGCATGTTATTTTTGACACTTGAAAATACTTTTTCTAATTATATTTTCTATTTATCACTGGTGCCTAGAAATAATAACTTTTGGTTAATATTATATTCAATCATCTTGCTAAAATCTTTTGTTAATTCCAATAATTTGCATAATCTTTTAGGTGTCTATGTAGACAGTCACCATCTGTGAAAAATCACTCTTCTTTTGTTTCTTCCTTTCTTTCTATATATTTTTTTCCTGTTCTTTCTATACTGGTCGGTACCTCCAGAACATTTTTTAGTATAATTGATAGGTGGCTCCTTCATGTCATTCCTGATTTTAAAGAGAATAATTCTGACATTTTACCACTAAATATGGTATTTGCTGATGATGGCTTTATTAGGTTAAGAAAATTCCTACCTATCCCTAATTTTCAACATTTTTATGATCTCTACATCTTTAGTAGATCTAGATGTCAGGGACAGTGGAGAAAATTTGGAATCATACTCTCAGTTGACACATAGAGTTTCCTTCCATAAAGTCTAGAAACCAGTGCAGAATGTGAACTGTAAACTCCTAAGAAGGCATAGTATTTCCAAAGTGTCACACTCTTCAGCTTCCAGTGGGATCTTTTCAGCTTCTACAGCCTCAGTGTTCTATCTCTCAGTGGAAAAATCAGGAAGAGAGACCAAGAGCATTAAGTTCACTGATCCCATGACCATATTCCAAAAAGAACTCAAGTAACCCGAATCCTGTCTAGGAGAGTGTTTATCACCCCTGAGTCACTTGGGAGAGATACACCAACCATTTGACCATCTGAGCTTTACTCTCCTCCTCAGAAGATGACATTCTCATTACATCTAAGTTGACATATAGACTAGCACTTCATTACATACTAGCTTTTCACTGTTACCAAAATTGGTCTAGTGGACATCTGTGTTTATAAGACTTGTCAAATGATTGAGCTCGGGGGACAGTTCTAT
This sequence comes from Leptonychotes weddellii, assembly GCF_054177405.1. Taxonomy (NCBI): domain Eukaryota; kingdom Metazoa; phylum Chordata; class Mammalia; order Carnivora; family Phocidae; genus Leptonychotes; species Leptonychotes weddellii. Next base: position 32,639,815 of record NC_138377.1, on the reverse strand, counting down.
TTTTAAAATAATTTTTCAGGGCGCCTGGGTGGCTCAGTTGGTTAAGCGACTGCCTTCGGCTCAGGTCATGATCCTGGAGTCCCTGGATCGAGTCCCACATCGGGCTCCCTGCTCAGCGGGGAGCCTGCTTCTGCCTCTGACCCTCCCCCCTCTCATGTGCTCTCTCTCTCTCATTCTCTCTGTCTCAAATAAATAAATAAATAAATAAAATCTTTAAAAAAAAATTTTTTCAGTTAGTAATATTGTCACATGGTTCAAAATTCAGAAGGTGCAAGAGGCATACATGAAAATTCTTTCTCCCATTGGTTCCTCTCCACAAAAGCAGTCAGTGTTACCAATTTGTTTTTGTGTGTGTTTTTTTTAATCTAATTGTTTTATTCCAAGCCAGCAATTTTTCTAGCATCCTTCAGAGAAGGGTCTTTTCTTTCACCACTGATTTATGAGTCCTTCTTTAGCATGTATTAAATTCTAATTCAGCAGTCAACAAATTTTTTTTTAAAGATTTATTTATTTTAGGGGGTGGGGGAGGGGTAGAGGGAGAGGCTCTTAAGCAGACTCAGCGCTGAGGGTGGAGCCCAATGTGGGGCTTGATCCCCAGACCCTGAGATCATGACCTGAGCTGAAACCAAGAGCCAGTTGCTCAACCGACTGAGCCACCCTGGGGCCCCAGTGTTACCCATTTGTTGTATATTCTTCCAAAGATAGTCTATGCATATACAGGCCAATATTTATATAGCTACACATTCATTTTTTCGTCCTGTTTTTACCCAAATGGTAAGGTGAAAAATGGGACTTGACAACCCCCCTGGTAACTGAGGGCACAGGTGGAGGTTTTAATGCCGCCATGCTGTGTCCGAGTCCAGTCAAGGACTGTGCAGCTTCACTTCATGTGGTCAAACAACTGATGAGTCCGAGAAAGCTCCTCTGAGGAATTAGCTTTGTGTCTGAGATCTGAAAGTGTAAGTAGGAATTAACTAAATATATTTGTGGACGCATCAGGGTGAAATAAAGAAATACAAATTTAGGGCGCTTGGGTGGCTCAGTCGTTAAGCGTCTGCCTTCGGCTCAGGTCATGATCCCAGGGTCCTGGGATTGAGTCCCACATCGGGCTCCCTGCTCGGCGGGAAGCCTGCTTCTCCCTCTCCCACTCCCCCTGCTTGTGTTCCTGCTCTCGCTCTCTGTCAAATAAATAAATAAAATCTTTAAAAAAAAAAAAAAAAAGAAATACAACTTTAAATAATAACTAATCATTATATATATTAAAGTTGTCTAAACATATATATATATCCATACATATATATATGGATATATATATATAAAACTCCAGAAAGTATGTGGAGATGATCATACCTCTTAAAATGTAATTTGGCAATATTTATTAAGAATTATAAAAATGTCCATATTCGGGACGCCTGGGTGGCCCAGGCGGTTAAACGTCTGCCTTTGGCTCAGGTCATGTGGGATCAAGTCCCACATCGGCCTCCTTGCTCAGTGGGGAGCCTGCTTCTCCCTCTGCCTGCCGCTCCCCCTGCTTGTGCTTGCTCACTCTGTCTCTCTCTCTCTGTCTGACAAATAAATAAAATCTTAAAAAAAAAAGTCCATATTCAAAAGTTCTACACCTGTTAATTATCCTTTCAGTCATAGGAAGAAACCAAGTATCCAAACCAAATCAATTTAAACCTGGCTATGGAAAACAGAAACAGGCCTCCCTACTGTGCAGGCAACTGAGCCTACACTGGTGAGCAGGGCCTTGGACAGGCTGAGCTTCCTGCCACCAGACTGGGGAATGCTGCATGAAGCTCCGTGGTCTTGGGGGTCTCTCGTTTTAAGTCAGTGAGTAGCACCCTTCCACCTGTGAGTCGTCCCCTTTATATTCTGTAGCCAGTGAAAGTGTTCCACACAGAATCTGCTCTCATCCACTCTACTAGAATCATGAGGGTAAAACTAGGTAACAAGAGTATAAAGTGGGGGACGCCTGGGTGGCTCAGTCGGTTAAGCGGCTGCCTTCAGCTCAGGTCACGATCCCAGAGTCCTGGGATCAAGTCCCACATCAGGCTCCTTCCTCAGCGGGGAGCCTGCTGCTCCCCCTGCTTGTGCTCTCTCTCTCTGACAAATAAATAAAATCCTTAAAATTAAAAAAAAAAGTATAAAGTGATGATTTTTCTTCTGATAAAGGTATCTCTGAATCTCCATGCAACCTTGAAAGAGAATTTTCTGGGCCATTTTACTGAATGTAAATTTTTGTCTGCAAATTATGTGATCATGCCAGTGTCGCTTTTAGAACTCTGAAAATCAGTCAGAATTAACATACTTTTATTGTTGCCACCCCGAAGAGTCTTCTTTCTGTTGCAATAGGCAGGTATGAACGGAGATCCTTAAAACATGCTGGAGAATGAAGAATTGTGAGCACAATAAGAATCTGGAAGACTCTTGAGTATTCGTTCCAGCACTTTCCTGTTGTGAAAGCAATTTTCTCAAGTCCTAGAAATCAAAAAGTTTAAATCTGACACATTTTAAATAACAGTGGTTTCCATGACCAGAGAGATTTTCTGCTAACCAAGTTCTGTCAGTTATTAGGGAAGAATTTATTTTTTTCTTCCATTATACTCATTCTTTTTGAAACTTAACCAAAATAATCCCCTTTAGACAGAAGCTGTTGTTACGAATGTCACGGTAGCAACAATGCATTTCTTAGGGGGTTTTTTTGTTTCTTTTTAAGATGGAAAATCACACTTTATACAACATTTCTGTAACATAGTTTCAGAATTAAAAGTGGGGGGGCGGTGCCTCGGTGGCTCAGTCGTTAAGCATCTGCCTTTGGCTCAGGTCATGGTCCCAGGGTCCTAGGATCCAGCCCCGCATCAGGCTCCCTGCTCTGAGGGAAGCCTGCTTCTCCCTCTCCCACTCCCCCCTGCTTGTGTTCCCTCTCTCGCTATGTTTCTCTCTGTCAAATAAATAAATAAAATCTTTAAAAAAGTGTGTGAGATTGTTGCTAGACTCCAAAAATAATTTCTTCTCAATATAGGTAAAGACCTACATGTTTTTAAAACAGAACTAATTATATAAAAATGTGAACTACCTGAGGAAATGAAAATAAAGGTGGAAAAGTTTTGAGAAAAAGGTGGTGAAGAAAGAGCAGCCGCTGCCTTGGGCTGTTTCTCGTTCAGAACATCCCGCCCCCTCCCCCGCTCCCCCTTCCCCCACCCCTCCCCCAGAGTCCAATCAAAAGATTAGCCTACAGGTTTGGAAACAGCAGCAGCGTGAGTTCGAGTGATTCCCCCCCCCTTGTGTTTAAATGCAGGAACTAGAGAAGTCTTTGGGCAACTGGACTCAGAACTTGAAAGAACTTCACACTATGAAGACCGACTTAACCCAGCACATTCTTGTGGAGGACGTGATGGTTTTGGAAGAGCAAACAGAGCATTTGCACAGACAATGGGAGGATCTCTGCTTAAGAGTAAGTCAGTTAACTGCAGGGCACGGCTGTTCTGGAGTTTATTGAAATGTCTCCGAAGGCCAGACAAAGTAGAAAGGGGCTTAATTTCATTGAACCGGAGGCCCTTTGCAGTTGGAGCCCGGCCCGCTGCTGTCCCTTTAGAAGGCAGCACCATGGGGTAACAGATTTGACCCTTTGTTTCTCCAGGGCTCCGTGCTGGTACTTTGTACACTTTTAATAAGCTTTTTAAAAACTCACCTTAGATAGGGGTGGGGGGCGGGGAGGGATTGCGATTACCAGCAGCTGTGAGCACTCAGCTCTCTCTGTTGTGTAGATGATAAATTCCCATCGGGACATCAGAATCAGGACTTCAGCAAAGAGGTCTCGTCTGGCCTTAGGGCAGTATCTCTCTGGGCCCAACAAACGGCAGGCGTCCTTAGTGCCCAGCACAGGGGTGTTTTATCTGAGAACTCTGTTCTCGTGCAATCCGATGTTTCTTTCAAGTAGTTGGCTTTTTTCAAAACTCTAAAAGAAAGGATCAACAGCTCCACTTAGTATCTCAGTGGATCCCTTCTACTTATTAAAAATGAGATTGTGGTTATAGTCCGATACAGTACATGTTTGTGACAGGAGGGAACCAAAGGGTTCAAATAGATCTTTGTTTCAAGAACATAGAATTCTAAGAAAAATGAATTCCTTAATCTCACTTTTGTGAATTAAGAGATCTATTTAAAAGTTGACATTTTTTTAATGCTTTTGGGTGCATTTTAATAAAGTAAAATCATTTTTCCTTCTTGGTTTTAGTATTTAATGTTAATAATGAACTGTAATTTTAAATGTTCTATTAGAATTTTTATTCATATTTTATGTAAAAAAAATATTTAGGATACGTGAAAAGTATCCTAGAAGGAAGGCAGAAGCAGAGACGGGGGCCCAGATGTTTCTAATTGTTACCATTAGGAAACCAATCAGAATGACGCTGTGCAAAATGCCAGGATTTTCAAAAGCTAAGATAAATAGATGCCCTGAGGAATGGAAACACAAAACTTGTTTTTTTAGGGATAGTTCTGAACACATTTGGCTGGGTGGATGTACAAGCCTTAGGTATTTTTGCCTTACTCTGAAAAGATCACTTTGTTTCCTTGTCCAGAGCAGGAAAGCCTCCGGGAGTTGCACCTTAGTTTCCCCATCTGTAAAGTAGGGGGTTAAAACTTTTATCAAAACTCTTTTAACTCTAAGATTTTAGAGATTTTTAAGAGCTGAGAATAATTTTGTCCATTTAGAAAGGCTGATTTGCATTCTTTAAATTTATATTTAAGTTGTAAATTTGAACCTTTTAAGGAGGGAAGAGCCTTTGTGGAAGCCAGCTTAGGGGTTGCTGATGTATAATGGAGTATTGGGTATTTGGGGTCAGCCTGCTTACTACAGACTAGTATTTGGTTCCATTTCCATAGTTTCCATCTAAAGCCATAGTGCTTAATGGGAGGATAGATTAAATGAGTGCTGTGCATTTGTTTTTTATTTTACTTTGCTTTATTTTTGAAATCTCCCACTAAAATATTGAAATAACTTCAATTTTGTAGTCCATTTGCATTACACATGTTAGATTTATGTTGTGACCTAGATTACAGTTTTTAAGTTAAATAGGCAGGACATTGGTCTTAAATAGGAATAAGGACTTGATCATGTTTAAACAGGTAAAAAGATTTGGGTCATAAAACTGTAAATGAGCATGTAGCAAGCCATCAGTAAATGTATGTTGAAAGAACAAGGATCAGAAGAAATTTGGGTGATGTTTAATGTATTTAACCTTCCCTGTTTCTAATTTTTAATATAACCTGGTAATAATAGATATGCATTGGATAAAACTGAATTCTTTTGGTCAGTTACACTTCAGACACAATCTTTATTTTGTTGCTTTTTATGGCACTTACCAAAGGTGTAACTATTGATGTTGAACCCTAGGTATTAGGTAAACAGTGATTTAAGTCTGTAGGGTTACTGATGAAAATGAATGAAATTCCTAGTCTTTTTAATAGGGGGGAAGGAAAAGGAAATGTTTTCCTACCTGCCTATATTCAGCTGCCAAACGCATTTTCATTTCCAGGTGGCTATACGCAAACAGGAGATTGAAGACAGACTCAATTCATGGATTGTGTTCAATGAAAAAAATAAAGAGTTGTGCGCATGGCTGGTGCAGATGGAAAACAAAGTTCTACAGACAGCAGATATTAGTATTGAAGAAATGATTGAGAAGTTACAGAAGGTAAGCAGGAGTACCCCGATGATTGCACTTATGACTACCACGGAATTCCCTGCTCTTGCTCACAGGCTCAAAGTGGCATAATGTTATAGATCCATTTCTATAACATTGCAGAAATATGAAGAGCCTTTCTCACTATCTTTATTCCTTCTTAGAGAAAAGCTGGTAAGTGAGGATTCCAGAGAGATGGGAAGTGTGGGACCATTCCAGGGGGGGCACTGTGCTTGCTGTGCTTTCTCTCGGGAAGTCTGGCCAGAGCAGGGGCTCTCGTCAGCTTAAGCATCAGGTCACACCCCCAGCGACTTACGGCTTCTGGTGGCTACTATGAAGGAGCTCTCCTCGCCAAAGGGGAGGGGCCGGCGGCAACTGGGTTTATAAATCTGAAATGGCCACCAGGTGCCACAGGGAAGGGCAGAAAGAGCATTGTCGGGGCGCCTGGGTGGATCAGTCGATTGAGCATCTGTCTTTGGCTCAGAGAGCATGATCCCAGTGTTCTGGGATTGGGCCCTGCGTTGGGCTCCCTGCTTGGCAGGGGAGTCTGCTTCTCCCTCTCCCTCTCCCCCTGCTCATGTGCTCTCTCTCGCTTGCTCCCTCTCTCTCAAATACATAAAATCTTGGGGGGGGGGCGGATTCTTGGTGCAGTCATCCAAAATGGCACTTAGTGATGATATAGGTTAATTTAGTTATACTCTGTTGTCCTCGGTGACCCAGTAGGTAATAGATTAGAACAAATCTGGGAGGGGAAACCAAGGCTACTGAATTAAGAAAGTTAACTACTGGGGGCACCTGGGTAGCATTTGACTCTTGATCTCAGCTCAGCTCTTGATCTCAGGGCATGGAGCCTACTTTAAAAAAAAAAAGTGCTGCCTTACACATTACACATGTGCCAAGTGGGCGTTGTTTGACTCGTTAGCTCCTCACTGACAAGTTGCATTAACAGGTGTGAAGTTTTTGTTGTTTTTTTTTACATTTCAAGAGGCAGCTGTATGCTTGTGACTGGCGAAGAAATGAGTTTTCAGTAGCAACTGAGGCTTTGTATTTTGGTACCTTTGCCAGGACTGCATAGAAGAAATAAACTTGTTCAGTGAAAACAAGTTACAGTTAAGGGAGATGGGTGACCAGTTGATGGAGGCCAGCAACGAGACAAGAGCAGCTGAGATCGAGGACAAGCTCCACAGAGTCAGCGACCACTGGCAGCACCTCTTTGACGTCATTGGATCGAGGTGAGAAGTGGCCTACGGGTTACTCTTATTCCCCGGGCACAGTGGTTACTTCACAGACCTAGAAACTGAGCTCAGTCGTGCTTGAAGGCAGTCCAGCAGTTTTATAAGCTTAGAAAGGCGAAATTTGGTAAAAAATGAGTGGAAATTCTTATTTCAACATTTTAGGAAGATTAGATCATAGTATATCACGCTTTAGTATTTTTTCCTTTAGCTTAAAATTTTGCATGAAGCTAGGTTTAAATGAGAGTTGGAAATCTAACGAGAGAAGAGATCCTTGAGGAGGGACTATGTGGAGATTTTAACTCTGCTTTAGGATTTGCATGTCCCCCAGATGAAATCCTGCCTGCCTATTCCTGCTTGTATGTGCCAATGTAAGTAGGTCAGGACACAGGCCTGATTTCCAGATGCTGGTCTGCAGGTCCCCCACTGCCCTGCCCCCACTGCAGGGGTTTGGCACACTCGAGGCAGGGGTCCTCCACAAGTGTGTGCTCAGCATGCCAGGCCCCACTGGGCATCTGGTCCTAAGATGTGGGCTTAAGACACATGTCTGTGGCCACAAATCAAAGCTAAATTCCCTAGGGCAACCTTATCAGAAATAAGACTGGTAATTTTATCTCCCCTCACAAATTAATGAAGGTGATGCCCCCCCCCCCCAAAGCTTTTAAGGGCCTTTTGTCTTCACATTCTCTCTCCAAAGACAGACCCCCAACCAAAGTGTTTTTTCACGTGCAACCTGACATAGGAAAAAATGGTCACTCAGCTCTGGGACCACCCATGCAGCTTTGTGTTTATACCAGCTGAGTGAGTCTTTCCCATAGTAGTGTGTTTAGGTGTTTTGAACACACATATAAAGCAGAATATACAGGAGAACCTGTAAGGAGAATGAAGAATTAGGGAGTAATGAAAATAAGATACTCTTAATAATTTGGCATTTATTTCCTTGACCTCATTGTTACTGTAAACTATAAGTGAACCTAGTTCAATCAGCAAGGGCACCAGGTTAAGTGCTATGAGAATTTACAGACAGGAAGTAAGATGAGTCAATTACACTAATGGGAGCAGCTGTAAAGCCAAGTGGTTTGAGAGCTCAGAGCTTGTCTTCCTGGAGTGGGGTTGGGGATTAGGAAGAGCCTTATAGAAGAGGGGTGTTACCAGATGGTCCTGAGTGAGAGGTTGGGATCCTTGAACATTACTGGTGGCAGAGACAGACGTTTGTTGTGAGCAAAAAGGTACAGAGATGGGGCGCCTGGGTGGCTCAGTTGGTTGAGTGTCTGCCTTCAGCTCAGGTCATGATCCCAGGGTCCTGGGATCCGACCCCTGCCCCTCCCCCTGCTCATGCTCTCATGTTCTCTCTTAAATAAATAAGTAAAATCTTTTTTAAAAAAGGTACAGAGATAGAGCAGCATGGAAGTCTTTCAGGAAATGACAAGAAGCTCCATTGGTTCAAATATAGGAGATGAAGCTAGAGAGGTAGGTTTAAGCTAAAGCTTAAAAGACCTTCAATCTCAACTGAAGACTTGGCCTCTTAAATAAAGTCTGAGTCATTCATGGTTCTTTAGCAGGCGAAGGCCTGCTGAAGACAAATATTAGGGTGATTTGGCTGGCAGCGTAGGCTGGGCTGAATTCGACTTCTCTTTGTGCCAGTTGGAAAAAAAAATCTGTATAAATCCATGGCAGTAACCCAAATAAGGATTAAGAGCGCAGGTTTTGAGCATGTCCTGACTTCTCACTTACTTACGGTAGAAACTTGAGTAGTATCTAACCTTTCTAAGCCTCAGTTTCCAAATCTGCAAAAAGTGTCTAACAGCGCTGCTTATGTCAGAGGCTGCTGTGAGGCTGGCTGGCGCATGTCTCGCGTGTGGCCCAGGACCAGCGTGTGGAAGCCAGCATTTACTGAGTGGCTATTATCACTGTTTTTCCCTAGTAAGACTCAAAGACAAAGTTCCACGTTTGTTAAATGGGAGAGGATTTCCTCAGTTGTTTCTAATACTGAGCGGTCTTTCCTCCATGAGACCAGTGTCTTGAACTATCTTATTTCCAGTGCTTAGAACAGTGCCTCGGATATCTGTTGAAATGAACATTCCAGTGCATAAGAATGTGATCATTTCTGTTGGGTAAATTGTGTCTAGTATGTCTTTGTTGACATTGTCCTTACGTCCTAAATCGTCTTGGGCACCTGGCACTGATTGAGGGTGTGATGATACCAGACGTGTTTATGGATCATTCAGGAACAGGGTCTAGATTATGCTTCCTGAAGACTAGAGTGACAGCCTATTTTTAATCATTCATGCTTTGGTTCTATAACTTTGGAGTTTAATAGGCTCTTTCCTTTCCTCCCTTCTCTCTGGCTGCCTGTCTTCAGCCAATTCCTTGGTGGGAAAGAGAGAAAACAGCAAGTGAAATTTCATTAGTCTTCTTGGAAGGAGCAATTAGCAAAGTAAGGAGTTGAAATAATAGCAAATGTATTGGCTACCAGCTGTATTCTTGACTGTGTGCTTAAAAAGTATGAACTTAATCTTCTTTGTAATTCTGAAAGGTAGATACCATTATCCCATTTTATAGATACGGAAACTGAGACACTGAAGATAAGTAACTTGCCCATAGTTACATAGCCAGCATGTGAGGCCACCAGGATTTCAACCCATAATTGTGTTGCTTCCCTGCTACCCCAGACTCTTCTGGTTTGTAATGAGGAGAGCAAATGAGAGTCTAATCCCTTCAAAACTGAAGGACTGGGAACAGAGTAACTTATCTTAAAGCAAAGACCAGGTGAGTCAGATGAATTCAGGTGAATTTGTGGATTGAGGCAGCAAGCTGGGACCTGCCATAAATCAGCCTCATGTAGAATTAGCTCCTTGTCTCATCTCTGACACTTGATTTCCTGCTGGGCCCTACACAAAGGCATCATCACTGGGGAAGGGGGTTAGGGGCCCAGGCTGCAGAATTTAGATTTGAGCAGTGCCAAGCAGAACCTATAGTCCTGCAGGATGCACAGGCTTGTTAGCCCATAGAATTCTGGACACCATTTAACCTTTTCTCTCTTGCTCCCAGTATTCTGCTGCTTCACTCCTATAGCAGGGGCAACATTTCATAAGTAAGATTTGGAGGGAGACCCTACATAAGTACCCAACCTCATGACTTCAGGATTTTAACTACAAACACTTAGAATGGTGTTTAAAAGTCTATGATCTCAGTAAGTCAGGTTTAATTCACTGGAAAAAAAAAATTTTTTTAAGGCCTGTTGTTTTGGGTATGTTCTCAGCAAAATAGAGGTAAATTTCAAAAGACTTGATAAAACCATTTCAAGTAGTAGGCTTCCTTATGGGATGGATAGGGGAGGAAATTGGTGGTGTTTTGGAAGTTAGGTTCCTTGTATAAATCCTTTCATTCTTGCAACAATCCTGCAAGGTCCGTATCCTCTATTTTACCGAGAGGCACAGTGCGGGTCAGAGAGGGTAAATAACTGACCCCAGGGCAGAGGCGATTCTGCACAGGGTGGGGATGAAACCAGGGTCTGTCCGTCATGCCGCACCATGCATCAAAAGAGCACTGGGCTCCTTTGAGACCTGGCCTTTTAGAGGTAGTTTATTAGAATTTTTCTAAAATGTAATCTCCGTGTGGAATTTATTGTCTACTCCAGAGCAACGGTTCTCAAACTTCAACACGTATCAGAATCCCTAGAGGGCTCAGGAAAACCTGGGTTGCCGGACCCCACCCTCAGAGCTTCTGATTCTGTAGGTCTGGGTGGGGCCAAGAATGAGCATTTCTCACAAGTGCCCGGGTATTGCCAGCGGTGCTGGTCAGGGGAACAGGGAGTAGAGCGAGCAGCAGGGCCAAGTGACACAGTGCTGCACCAAAAGTCAGAGCCCCTGGACCTGCCACCTACTATGAACAAGCCTTGTGACCTCTGTGAGCCCCGATCTCCTTGTTGATAAGCTATGCACCAGAGCCTGGCAGAGAAAGCAGCAGGACAGCGATGGGTCTGCCCATCCACATCCACTGTTAGCCTCTGGTGCAGTTCAGTGTGGTTATATGGTAATAGAGGAGGAGAAAGCAAGCTCAGACCCAAACCACTGTTCTTTCTCTCCTGGTAAAGTGTTCTTCAGCTTGTATAAAATCATTAAAGCAGAGAACCTGAGGGCTACATCTCCTGAAATAACCAACTAATCAAAGGAGGGAGCAGGGGAGCCTAAGTCAGTCTTAATGCTGATTCCTCACATAAGGTTACATAGGCCCTGGTGTAGACATCAGAATTCACAGAACTGGCTCTCCCATCAGAATTTGCTGCAGGAGCTTTTAGCAATCCTTGTGGGCCCTGGAGCAGCTTCTTACACTTGTAACATCTAAACTCTTTTTTTTTTTTTTTTTTAAGATTTTATTTATTTATTTGACAGGGAGAGACAGACTGCGAGAGCGGGAATACAAGCGGGAGGAGTGGGAGAGGGAGAAGCAGGCTTCCCGCGGAGCAGGGAGCCCGATGTGGGGCTCGATCCCAGGACCCTGGGACCATGACCTGAGCCGAAGGCAGACGCCCAACGACTGAGCCACCCAGGCGCCCCTATAACATCTAAACTCTTATAAAACATGCTATTCATGGGCACCTGGGTGGCTCAGTTGGTTAAGTGGCTGCCTTCGGCTCAGGTCATGATCTCAGGGTCCTGGGATCGAGCCCCACATCGGGCTCCCTGCCCGGCGGGGAGCCCGCTTCTCCATTCCACCGCCTGCCACTCTCCCTGCTTGTGCGCGCTCTCTCTCTCTCTCTCTCTCTGTCAAGTAAATAAATAAAATAATTAAAAAAAAAACCATGCTATTCATTTAATCAAGGCCATTTGTTTTTTTGAGGGGGTTATTTGTTTTTTTGGAGGGGTTTTTTTGTTTGTTTTTAAGATTTTATTTATTTTTAGAGAGTGTATGAGTTGGGGGAGGAACAGAGGGAGAGGGATAAGCAGACTCTGCACTGAGTGCAGAGCCCGACTCAGGGCTGGATCCCACAACCCTGAGATCATGACCTGAGCCAAAACCAAGAGTTGGACGCCCAACCAACTGGGCCTTCCAGGCCCCCAGAAAGGCCATTTGAAACACTATATATTTTTTGGTGAATGGTGTGATTATTCTAGAACTCAATCTGATTTGATGACAAGAAAATTATGTACTAACTATGCTTATTTGACATACTAAATGAAGATTTAACTTTTTTTTTTAATTGTAGCTATTAAGGGCACCAGGCTTGGCTCATTAGGTAGAGCATGCAACTCTTGATTTCGGGGTTGTAAGTTCAAGCCCCACACTGGGTGCAGAGATTCCTTAAAATCCTTTAAGGGGTGCCTGGGTGGTTTAGTCGCTTGAGCGGCTGACTCTTGATTTTGGCTCAGGTCATGATCTCAGGGTTGTGGGATCAAGCCCCACGTTGCCGGGCTCTGCGTTCAACGTGGAGTCTGCTGGTCCTTCTCCCTTTGCTCCTTTCCCTGCTCATGTTTGTGTGCTCTCTCTCTCTCAACTAAATAAAATCTTGTTTAAAAAAAGCTTTTTTTTAAAGATTTATTTATTTATTTATTTGACAGAGAGAGGAGCACAAGTAGGCAGAGCAGCAGGCAGAGGGAGAGGGAGAAGCAGGCTCTCCACTGATCAGGGAGCCCGACGTGGGGCTTGATCCCAGGACCCCAGGATCATGACCCGAGCCGAAGGCAGCCGCTTAACCGAGTGAGCCACCCAGGCACCCCTAAAAAAAAGTCTTTTTAAAAAATTTGTTTAAAATTATTAAAGCTATTAGCTATTCCTTCCTCATGTTTTCTTAGATAATATCTTTGAAAACGGACCCAGCTTAATGTGAATGCAGGAGAGACCACTAAAGAAGTTTTCAGAACTACCAGCATGTGCGATCCTCTGTTTTGGAGGCAGCTAGGCTACCTATTAGTGGGAACACTTTTGGCACAGATGTTGGATGAGGGACAAAAGATGCCAAGTTGACTTGCTTCAGCCAACACAGACCAAACCTCTGAGAAAAGGGTTCTGCCCCCATGCCTCCCCAGTATCCTGCCCTCAGTGGGACTCATGCCAGAAGAAGACTCAATCTGACACGTCTCACCTGTGTCTACTTTGATTTCAGAAACTCCCTGTGTAGACTAGATAGTTGAACTCCCTAAAAATCCATCTACTTTTGTTTCTCAGGACCCCTTCCCCATTTCGTTATTCAAAGCCTTTGCTTCGTCCTATGTAGCAGGAGCCCTGTGGCCACAAGTCAGTCTATGTCTTTGGTAAGTCACTCTGGCTGGTTGTGGAGCCTCTTCAGAGACATGGGGCCAAGGGGAGTGGAGGCTCTTTTTAAAGACTCCTTCTAGCAGTATGTGTGAATGATCTGGTCAGAGCTGTCAATGCCTAAAACAGATGGGAGAGCTAAGTGGAAAGACATACCCCAGAATGTTTACAGCGGGTATCTTTTGGTGTTGGCATCATCGACGATTGTAATTTTCTTTTTGCTTATCTGTATTTTCTGATGTTCATTACAGAAAAAGGAACACGGTTTTGTTTTGGTTTTTTCCTTAAAAAAATGTCATCAATGTTTTTACCTTTCGCCTTCATTTCTCTTGATGGTAGAGACGTGGCACCATTAGGTCAATGTTTGAAGGAGGGACTTATTCAGACATCTCCCATATGATTCTATGTAGACTAGATAGTTGTCTTACTGCCAGAAGGATCAAGTCCATGAAAAGAAACTTTTTAACCAAGCATAATTTTCACATTTCACCTACCAATGTGAAAAGCCCACCTATTGTATAATAGTAGCAATTAAACTGTTGTCATTTAAGCTCAGCAGTTATTACCATGGCAACTCTGTGTTGGGATTGTTTTTCTATCCTTTACAGAATGGGCAGGGAGATGTGTGCCTTTTTAAATTGATAAAGTTTTTCATTGCTCTCTTTTTATCTGTATTTTCTCAAGGTTAGTTTGGGAGACCAAACAATGCTGCTAGTCATAGACTTGACTTGCTGTGGCCTGATCCAGTAGGACTGGAAGGATTTAGAGATTTTAGCGCGGGGAAGAGCCAGATGTGGGATCGGCCTTCCCACTTCCATTTTCCTTCCGATCAGCCTGCTCATTGCACCTCTGGAGCATGGGGCCGCTGCTCCTGGACCCTGCAGAAATGCTTTTCTGAGGGTTGGGGAGTTTCCTCGAGGAGACTGCAGCCCCACCAGTGCATTCGGGGGGCAGGCGGCATCCAGCAGCATCAGCAGGTCCAGTGTACTAGGCTTTGGGGCCCATATTTAGCAGGACTCAGGGACAGCTTAAGCGTGTGGGCACAAGTTAGATGTTGCATTTGGAGAGCTGTTTCCAAATCTGCACTCCCTAATTTCACTGGTCCAGAACGTGCTCTCTCTCTTTCAAGGTGAGGATGTAATAATTATTAAATGTTGGGCTTTAGGGACCCATGAGAAATGATTGATATTGTCGAGTCTTAAAATAAGGCTGAGTGTGAGCCTAAAAGGGACTGGACACAAACCAAGGGTGCTCTGGTAAACAGCCACTTGGCCTCCCTTAGAGAAACCAAGGTTAGGGAAATGGAGAAATTTTCAGAGACCTTATGGTAAACCTGGGAGGAGTTAACAAGGAAAATTGCAAAAATTCTTCCCCTGCCAAGTCTTGAACACCATTAGTACTATAAGATAGAATTTTTTGCAAAAAGCAGAGGAATGGACTCAGTGAACTCTCTGCCTTACCTAAACCAGGGTGCACAGGGCGAAAAAGGCAGGGCAGAAACCCCAGGGACCCCCCCCAACCCCACCCCCAGGAATTTCTTCAGGAAGACCTGAGGAAGGCATTCCTGTTGGACTCAGGGGCTTCCAATTTTGCCATTTTTTTCAAACCTGAAACAAATTTGATTTGAAGAGGACAGAAATCCTCTTTTCTGTGCCCCAAATCTAAATGTTTCTTCCCTCCGTTTACAGCACTTCATAAATAACCCATAACCAAGATAACACTGTGACTTTCTTCCCAGCATTGCAATCCTGTAGCGTCAGAACAAAGACTGTGTGTGTGTGTGTGAGTGTGTGTGTGTGAGTGTGTGTGTGTGAGTGTGTGTGCGCGCGCGCGCGCACTCGAGAGAGGAAGGAGTGGAGATATTTGTTTATTGGAAGGGAGAAAACGGAGATTAAAACATGCAGTGAGCGGAGAGGCCGGTCGGTCCCTTCCCACGAGCGCTGCTTTGTGGCCGCGAGCCTGCGGGAGGGCGGCCGCTGGGGAGGATGCTGAGCCGGGGGATGGAGCCGCCCGCCGCCGCCGCCGCCGCCGCCGCCGGGGGAGGGGCCGCCTCGGCCCAGGAGGTGGAGGTGCAGCCGGGAACTTGGAGCTTCCGCTAACCAGGAGGAATGGTTTTTTCTCATCAACAGTAAGTGCCATTTCAGCCATCAGCTCAGCATATGGCCGAGGGGCGGCTGCGGCGTCTGTGTGTCTCGCTCTCTCACTCCCTCGTGTTGGTTACAATAGGAGTGACTGACGAGATGGTGGCTGTGTGTGCTCAGCCATCAGGGGGATGGTTGCTCTCCCGGTGTCCGCTCGCCTGTGGTGTCTGCAGTCAGCCTTTGACAAGCCCGGGAGAGGGGTGATGATGCTGCGTGGAAAATGGAAGTCATCTGGCGACATAAATGCTTCAAAGAGGCGATTAGCTCAAATGTCTTGTAATGTCCATGCCCCCCACATCAGGGCTTCAAGATCTTGGAGCAATTGATTATCTTACTATAAAGCTGTTTAGTCATTTAAAAAGATGCAATTGTACAGAATCTGTACGGTGTTTTTAGCAACTTCAGCTGCCCCACAGGTTTGCGTATCTGTTTGTTTCAGCATAAATTCAGATAATTTCAGCATAAATTCCACCATCTCTCCTGTCCTTAGTATTTTTTTGTTATGCTGTCCACACTGGCATGGGATTTTTTAAAATTTATGATGATCTAAGGTCTTCGTAGTTTAACCGTAGACCCTTTAGCATGTAGAGAATAGGAGTGAAATGTAAATTATTCCATAGAAATGAATTTGATATTAAAAGTCTCCATCACACATTGTAAGACTTAGGTCTGATACGTAGAGTGATATTTTTTTTTTTTAATTTTTATTTATTCATGAGAGACACAGAGAGAGAGAGAGAGAGAGGCAGAGGGAGAAGCAGGCTCCCAAGGAGCAGGGAGCCCAATGTGGGACTTGATCCCAGGACCCTGGGATCGTGACCTGAGCCGAAGGCAGACGCTTAACCATCTGAGCCACCCAGGTGCCCCGTAGAGTGATATTAACAGGACTTGATTTTGTTTGTTTTGGAGGGAGAGCGGGGTTCATAAGTATTCTATTCTGATCTATCGTTATTAAAATAAAACTTTATTCACCTTGATTATTTTCTGCATTTCTACCCATAATCCCTGCAAAAGATCTTCTAATTTGTAGCTACTCTTAGCAAAAATTCTTCTTTTGTTTGGTTTCATATAAAAATGCTTTAGTTCTATCCAGGTCTTCCACTAATCCACACAGGTGAAAAACTTCCCCGTTGCACCTAAAAATGTTGTTTTTCCAATCCTCAGAATTAGAATTCAACTCAGGAAATGACACTTATTTTTTCCTGGAGAACTATGACTTACTGAAATATATGTGTGAGCAATGTTGTTGAGTGCACTGGGGTAAAAAAATGGGCAAGTGCAGAGATAGGGAGCTCCGTAAACGAACGGTCTCCGGGGTTGATGTAATGCGGTATTGTGGTTGCTTCCCTGTACCAGCAGGCTGGATTCTAAAGGGCTTTCCTTGTGTCCCAACATTAACTCAAGACTTAGATTTTTCCAAGAGCGATATTAACGAGGCCTACCATGGAGGTCGGTTGCCTGGGTTGGCAAATGACACATCCTTCCTGGCCTGCGAAAGGTGATAGATTACAGTATCTATACGGAAGAGAACGGTACAGTCTCCACCATAGAGCTGATGATTCCTAGAGCAAGTTGTAACATAATTATCCGAAAAAAACGTTTTAAATCCCCATGCAGTTTTGGATATGATGCCTTCTGTCAGAGGTTGGGACCTAGAAGTAGGTTAGATCCTGATTAGATGAATCTTCTGTAGCTTTTTGGCAACCTCTTCTTTTCTTTTCCTCCTACCTGTTTGGTGGCAAATGGCTTGGAGGTGCTCTGACCTTTACCTCTTTCTTTTAATATATAACACAGCCATGTCTTTTATGAAAACAAATTTGAAGGTATGAGTGAACCTCATTTATTCTTTCAAAAGGTATTTATTGAACACCTCCTATATTGTATTATAATGTTGAAATTCAGTCTAAATTAGATCATGAGCTCTGTGGGAATAAGACCGATACTTCAGTTATCTCTTGAATCCTTGGGACTCCGCACAGGATCCAAGATAAAGCACATGGTTAAATGCTTATCGAAAAGAATTATGGATGGGCAAATGTGGGCCCCCAAAGGATAGCACTTGGTGGACGGGCTTCTGTGCCCACCAGTGTATCCCAGAAGCATGAGACTGGACTTCTGATCATGGTCCCTAACGGCAACAAGAACCATCCTGTGCCTGATATTAGCTAATGTGTGTGCAGGTTTATACGAGTTGCTGTGAGGAAAGGGCTTATGAACAGCAGCTCTGGACCAGAGTGCCAAGGTTGGAATCCTGCCTCTGCCATTTAATGATCAGTGACTGGGGCAGGTTATTTGATCCTTGTGCCACAGTTACCTCACCTATCGAATGGGGATGCCAGCAGTACTGATCTCATAAGCATTGCTGGGAGGATTTAATGCGTTGCTAACAAATAAAACACCACGGGCCTGGCGCAGGTAGATGTCAGCAAGTTCTTTAGTTGTTCCATGTAGTCCTAAAGTTTGTGAATTAGAAAGCATACCCAGTGTAGACGCTTAAAAAGAATGGAATAGCAATAGAAAATACAATATTCTATTCCCATACTCCATTGGCTTGTCTTAAGCACTCCATTTCAATCACCACTGGCCTGGAGTATCATAGTCCTGGGGAAGCCAAGTAAATTCTTGCCCCCCCCCCCCCCGCTCCATACTCCCCCCTCCCCCGCTATTGCACACCTCATCCTGGGATGACCAGGATTCACGATCACTGCATCTCTGTGTTTGCACCCAGGTTCTTTTGTCTCTTGTTAGCTCCTGTCATTTAAAGTTACATTTCTGCCCCTTTTTAAAATAAAGAGTCTGGGATACTTAGGATGGAGTAGGGTCAGGTGCCCAGTAGAGGAGGAGGCAGGAGAGCTGTTCAGGGGCCACCGGACCCAAGCCCCTCACCCCACCTCTCGGAAGCTCTTAGGGCTGGGCTGCTTCTCCAGCCAGAGCCTTCCCGAAGGGCAGCGCCTTGCACGCTGCATGTAAGACTCCTTGTCCCATAGGGCCTGGGGTTCCCAGCTCCTCTGGCATTGTCTGGAGTGTCCTTTCTGGTCCCTCCAGGCAGTCAGGGTGACAAGATATTGGGGTGAGGAGGATGTACCGCTAAAGCCTCTAAAGTCACAGGAACGAAGGCAGGATCTAGGTTACAGCTGCATCCAGGCCTGGCCCCAGATTCTGTTACTTCCTTTTTAATAAATCATCTTGTGGCTTTGAAGGGAACTCCTTGTGGTGTTTGCAGTAAGACTGTAATTTGGAAAAGCTTACCGCCATGAAAATCATCTCGATCATGGTTTTTGGGCATTGATCTCTGTCAGGCACTATGCCAAATACATTTCATATGTTAATATCTCATTCAACCTTCTCAGCCACCCAGGGAGGGAAGGGATAACTAGTGTTGACACAGTTTTTCAGATGAGCTTAAACAGAGCCACGATTTGAACCCAGGCCCTGCCCACAAAGTCTGTGCTCTTTACCACCAGATTTCCACAGCCTCCGCCCAGGCCTGCCCCACCTCATGGCAGAGTGGGGAATAAATATTTATGAAAGGACTTTGTGAGGTCCCGTGCCTTATAAATGAGCTGTTATTGTAGCATCATAGAATCCCAGTTGGCAGTAATAAGAGCTAGTATTATACTGAGTGCTTACTCTCCACCAAAGACTTTACACACATCCTTTTGTTTCGGTCTCATGACTACCTGCAAGGTGGATAATTTTGCAGATAACAAGGAAACTGGGAATCAGGAAAGTTAGGCTCCTTGCAGGGGTGCACAGCTCATGGATGGTACAATGGGACTTAGAGCCAGGTCTGTTCACTTCCAGAACTCTGGCCTTAACTTCACCCAGATATTACCCCACCTCCCTGAAGCTTGAGGGACCTCAGAAGCCTACTAGAGATGAGGGTGCTGAAGTAAAAGGATTTTCCCTAAATCCTAAAACGAGCTGGTAATAGAGCTGGAGCTAAAAGTCCCCGGGGTTGACTTGGTTGATGGTAGGAGGCAAAAAATAAAAAATAAGTAAAAATGAAAACACACACAGATCTGTGGTCTACTTAAATAATAGCATGTCGTGGAAGTGGTCATACACATTCATTCTGCAACAAATGTCTGTCGGTACCTCTTGCCCACCAGGCAGAGTGGGGGTGCTGTGCACGCAGAGGCAGCAAGCCCCGTGCAGCCTGGCTGGCGCGGGTGCTGTCGTGACGGGTGCACGGTGCATGAGGGATGCAGACACAACACAGGGCAGGAGGTCCCGGGTGCTGCAGCAGCACGTGGGCCAGGGGCCCCCAGTGTCTTTCGTGAGCAGTGGTGGACACTCCAGGAGAAGGGAAGGGGGGGCACTGAATGCTTGATGACCTGAGAAAGGGTGTTTAAACTGGTATGTTGAGGTAGGGTGAGGACCATGGAAGCATTTGAGTGTCAGTGGATCAGACTGACCATCTAGAATGTGCCTTTTGGTCACAGAACCACAACTGGGTAGGGGCCGGGGCGGGGGGGGCAGGTGGGTGGTTGGGAGCTGTTCACAGGCAGTCCAGGAAGAGATGATGGTAACAGGCAACGCGGCGCACTCTGGCGAGTTGGAGCCAGTGCCTCAGTTTCTCCTTCTAGCGCTGCAGGATGGAGTTCTGACAGCACCTTGTTACATGAGTATTGATAGGTAGGAACTTTGCATTGTAGCTATTGTTCCAAATCTCTGGGATTCACTAAGCGTCCCACAGATCAGGGTGCCTAGGTGGCTCAGGTGCCTAGGTGGTTTAGGCGTCCAACTCTTGGTTTCCACTCAGGTTATGATCTCATGGGTCGTGAGATCGAGCCCTGTGTTGGGCTCCATGCTCAGCAGGGAGTCTGCTTGAAGATTCTCTCCCTCTGCCCCTCCCCGCACTAGCATTCTCACTCGCTTTCTCTTCTCTCTCAAATAATTAATTTTTTAAAAAAATCCCACAGATCACCAGAACAAGCCCTCACTCACTTTAGGACTTCCATGAAGGCAGTTTATAGAAGTTTTTTTTTTTTTTTCCCCCCAAGATCTACATAAAGATTATTTTCGTAGCAGCTGTGTCATTTCCCCCTGACAGTATGTTGATGTGCCAGTGAGCTCACCAAGTATACTGACGGAACGTGTGTTAGTTCAGATCTGCTCCACACTGGGTAAGAGGCAGATGATTTAGGACTGCGCTTGCAGATTATCTTTGCCCTATTCCTCACCACACTCCCTGCTCCCCTTTTGGCTAATACAGCTGTCCCCTAATGGGCTTGGTGTGTGTGTAAGGCTCCCTCAACCCCTTAGACTGGACCTGGTGGGCTTTAGCTCATGTTCTGTGCTTGCTCAAGAAGAGGGTCCCATGAGAAGCATCACAGGCCAGATACCACCAAATGAGCCAAGCAGGTAATATCTTTAAACCATCAGGGAAAATCCCTGTCTGCTGCAATCTCGGGTATACCCAAGAAAGAACCTGGATAGAAATCAAGTGTGGTTATTTTATTTTATTATTTTTAAAGATTTTATTTATTTATTTTAGAGCGCACGCATGCATGCGGGGTAAGGGACAAAGGCAGAGAATTTTTTTTTTCCTTAAGATTTTATTTATTTGACCGAGAGAGACACAGCGAGAGAGGGAACACAAGCAGGCGGAGTGGGAGAGGGAGAAGCAGGCTTCCCACCGAGCAGGGAGCCCGATGTGGGGCTCGATCCCAGGAGCCTGGGATCATGACCTGAGCCGAAGGCAGACGCTTAACGACTGAGCGACCCAGGAGGCCAAAGGCAGAGGATCTTAAGCAGACTCCACAGTGAGCGTGGAGCCTGACAAGGGGCTCAATCCCACAACCAAGACCTTGACCTGAGCTGAAACCAAGAGTTGGACACCCAACCAACTGAGCCACCCAGGCACCCCAAGTGTGGTTATTTTAACCTCAAGAGAATGAAATGGCATCTCCTCTTTGCTCTGGAGCCCTAGAAAGATATACTAGGTCTCAGGGCATCCCACTTTGGGAATGATAGGACTTCATATTTGTGTGGGTAGATTAACTCTTAGCCTATCTGAAAATCAACCAGACCAGCAATTTTGGTTTTTTGTTTTTTTTTTTAAGATTTTATTTATTTATTTGACAGAGACCGCGAGAGAGGGAACACAAGCAGGGGGAGTGGGAGAGGGAGAAGCAGGCTTCCCGCTGAGCAGGGAGCCCGATGCGGGGCTTGATCCCAAGGACCCCGGGATCATGACCTGAGCCGAAGGCAGACGCTTAACCGACTGAGCCACCCAGGCGCTCCTAGACCAGCAATTTTGTTAAGTGTCACATATTCTGTGAAAACTCTGTGATGTGAGAGCTGTTCCCTCTCTATATAAAAAATCAATAACCAACATAAGTTGTTTTTTACGCCGTAACACCTTTGTTGGCACATTCTTGTCACCACTAAATGTTGGGCTTTGGCTTTTTTTTACCTCTTTTTTTCCTGCAAATATATTTAGGGTGAAGAAGCTGAAGGAGACCTTTGCTTTTATTCAGCAGTTAGACAAAAACATGAGCAACCTTCGTACCTGGTTGGCTCGAATCGAGTCAGAGCTTTCTAAGCCTGTCGTCTATGACGTCTGTGATGATCAAGAGATCCAGAAGAGGCTCGCCGAGCAGCAGGTGAGGACAGAAGGCTTTTGTAAGAGTATCGGCGTCTGTGATATCTGCCAACTCCAACCTTCCCCATATTAGCTGTGTCTTTTAGCGTGTTCACATTTAATACCATTGGTTCGTTTTTTTCCAGAGAAAACTGGCCACCTGTCCACGTTCTTGTACGTGTGAGACCCTCTCTTGGCGTGCCTGTCTTCTGCCCCATTCACACATCTCTTTGTGAAATGCTTTGAATAATGTCTGAGATGTAGGTCTTAGTCTTAGTGGTAAATAAGGTGTTTTGCTTACGTATTTTTAAACTTGGATCTTTGTTTTAGAATATAGTTTTAGAAGGCAATGAATTGAAAGAAAAATAAATTTTCTAACCCAGGAAAGTTTTCATGGGACAGTAGATCATCTGATAGAGCTTCCAACAAAAACAAAGGGGGGGGCTGTAAAAAGGAACATGCTTAGGCCAATAGCATAGGAAACCCCTCTTGCAGTGCTCTGTACATTTCTCCCATCGGTTATGCACCCTCTGAGCCGACCCTGGAAGCTCCACAGCATGAAACCACTGAGTCCCACCAGTGTTACCATCACACTAATCTGGTGGGCGCTCATTGATGTCACAGACTTAGCAAATCCACTTTCCTGCCCTCCCATCAGCTCACATTCGCAGGTTCATTCTCATATGCAGTACCTGGAGCTTATCTTTATTTCTAAAATTAAGTTCATAGTAGCCTTTTGGTAGCTTTCCTTCACCTTCACGGTTTTTTCTTAGACCCAGGAGCAGATTCCACTTTGACTATATAAGCAATATGGTTGTCATGACGTTCTCAGATGCGTTATCTGTTTTCTTCACGTTATCTCCAAAGCCTTGGTGTTTGCTGTCTGTCAACACACAGGAAGATTCACCCACGTGTAACAGCTGCTCTTAGAGAAAGAATTGGGGGCTGACCCTTTCTCACAGATTCAAGGGCAGAAGGTGATGATGAATTAATGACAAATTCCCTTGAGTTCAAGTCGATCTTTTTAATGGCAATGAGTGACATCCTCTGCTACCATAAAATAGAGCCAAGTATTTGATATTCCTCTTGACTTAGATCTTTATTCAGTCTATTGCTATTACTGTTTGTAAACGATGCCTATTCTCTGACTTTCAAATTAGTATGATTTAGCAATGCTAAATGCTAAAGTAAAAATACTGGTATTGGCACTTGGCCGCAGAAATTTAAGTATGCCCTTTCTGTTGAGGTCATCACAATTCTGTCTTTGTTTTGTGGAAAAATGAATACTGATGTAAGTACCATGTTAATGGACATTGCAGAGATTTTAATGCCCTTCTCGGTGAAGTCAAAGCCACTGGACATTATCAGCTTTATTTGCAAGTTTGATCCACTCAGAAGAATTTCTTGAATAGTCTCTTTACAGACAGGCCTTAAAAATAACAATTTACCCTGAGTGGTGAGTTTTTTCAGGTAAATAGTACAGAAACAGTATATTTTTCCTCTTAAAGAAAGACTGGCTAAATTTGGCAGGGGCCAGTAACGTGTATTAACGTTTTATAAATCTAAGGTGTGCCAGAACATCATTAAATTGCAGGGCATGTATTCCCCAAAGGCTACAGTTTGGTGGTGCTGCCATCCTCCTGGCCTTGTTTGGTCCTGTTTTGAAATGGTCCATAATTTCACCTCTGGTTGATTTGAAGCTTCCCTCTTTATAGAACTTAGAATCACTATCCTGGAATTCTTACCTCATAGTAATCCACAGCAATTTAAGGAGTTGGTGTTCAGGACTACCATTACTGGTAAAGAAGTCAGATGTACAAGTTTTCTATGATTGCGTTAACAAATTAACGCAAATTTGGCAACTTCACCCAAATTTATTGTCTTACTGGAGTTCTGGAGGTCAGAAATCTGACCCCAGACTAAGATGAAGGTGTCAGGAGGGCTGCATTTCTTTCTGGCAGCCCTATTGGAGAATCTGTTTCTTCACCCTTTCTAGCTTCTGGAGGCTGCCCACATTGCTTGGCTCATGGCCCCTTCTTCCATCTGCAGAGCCAGCAACCTTGCATCTGTCTGTGCTTTTCTGTCATGGCCCCTTCTCCCTCTGACTGACTCTTCTACCTCCCTCTGCCACTTTTAAGGACCCTCGGGATCACGCTGAGCCCACCTGAATAATCCAGGATGTTAAGCTCAGCTGATAGGCTACATGCCAACAGAGAATTAAGGTTGCCAAACATATTCACAGGTTCTGGGGACAAGGATATGAACATCTTTGGGTGGCCAATATTCTACCTACCACAGATGTCCTGAGGAAACTTTCAGTATTTTTGTTTAAAAAAAAATTTTTTTTAATACCCAGACCAGACCTTAAAGCCTCCATCAAAACCACAAAAAACAGAAATGTGTCACACACAAAAATTATGCACGAGCCATTAAAAAACAAAAAACAAAAAGACACCTTACTTGTGTTTCTATCACTAAGTTTCATGATTATTTACAGAAATAAGACTTAAAAACTTGGGATCACCTAGTAGTGCCTTCTGCAAAATCCCTCAGGCCCCGCAAGTGATGAGGAGCTGTGCTTCCCAGATCCTCATCGTGATGTTCTTGGTAGCACCCTAGGGAAGAAGTCAAACTTAATCCTAACACCCTAGTCAAAGTTAATCCGAGTCCTTTTTGTTTCTCTTATGTAGAACTCCTTGGGTAATAAGGGTTATATTGTTATTTTTGTGAAATCTCTCATCTTCAAAATGCAAAAAGAAAGTGGTAGCAACCTTTGTAACACTTTTAAACCATGAACCACTTGCATTAAGACTTCCTGTTCTTTCTCTCCTGTTTTCTTTGGCTTCCTGGTTCCCTGTGGGTGCCATATGGTGACGTTGGGAGAGAATGCTGTTAGTTACCCCCCATTCTGTAATTACAAATAACCCCCTTCCCAGCAGGTGCGCTCAGCTTCATGCCAACCTCCTCATAAACCACTCTGCTCCCCAGGCTTGCCAGCCCAAGCCCCTCCCCCAGAGTCAATCTGGAGCCACCACCTCACCCACCTCAGGTGATTTTTCTGCCCACCCACCCCCTCCCCCTCAGCCCAGCTTGGCTTTCTTCTTTTCCCCCTTTATCTTGTTTTTTCTAGCTCCTTTTGTATTCTCCTCCTTCCTGGTTGCATTCTCCACCTCACCCTCTAGCTGTGGATCCTCCTCCTCCTCATTTGCCCCCCACCCCACCCCCAATGCCTACTCTTCCCAGTTTCAGAGCTCTTTGTCACCTACTCAGGAACAGAAACACAAAACACACGAGAGTCCGGGAGCCTGTTTCCAGAACCATGGCAAAAGTCTTTAACGTTTTTTTATGTTTCTTAAGTCCCATTCTTCAAATTGTACTTGAACAGTTCTTGAAATCTAATTATTGTGCATATTCCTGCCTCAGTGGGAACTAGTGGTGAGATGGTTTTCCTAAAATGTCACTCATTTAGCACTTAAATGGTTTGCATTTTTAAATGTGGGTCACTACTTTGTATTTTACAAAGTAATCAGTACATGCTACAAAATCAGTGGGTCATTCTGCAGTGTTTGAAAAGTTTGTTTTGGAAATTTTGAAAATTTTTGAAATTTTTTTTAACCAAAATGTTGATGGTCTTTTATAAACTATCATAGAGCTCATTTCTTGCTCCCATTTGCCCTGTGTATTAATCAGTACTCAATAGCCATTTTGTTCAATATAAGCTGAACAAATAAGGTAGAGAAACTGCAATGAGTCTATTAAAATATGCAGCATTCACATTTATCCATAGACTAGACTTTTTCAGTACTTTTCAACCAGATCCTACCCAGCCCTACCAGGTGAGGTCAGGGATGGGTACCATTTTTCAGTTAAAATTGTCACTATTACTCATTTAGCACCAATGTTAGGATTCCTTATTTATTATTTTAATAAAGTCAAGAGACATTTATCAATGCCAGTAAATTTTAGGAAGGCTCATGATAATTCTGTGAGCCAACAAGAATTCTTAAAGCTTGAATTCTGTTTAAACCTAGTAATTACAAATCTGGTGCTTGCATGGACCCCAGGAGGACTTCCACCATTTGTCCCGGACTGCAGAGCTTAAAAAACATCACCCTGTTCATGTCTCTTCACAGGACACATAGGGTGACAAACTAAAAAACACATTTTTTAAGTTTATTTATTTTTTAGTAATCTCTACACCCAATACAGGACTTGAGCTCATGGCCCGGAGACCAAGAGTCACATGCTCCTCCAACCCAGCCAACCAGGCACCCCTAGAAAACACATTTTCTTACCATAACTTTGTGCTTTATTTTTTTAATCTTAAAAAAAAAAAAAGAAAATATTAGTATTATCTGATAACAGTAATTTCCAAAATTATTAAATATTGAGGTGACCCGGCATGAGCTTTATGTTGCCTTTCTGTAGAACGTGGCAGGCAGTTTATAAAATAATCTCTCCTGTAAACTGAATTTTGTTGAATCCAGGGAGCTTTAGTTAACAGTGGCGTATTTAGCTTTGTCTTTATTTATTCATGATGTAATTTGGATACTAAGATTAGTGGCATGCTCTGTTGTAACCTATCACAGAATTTAGATATCTGGAGAAGCCTAATTCCAGAATGCAAAACAAACAGGCTCCTCGTCTCTCCCTCCTCCAGACCTCCCATGGTGTGCAGAAGAAATATTCTCCGGGTGATACCTGAAAATGCTGTGTTTGTTGTTTTTTGTTTTTTTAAGATTTTATTTATTTGACAGAGAGAGACACAGCGAGAGAGGGAACACAAGCAGGTGGAGTGGGAGAGGGAGAAGCAGGCTTCCCACTGAGCAGGGAGCCCGATGCGGGGCTCAATCGCAGGACTCTGGGATCATGACCTGAGTCAAAGGCAGACGCTTAACGACTGAGCCACCCAGGCGCCCCAAACCTACAGCACCCGGTATTCCCAGGCGGGCTCCCATCCAAGTACTAACCAGGCCCAGCCCTGCTTGGCTTCCAGGATCAGACGAGATCGGGTTCGTTCAGGGTGGTATGGCCGTAGACGCTGTGTTTATTGTTAAACAAGTTTTTCATTTTTCCCCATAACTGTGCATTGTCTCCTCGTGAATGCTCCTTTTCCTGAATCTGGGAGCAGCACTGTCAGCGTCACAGGACAAGACTCCAGAGAGACACTGCCCCCTCCGTTGGACCCCATATGTTGGGGAAGTGGGGTCTCTACTCCGAAACTCTTCCCTGGGGCCTATGGAGCCCGAGGATGGGCATGATTTGGGGTGTGTGTGAAGATGGCACAAAGGTCTCAGTAGATTTAAGAATTCTGGGACCCATAAAAGGTTAAGAGTTCTGCTCAAGTTTTAGGTCGTGCTGAAGAGACTCCCAAGGAAGACTTCCCCGGGGCCATGTCTCAATGGGGGGCCCTTGCATTCAGGTGGTATGGGATGGATCCCGTGCCTCCCCAGAGTCATCGGGGGAGTGGGCTCTCAGGAGAGGCACTCCTGCTTTCCCACCCCCTCTCAACAGTTCAACAAGTAAATCCCAGGCGTTGTCAGTGTTCAGGCTCTGTGCTACAGCACAAGGGTTGCTCAGATGAGAGAGACACAGTCCTTGTTGCTGATCGAGAGGTGGACATGCACCTGGGCCAGAAGAAGGGTGGGGGGGAGTGGAGATCCTCTGATGCCAATCATACCACCACCACCTTCTCAAGGTGCTCCTTACTCTGCTCCAACCGTAGGACCTGCAGCGAGACATCGAACAACACAGTGCAGGGGTGGAGTCTGTCTTTAACATCTGTGACGTCCTCCTGCATGACTCCGATGCTTGCGCCAACGAGACGGAGTGTGACTCTCTCCAGCAGACCACCAGAAGCTTGGACAGACGCTGGAGGAACATCTGCGCCATGTCAATGGAACGGCGAATGAAGTAAGAACCGAGCTGCCCCTGAACGTTTCAAACATGGTCAGCCAAACTCCGTGCACCCTTCTCGTCTCAATAGCAGTAGCTGTGTTCTGTTCGCTTCACTTCCAAGGCGACTGGCAGAGAAGGCTCAGTAGGTGTGGCCATGCTCATGCAATGAGTTATTCAAGAAAAATAGGATCGGGGTTACGGCTTTCCCCAGCAACCCTGTGTCTCGAGGTGTAACCATGGCTGGCCCTGGCTACGAAACAGCGGAGGGAAGCCCTGTCTCCTGCTGGTTAACCTCTGTGAGGCAGGAGCTTTGAGGGGCAGTCCCAGGAGGACGGTGTCCTGACCAAGAAGGGGATGTGTCCGGTTATTTCCTAGAAGAAGGATATCAGGGTCTCTCCCCCAAAATGGTGCAAGTGCCAGGGGTGTTGGGAATGGGACCAGGCAAGGGAGGAAAAAAGAAAGCTCACGGCTGAAACGGATGGCTCATATTGAGATGCTCTCCTCCTGTCAGAATTGAGGAGACGTGGCGCCTGTGGCAGAAATTTCTAGATGATTACTCCCGCTTTGAGGACTGGCTCAAGTCCGCCGAGAGGACAGCAGCCTACCCGAATTCCTCAGAGGTGTTGTACACAAATGCCAAAGAAGAGCTGAAAAGGTTTGAGGTAAAGCCCAAAGCCCCCTCCAGCCCGGTGCTCCTGATAAGCAAGCCTCTCGGTGGCTGGCTTTCCCCCCCCGCGGCCAGGGCCGCCCAGTCCACAGCCCGCCGGCAGCTGCTAAGACGGCTTTGCCAGACGAGACCGATCCGTGCCAAGCGGCATGCAGTGAACTTGAGAGCCTGTTCTTTAGCATCAGCGCAGGGGGAAGGGGGCTCTCTGTGGCCATTTCAGCCTGGGGATTAAGGCCGAGAGCAGGGCGGCCGGGGCCGGGGAGGGGGCGTGCCGGCCTTGGCCCTGACGCACCCGTCTGTGCGCCGCAGGCCTTCCAGCGGCAGATCCACGAGAGGCTCACGCAGCTGGAGCTCATCAACAAGCAGTACCGACGGCTGGCCCGGGAGAACCGCACCGACACGGCCAGCAGGCTGAAGCAGATGGTGCACGAGGGCAACCAGCGCTGGGACAACCTCCAGAAGCGGGTCACGGCCGTCCTGCGGAGACTCAGAGTAACCTTCTCTACGTCCCCCGCCTTGTTTGTAGGCCGTCAGGGAGAAGTGACGGGCGGTATCAGGCTTGTAGCAAAGCAGTGGGTAGATTTCAGTTCAGGCCTCAGGTATCTTAACATTCTTCCAACCGGCCTTCCCTGGGGTTTAAGCCAAAGCTGCCAGTATTCCTGTCTTTGGTTAAGAGGTTATTTACCTAAGAATAGGCTTCCGAGACAGAGCCCATTGATGTGATTTGTGGTACCAAGCACATCTTTTTCCAACCTCCGTAAGCCCTAGAGGTTTGCACGTTGGCTCACAGATGGCCCGTGGGGTCTGGGCCGCTTCCATCACCAGGTCAGGCCCAGGGGCCTCTAGGCCCGGAAAGAGGCTCGCCTTGCCCTTCTGCCCGTTTTTGTGTGTTCCACTGGTTCTTGCACTATGAGAGATGTAGACAAAGCCCCCTCTGATTACCCCCCCTCCTGTTACCCCCCCGCCCCGTTGCACTCAGACTCGAGTGCATTGTGGAGCTTGGGGACAGCGATTACCTCCCGAATTTCAGAGCACATTGACCTAACCGCAAAGGCTGGGGTTGATTTTTGAATGTAGACGTTCACGTAAGATTTGCGTAATGCAGGAGACACGGTGTGTGAACCTTTGTGAGTCTAGGTGTAAACTGACGGGACACGTATGGTTTGTGGCTGCAGGAAGTAATTTTAATCCCTGCTTCTGTTCTCAGGGCTCTTGAAGTTATTCTAAGATGAGGAGAATCTGGGCTTTTTTTTTTTTTTTTTAAATCCCTCAGGAAGAAATGGGTTAGCTTTTCAGACAATCCCCGTGCATTAATTTATCTCCTGCTGATTTGACTGTGACCAGTGTAAACCTTTATTTGGTACTGAATGCTATGTTTGAGAATCCGCTGCCCATTTATGAGGTAGTAACCCAAGAGGCTTCCTTAATTGAAGGCGATAAATCTGGGTCTTTCTCTGAGGGAACACGTTCAGGATTACTGAAATGGAGCATTAGACCAGGCTTAACCCTGAGATCAGTACTTTTCCATCTTGAAGCTACTATTTCAAGCCAATAGCTTCCACAGAAGGCTTTCAAGGTAAAGGCAGGCAAGGTGCCTGGACGTTGAGGGGGTTCCTCAAAGGGCAAGTTGGGGAAAATAACTGACTTAGGGAATTATAGAATTTCAAATGCTAAAAGGACCTTCAACATCATAGTCAACATTCCCACACCCTAATTTGCCAGGGAAGACAGGAAGACTTAGAGAAGTTGGGGGGCTTGTTATCACACAGCCAGGACCAGAGCCCAGGCTCCTGACCCCACACTGGCCCCCTGATGCCCTGTGGACCTCTGGGGGTACCCTTTCCTCTTGGCCAAAAACAACCTGTCTACCTGGACTCTCTTGTGCCCTCAAAACAAACGAGATATTTTCCCCCCTTTCACAGCATTTCACCAACCAAAGGGAGGAATTCGAGGGGACCAGGGAGAGCATTCTGGTGTGGCTCACAGAGATGGACCTGCAGCTGACCAACGTGGAGCACTTCTCGGAGAGTGACGCCGACGACAAGATGCGCCAACTGAACGTAAGGCCTGCTTTGTCGGCCCCTCTCAGAAGAATGCACCTTTGCAGGGGAGAGCTGGCCAAGGACAAATGTCACCTGATACCCTGAGAGCAGATTCCAGCACTGAAAGCAGCCAGGCTGCACCCACCTATGTCCTGCAGGGTTATCATGAGCAAGGATACTATACCTTACAGTCAAGGGGCCATTGGAACAAAGCTTGTTATTCTTTGTCATTTATAATCATCCACGGGGAGAACGCTCTTTAGGTTCCAAACAGAACTTCATAAGGTGCTCTTCACCCAGCTTTCGAGTCTGAGTGCAACAGGGTGGGGGGGTAACAGGAGGAGCATCTGTATCAAGAGTGGGGCCAAGAACAGATCTCACGTCCGCTCTCCCAGATATCTGTATTTCACTTTAATTTCACTATGATTCCCTCCTTGGCTTTTTTTTTTTTTTTAAGGTTTTATTTATTTATTTAACAGAGAGATAGTGTAAGTAGGCAGAGCGGCAGGCAGAGGGAGAGGGAGAAGCAGGCCCTCCACTGAGCAGGGAACCCAGTGTGGGGCTCGATCCCAGCACCCTGGGATCATGACCTGAGCCGAAGGCAGACGCTTAACTGACTGAGCCACCCAGGCACCCCTCCCTCCTTGGCTTTTAAAAACAATTGAAAAATAGAAATGTGTCTTCCCTAATATAATGGCACCAATGAGATGATTATTGTGTCAGCAGAAGCAAATGCCCGTGGGTGGTTTATTCTGGGAAATTTTCTGTTTCCACGAAGCGTCAATAAGACAAGCTTCCTCCCTCACACCCAATAGCGGTATATGTCCATCCCTGCCAAACTTTTAGAATTATTTTAATTGGAAAAGTCCGTATTCAGAAGGGAGAGGGTGGGAAAAAATCACGTACAGTCATTTTACATTATCCGATCTTTACTGTCACCTTGTTAAAAATCAACAGAGCTCGAGTCCTGGGTGCAGGGACAAGGCATTCGGTGATATGGGGATGCTTTCTCTACAGCCCGGTTAAAAGAAGCAGACGCTGGGTCCTCGGGGAAACTTTCCTTCTTTGAAATCCTTTCTTTCTCCTATCCTGAGTAGGGTTTCCAGCAGGAAATTACACTAAACACCAACAAGATCGATCAGCTCATTGTCTTTGGGGAGCAGCTGATTCAGAAGAGCGAGCCGCTGGACGCCGTGCTGATCGAGGACGAGCTAGAGGAGATGCATCGGTATTGCCAGGAAGTCTTCGGCCGGGTCTCCCGCTTCCACCGCAGGCTCACCTCCCATGCCCCGGTAAGGGCAGTGCCACCCTCGCTCGGGCGGCCTCCGCGCCACTCGCGCTTGACCTTTGACCCAATTTTTAAAGAACTGGGACCCCTATGGAACGGTCAGTTGTGATGTGTTTTATGGTAAAAGGGGGGGGAACCTATTAGTTTTATTTCGGCTGTTAGCACTATGGAGTCACACTTCCTTGGAGGCTCCCATCACCCCATGGAAGGAATGGCGCTGCTGAAAGTTCTTGCTCCTCTGACCTGCTTTCCACGTGTTCCTCAGGACAGGGCTTGCCCAACAGGTCCGGATCCCGAGGATACAGCGATACGTGTTCTGGTTTTGCTTACAGTAGTAACTTGGGAATGTGTCGGCCTGTTCCTTTTAGTGTCTGGGAACTTTTAGTAGTTGCACGTTTCTGGTGCTTTGTTCTCACCTTTGAAGTGACAAAAACACGCGTTTTCCAAAGCAACTGTGAAGCTTCCCTTGACAGAGGGACCTTTCGGGAAGTTCGGGTAGCGTTCAGGCCGTTATTCCATGTTCATTGCCTTCGTGCGCCAGGAGCTTTCATGATGACCATATTGACCGACACGCCTGGCCGCTTCTTCCTTCTCTGTGTCCCCAGCTGGCTTACTTGATAGTTACTTCTTCATCAGACCTAGCCTTAAAAATTACGGTACAATTCCCTCATTTCTAAACATAGCAGTTTTTAGTCCTTTTTCTTAGACCGAGGCACTACAACATAGGGAGAATAAGGTTCTATATCCTGAACAATAAGATTGAGGATAAGAAAGAACCCCTTTAATGGCCTTTAAATTTTTTTTTAACTTAAATGTTCTGATTGTTGGAGTAAACCTGCCACTAACCACCAATGAAACTTTGGCCACCATTTCTTATTTTCTAGCTAAAGCTGTTTGAATTAGATCACTAAATTTCATATTTTTCCGAGGAAAACTTGCAGGTTCTGAGGCCCACACTGGAGTGTCTAAATTAGAATAATCACAAACAAATCCCTGGGAACGCAATTCTTTTTTGAAAGCCGCCGCAGAAATGCCGATGGTGGCCATTCCCAGGCGCTGCTAGACAGACAGGCCCCCGGCCTCCTCACACCGCAACAGCCTGTAATCTGGTTCATTCTGAAAACCGGACATCCCCGCTTTAGGGCTTGGAAGAAGAAAAAGAGGCCTCGGAGAATGAAACGGACATGGAGGACCCCAGAGAGATCCAGGCCGACTCCTGGCGTAAAAGGAGAGAGAGCGAGGAGCCCTCGTGTCCTCAGTCCCTCTGTCATCTGGTGCCCCCGGCGCCGGGGCCCGAGCGGTCTGGCTGCGAGACCCCTGTCAGCGTGGACTCCATCCCTCTGGAGTGGGATCACACAGGGGACGTGGGGGGCTCCTCCTCTCACGAAGATGACGAGGAAGGCCCATACTACAGTGCACTGTCAGGTAACGGCCCCAGTCTCCAAAGCCCTTGACATCGACCCGCGTGGTTATGTTTTTTAGCACCTTAGCAACACGGCCAACTCTGGATGGCCCAGAGTCCAGCTCGTGGCTGACCCAGACCTCTGTGGCTTCTTGTGTTGTGTCCTGCCCACTTTGACTTACCTGAGAGTGGCTCACTCCTATCACAGGCGGAATGAAAGGGAAAAAGAGATGAAATTCACCTTGGGACATGAAGGCTATTCCCGGATGGCTCCGGCTGCTGGGGAGGCTCATCAGTGAACTTTTCCGTTGAGTTTTTCAGAGTATCGGTAGATCGTCTCCATTCTTTCTGTGGACTTCCCCACTCCCACTACTGCTTCAAACAGTAAAGAGTTGGCTGGAAAAAAACTCTTTTTGGTTTCTTAAAAGCTTTTTAGTAGAACAGATAAAGGGTAGTTACTTTTCTTCTCCCAGCTGACAATGTTTCTACTGTTGTAATACTTGGGCATTCATCTACAGACGCCTGCAGTGAGGAAAATGACATTATTCTTTTTCAGATGTAGAAATCCCTGAAAATCCTGAGGCATATCTTAAAATGACCACAAAAACTTTGAAAGCGTCTTCTGGTAGGCCCCTGCCCATGCATGTGTCTCAACATGGCAGCGTCCTGTGGCGCACACTGCATCCTAAACCTCGCTCCCATGTCCTGTCTGACCTCTGCCTTCTGTGGACACCATGCGCCTTGGTCCTTGTGTCATGGTGTATTTGCACTGCTGTACTCCCCATACCTGCGTGCTACTTACAAAACCCCACCCACACAAGAGCAGTCTCCACACCATCCCTCCCCTCCCCGCCGAGGCCTGTGCAGAAGGGAATTTTTCATGGTGCCTTTTAGAGTTTTTATTCCTCCCCTCCCCTCCATCTAACTGAAGTTCTTTGGCATAGGCCAAGCTTTCTTCATGGTGGCTTGGTTTGGAACTACCGCCTTCCTTCCTTATGCTGTTTCCTGGGAAGAGGATGGGTGGGTGGGGGTAAAGGTACTGTTG
This sequence comes from Leptonychotes weddellii, assembly GCF_054177405.1. Lineage (NCBI taxonomy): Eukaryota > Metazoa > Chordata > Mammalia > Carnivora > Phocidae > Leptonychotes > Leptonychotes weddellii. The sequence continues at coordinate 32,605,566 of NC_138377.1, read as the reverse complement.
CGCTTGCCAGAGGAAAAGAAACCTTCCTTTCTTGACTTGCAGCTCTAACCTTTGTACCCTGCCCCGTCCGCCTGTGCAGTGGTGGGGTAGAGCCGTGAGCGGTCCTTTGGTCCCCAAGTCCATCCCGATGTTCACTCTCCCCCACTTCCGAGAGGCCTTCAGTCCTCTTGGCCACCAGCCCCGGCCTTGTTGCCAGTGTCCCCACCACTAGATGCCCCAGCTCCGAAATGCCACTCATTGTGCAAAAAAAATCATACATTTGTTGTGCTCCATTGTGAACCCATCTAGTGAAGGCACAGTGCTGCTCAGTTGCATGATTCTCATTTCATTCCCTTCTGGGACATACTGACATTTTGCAAACGTGCATGCTTTGCAAGGAAAGCTGCAGAACTCATATTATACTATAACCTGATGCCATGTTACCCGTGACCTTTTTTGTGTAACTAAATATGAATCCTTTGGCTGGAGAGAACGGACTGGCACTTGCTCTGTTTTTTGTTTTTGTTTTTGTTCTTTCAGGTAAATCCATTCCTGAGGACCACTCGTGGCATGTTCCTGACAGCCCTTCCCGCCCCAAGCTTCGCTACAAACAGATGGGAGGCGATGGCAATGTACAAACCATCCCCTCAGATTCCAGCAACCCTTGTAAACCAGCCTATGTAAGTCTTGAGTGCACTGAGAATATAACCCAAGTGCATGAGTAATAATCGAGATTTTTAAGAGAGAGAGGGATATTGGTGTATGCTGCACATGCTTGCTTTCCAGGCGTATTTTGAGCTGGTGACATTTCCCATGGTCACGGTATCTCTGCTGAGCTGCCTGTATGCCATTAGAACCCTGGCAAGACAGACTGGAGTTACAGACTGGTTTCTGGCCCAGACCAGTCTTTGTGTATATTGACACGACGGGGTGGTGATTATTACTGTTGAGCCAGTCATCCATGCAAGTAGTGGGGAAGCAAAGCGCCAGTTTCCCGAGCTGCTCCTGAACTCCCAAACTGTGTTCTGTTTACCTTTCGACTACACAGCCTGTTCAGGACACTGTGACTTCATATTCAGGAAGATTTGACTGTGTGCTGTGGTAGACGTGGGTTTGACTCCTAACTCTACCAATAAACTGCTCTGGGGCCGTAGCCCTTTGCCTTGCCTCTGTAAGCCTTCCTCAGCTGAAGTTAAAGCTACTTCATGTAATTGTTAGGACTGATTTGTAGGAAGGTGTAAAGAAGGCCCTGACACGTGGCCACTGTTACTGTTATTACCATTTGCTACCACATATGGTTTGCTGTTGTTGTTTATCACAGTGACTGTTCCTTCTTCACTGTGTTTTCCTCAGGCAGCATGAGTCGTTGGCATGCTCTGTCGAAGCAGCTGTCGGGGGCAGCCAGCCCAGGATTTAATGTTGGCTCCAGATCATCCCTGGTACAGAGAATTAGTGACAAGCGAGTTGAAATTAAAATGTCTGGGTGCGCTTTTATTAGTCAACTTTTAGACAGACCAGCGCAGTGTGAGCATCACTGGATTGGTCCTCAAAGTGCCCTCTAAGAGTGAATATTGCTAGATAAATGGAGAAGATTCTGCCTGTATGCGTCAGACTCAAATCCTTTGACAGCGGGCTTTCATGCCCGATTCAGCCACGCCGCCTCATGCTTAGCAAGCAGTTGTCAGTTTTCATCTGTCCCTTTGGATGCAGAATAAGACCTGACAGTCTGGGGGAGAGGGACCCCAGCACCTCACCTTTGCTTTGTATGCAGGGCCACCTGGTTTGGCCTCTCCCAGTGAATAAGCTTGTGTTCTCACCTGGCCAGTTTCAAAAGTTCCACCCTTTTTTGTGTGTCTGAAACCAGGCATGTCACCAGAAATGAAGGGTTTTTTGGTTGTTTTGTTTTGTTTTGCATTCCACACAAGTAGGCTGTATGGACACAAACCAAAGAAAGCGTGGCTTTTCTAAAAAGGACACATTTATTTTTGGAAAGGCCTGAGATAATAATAGCCCAATGAGGTCTGTGCTAACAGAAGAGTCAATACGTGCAGTGAAAAATAAATGCTTGGTAATGAATGGCCCCTGGAGGCAGATTTGTGCTCTGTGTTTCCAACTCCTGGTGATAATCTGCCAGCCAGCTCTACAGAGTGAGTGACTAGGAGGGAGGACTGAATTTTGCAAAACACTGTGCAAATGTGCAAGTGAGCACACAGTAACAGCCCGGCTGACCAACAGTGATTTTTAACTTGTTCTGCATGCTTCATTTGAAAAGTGTTAGGAAGCCCCAAATTAGGCCATTTTATTTCCAACCCTGACATCTCACCTGCTTCCCCACCATCTCGGCCTTTACGAAGCCCTTATTTCTGTCGTTAGCGCTGCTTGCTTATAAATGCACCCAGTACGCTAAAGAATCTCCATATTAATAGCAAGTTACCCTTCGAAGGAAAGAGGTCCCATATCTTCATTTCTATGAACTGAGATACTCTTCACACAGCCTTTGAAGTTTTACAAATGGTAACGTAAAAATCTGCTCATTCTAGGGAAAGCTGCTGTTATCCCCAGACACTGATGGTGGTAAAGAAAGCTCCAGAATCTTGAATGGCAGCTCACGGCAGGAAGACGAAGGCCTGGCCGCTCTCAGCGGGCAGCAATCAGGTACAGTTAAATTAGGCCGTTGTCAGGACAGGTGAAGTCTGTACTTTGGGTTAGCTGAGCATTTACTTTAAGTCATTGCTCAACAACATTAATTAAGAATTGAACAATTAGGGGCACCTGGGCGGCTCAGGTAAGCGTCCGACTCTTGGTTTCAGCTCAGGTCATGATCTCCGGGTCGTGAGATGGAGCCCCGTGTGGGACTCTGCATTGGGCGAGGAGCCTGCTTCACATTCTCTCTCTCCCTCAGCCCTTCCTCCCCTTAAGAAAAAACAAAAAAACAAAAAACTATAATCCGCCCAAACAGCTAAGCTTAGCCTACGGCAGCCAGTGTTATCTTAGAACCAGCTGACTTGTGGGGCGCCTGGCTGGCTCAGTTGGTAAAGCATGCAATTCTTGATCTTGGGGTTGTAAGTTCGAATCCCACGTTGGGTGTAGAGATTACTTTAAAATAAAAAAAGTTTTTTAAAACAAACAGAATCAGCTAACTTGTATTTATGAACAAACTCCTAAGCTGTTTACTTTCAAAACTATTCTTTAAATATTGACAGAATGAGCTTCATAGGATGAAGTGCATGTTTTAATGATGTCACTTGTATGTAAAGATCAGACATGACGATGTTGACCGAGTTGTCAGGTGTCTCCTTGTGAGACAGGTTCGGTGATTAGAAAAGTAATGACTCAACTAACCCAAAAACCAAATAGCATTGACTTGATCATTCATGGACCAAAAAAGAAAGTGCCCTAAAAACAGCATAAACTAAAATGCTGAACTTGGGCCCACGGTGCACGTTGGCAACACCGTTGGGTCTCCTACCCCACTGCCCACCTCATTCCAGCCTTTGCGGGCAGGTCATGGCACAGGCCTTGAACCAGAGCAAGCGAAGCAGGCTATTCCACACTCCAGGGGAAGTGGGGACTCCTGCACCTGAGCCTCCAGCCAGGTTCATCCCCTACAGGTTTTCTCACCCTGACCCTGGACTAGTCGGAGGCAGAGAAACCTGTGGGTGCTACTGCTTTTCATGGGCGACATTTTATTCCAGGTGCCTTTGACAGATGGGAGCTGATTCAAGCCCAGGAACTTCACAATCAACTCAGAATAAAACAAAACTTGCAACAGCTGAACTCTGAGATCAGCGACATCACCACTTGGCTGAAAGAAACGGAAGCAGAGCTAGAAACGTTAAAGACAGCAGAGCCGCCCTCTGATATCCAGGAAATGGAGCTCCGAGTGAGGCGGCTCAAGGTGAGGGGGAGGCCTGGAGGGAAGAGGGATTCAGAAGGTGCACGCGGACGCATGCTCCACAGGATCAGCAGGTCCCATCTGTCAGGGGTGTGGGTGGCAAGCTGCAGACATGTATGGTAGCAGTCAGTCTGTCCCATCACTGGCAAGGACATGGAGGTAGATTTCTGTTTTCAGAAGAGCATCTGCACATGATCCCCAAGCCCCAGTCAGCACTGGGGAGGTGCGGCTCAGATCCCCTGTGCTGGAAAGATCTGACCTCAAAGACCCGGCTAGACTCTTACGGAGGTGCTAGTGGCCACTGCCAGGCAGCTAAAAACACTCTTCCACACTGTGCTGTCCAGGCTGGTGGTAGAGCGTCGAGGATGGGGAGGAGGACCAGCTCACCTACTGATGAGTTCTGTGGCCTGATGTGGTTACTCTGTTACACAGAATTTGTCACCCACATAGTCAGCCATCACCCCACCAGAACTAGCCAGGGAGCAGGGGAGAGGGGCTGCTTGAGCCCTGCACTTCGGGGGTGCCCTGAGCATGAGCCTGAGCTCCTAAGATGACCCAGGGCAGCGGTTTGGGGTACCCAGGCAGTCTTCACATTGGTACTCTTCATTTCCTTTGTGCATTACTATATCTGGGATTACTGTTGATCCTAAGGAATAACACTCCTGTGATACCTCGGGGCCCATGCGGGTTAACTGTGTATATTTTATCTGGAAGACTTTCAGTCTGGTCCAGAAATAAGTCAACCAGGGCTCAGGGGGGTCTATTCATGGCTCTGGTTGAGTCAGCCAGCCAGGAGACAGGCCTCTGCTGCCAGCCTGGCCAGCCAAGGCCCCTGACCTTGCAAGGCAGCTCCTCACTCGATGCTGCCCAGCCAGTTACAAGCAAGGTCGCACTTGTTTCTGTGGCCACAGCTCAGAGAAGCGTTTGGCAGATCCATGCCCGCTGAGGTTCAAATGAACCCCACATCACTATTTTCAGAATGCCTAACCCAATCTTTTTCCTCTGCGGTAGGAGATCTTAAAAGCCTTTGACACCTACCAGGCTTTGGTGGTCTCCGTGAACATGAGCAGCAAGGAATTTCTGCAGACGGAGAGCACGGAGTCCAGCGAGCTCCAGGGTAGAGTCGGCCAGCTGGGGCTGCGCTGGGACGCGGCCCAGGGCGCAGTGGAGAGCTGGAGAGAGGGCTTACGGCGGTCCCTCCTGCAGTGCCAGGTACGCCGGCACCAGGGCCCCGGTCCTGGGCGCAGCCAGGGCCCACGTGGGTGGGAGAAGCCGGTATTTTTATCGTCGGGCTGCTTTGGCACAAATACGGCTTGTGTGAGGGAAATGTGCTTTACCATTTGCTTCCAAAAGGCCCAGCTGCTGTCCAGAGACCTGCTGCTGGCCCTGGGTCTCCTGTTCTGTCACCCTGGCCCACTCCAGGGTTCCAGCGAGCCTTCCAGTAGGTCGGAAATGCCACCCCGCCCTGCCCCATCTCTGTCCTTTGGCCAGGAGGACCTTATAGCAGACTGATTAAGAGACCTGGCCCAGCGCAAGGAGCGGTTTAACCCAACTCTAGAGCTTTAGTAGCTGTGTGACTTCGGGCAAATCACTGTGCCTGCTAGACCTTTGTTTTGTTTCCCTCATCTGAAAAATGGGAATAATTCTAGTCTTTACCTCATGAGCTGCTTTTTAGGACTAAATTCATATAATCTTAGCCCAGCACTTGACAGGTGGTAAATGCTCATCCCGTGTTAGCTCTGACCCCATCTTCGGGAACACAAGCCCACCAGCAAGCTCCCATGCAGCCCTGTCCCTGGGCCACAGCCTGCCCTGTTGGGGTGTCTCCCTTTCCACTGAATCCAGCAGATTGGTCATAATTTGTGTGGTCTTTCTATGTAATAGCGGGGGCAGGGGCATTCTGAAGCCCTGCCTTTCTGCTAGCACTTCCACTTGACAAAATTCATCGTGCCTCCTGGGACTGTGCCAGCCGTGCCCTCTTTCCTGCTTTCCCTTCGCCTTGTTTTGGGGCCCTGGCATTTCATTTAAATCTGGCCCTTATATTTGCTGGACAAAGACAAGAGAAGCAAATACTATGTAGGCCTAAGCCAGCAAGCTGCTTCTCAGCACACCTTCCTTTACAGAAAAGGCAATGCTATGATGTGTGTATGTGTTTTTTTTTTAAAGGACTTCCACCAGTTGAGTCAAGATCTGTTACTGTGGTTAGCGAGTGCTGAGAGCCGGAGGCAGAAGGCTCAGGTCCCGGACCCAGAGGCAGACCCCCAGGTTCTCCTGGAATGTCAGGAAGAGCTGATGGTAAGTTTCTTCCTAAGGGGTTCTGCGCTGCCCCTGCCCTCTGTCAGGTGCATACTCAGGTAGCCTCACCTCGTGTTCCTGGGAACGATGCGGGTGTGGCATCTCACGTTCAGGTTGTATCTACTGAGCATCCCCTTGTAGTTTAGCAAGATGACCTGCAGGGAGGAAGAGCCATGGCCAAAAGCAGGAAGTCTTCTAAGACTGTCGGGAATTGGGGACCTAGGTGTTTAGCAATATCCTGAGACCCTTAAAGCCGTTTGATTGGAAGTGTTTTCTCCTTTGGGAATAGGACTCATGGGGGGGCGGGGGGGAATATGCTCAATTACTCCACAGACACAATGAGCTGTAGGAGTTTTCTAAATCCACTATAGCAAAGTCTTTATTTCTTGGAGGGTAGTGGTGTTTTCCTATATTTATTTCACTAACTAACCAGGTGACATTCTTACCCATAAATTTGTATGTGGTTCAATTATAAATAAATTTAAAGTACTGGTCATTATTTTAAAAATCTTCTTATACACTAAAATCTTTGCAAAGCCCCACTCTCAAGAGCAGCGCTCCCCAACAGACTTTCTGCAGTGAAGGAAATGCTCCGTATCTGTGCTGCCCCGTATGATAGCTATGGGCCGGGTGGCTGTTGAGCATGGTAAAGTGGCTCTTGTGACAAACTGAATTTTTAGTTTTAAATTAAATAGCCCCATGTTGGGGCACCTGGGTGGCTCAGTTGGTTAAGCGACTGCCTTCAGCTCAGGTCATGATCCCAGGGTCCTGGGATCGAGTCCCGCATCGGGCTCCCTGCTCCGCGGGGAGTCTGCTTCTCCCTCTCCCACTCCCCCTGCTTGTGTTCCCTCTCTCGCTGTGTCTCTCTATGTCAAATGAATAAAATCTTTGAAAAAAATAAATAGTCCCATGTTGTCTAATGGCTACCCTATCAGACAGCAAGCAAGGTAATCGACAATTCAGGCTGATTTCACAGACGTGTGCCTTTATTTCTTAAGCTACTGTTTCCCAACTTACCCAGTTTGGATTTTTCCTTGACTTCCTCCTGCGGTGGACAAAGATCTAGTCTTTCCCTCCCTTCTTTCCTCTAACTCTTCCATCCAACTGTCCTCAGAATGAGAAGGAATGGAAAACAGGCAGGGTGTAACCTACCTGCTGCCTAAATGAGATGCTGGGCTTCAGGACACACACACAGGCACATAGAAGCAGTAGAAGGTTCTGGAGGCAACCCCCATCCCTGAGCTTTCCTGGCACTAAGAAAGCCACTTCTGGCCACACGAAGCAGCTAGTTCTCACACTTTTTTTTATTTTTAGCAACTGGAAAAAGAGCTCACGGAACGTCAACCTCAAGTAAACACCTTACAAGAGATTTCAGACAGTCTCCTTATTAAGGGGCACAGAGAAGACTATATTGAGGCTGAAGAGAAGGTACATGTTATTGAGAAGAAACTCAAACAGTTACTTGAGCAAGTGTCCCAAGACTTAATATCCTTGCAGGGACGCCAGGTGAGTCAACTTGAGGCTTCTAAATCGAAAGATGTCTTATTAGAGATGAATAGGAAGGCAGTATGGCAGCCTTGCTGGGGGCGGGGGGGAGGGGGCAGGACGCAAGCACTTCGTTGAGCAGAGTCTCAAGTCCTGCCCCTTCCTAGCTGTGCGGCCTTAAAAAGTTACACAGGCTCTTTGACGCTGTTGTGTCGTTTGCAAGGGGAAGACAGCACTGTAGCGCCTACGTGTTCACGTGGCTGGCGTGTGAAAAACCGGCCTAATCCCTCTATCATTTCTGACTTGCCTTCATGCCGAACAGACTTGAGTGTCCTCTTTACTGCCCTGGTCGCCGTCTTCTGACCACTCTCTCCTTTTTCTACTTTCTTTAAAACGTGATCCAACTCCCAACAAACCCAACCCGTAGCTTCCAGCCAACTTCCAGCAGGCCTGCCCCGTCCATGCTGGAGTTACATTTTGGCTCTAGCATGTTGATGGCCACGTGATCACATCTGCACATCTGAGGCTCACGGCCCACTGATCCTGTCCGGCTCGCTGCAGCTAGACTCCGTCTCCCCCAGTGCATGCTGTGCGTGTTAATGGCAGGGTTGGCCTGGCCTTGCCTGCCGCATGCCTTTTTGTCTGGAAGAGTCCCTGTTCAGGTGGGGAGTGAGAAGAATAGAAGAGCTCCCCTCTTCCAGAAAGATTTGAGCTGGGGGAAGGGGTGAGGTGAGCAGTGAGGAATCTGCACGAAGCATGTTTTTGTGCTCTTGAGACTCTTCAGAACCTTCTGTTTCCCTGAACTGAACCTTTGGGGTGTGGCTTTCAGAACCCAGACCCATCTCTGCCCAGCTTGGACGAGGTGGACGCCGGAGCCCAGCCGCCAGCAGCATCCGTGCCAGCTCCACAAGCAAAGGTGAGAGCCCCTTTGTGCCCTGAGCACTGTGCTGGTGATTTTTCCAAGTTACCCAGGGGACAGGAACTGGAGCCTCCCACGGCCCCAGCCCCCCAATTCACGACAGCACAGATCCGCTTCCACCTGCTGGCCAGGGGAGAGGCTGATGCCAAAGATTAAAGAAAACTGACCCAACAGAAAGGCTGTCGTATCAGCTGCTCTTCACCGGAACTGGAGTAGGTTGTGAAAGAGGGGAGCCCTTACAGTATCGTTAAAGGGGCTCCCCGATTTCTCCATTAACAACCGATCAACGAACGGGAACGTGAAACGGCCAGTATTGCTGGCCTCATGGAGTATAATCTCACACGCATTACTCTGGGCTCCAACCTTGGCGGGAAGATGACCTAAGGGAGGTGTATAATTTAAGAAGGAAGAATGTTTTATCCTGGCCCAGACTCCCGGTCTTCAGTTACTAAACTGCATTCTTTTGTACCCAGCAGTTTGGGGCAGACAGAACAGCAGCAGACAAGAACAAGCTGGACAGCAGGTAAGGGGGCCCTGCAGTCACCACAGCGAGTCCCCTGTTGCCCACACGCACCCCAGCAGTCTTGCCCATCCCGTGCTCTAGGTCTTTGTACAAAACCCACTTTACTTGCTTTCTTTGGTCTGGAAAGGGCTGGGTTGCTCTCCCAGGACCGAACCTTTGTCGTGGGCCCCGCTGTAATCTCGGCTCCTTGGGTGGGGGGGGGTCTCACTTGACACAAGCAGGGTGGGGGTGGCCCCCGGCACCTTGCACTCAGCTCTCCACCCCGTCTGTTGGCAGCTCCCGGCCACGGCGCTCGTTCGTGTCGCGGGTGGTCAGGGCCGCGCTGCCCCTGCAGGTGCTCCTGCTGCTGCTGTTGCTGCTGGCCTGCTTGCTGCCCTCGTCTGAAGAGGACTATCGCTGCACTCAGGCCAACAACTTCGCCAGGTCCTTCTACCCCATGCTGCGGTACACCAACGGGCCCCCTCCCACCTAGAGGCCCCGCCCGGCCTGCGGCACCGCACCACCAGCCCGTTCCCGCGGGGGCCCGCCTCGGGGCCCCAGACCGGTCGGTGAGTGACCCTGAGCGTTGGCCTGGCCCAGGGACCTGCTGCAGACCCCTGCAGCTCCGGACTCGGCCAGAGAGGGCACTCTCTCTCAGCACCTGGGGCCCCACTTCCAAAGGCTGTTCCTCCCTGGGGGGGGCAGGGAGCCTGGGCCGTTTGGCAAAGCCCGTTGATTGGTCTCGGGGTCTCTGGAAACTGCCGTTTCCTGAAGAGCCGAGCACTCTGTGAATTCTGATTTATTTGTAAGACACTCTTCAGATGTAGCTAACGTGCTCACTGAACAGCAGCGTTCATCACATGTTACGGAAACAAGCAAGCAGACATCTTAGAAATGGTTCAGACACTCACATGCACCCTTAGCTGATTGATTGAAACAATCATATTTAAAATGTTTAGAATTAATTTTACTCCAATCAGCTAGCAATCTTGAGCTGCAAGTTATCAACCAAAATGTTCTGTTCTGTACTTAGGTCTGCTCTTTTATATTGCTTTAAATTTTTAAAGAAATTATATTGCATGGATGTGGTTATTTGTGCATATTTTTTAACAATGCCGAATCTGTATGAATGTAAACTTCGATTTTTTTAAAAAAACATCCGATTTTAGCTTGAGCTTTTGACTAATGTACAGTAAATGCCAAACTACTTGATAGGGAGGTTTTGTAAGTTAATTTTATAAGACTTTTCACCTTTAAAGTCCTGCTTCAGGTATTGTTTAGCTGTTTGGCCATGGGGGTTTGTTACAGAAACTTGAAGCTATTTGTGGTATGTACAACTCAAATATTTCTCATTAAAACAAAAATACCCATACTTGTGTTGTACTGGATTATATTACAAATTAAATGTCATACATAATCTACCACAGAACAGTACCACTGTCTATTTCCCACTAAAACAAAGAGTGTGATTAGAAGTCACTGAACCAGTTCCTCAGTTAACTGCTCCTAACCTGCATCTTTTTGTTGTTGTTGTTGAAGATTTTACTTATTTATTTGACAGAGAAGAGAGCACAAGAAGGCAGAGAGGCAGATAGAAGCAGACTCCCTGCGGAGCAGGGAGCCCAATGCGGGACTCGATCCCAGGACCCTGGGATCATGACCTGAGCCGAAGGCAGACGCTTAACGACTGAGCCACCCAGGCGCCCCTAACCTGCATCTCTTGACACTTGGGAGACACCACTGTCCTGACCACCACCTCAGTGCTCCCTCTCTTGCTCTGCCAAGCACAAACCTCAGGGGAAGCCAGGGAGGCTTGGCAGGAGATAAAGACCAGACTCCCAGTGCCAGCGGCCCCTTCTGTAGGTCAGACAGCCCCAGGACGTGTGCAGTTCATAAGCAGCTTGATGTAATGGTACTAGTGGAAGGGAATCCATCTTCATTTTACCAAACTGATGAAAGTGATTGATAGGGAGAAAAATGGTACTTTGCAGTTTAAAAAAAGTCTTCTGATGCTTTAAAATAATTCATTTCTTCTCACGGATTAACAAAAATCCCAGAGCCACATTTAAGTGAAAAATGTCACCCCAACTGTTTCTCTAAGCCACTGAGTTGGTTAGAGGGTTCTTGCCCCAGGTCTGCCAGAGGCAAAAGGCAGAATCCCTACCTCCTCCTCTTCGGACTGACGGTTCTGGAAACCTTCGACTCTGGGTCAAGTCAAAGTTGCAGTGAAAGGAAAATGTCTGCATTTTAAAGCCTAACTGCGCACATCTATTCTCAGGATAAAGGTCTTTGAGTCTTAAGGGTAGGATCCAGAAGCCTGGAGTATATACTTATCCCCAGCAAGCCTTTATTCACTCAAAGCTCATTGTATTCCCAGACACTTGTTATGAGATAATGTTTTACACCTTTAAGAGGTTTTGCATCTTCTATTGCTCACACGCGAGGGAAATTTTCAAACGACTCCTGACATTCAGATCACTTCATTATGAATGAATGACTTTTCTCCCCATCCCTAGTGGGGTTTCATACTGACTTAGATGAGGTAATTACAGAAAATCTACTCATATAATTGACGTACTGCATACCAGGACTTTGACATGTGTGGGCTACGTTTTACTTGAACACACAGTGCCTGTGGTCATCAGTCCACAAGCATGAGATTAGCTGACCAAAGATTAAATTGCTACTGCTCAAAAACTCTGGGGCACCTGCGTGGCTCAGTCAGTTAAGCGTCCAACTCTTGATTTTGGCTCAGGTCATGATCCCAGGGTCATGGGATCAAGCCCATGTCAGGCTCCACACTGAGTGCAGAGCCTGCTTGTGATTCTCTCTCCCTCTGCCCCTCCCCCTGCTCACACACGCTCTCAAATAAAATCTTAAAAAAAAAAAAAAGGTTTGACAGCTTAAGACCGAGATTCCTAACCCTCCTAACCCTCTTGAATTATAGGCAAGCATTTGTGTTTATGTACCTTTTTCCAGGAAGAGTGTTCATGGTTTTCATCAAATTCTTAAAAGGGTGCTGCATACCTAAAATAGAATAGAATTCAGAATATAATGGGAACACTGACTACTTAGCCTAGTTATTGCAAGTTCTTATATTCCCAACAAATACATTTTTTAAACCACAGTTATGAAAAACACTTTATTTCGCTTACGTCACATTAAACTTCTCTCCACAACAGTTCCATAAATATTAAGAGGACACAGCAGAGGAAAAGCAGTACCTGGAGGGATGGAAAGCAGACCTCAAAACCTGCTTTCGCACAACAGCAAACATTCATTTGTAAAGACCCAAATGCACAAGCCTGCTTAGTGGTACAAAGCATTCACCTGAAAAAACAAGGTAGAGCCGCCAGCAGGCTCTGAGGTACACAGGACCACTGAATCATCACTTACAGAACCACGAGCTGTGGCATGGAGACACCCAACACAGAAGCACAAACAGAGCAGCGAAGACTGCAGTTAGCAGGAGCTGCTGTGGGCTAGAGTTAGCCAACCGTTGCCCTTCCCATAAAGGAAACCCCCCAGCACCTAACACCCACTGGCCTCACAAGTGAATATGATCCTTGGAACTCAAAAAAAAAAAAAAAAAGGATCCTTGACTCCAAAACAACAGAAGGGTTAGAAGAAGATCACATATCGCAGACAATGCACATCTTCGAGCTGCCACTGGAGCCGAAATTCCAGCAACTTTGAGAGCTGTAAAGAATCAAGGGCATGTGTTTCACACTATTGTATACCAAACTCCACAGGGAACCATCAGTACCTAAAAGGTGTGAGCATTTTACACGGGGAAGTTTCCAAGGAACGTACTCCACTTCCACACATTTGGGAAAAGCAACAGCAGATAGAAGATGACGACCAGGGTGCCACTCCCTAGCTTATGAGCCCAGGATGGGAGGACAGGAACGATCTCACTGTTTTTTCCGCCTGTTCTATAACATTTCATGCAGACCCCCGTCTCAGCTGAAAAGATAGGCTCTACACGGTCAGCAGAAGGCAACCGTAACTTGAATGTCTGTTAGGCACGGAGACTCAGCTCCAGCAGCAGACTCAGGGAGGCAAGTCCTGCAGCAGCCAGGCGGCAGAAGACCTAACTTCCTGTCCGACTTTGGCCAGAAGTAGTTTTATGACCTCGAGCAGGTCAGTTTCCCCCTCTGGGCTTTAATTTACACATGTATACGAGATGAGACTGAACTTCTGCGTCAGGTTTACAAGCTGTCACTGAATCTACAGTGTTGTGGAAATTGGGAAGGACCCCACTTAAGCCAGAAAGGCCGTGCGTGTCAGATTGCAATTGATGCGTGCATTCTGTGGTCGAAAAACATCTTTTTAGGGGCGCCTGGGTGACTCAGTTGGTTAAGCATCTGCCTTCAGCTCAGGTCATGATCCCAGGGTCCTGGGATCGAGCCCCGCAACGGGCTCCCTGCTCAGTGAGGGGCCTGCTTCTTCCTCTCCCTCTGCCTGCAGTTCCCCCTACTCATGCTCTGTCCAATAAATAAATAAAATCTTTTAAAAAATAGTATCTTTTTAGTGTTGTGTTAAACTAAGCTGCATGATCACCTTCAGCACTGGAACTTAAGCTTCTGCTCGGCTCTGTCACTCGCTTCCCTGTGGGACCCTGGGCTAGTTTGCTTATACTCTCTAGTTTCCACAACCAGAAAATTAGGATCGCAGTAATTATTATTAAATGTGAAAGTATGAGGCCTTGAGAACTGTGTCTGGCACACGGTAAGTGTTCCACAGATACTATTTTTAGGTGCTAAATGATGTATTTTTATCATTTCCCTCACATAGTCTTTATTATGTTTTCTAAAAGGTTTCTAGCAGCTTAAAGAAATGTGTCAAATCTTATTTAATAAAAAAAAAAGTTTTGTTTCAAAATAGACCTCAACGCTGAAGGTTCACCTTGGATTTGAAAAGCTGTCTGAATGTGCAAGCTCCTTAGCAGATTTAAATAACCACCAGGAAAATTCTAGAATTGCTTCAACCTAGCTTATATATATGAATATATAAGTAGCTCTGCCAAGAATTGGTAACTGATTTCTTTTTACTGAAATCTAGAATAATTGTCCTGCTAGCCGAGTTGGCAGGTGAAATAATGCAGGTAGAGACTATCTCACTGCAGAGCTTGTGTTGATTTTTGCCTTGTTTTTTGTTTTTTTTTTTTTCGAGAGAGAATGAGAGAGAACACATGAGAGGGGATAGGGTCAGAGGGCAAAGGAGACTCCCTGCCGAGCAGGGAGCCCGATGCGGGACTCGATCCAGGGACTCCAGGATCATGACCTGAGCCGAAGGCAGTCGCTTAACCAACTGAGCCACCCAGGCGCCCTGCCTTGTTTTGTTTTTAATACAGTTAAGACCCTCCAGATTTAAGTTCCCACCTCAATTTTTTAAGAAAAATCTCTTCAAAATTATTTTAGGGTCGAATCCTCTGTAGTTGGTCCCAGGGGACAGTGTGCAAGGGACAGGCCTGAGGCCACACAGAGGGGCTGGGGGGAGGGGAGAGGGTGCAGTTAGGACACCCCAGGCTCGCCCACACCGGTCCTCTTCAGGGATTGCCAACACCCTCCCAAGAATCCGAGTGCACACTCTGTTCTAATGCTCTCTGTGTTAAGAATATTCCGTGTTAATTATTTCATTAAGATGTGTCCACACGATCCCATATGAGACACTCATGTTTTTGGAATTAAGCCCTAATCTCATTTATCTCCCACAAATAAGTTTCTCACATTAAACAATAACTTGCAGATCAAAATGGAGGAAAGGAATCTTGCCACACGAGTCTGAAGCAAAGCTAAGGCTCACTTTTCCATAATACATAAAATGTAGTTGGGTGGGGTCCCCCCCCTACTCAAACTATTTCCTGTTTATAGTTGGTAGGTCCTATTTCCCCTAGTTCATTCCTTTTAAAAACTGATCTTGAAAACAATGAAGTCCTTGCTAAGCTACGGCAGAATTCTAAGTTGTCCATAGATCACTTGGATGGGGTGTGGATACCCCCCAAAAAGCAAACATTT
>NC_138377.1:32498544-32589971 GCF_054177405.1 Leptonychotes weddellii | reverse complement strand
AAAAAAAAAACAGCAGACTGACTACACATTAGTGTCAGCTTTAGAGGACACGTTTGGAACAGATGGGCCCAGAGATTCAAAACACTCCCATCTGCGAGGGGGAAAGGGCCCTAGAATATTCAAAACAAAAGGAAGAACACCTTGTAGCTACAGAGCAACCATGTTATCTCAACTGCCCACTTGGCCCAGACCCCAGTTCTAAGAGACAGCCTTGCCCCAAGGAGGTGCCCCGGGGCTGGACTAACCTCTATCCCGCCCCCTGGCCCCCAGCATACCCCTATGGCAGTCTGAGCCAAGAAGAAATGTATTACAGCCCCCTCGTGGGGTAAGTCCAAATGCAGGGAAGCAAGCAGCCTCAAGAAGCATACAGGAATAACTAGGAAATGAGCACTGGGCCCTGGAAGAGTTCACAAGCTCACAATCCAGGCAAGCACGAGATTTGGCGCAGAAAGCTGCTTCGACACCTGAGACCACTCTGGTTTCTACCTTGGACATCAAAATCTAACCTAGAATACTGCCAGTCACTACATTCTACTGTAGCAATGGCTTAGACTTCATTCTGGTTTTGTTTTTTACTCCGGTAGTCTCCTTTCTAAGTACAGTGAAGAGAATTTCATCAGCAAATAATTGGTCAAGACTGCCTCCTTTGCCTCCCACTTCCTGTTCTCCAGCCTTGTATCTTCTGTTTGGGGCGGGGGGACGGGCTCTAGACTGGCCAGAAAGAAAGGAAATTGACCTTCTGGATGTTCCCTGGTTCCTGTAAAATACAACTCCTGTGTTCTGCACCGAATCTCACCTAGGCCGCCACACTGAGCCACTAGGAATGATTTCTGACCACCTCAGAATACAGACAACGTGTGCTCTCCAGGTCTGTGTCTGAGTGTTTCTGAAATGGCTCCGCTCAACCTTCAGTAAAACTGCACCAATATCAAAATTAAGAATTATTCAAGGACTCCCTAGCAGAAACCATCGAATTTAATCTTCCTGATGACTTAGTAAATACCGAATGTGCTAGCCAAAGTAAACCCATTTTCTAAAAGAGAATGAGTTTAATCTATCACAAGGTAATTTTTTAAATCATCATCACAAAAATCAAACATGATTGTTTAACTGCTCACTGCCAAGGTATAGATGTAACTCATTTATGCATTCACTATATTCCTGAAGATTTCAATTTTTTAAAAGTGAGTTAAAATTGTAATTCCAGAGGTGCTTTATCATCTTGTCCTATTTATGTTCCACTTGGAATAGGGACAAATATTCTTCTACGAAGTTTCTATTTCACCCAGCTCGCCATATAAATGTTCTGATAAGAAAATAGTTTAAAAGAGCCCGAGGGTGTAAAAGAATTCTTTCTTGCTATAAATATCTCTAAATCTTTTTTTTTTTTTTTTTTTTTTTTTTAAGTAGGGTTCACAAACCAGGTCTTGCTCAGGTGATATGCTCACCAAGTCTACACAGTCTGGCCCTGAACCTGACACACAGGTGTGTCAGTAGCCCTTCATCTTTCCATGGAACAGCATGCCTTGCACATACAGCCCGACGTATCCCTGTCCGTGGATGGCTGATGTGGCGGGTGGTTCCCTGGCTGCCCCAGGGAAGCAACGTGGCTGTGACCCAAACCCACAGGAGAAACCCGTTCCTGCAAACGCTGGGCCTTTCTCCAGCACACACTGGGCTGGGCTCTGTGGGACAAGAGAGTTTTAAGGAAGGGGCAGAGAGATTTAAATCCCCACAATCCTCCATAAAAGTGATCACAAACATAAATGCACCCCCAAATAATCAGCAGGCTCTATGAATGCAAATCAAGAGGAATGAACCTCTATGGAGATGGCAGCAAGGTCTGGGGGAAGGGCATGGCTCACCTCCCAGCCTGACCCCTGGCTCCCCAGATCACAATCCCTCTGGCCTTCAACAGTAAGAGCGATACATGACCTCAGTCCTCACAGGCCTGTGAGGTAGGTGTGTGGAACTAGTTCGTTCGTTGTCATGGTTTTCCATCCTACCATCAAGTGGCCCTGAAGAGAGCAAATGGAGGTCTATCTGAGGGCAGGTTACGTTGCACAATAAAGGTTAGTCCACTTCCTATAAGGGCCCCATCCTCTTCCCTCTCTACTCTACAAACCTTCCACAGCGGATTTCCACCATTCATTCCCAAACCTTTAACATGTTTTCCAGAGGGGTGGAAGGGAGATGGAAAGAAAGAAAGGGACCACACTGAGATCCTATGAGGCCGAGTAAGAGGTAAAGTCCACATTCGAACATGCCCCCTGGTAACAAGGAACACTGCAGCTTTCTCACCCTGACTCTTGGCAAGTGGGGAGGTCGGGCGAAGGACGGTACTCGACTGGGCCTGCCATAACCAAATGAGGGACCACACACGAGCAAGACGGTGAAGCCTGCCCACTCCCGGATGGAGCTCACGGTTTGCACTGGAGTTCACACTTCAGCCTCTGACCTCCTCTGTGGCCTCTTCGCCTTGGACTGGGCATCACTGAGACAGGGGCTTCTGGGAGCCCTCCCTGTGCTTACTCTCCTCTGCTGGGCTGCACTCGGCCCCGGTGAGCGAGGACTTGTACCCGCGAAGCGTGTGTGCATTCAGCATCTCCAGCAGCAGGTCGTAGACTGGGACCACGTTCTTGCATTTCATGTTAAGCAGGTGTTCCATGCCCTTGTTACTATGGGGACAAAAAGATGCCGAGAGTCCTTCCTGGGAGGCAGCCATGGGAACCCTAAAATCTTCTCCAACTCTCCCCAATAAAGCCAGTCTACCGTCCACCCCCTGGCCTTGCCCCAGACATTTCTTCTAGGGTTCTTGCGTCTGGCTCCTTCGGTCATCTACACTTAAGGGCAAGCAAGCACCTTAGTGTCCCATCACCCACCCACAGTGGCCCGACAGCACCTGGCAGAGTGCAGTTAATTCTCATTGTGCACAGTAGTTGTGTTCTACAAAGTCGCTGCCAACACTGAATTAGCAAATACGTTGCTTCTGGGGGAAAAGCAGGGTTAGGTTCCCGAGAGGCTCTGGTCACATTTTCATCATCCAGTTAATACATAACCTTCGTGTACCTGTGTTTTTGTTTAAAGACACCTTATTTAACATAAATTGTTGCTTCATTAACATTTAACTCACAGCCGATGTTAGCGCAGCTCACGCATGAACAAAGCTAACCCGACACGCATATTTTCTCCATAAGGCACATCACAGCCTGCTTGCTCTTAGGAACACTGACAGCACTTTATTCAGCACTATGCTTGGGGGCCATTTATAGACAGCGAACTCGCCAACAAAAAGCACAAAAATGCAAAACATGGCACTAACTAGACCACACAAAGGGCATTTCTTTATAGTATGAGAGCCGAAACAAGAACACAAGTGTCCCCTCGCTTGACCTCAGTTGGGAATGTAAGTGTGGCAACTCAAATTTTTTGCCACCCTGAGCCTGTCCTTGAAGGACCACAGAAAAGCCACTAAGTATGGATCCAGGGGGTACAAATAAGTTTTTATAAGTAGTCAGATTTGTGGGGCACCTGGTGACTCAGTCGGTTAAGTGTCTGCCTTCGGCTCAGGTCATGATCTCAGGTTCCTGGGATCAAGCCCCACATCAGGCTCCCTGCTCAGCGGGGAGTCTGCTTCTCCCTCTCCCTCTGCCACTCCCCCTGCTTGTGCTCTCTCTCTGCCAAGTAAATAAATAAAAATCTTAAAAAAAAAAAAAAAAGGTAGTCAAATTTGGAAATACAGACTCTGTGACTAATGAGAGTGGACTGAATCTGTTCTGCAAATGGTTGTGTGTCAATAATCATTCAGGAGGAAACAAGGCAGAGGCTATTTTCGTTTCCTCCTCCTTGTTATAATTCCTGAGGTGAATACTGTCCCCCACAGCCTCCAGACTTTCCTCCTCCTTGGGTAGCAATTACTTTCCATCCTCACTCCCCTCTGCCAACCCCAGGGCAGGGCCACCCTCATCCTGGGAGCCATCAAGCACCGAGCATCTCTATCCCAGCACAGAGCTGTCGTGCTACACCCAGCCCCCTTCATCAGCGCACACGACTGACGGTCCCTGAATACACTACTCACAGCCCTACCTGCCAAAACCTGTGGGCCTCCCCGGTTCTCTCAGGTCTCATTCCTAACGTCCTGATGCTATCGCAAGAAAGGACCCACTCCTGGGGCAGGCTTTGTGTACGTCCCCAGATCACTAGCCTCAGGAGTTGATCTAGAGAAGCTGAGTTTAGCCTCCTCAAGAAAATGACCTCAGAGTGGTTGGCGGGGCAAGGAGGGGTGGCCATTCACATGAGGGGAGAAACGGCCCCTTTTAGAATTCCATAAACAAGCCCAAACCCCAGCAACTAAAAAACAGATGAGGAATGCCATAAAAATCCTATACGATGGCACATGACATCCATTCAGTGCCCACTATGCTGATCTTTGGCCACAGGTGCATGCACTGATGAAGAACCCCCCCCCACCCCGTTCCCTTTCAGGGTTTATTCTCCTTTAGAGGTAAAAATTCTACCTTATCACTCTCAAACTTGCAAACACTTTCCCCAAAGCACTTCGGCCTTCGCAGGGCACGTGCACCCCGCACGCCCCCCCCCACACATCCAGCGGAGCGGCCCCCCCCCCGGGATTGTACCTGGCGTGTCTGACATGAGAAAGGAGCATCAGGAGGTTAGCCAGGCGCACGGGCCGCTGCTGGGAGGGAATCCCGCTCTCGGCAATCACCCAGACCAGAGCGTCGGTCACTGCGTTCAGCAAGTGGGTCAGCTTCCGGCTGCTCTCAGCCTCCGGGGTTGCCGCAGCTAAAGGGTACATACCTGGACAAAGAACAACAGCCACGGGTCACCGCTCGGAGGGAAGGAAATGGAAGTCAGGTGCCCAGCCGGTAAGCATGGCTCCGTTCTCCAGGAGGGGGGCCAAATGGATCTGGGTTGTTCTGACATCTGCATGTGTGGTGAAATCCCCGGCCCGTGATGTCCTTCCCTCAAGGGCCAGCCCCGTCGCCAAGCCTGGCTGAACGCGGGCCTGCGAACTGGTCTCTCAGAACACCGCCCGGCCCACAGCTGAGGCCTGTCCTAGCAGTAAAACTATCCAGTGGCCTGAGGCCATTACCTGCTGCTTCTCAGCTGCGGCAACAAACACCCATACAGAGATGGTCAGAAAGTGCGATCAATTCTACCCTCAGCCGCCAGGAGGGCCCCTCATCTAAGGGGATTTTAACAAGCATAAACTAAGGACCACTGCCATGCAGCCTGCCCGGGCCCCCCCCTCGTGTGTGCCACGTGCAGACAGCCTGACTGGACCTGCGGCCAGGCCCGGGCCATCACACCTCTGGTGGCACCTTGCTGGGGCAGTAAGACCACCTCTAGCTCTCTGCCCCCAGACCAGTTTCCTAGCTCTTCCAGCCCAGCTCCTCATTGAGCAAAGCTTGCAGGCACATGTCTCCCGAAGTTCCCAAAACCGCTGTAGGAGGGAGACTGCTTCCCTTATCCTGCCCGGCCCTGCTCTGTGTTTAATTCCCCGGACTCTAGGATCAGAGATACTGTAGCCTCCCAATATTTGTAAATGAACAGCTCCAGTAGATCTTCTTGCCCCCACCCCCCACCACCAATCCAAATTCCTTCAATGCTGGAAGCAGGGAAATAATCAGCTTCTCTACTAGGCTTTCCATTTCAAAGTAAGTATAAAGGGCAACTCTGTGAAATCCTCAGGGGGGCTGCCGGCTGTGGGCTATAATGATCACGAGGACCGACACACCGTCATCCACATCCACTGCCCATCTGGGCAACTTTTGTTCTCTATTTTTATTGGCATTTGCAGTTCAGTTAAGTCAGTTCAGTACAGTTCAGATGAGGCAAGGGACATCCTGAAGCACAATTATGCAAGTGTCGTGTTTCACCACATCCCTGGGGGCATGTCCCTCCGCAATGTCTGATGACGCAGACTTAAAAATAGTCAGCTTTTTTTTTTTTTTTTAAGATTCTATTTATTTATTTGAGAGAGAGAGAATGAGAGACAGAGAGCATGAGAAGGAAGAGGGCAGAGGGAGAAGCAGACTCCCTGCCGAGCAGGGAGCCCGATGTGGGACTCGATCCCGGGACTCCAGGACCATGACCTGAGCCGAAGGCAGTCGCTTAACCAACTGAGCCACCCAGGCGCCCAAAAATAGTCAGCTTCTTACAAGAGCCCACAACTGCTTCTCTAACCCACCTGCTCACCTCGTTCTCCACAGTGACTCTTCCTGGCCACCACCCAACATCCTCAAAACTCCCACCGAACCCCACAGCAGGTAACCTGTTCTCCCACTGCAGGGGAAATAACACCACTGTTGGCCCCGTGTACCACCCCCCCACCTGCCGTGGCCAAAATGCAGACCTGCTCACGTGGCTCCCTTCCCAGCTCTTGGGCCCGAGTCCAAACCATCTGGTGCAGCTCTCAAGGGTACCAGGCCTCCCTCTGCTCTTTTCATCCTCATTTCCCACCACACCTCACCTTGAACCTTACTTTCAACTCCAGAGCACATGACGCATACAACACGCTGAGCTTTCTACTTAAGAACTCTCTCTCCCCCTCCTCCTCCTCCTTTCCACCCTCCCTTCTCTTATCTACATCCACTCCTCCTTTAGATCCCAGCCTGGTTGTGAACTTCCTTCTAGAAGCTTCCCTGACCTCCCTACCATCCTACCTTAAGTCTATTTTGGGTTCTCTGGAGCTCTAATGGTGCCCAGTGCACCCTCAAGCGGAGGGCACCATGTTGTCTCACATCCTGGATTCCCTTGTACACACCCCATGGCCACCCTCCCACTCCTCAGAGACACTCGACAGAAGCACTTTGAGAGTACAGACCCTGTCCATTATATCCTCATTACCTAGTCCAATGACTAGCATGGAGTAAATACCCACAAATGCAAGAATTAGGCTAAATTTACATAGGTTCAGATTTTTGCATTGTTTTAGCCAATCACACCATCATAATGGAAATGATGAATATGCATGTTTCAGTCTGTTCTGCTACATGATGTGTGCTCCATGGATTTCTACTGTCATATGTTTTTGGATTCCAAAAGGAGTTAAAACTGTGTACTGGTACTTGTGTCGGTCCAAAGTGATAAAGTGAAAATATAAAAATAAATCCTCAGCTAGTATACAAATGTGCATAGCAACATTACTCAGGATAGCCTAAAAGTGGAAACAAACCAAGTGTCCATTAACGAAGAAATGGATAGAAAAATACGGTATACAGCAGAATATTACTCAGCCATAAAAAAGAACAAAATACTGATTCATACTACAACATGGATGAACCTTGAAAACCTGACGCTAAGTGAAAGAAGCCAGTTACAAAGAACCACATTTTGTATGATTCCATTTACTGGACCTGTCCAGAATAGGCAAATCTATACAGACAGGAAGGAGATTAGTGGCTGCCCAAGAGTAAGGGGGAGACAGAAATTAGGTAATGATGGCTAATGAGTACAAGTTTTCTTCTGGGGTGACGAAAATGTTCTAAAATTGGTTGTGATAATGGGTGCATAAGTCTATGAATACACTAAAATCCACTGAATTGTATATTTTAAATGGGTAAATGGTATACTACGTGAATTCCTCTTCATAAAGGAGTAGTCATTGCCAAGGGCAAGCCCTGGGTCTTCTACAGGCTGTGGGGGCAGCCAGCTCTATGCAGGACCATCACTGTCAATCACTAACAGGGAGTTTGGGGACAGGAGTCACTGAAGTTTTGGAAGGGCTGCATCAATTTTAGATATGGGAAATGCTTTTATATGCAAAAAGATTAACCTATATAAAACCATCCCGGGAAGGAACTGGGCTGAAAAATACCCATTTTGCTGCCTCTTTGGTCAGCAGTGCCATGCCTGTACTTTGGGCATTCACACACCCTCGGGCTCACCAAACACGTATTTACAGAGTAATTGCTAAGTATCAGGCTCTGGCAGAAGCAGGAGACAGGACACAAAGCCCCTGCCTCTAGGATGCTCACTGCCCAGACACAGGAAACAAAAAATCAATCTCCTCTACCCGCCAAAAGTAAAAACATTAGTGAGGATTCATTCCAGAACAAAAATTAAATTACTTTTCATGAAACTAAAGAAATACAACATAAAAGGCAAGATCTTGGCACCATGCCCCCACACATACCAAAGAAAGTAAAATAAAAACAAAGACATAATCTCCTCTCCTCTTTATCACCTGGGAACAGCTGTGTGTCCCTGTCACTAACCCACCTGATGACATTCTGAGCAGCACATGGTGGGGGTGGGGGAAAAGCCCCCAAGATCTGCCACATCCTATGTTCAAAGGATGAAGATATACTGAAGGGAAATAAATCAGAAAATCTAAAGTGTTTAATAAAAACCCCAGAATACTAACCAAAGGAGAAATGCCTGGCTTTTAGGAGGCATATGTTGTGTTTGTTTATTTGCTTTAAGGAAAGGAACCTCTAGCTGTGAGCCATCCCTTTATCACCATCTCCTACCCCAGCACCATAAGAACAGGCTGGTGTCTGGGAAGCACCCATGATATGAAACCAGCAGGCCCATGTTCACAATGCTCTGCCCCCATGTTCTCGATCAACAGAAAAGCCCCTGTCTTGCCTCTTCAGCATCCTTCTCTGTGTCCTTTTGTGCCTCTGCCTTCCACCCACCCTCTTCACAGGAACTCTCCCAAAAACTCAGAGTGAACCAGGGCTTGAATTGACATGTCGATCATCTTAATGTCAAAGAGGATTGCCTGGTTCTAAACCTCCATTTCTTTCATGGAACAGAAAGTTTGATCCTTTTTAAGCCTTAAAATTGTTTAAACAGACCTATTCCTAATTTTAAATATTTTTAAAGACTATCTACAGATTGATCCCACTCCATATCCTAGATTCAGTACCCTTTAATTCTATCCAACCCAAGACTTACTCAGTTTTTTCAGATTTCTGGGTGACAAGATGGCTGGTCCCACTACTCTTAATTTGGATATGTTGTTGTATCAACTACAACACTTGTACAATACCTCTGAGTTCTGAAACACTTTAGCAAGCACTGTAACAGGTTGTCAAACGCAATGTTTTCTGTGATCTCTGAGTTTTAGGAGCCTCATCAAAGGCTGAGTATAATAACGTAATTCCAAGAACCCCCCACATCCTATACATGCGTGGTGGAAGAGGATATGCTGAGAGAGAAATTTAACCGGGGATGTCCTTTCCCTATCTCTCCCCACAGCAAGGACGGTGCTTTTCTGCTACTCAAGTCTAGCAAGGGGACCAGACCCGATTGACTGTTCCAGTATATATCCCTATTCGAGACCAAAAGCATGTTACCTAGTTCACTTTGACATTTTTATCATTTAGAAGTCACCAGCACACACCTGAAGCTAAATAAATATTTACTGAATTGAAATTGGATAATAGGGGCACCTGGGTGGCTCAGTCGTTAAGCGTCTGCCTTCGGCTCAGGTCATGATCCCAGGTTCCTGGGATCGAGCCCCGCATCGGGGCTCCTGCTTGGCGGGAAGCCTGCTTCTCCCTCTCCCACTCCCCCTGCTTGTGTTCCCTCTCTCGCTGTGTCTCTCTGTCAAATAAATAAATAAAATCTTTAAAAAAAAAAAAGAAAAAAGAAATTGGATAATAAAGTTAATATTCGTTCCATATCGTACACACTATTAGAAGAGATAAATAACCCAGAAGTATGCAGCTATTTAAAATGTAACTACCGGGGCACCTGCCTTCGGCTCAGGTCATGATCCCGGAGTCTTGGGATCTAGCCCCACATTGGGCTCCTTGCTCAGTGGGGAGTCTGCTTCTCCCTCTGCCCCTCCCCCTGCTCATGCACTCTCTCTCCCTCTCTCAAATAAATAAAATCTTTTTTAAATAAAAAAAAGTAACTACCTACACCTGAAACTAATATTACTATTTTATGTCAACTGTACCTCAATAAAAAAATATCCCATTAAAAATGGGTGATTTCAACAGATATTTCCCCAAAGAAGATATACAGATCACAAACAAGAATATGAAAAAAATGCACATCATTAGTCATTACGAAAATACCAATAAACCACAATAATATACCATCACACACCTGTTAGCTTGACTGAGGATCCTGCATCCTGGGAAGCTCCTCAGTCCCAGGCAAATCTAAATGATTGGTCACTTTAAATTACATTTATATAAAATTTTATAAAATGCAAACTAATCTATAGTGACAAATTCTACTGGAGATTGCACAGGATTGGATAGGGGGAGGAAGTGAAGAAGGTGGAAATTATGAAGAGGCACAAGGAAACTTTTGAGTGTGACAGATGCGTTCACTATCTTGATTGTGGTGATGCTTTCAGGGGCATATATATATATATATATATATATGTCCAAAGGCACAAAATTGTATGCTTTAAACAGGTACAATTTACTGTATATTAATTATGCCTCCTAGTTCTGTAAAAAACACTATCTTGGCTGTAAAAAAAAATTGTTTATGTATATACATAAATATATATATTTATATTTATTAATACCTATATAAAAGTTTATACATACATACATACATACACATACATATACATATAACTACTAACAAACCCTGAGCTGGCCACCTAGCATGCTGATACCATGCAGACCTAACTGATGCCATAATTCCAACTTGAGCTCATCGCTTACGCAGGAAAACAGGAGGCCAACCTACTGAGGAGACTGTCTCCAGACAGCCCAATGCTTACCTAGCACAGCAAGAGAAGCTACCAGCTGAAGTAGCAGCTCTCAGAGACTCTGCTCTCTCAATACGGGACAGAGAACATCCACAGCCTTTTGACTTTAAGAAACCTCCTCCATATTTCTTCTCGTGACCCTCAGCCCCAAGGCCTCCACCCTGTGCTGGATATGGTCCCTGCTGGACAGTATGTCCTTTCCACTCAGGCTGCAATCTTTGCTCTCTTCATCCTTCTTTTTCTGTTTTGTTTTCATTATATTGTTTGCAGATTTGTTGAGGCATAACGGACATACAATAACCTACACATATTTAATGTGTACGATTTGATTAGCTTTGATATGTATTTGTGTATACACACACACACACGCACGCACACTTATACCAGTAAAACCATAAGTGCAATCAAGATAATGAACACATTCATCACCCCTGAAAGTTCCCTCATGTCCCTTAGTAATCTATGCCTCCGTCTCTCCCAACAGCCATCCCATCCCCTGGCAACTACAGATCTGTTGCTACTATAGTTCCCTATTTCCAAAATTTTATACAAATGAGGTCTTATAGTATGTATGCTTTTTTGTCTTCTTTTATTCAGCACCATTAAGATTCATAATGTTGCATGTATCTATCGGTAGTTCAGTGCTTTTTATTGCTGAGCAGTATCTGCTCTGTGGGTATATCACAGTTTGCTTATCCTCTCACCTGTTGCTGGTCATTTGGTTTGTTACCATTTTGGGGCTATTACAAATAGAGTTGCTATGAACATCTGTGTACAGGTTTTTGTATGAACATATGCCTTCATCTCTCTTCAGTAAATACCAAGAAGTGGAACGAATGAGTCACCTGGCAGGTTTACACTTAACATTTAAGAAAATGCTAATTAGTTTTTAAAGTACCGCCCAAAAAAGGAATACCAATTTATATCTCCCCCAACCCAGTAGTGTATGAGAGTTCCCATTACTCCACATTCTCCCAAACCCTTGATATGATCAGTCTTTCTAATTTTAGCTAATCTATTGGGTATGGTTTCTCATTGTGGTTTCTCACTGTGTTCTACTTTGGATTTCTCTGATGAATAATTTTAGCAGCATTTCATGTAATTATTTGCCATCACTATATCTTCTTTGATGATATATCCATTTGAATAATCATTTGCCTATTTTAGTTTAAGCACCATTTAGTGAAAAGATCATTCTTTCCCCACTACCTTGACACTTCGTTAAAATTGCTTGTTGTATAGGTCTATTTCTGGACTCTATCCTGTTCCAGCGATCTATCTTTATGTCAATACATGTTGTTTTGATTATTATGGCTTTAGAATCAATCTTGAAGTCCAGTAGTAGAAGTCCTCCAACTTAGTTCTTTTTCAAAGTTGTTTTGGCTGTTCTAGGTTCATTATATTTCCCTATGAATTCAAGAATCTGTTTGTCAATTTCTTCCCAAAAAAGCCTGAGATTTTTACTGGGATCAAATTGAATCTAAAGATCATTTTGAGGGAGGACTGAGATCTTACCAATACTGAATCTTCTAGCTCATTAACATCTCTCTCCATTTATTTAGAATTTCTCTCAGAAATGTTTTGAATTTTCAGTCTCACACCTTTTGTCAAATTTATCCCTAGTTTTATCATTCTAATGCTATTATAAATAGTATTGATATTAATTTCAATTATCATTTGTTCATTGCTGCCATGTAGTAATACAATTGACTTTTATATATTGTCCTTTTATCCTACAACCTTACTAAACTCATTTTTTGTAGATGCCTTGGGATTATCTACATCAATTAGCATGTTTTCAAATAGAGTTTTACTTCCACCTTTCCAATCTGGATGCCTGTTAATCTCTTGTCTTGCCTATTGCATGGGGTAGAATTTCTAGTAAAATGTTGAAAAGAATTAGTGAGAATGAACATATACTTGCCTTGTTCCTGATTATGATTAAGTATAATATTAGCTGTAAGTTTTTCATAAATACCCTTTATCAGGTTGAGAGAGTTTCCCTGTATTCATAGTTTGTTTAGAGTTTTTAGCAGGAATGGGTATAAGATTTTGTCAAATGCTTTCTCAGCATCTGTTGATATGGTAAATTATTTTGATTGATTTTCAAATGTTAAAGAAACCTTATATTCCTGGGGAAATTCCACTTGTTCATAATATCTTTTTGGATTACATTTGCTAAAATTTTTTGAGAGATGCAAAAATTCTTACAAAATTATACAAAATTTAGCATCTATGTGCATGAGAGATACTGGTCTGTTGTCTTCTCCTTTCAATATATTGGTCTGGGTTTACTATCAGAGTAATGCTGGCTTCGTAGAATGAATTGGAAAGTATTTTCTGCTCTTCAATTTTCTGCAAAAGTATGTGTAAATTTCATGGAGGTTAAATAACATGTTACTAAGCAATGAACAAGTCAACCATGAAATCAAAGAAGAAATCAAAAATTACATGGGTACAAATGAAAATGAAAACACAATGATCTAAAATCTTTGGGATTCAGCAAAAGCAGTTCTAAAATGAAAGTTTATAGCAAAATAGGTGTACCTCAAGAAACAAGAAAAATCTCAAAGAAACAACCTAACCTTACACCTAAAGGAGCTAGAAAAAGAACAACAAAGAAAACGCCAAATTAGCAGAAGGAAGGAAATAATAAAGATTAGAGCAGAATTAAATGATACCGAAACTAAAAACAAAAGAAAACAATAGATCAAATCAATGAAACCAGCAGCTGGTTCTCTGAAAAAAAAATCAGTAAAACTGATAAAACTCTAGTCAGACTCATCAAAAAGGAGAGAGGACTCAAATAACCAAAATCACAAATGAAAGAGAAGAAATAACAACTGACATCACAGAAACACAATTATAAGAGAACATTATGAAAAGTTATATGCCAACAAATTAGACAACCTAGAAGAAATGAATAAATTCCTAGAAACATATAATCTACCAAAACTGAAGCAAGAAGAAATATAAAATTTGAACAGACTGATTACCAGCAATGAAATTAAATCAGTAATCCAAAAACTCCCAACAAACAAAAGTCCAGGACCAGAAAGCTTCACAGGCAAATTCTATCAAACATTTTTAAAAGATTTAATACCTATTCTTCTCAAACTATTCCAAGAAAATAGAAGAGGAAGGAGAACTTCCAAATTCATTCTATAAGCATTACCCTGATACCCAAACCAGATAAAGACTTTACAAAAAAAGAGAACTACGGGTGAATATCTCAGATGAACATAAATGTAAAAATCCCCAACAAAATGCAAAAATCCTCATCAAAATACTAGCAAACTGAATCCAACAATACATTAAAAAAAATCATTTGCCATGATCAAGGAGATTTATTCCTAGGATACGAAGTGGTTCAATATTCACAAAACAATCAACATGATGCACCACATCAATAAGAGAAAGGATAAAAACCGTATGATCGGGGTGCCTGGGTGGCTCAGTCGTTAAGCGTCTGCCTTCGACTCAGGTCATGATCCCAGAGTCCTGGGATCGAGCCCCGCATCGGGCTCCCTGCTCCGCGGGAGGCCTGCTTCTCCCTCTCCCATTCTCCCTGCTTGTGTTCCCTCTCTTGCTGTGTCTCTCTGTCAAATAAATAAATAAAATCTTTAAAAAAAAACAAAAAACCATATGATCATTTCAGTAGATGCAGAAAAAGCACTGGACAAAGTACAACATCATTCACAAAAAAACCCTCAACAAAGTAGGTTTAGAGGGAACATATCTCAACATAATAAGGGCCTTATATGAAAAACCCATAGCTAACATCATCCTTAATGGAGGAAATCTGAGAGATTTTCCCATAAGGTCAGAACATGACAAGGATGTCCATTCTCACCACTTTTATTCAACATAGTACTGGAAGTCCTAGCCACAGCAATCAGACAAGAAAAAGTAATAAAAGGCATCCAAATTGGTGAGGAAGGAATAAAACTTTCACTACTTGCAAATGACATGATGCTATATACAGAAAACCCTAAAGATGCTACCAAAAATCTACTAGAATTGATCAATGAATTCAGTAAAGTCACAGGATGCAAAATTAACGTACAGAAATCTGTTGTATTTCTATACACCAATAATGAAGCAGAAGGAGAAATTAAGAGAACAATCCCATTTATAATTGTACCACAAATAATAAAATATCTAGGAATAAATTTAGTCAGAGAGGTGAAAGACCTGGACTTTGAAAACTATAAAACACTGATGAAAGAAATTGAAGACAACACAAAGAAATTCCATGGAAAGACATTCCATGTTCATGGATTGGAAGAATTGTTAAAAAGTCTATACTACCCAGGGGTGCCTGGGTGGTTCAGTCAGGTGGGCAACCGACTCTTAATTTCGGCTTGGGTCATGATTTCAGGGTAGTAGGATCGAGCCCTGTGTCAGGCTCTGTACTCAGCAGGGAGTCTGCTTGAGATTCTCTCTCTCCCACTGCCCCTCCACCCGCATGCATGTTCTCTCCCTCTCTCTCTCAAATAAATAAATCTTTTTTAAAAAAGTCTATACTACCCAAAGCAATCTACAGATTTAATGCAATCCCTATCAACATATCAACAGCATTTTTCACAAAAGTAGAACAAACAATCCACAAAAGATCCCAAATAGTCAAAGCAATCTTGAAAAAGAAAAACAAAACTGGAAGTATCACAATTCTAGACTTTAAGTTATATTATGAAACTGTAGTAATCAAAACAGTATAGTACTGGCATAAAAACAGACACACAGATCAGTGGAACAGAATAGAAAACCCAGAAATAAACCCACAATTATACAGCCAATTAATCTTTGACAAAGGCGGAATAAGTATTCAATGGGAAGAAGTCTCTTCAACAAATAGTTCTGGGAGAACTGGACAATGACACACAAAAGAATGAAACTGGACCACTTCCTTATACCATACACAAAAATAAACTCAAAATGGGTTAAAGAACTAAATGTGAAACATGAAACCATAAAAATCCTAGAAGAGAGCACAGGCAGTAACTTCTCTGACATTGGCTATAGCAACATCTGTCTAAATATGTCTCCCGAGGCAATGGAAACAAAAGCAAAAAAAACTATTGGGACTACATCAAAATAAAAACCTTTTGCACAGCAAAGGAAACAATCAACAAAACTAAAAGGCAACCTACTGAGTGGGGAAGATATTTACAAATGACGTATCTGACAAAGGTTTAATACCCAAAATATATAAAGAACTTACACAACTCAACACACAAAAAAACAGATCATCTAATTTAAAAATAGGCAGAAGACATGAGCAGACATTTTTCCAAGGAAGATAGATACCTAGACACATGAAAAGATGCTCATCATCACTAATCATCAGGGAAATGCAAATCAAAACTATAATGAGGTATCACCTCACACCTGTCAGAATGGCTAAAATCAACAACATAAGAAACAGTAAGTGTTGGCGAGGATGTGGAGAAAAAGGAACCCTCTTGCACTGCTGGTGGCAATGCAAACTGGGCAACCACTGTAGACTACAGTATGGAGGTTCCTCAAAAGTTTAAAAATAGAACTACCCTACAGTCTGGTAATTACACTACTGAATATTTACCCAAAGAATACAAAAACACTAATTCAAAGGGATACAAGCACCTCTATGTTTATTGCAGCATTATTTACAATAACCAAATTATGGAAGCAGTCCACATATCCACTGAAAGATGAATGGATAAAGAAGGTGTGGTATACATATACAATGGAATATTACTCAGCCATAAAAAAGAATGAAAGCTTGCCATTTCAACCAACATAGATGGAGCTAGAAAGTATAATGCTAAGCGAAGTAAGTCAGAAAGACGAATACTATATGATTTCATTTACATGTGGAAGTTAACATAACAAATGAACGAAGGAAAAAGAGAAACCAAGAAACAGACTCTTAACTATAGACACCTGATGGCCACCAGAGGGGAGGTGGGTGAGGGAATGGGAGAAATAGGTGATGGGGAATTAAGGAGTGCACTTGTCCTGATGAGCACTGAGTAATGTATAGAAGTGTTGAATCACTATATTGTACACCTGAAACTAATATAACACTGTATGTAACTATACTGGAATTAAAATTTAAAAATAAAACTAATAAACTTAAGAAAAGTAAAAAAATGGTTATTTATTCCTTAAATGTTTGGTAGCATTCTCCCAGAAAAACCATCTGGGCCTGGAGTTTTCTTTGTGGGAAGATTTTTAACTGCAAATTCAATTTCTTTAATAAATATATGGCTATTCAGGATTTTTAAATTTCTTCCTGAGTGAGCTTCAGTAATTTAGTCTTTCAAGGAATTTTTCCATTTCACCTAAGTATTCAAATGTATTGGCATAGTTGTTCATGGTATGACCTCCTTATTCCTTTTAATATCTTCAGAATAGTAATGTAACCTGATATTAATAATGTGTGTCTTCCTTTATTCTGACTAGTTTACCTAGAGGCTTATCAGTTTTATTTTTCTCAAAAAAATCAGCTTTTGGTTTCCTTGATTTCTATTGTTCCCCATTTTTCTGTTCCATTGATTTCCACCCTAATCTTTATCATTTCTTTTCTTCTGCTTACTTGGGGTTTCATTTGCTCTTCTTTTCCTAGTTTTCTTAAGGTTGGAAGCTAAAGTCATTAATTTGAGACCTTACTTTTATTCTAATATGGGCCTCGAGGGCTATAAATTTCCTGCAAACTTTTGCTTTAGCTGCAACCCACAAGGATATTTTACTGTCCCTCTTCCACCTTATAAGACAGATATAAACCCCATGGAGACAGAATTTTCATATTTTGAATTTCAGTTTGTGCACGTTTCATATTTTCCAGGTCTCCCCTAAATCAGCTCATGCTTTCCTCTACCTCTTAGACTTAACGGAAAGTAGTTAGAGTAAGTATTGTTACTATTGTTTTAATGTTCTTATATACTAGTTCTATCATCTGTATCATTTGGGGGTCTTTTCTAATTTATTGGTTTTTCTCCTCATTATAGGTCAATGTTTTCTGCTTCTCCACATGCTTGCTAACTTTTGATTGGTTATAAGACATTGCAAGTTTTACCTGGTTGGGTACTGGATATTCTTGTATTCTTTTTTTTTTTTTTTTTAAAGATTTTATTATTTATTTGAGAGAGAGTGAGAGAGAGAGAGAGAGCACAAGAGGGGGGAGCGGGAGAGGGAGAAGCAGACTCCCTGCCGAGCAGGGAGCCCGATGCGGGACTCGATCCAGGGACTCCAGGATCATGACCTGAGCCGAAGGCAGTCGCTTAACCAACTGAGCCACCCAGGCGCCCTCTTGTATTCTTTTAAATATTCTTGAACTTTGTTCTGTGATGTAGTTAAGTTACTTGACAATGAGTTTGATCCTTCAGGCTTGCTTTTAAGTTACGTTTGGTAGGACCAGAGCAGCCTTTAGTCTAGGGCTAAGTTTACCTCACTACCAACACAATTACTTTCTGGGCACTACACCCAGTGTCCAGTATATTACAAGGTTTTTCCTCTGGCTGTGAGAACATGAACTATTCCTGGCCCTGTGTGAATGCTAGGGATTATTCTGCCTGCTCCTTTCTGATGGCTCTTTTGCCGTCCTTGGTTAAGTATCTTTATAAGCATGAGATTAGTGCTCAGCTGAAGACTTGAAGGGCATCTGCTACAGATCCGCAAAGCCTCTGCGTCCAGCTCTTCCGTCACCAGTAGTCTCCTCCCCTGCAAATCCCAGCTGCGTTGGCCTCCCCAAATTCACAACTCTGTCTTCCCAGTGCAGAGAGACCACCGGTGTCTATTTGGCTTACCTCTCCCTATGGAACCTGGAAGTTGGTTCTACGTAGTAAACTGGATGATCAAAGGGTTCATTTTGTGTCCCTTCTCTTGGGGCTGTCCTGTGTGGTTTGTTGTCCAATGTCCAATGTCTATTTTGTACATTCTCTAGTTTTTCTTTTTTTCTTTAAGGTGGGAAAGTAGATTCTGTCCCTATTTTTAATGTAATGCTATAAATAATCCAGAACAACAACAACAACAAATGCCCACATCTTCAAATGTCTAAAACCTAGCACAGAAAAGACCCCTCTCTCCTGACAGGGGAAATTTTCCAATAGAAACAGAATCCCATTTTCCTAAACCCATTTGACAACTGTTATGACTACCAAGTGAGAAAGGACCTTTGTTAAAAGAAGATTTCCTAAATGGAGATTTACTGTAAACAAATTCTACTCAATTTGCCACCACAAGTGGTAATTAGCTCACAGGCCTGACTCACCCTCTGTAATTCTCTTACTACGGGCAGTTCTGTCAGATGCTGCAGGAGGAACGCCGTAGCCTTAGTCTCTCCCATTTGCACAGATGATGCTTCTAGCTTTCACAACACAATATGATGTCTCGGAGGCTAAACTGACGGTAAGGAGCCTTGCCAAACAGAAGGCTTTATACTGCAAGTGTTGTAACAAGAAGCAAATGGCTTTCCAAGGAGCACTTAGCCGTGCAGAAAAGAGTTCCAAATTATTTCTGAAAGTAAGAGAAGCCCCATAACCCAGCACTTGATGATCCTCCAAGGCCAAGGTGGGAATGCACTTTTCAAGCAAATGCCCCCTGAAGAGAGGCAGAAATGGCAGCACACATGTGAAGTAAGGTCTGTAGGGGGGTTCAAAGAGACCAGGAAAAGTTGATTTTCTTCCATGATCACTCTCAAATGTCTCAGTGGGACATCACTTTAATCACTGAAGTAAGCTCGGCCCTTGTATTATGTTGTAAAAGGTGAATGGGAACAAATATCAAGAAGGTGCCAGAAGTCCCAGAGCATTTACAAATCTTCTTGGCTTTCCCTACAATTTTCATTTGCTCAACAATTGACCATTTCTATTCACAAATTGTTTTCCTGAGCTGGGGTCGAGAGTGCACGGGGTCTAAGGAAAATGTCCTGCCAGGCAGGTAGGGCCAGATTAAAACCCAACGGGGCAGTACCCAAAGGCTGTCTACAGGGTCTCTGTACCTCTCATGACCTTCAGATGCCTTCTTCGTTCCACCCTCACCCCTCCGTCAAGACTTACCCCAGACCCAGCCATCTATCTCCATGCTCTATACCAGGGCTACTCAAAGTGCGGTATGTACCAGTCCACAGAGATAAGTAGGGATTGAGGGTAGACACTGGGAAACTCTTACAGCAATTGACAGAGTAATTTTAAATCAATTTAATGTAATAACAAAAAACTAGCACTTGTATTTTGCACTTTTACTTCATTTTTTCTAGTAATTTATTTTTATTATATTTTATAAAAGTAACTGTCTATAATAATTTGGAAATTAAAAAAGAGAGACCTGATCCTTCACCACAAATAGCTTGAGAAGCACTGTTTCCCTTTCCCCTTCATCAAATCTAGTGCCAATGTCCAAGAGTACATGGGGGTGTTAGACACGCAGAAAAGTATAGGCTACAGAAGGAGAGGTCAACTGGTCCCAAAATGTGGCCACAGGATCTGCACTGAGTTTTAGCCTCAGGAACTGCTGCTCTGTCTGATTTAAAATAAAGTAGCATGATACGATCCCACAGATTCCTATTGTTTCTAACATGAAAGTTCTAAGGTTGGATAAAATCTACGTAGTAAAGCCCCATACGATGTCCAAATGAAGTTAGCTGTAAGTCATCAGTTGAGGATTAAAACTTGCATATACATATCATTTCAAAAGAAATCAACCAACAAGAGTAAATAGCTAAGCAAAGTAATTAACACTGGGGATAGCAGCTGGACCAAATACCAGGTAGACAGTAAACTGAACAGTGTGAACACTACATAGAAACTTAGAAATGTGTACAAAATAGCACCATTGTATTTATTGCAGCAATGTTTATAATGTCAAAAAAAAAAAACAACAACAACAACCCTGTGATTAAGTAAAGGTCCATCAATAAGGAAATGGTTGAACAATTTAGACAATGTCCTCACTCAAAAGACTGAGTTAGATCTCTCCTAGTTGACCTGGAGGTATTTCACAGCATTTTGAAAAGTAAAAAAGGAAGACACAGAGAAGTATTTGTATATTATGTATCCCAATTTTTAAATGGGGGAGGAGGAGAAAGCTTATCTTTGTGGATATTGAAGGTGAGGTATTATTTTATAAGATTATTAGATAGAAGAAGGTATGAAGTCTATCCTCCGGCAAGATTAGCTACTTGGTGTTGGGGTGGAAGGTTCAAGCAAGTAATGAGATCAAAGCAAGCCTCTTTCAAAGTCTTTATAATTTCTAACATAAGCTGCTAGACCGTTTATGTAAAATGACACATACAAGCCTGCGTGTGCCTGGGTATCTCTCTCTATGTGTGTGTGCATATATCTACCTACCTACCTACCTACCCGTGTCTATCTACCTGTCTACCTACCTGTATCTATCAAGAGCTGTCTGTCTGTCCATCTATCTACAGAGAGCTGCTAAAGATTGGTCACCAAAGTTATGGTGGTCATCTTGCCCAGGCACAGGGGAGAATCCTGGTGATTTTTTTCTCCCTTATATGTTTCTCTCTTGTTTGGATGTTTACAACAACCAGGTATTACTTATATATAAGAAAAGAGCAGCAACGCTACAACACTCACTTGTATCGTCGACACCTCCCTCATTTCCCACCTCCAAGCCCTGTGTTTCGTTCGGGTCCGGCCCTTCCTCCCTGGTCCTGCGCACCAAGTCAGTCCAGGCTCTCACTGTCCCGGGCCCCTGCCTCTGTCTCTCCCCTCTCCAGCCAATCCTCCACATGGGCGCCAGAGTGACCTTGATGGAACACCTATCTGTCCATGACACTCCCCCGCCTGCACCTCTTCTAGGCTGCTCGGTGCCCTGAGGGGTGGTTCTCGGCCCAGGTGTGCAGTGTAATCTCTGGCACGGCACGGCCCTCCTCGACCGTGCGCACCTCCCTCTGCTCTTCTCCCGCACCGTCTGCATAATGTATGCCCATCCCTGAAGACGCGCTCCAACACCGTTTCCTTCTGCAACCACTCCAGCGTCTCTGCTGCTTTCCCACAGTCCTCTGTACATACTCTATTAGACCACTGATCATTCTTTTCAATGATTTGTTTTCTCCCTCTTCCTCCCTACACTATGAACTACTGGAAGGCAGGACTATATCTTCAATGTCTTTACCAGATGAATAAATGAAATCAATGAATGAATGAGTCTGAAAAAGCAAAGCAGTAAATATAAATGCACGTCAACCATGCCTGTATAAACGATGAACAAAGGCTGCAAAGTAAGTATTTTAAAGTTCATTTTTTTTCTTTTCCAGCAAAGTGGCTTGAGCCGCTTTTTAAATTACTACCAGAAATTCAGTCAGTGAATAATTTATTTTCAAGTTACCAAAAGTTAACTGCACTTTAAATCCCTATAAAATGAAACAGAAGTCAGAAAGAAAGCCATTTCCCCTTCTTAAGTAAAATAAGTTCAGTGCTGTTCTTCATTCTATGCCAGTTCTAGAAACAGCAACTCTCCCCCATAAAACACAGCCCAGCTGTGTGGCTACTTACTGGAGTTGAGGAGGACCATGGCCTTGACACAGAGATACTCTTTGTGTTGGAGTTTTAACTCACGGAACCTTGAAGTTGTTGCCAAGAGCATGTCGAAGATTTCCAGAATTCCTTCTACGCATTTCCCCTCATCCCTACAAAAGTTCATTTGGAAATTTAAGAAACATGCAGCACTAGGCAACCATCAAAAGTAATAAGGAGCATTTTCTTGTTAATCTCAAATTTCATCTTGTACATCCTTTAACAAAATGGTAATGAAAGCACCTCCAGTGACACGAAATTATTAGGATTATCTTCATATAAAGAGGACAGGGAACTTTCCCTAAATTCCAAAAGCAAACATTTGAATAAATACTATTTAGGCAAAAATGTGCATTGGAAATACACTTCCCTTCTACCTGTTCACCAAATGTTTTCTTTAACGGAATACCATTTCTGTTGATTATTTTCGATCTAAACCACTTCAGCCAACCAGCCAGAGTTATGACACATATTGCTAAAATGAGACATTCCATGTTCCCATCAGAAGACTCTGAAGTGCTAATGAGGAAGACTGAATGTTTACCGAAGCAAATGCCCTAAGAAGAAACAACCTTCACATCTACGGCTTAACTCACTCCCCGGTGGTCATTTAGAAACTGGTGAGGCAACTAAGAGACATTTAACATAACTTGAAAAAAAGCTAGTCTGGGGGCGCCTGGGTGGCTCAGTCATTAAGATTCTGCCTTCGGCTCGGGTCATGATCCCAGGGTCCTGGGATCAAGCCCCGCATCCGGCTCCCTGCTCGGCGGGAAGCCTGCTTCTCCCTCTCCCGCTCCCCCTGCTTGTATTCCCTCTCTCTCGCTGTGTCTCTCTCTGTCAGATAAATAAATAAAATCTTTAAAAAAAGAAAAAAAGCTAGTCTGATACACCAAGAAATCACAATTAGAGGAGACGGATTAGAACGAGGAAAGGAAGGTAGAAAGGGAGACATGAACATTTTTGACTTGCCAAAGATTATTTTTAAGCAAAAGTTTTAGACAAACTTTGAACCATATAATCAAAATTCTTTTGAACACTCACAGAAATGAATTTTTATGCATACTTTTGAAGGAAATTACTTGAACTGTATTTAGAAAATACCAGCTTCAATTCACTCCAGCCAGACACACATTATTCTGCCTCACTGCTCCCCCAAAAAACTTCTATTGTCATCAGTCGTAGTCCTTGGAAGCCCTTGACAAGCAGTTAGATGATTTTGCCTTGAAACTCATTTGCGTCTCAACACCTGCAGTGCAGGATGAAGGAGAGCCTGGCAGCAGTGGGCGTCTGCCAGTTTCATCTTTAGTCTCCCCCGCAGCCCCTGAAGGGGACCTGAGATCTTTAGAGAACTGGCTGCTCCACTCCTTCCTTCCCCCAACCCCAAGCCAGGACATTTCTAGTGATGGTGGCGGCTGGGGAAAGGGTCTCTGTGGAACCCAGCGGACACCAGTGGGAACCACGATGCTGGTGCAGCCTTTCCCACCGGGTTCTCTGTGAGGGCAGCAGCTTGCCAGGACCCTGCGTCCCATAGCATTCAACGCCCCCCGCCCCCTCCCAGACTCACCTACACAAAGCTACCAGCAAGAAAATTGTGAGTTCCAAACAAAACTGGTAACTTCTGCAACCACCTGAGGCTTTCTGAAAATGCACAGGTTAAGTGATAAAACACCAATGCCCCCTGGAAATCACTCACAGAGAAAGGCTACCTTGGAGAATCAGAGCCCTGGGCGAGGGGTGCCGAAACCCGTAGGAAACCTCCAACCTTCTTCAAGTCCTGTCCTCCCCACCTCCTCTGCTCCGGGCTGTCCCAGGCAGCCTGTGGCAAGTGCCCAGTGAGGACAACGTATGCTGTGCACATAGCAGATGCACAAGAAATACCTGTGCACCAAATGCCCCCCATGCCGCATAATCAAATCACTGTGCTTGGGGCAATTAATTACTGAAAATTGTCATTGTTGGGCTTGAGGACATCTGACACCGAGAAAAGCTGGTTCTAAAATATCTTGGGGTCGGGGGGGCACCTGGCTGACTCAATCCGTAGAGCATGCGACTCTTGATCTCAGGGCTGTAAGTTTGAGCCCCACAGTGGGTATAGAGATTACTTAAAAATAAAATCTTAAAAAAAAAAAAATAAAGTATCTCTGGGGACAAAAATCAAAAGCCCACCAAGTCCTGCATTGATTGTTTAATAGTTTGGCTCTTTACTTTTCTGTGAGACTCAGTCAGAGGTGGGGTCATGAACATGTAGGTGCACATGTACACACATGCACGCACACGCACACACCCTGCTCCCCAAATAGTATAAGAGGATTCATCTGAAATCAACCCTATTTTGCAGAGGTTGCCACTTGTACCAAAAAACACATCCCTGCGTATTGAAAGTAGTAGCATTTCCTCCTTGAAATGCATGCCATTTTAAATGTAAATTCATATTTCAAAAATGGAGGGAGAGTTTATATTCTAGAGCATCCTAAGCCCTGAGAAATGCTCTAACTCACAATAATCAGAACATGCGTACCTCATGGAAAAAGTGAATCTCTAATTCTAAAGAACGAAGTCTGATTGCTTTTACCAGAGGTGTGATAGCCAACCACTTCATTCAAGGGTTGGCATGGTTAGAATATTTTTACTCACTTCAAAGGCTAGAGAAACCAAATATATTTTTTTAGGAAAGAAATGAAAAATATAGGAAATAAGGTACAATACCTCATAAATGACACCCTAATAAAGTTCTGCCTGAAAAGAGTTTAAATAACACATTAATGAGATCTATTACACTTATTTCATAACTAAGGAATGAAACTGAATTAGGAGTAAGAAATTAGGATAAGATTAAAAGATTTTAATTAAAGAGAGAGGACACATGATTTCAATGTTAAAATATCGAAACAATCTATAATCAAACCAACCCACTCCCAGAAGCTTAACTTTTGCACGGCATTTGTCCATAAACTAGGGCTAAGCAAAAATAAAATTAGTAAGTACATGTGGAATGTCTTATTATGTGATACCCACTCCTTTATAAAAGGAAAAGCTTCTGTTTGATACCAAGGACAAAATGTTGAATGAGTGGACACCGCTTTGGGTGCCCTATTTTGTGCCTACATACATACGCGCTAGGGGCACACACGTGGGCGTATGTAGACCACAGTTCACTTCCGGTGGGGGAGGGGGAACACTAGGGTGCGGGGGCTCCAGGCTTAACACGCGGAGAGGACTTAAATATTAAACTGACGTGGAAATTACCTACATACAAAAAGGGAAATTTTAAAGTGAAAATTCTTTGGGAATCTTGAAACTCAATGCACAAACAGCTAACGTGGAAGCAAACTCAGTACATTCACAATACGATTCCAGGGAATTCCATAAACGTCCACAATGGGGTCCACACCCGGATCCAAACTCCCTCTGACTTTTTAATATGTACCATTAGCCAGTTTCCTATTGATGCCAAGGACATCAATGTCTTACCGTATATGATTTTTTTTTTTATAGATTTTATTTATTTATTTGACAGAGAGAGACACAGCGAGAGAGGGAACACAAGCAGGGGGAGTGGGAGAGGGAGAAGCAGGCTTCCCGCGGAGCAGGGAGCCCGATGCGGGGCTCGATCCCGGAACCCCGGGATCAGGACCCGAGCCGAAGGCAGGCGCTTAACGACTGAGCCACCCAGGCGCCCCGCATATATGATTTTTTTCAGCGAGCAGAAGCCCAGATTCTGTGGTAGATCTCCACATGAATTTGTAACTCTAGTGATTACTGAGAGAACCACCTTGTTCAGCAATAAGCTGAGGTAACCGGGTTTTCCTCTCATCCTGAACTGGTTCAAGTTTTCTCGCCACAGAAGCCTCGACAAGAATGAGGGACAACAGCAATTACTGCTTCAGGCTGTACAGCTGAGCTAATTTGGTTGTATTCACCAGCTTGTACTGTCACACCATTGCTGGAAGGAACTCTCATAGGACAATCTGCCAAAAGACAGCGATTTTCAAACACTGTGCAAATTATTTATTCATGTTGCAGAAAAATCTCCTAGTACTTCTTTATGATGTGTAATCTCTGGCTTTCTGAATAAAGAACATTTAGAGCATTTTTGAATAGGCAACCCCTCCAGAAACACGCGTTTACATAAAACAATACTCATCTGGATCATACATGCATGAAGGAACTGAATTATCTTAGACTTGAAATTCTAGACATCACAAAGTTTATGTGTTGGCAATACTAGAGATTGCGACAAAAAATAACCATGATAGGTGCTATCAAAAATGCCAGCTCAATGTGAAGGCATTTACAATTCCAGAGACTCCTCTCCTATACTCAGATATACTAGATTTGTATGCAGTACAACACGATACTTTCAAATATTTATAAAAAGTAATGTGAGGGGAGCCTGGGTGGCTCAGTCAGTGAAGCATCCAACTCTTGATTTTGGCTCAGGTCGTGATCTCAGAATCATGGGATCAGGCCTCACGTCAGGCTCCACACTCAGCATGGAGTCTCCTGGTCCCTCCCCCTCTGCTCCTCCCCCTGCTCTCTCTCTCTCTCAAATAAATAAACAAACAAATAAAATCTTTAAAAAGTACTGTGAGTCTATTAAAATAATTTGTAAGAAAAATTACTTTTTTTTTCTTCTATTACTTAACCAAAAGGTAGGCCTAAAATTTGTCCAGGATGTGTGTCCATTTACAGTAACTTACATTTACAGGAATTAACCCAAACAAAGAGGAGAGTTAATTCTACTAAAAACCAGTCACTGAACATAAACATTAAATGTGACATCAATTTAGAAATCAACACAGAAAGTAAAATAACTTAATCCCAGTGTCTGCAAATGTAATGACTAATCAAGGGATGAAACTTCTTCCTAGCACTAACTTCTAGGAGAATTATATGTGTATATTTGTGTGTGTGTGTGTGTGTGTGTGTGTGTGTGTGTGTGTGGCTTCATTTGAACACCAAGTGGAACAGCATGTCCTGTTATACAGGTAACTACTGTTATATTTAAGAACATGGACTTCACAGCCAGCCCCAGCGTCCAGCTCCAGCATTTAATGCTCTGTAACTGCCGGCAAATTACCTAACCCTCCCCCCATTTCCACATCTGAAGAATAGGGATAATAATGGCGCTTACTCATTAAGGGCTATTAAGAAAATGAAATGAGTTAACACATCAAGTGCGTAAGATGGTGCCTAGCATATAGGCAATAGCTTGGCTATTTTGATTGCTACTGAAGGGTCTGGACTTCCAGAACCTTCTTCCATGGTTCAACACCTGGGCTTGCTCCTGCCACAGCCCAAGCTCCAGCTCTTGCCAAAGGCTCTGTTCTCCACCAAAACACCTCTGTTACTTAGAACAGTGCTCTTTGTCAACGTTGTCATCCAGGACAACAGGCAGAATGGGTGCTAAAATCTTGGGGGTATCACTTTTTATCTGTGTAATATGTGCGCAGGGGTCTTCTGATGATCCAAAGAAGTAATACCAAGGGTTGGGCACAGATGCTCTCCATCCGTATAATGGCATCCTTCTACTCTGTGCACAGAGTCCAATGTGACTGAACATTCTACTTTAGAACTGTTTCAAAATAAGGAACATGGAAATCAATTTCCGTCGAGATTTTCAACCTGCTCAAATACGTAACAAGAAAGTGTTCTATTTTTTGTACTAAAATTTTGAGTGTTGTATATTCTAGCTCTTCCTCCATGAAGAGTTCACCTGAATCGATTAAAAATGGGTTCCTTTTGGGGCGCCTGGGTGGCTCAGACGGTTAAGCGTCTGCCTTCAGCTCGGCTCATGGTCCCGGGGTCCTGGGATCGAGCCCCGCGTCCTGCTCCTGGCTCGGCGGGGAGCCTGCTTCTCCCTCTGCCTCTGCCTCTTCCCCTGCTCATGCTCTCTCTCTATCTCTGTGTCTCAAATGAATAGGTAAAATCTTAAAAAAAAAAAAAAAAATAGGTTCCTTTTCTGTGCCATCTTTAAAAGGAAACAAAATGTAATCGAGTGATGGCATTGGTACTATCCTTCCCCAATTTCCATTACCTTTCATTTGGTTTTAATAACCATTCTTTCCACTGCTATTGTCAACAATGCTATAGAGTATATGCAGTTAGAGTCAAAGCACGTTAAAAGAAACTTAGCAGATTTGTAAGAATTCTATCACCTGTCTAGACAGAGATAGACATGGTCCCTATAAAGTGGAAACCAAACAGCAGGGCAATTTAAAATTATAAACTGAAAATGGAATTTTTAATGCAGAAAAATCTAAGTTGACTTGTACAGTTAGTAGCCACATATTCTGCAAGCTATAGGCCCTGCTATGGCCTGGCCTGTAAATGCCGCCCCACCACAGGTCAGAATGAGTCACAGGACACTGAATCCTAGGACCCATGCTCTCCTTCTCCGGCTCTTGACCTGGGGTAGGAGCTCATGACATTATCATCCTCTTAATTGCCCTTTTAGGTGTGAGATTTTAATTGTGGCACCCAGGACTCAAACAGGTCAGAGAAGAAACACGATGTATTTTTTTCTCACCTGTCCAGAACGAGGTCTGGAGCAAAGATGAGCTTGCCCGGGTGGTCAATGGAGCGCCACATCAGCCCCACCATCAGCACCTCCATCCAGCAGCTCTCCA
The DNA here is from genome assembly GCF_054177405.1 of Leptonychotes weddellii. Taxonomy (NCBI): domain Eukaryota; kingdom Metazoa; phylum Chordata; class Mammalia; order Carnivora; family Phocidae; genus Leptonychotes; species Leptonychotes weddellii. Next base: position 32,561,112 of record NC_138377.1, on the reverse strand, counting down.
AGAGGCGCACTTGGTCGTAGAGACTGAGCTCCACAAAGCCTAGGGAAAGCAAGAGGCCGTGAGACATATCCACTCTGCTCCTCAACTCCCTGTTTCTGTGAAAACAGAAGAGCAAGTTTTAACAAGCTATGAAAACACAAGCAATATAGGGAAACACTCAATATTTTAAAGATGCGGTTAAATGCTGACCTAAGGAAGGAAATTTTGAACTCAGAGTACGTAACTCACAATGTCCAGCCTTGGATGCCTTCTAGAGATGACCATATTCCTTTTAAGGTTTGTAAAGGACTATTAACTTGGGCTTACAGCTCCCCAGACAAATGCTAGGGAAGAACAGAAAGCTAACAGATCATTTTTAGTCATATTTTAAAAATTCCTCTGCACTGCTGAGAAAGATAATAGTCGGCTGCCAGCCAGAGGCTGCCTGTCTGGCCCAGTTCACAAGAGGGGCTGGGAGGGGTGGAGGGATGGAAGGGGGGTGCTGGGAGTCCGGGACATGCAGAGAGAACAGCACCAGCCCCCTGCAGAAAGTCAAGGCTTCAAATGAAAGATATCTCCGATTGCTTAAAATTTCAGTGTTAGAATCATTCTTCTGAGTAGGAGCGCTGTCTCTAGGCTCTTCTATCCTGAAAAGCAAATGTAACAATCGAAGCAGGTCCCAATAGCCTGATAACCTAACAGCATGGATTGGTCCAAAAATCAGAAAGAAACAGGTAATCTCTAGGGAGGTGAGCACTTTAAAAGCAAAGCAGAGATCACTGGTGCTTCCTCCACAAACCATGATAAAAAGAGAAGGCAGCGTAATATAAAAACTAACCAAACACATGGCCCAAGAGTGCAGTGGACTCCGGTTACGATCCCAGCTCAGCCCCATCCTAGCTAGTTACTCAGTCTCCTTTTAAGTCGATTATCTTACAGAAAAAATGGGAGTAACAGGGCCTACCCTCTGACAAGGCCCTGCAGGCAGCCTCTCTCAGCATCCTCATTTTACAGATGAGGAGACCACGGCACAGGAAGCACATGAGTGTGAGCAATATAATGCCGACATGCACAAAGGAGAACTGAATGGAGGGAGTCACAAAGGGAAAGATGGCTCAGTCCTTCTCCAAAGTCACACCCTGTCCTAACACTGTATGCGTTCCGATCTCCCTTGCAGTTACAGACAATAAGCCTGCCCACAGGAGATTAGGCTTCTTATATTTGCAGCTATCCAACAAGGTCAAGGCTAGGTGATATTTTACTTTTTCTTTTTTTAATTTTGGAAAATGACTACCTGCCGAGAGAGGAAAGAAAATCACACCTTTAGACGAAGCCTAAATTTTCTGAAAATTTGTTTAAAACACCAGGCTTAATGAAGGACTAATGCAGCTCAAGAATTCAGTTTTGTTATGGCACAAAGAAGCTGCACGGCCTTCAATGATCATTAATTTCACCACCACTCCCCACATGGCGTCCTGAACACCAGTGTTTGGCATACGTGCAGCGCAACAGCTAGAGGAAGACGCCTCAGTATTGTCTCCTATGAAAAGAGCAGAGAAAATAACATGATTCTGGCTAAGGTGAAGATCTAGACTATCAAAACAAAACTAGAAACCAGAAGATCCACAGGAAGCTCAGAAGGAATGGGCCCAAGCCAATGAATGACCCAAGAAATACTATTACACCAGGCCTGGGGTCCCACAGCTCTTCACCCCCAACTCCTCCTCACCCAGCTTCTCAGCAGTTTCCAGGCTTTATACTTCGTCTAAAGCGGTTGCGGCCTCCAGGCCATGGGAACTGTCCCTAGGGGTTTAGAACCTGGAGAGAGACCTCATTCTTAGATGACCGTAAATATGCACATGAAGGAACCCTTTCAGGAGGATGGGTTGCTTGCCATTCTGTGTTAGAATTCTAGATTCACTGTCACAGAAACACCGATTCAAATGATAACGAGGTGGTAATTTTAGCACAATGCAGTATTTCAGGTATATATTACAAACTGGCCTGACCCTAGAATTTCTTGCCTAAATGGTCACTTTGGGCCCACTTCTAGAGTCTGGGTGGGTTTTTTTCTTGGGTCTACCCTCTCAGACCACATCTCAGCATGAGAGGTGTCCAACAGGCTCGTGTGCATAGAAGATGTGGCCACAGAGGATAGGGTGTGGACAAGGCCCTGTGGGATGGTTCTGGGGTGGGAAAAGAAGAGAGGTAGCCATGGAAGGAGTCTCACCAAATACCATTCTTCTTGCACTACCGTGTCCAGTAGAGAACTCAGAAGAGTCCAAGAACTCTAAATTGAAGCCAGACCTTCTAAGACATGCTAAAGGCATACATGTCAAGATAGTAAGAAAGAACATATCTCATTTAAAGATTATAAATCAAGCTGTCAAATTGTTACACAACCAGACATCATTTGTGGACCTCCATTTTGTACTCTTGCCCTATAAATGTTAGGGGCAGGCCTTTCTACCATAAATGAAAAGCTAAGATCCAGAAAGCTCTACCTGGAATTTTCTTGGCCCAGCCAATCATGTGCACCAGCTCCTTGTCGGCCAGCTTGGTCAGGGACATCATCATGGAGGCCTCGGTGAAGGGCGTGCTGGGGCGGCTCACGAGCACGTGGGGCGGCTCCGCCTCCAGTAGCGTGAGCACCAGCTGCTCCGGGCTCAGGGCACTCAGCAGCAGCTCCTTCACTCGGGTCACGGGTCCACCATTTTTTGTGGCTTTGCTCAGGCAGTGCAGCTGCTCATCCGAACTTTTCTGCCTTCGCATAGCACGGTACCCACACCTTTCTCTCCGGGAGCCTAAACCAGAGAGATGATAACACAGTACTTCCCCGTGGCTTCCCCAGCCCAGCATTCAAGTTCCCTGAGCCTCCAGGGCAAGAGTGAGGTAATGACCTGAGTCTATCCTCACAGTGTATCTGCCAACAGAAGCCCAACTTATTTCCTGGAACCTGTGGGGCAAGTACCAAAGATTATTACATTTGCGTCTATTTTAACAAAATCAAAATATGACTTTTTAGGGACAGTAGCCCAAATGAACTTAGGACTCCATTTCAAGATTACCTATGGATACTAAATCTATTTTCTTTTAAAGAGTGCTGACATACCTCGGTTTCCAAACCACAGAATTAGGAATTTTCTTCAGACAAAACATGGGGAAAAGTTAGGAACCGAACATTGATATTTACAAATAGTTATCAAATAACATACTCTTAAAATATATTCTTAAAATGTTTATGTGCATGTATGTGTGTTTACACACAGACATATGTATTCTTTTTACATATTTGTACAAATAAATACATTTCAGGCAATAATTTTTTTAAAAATCTGAAAAATATAGAAGAGTACAAATTTTGGCATAAATTCTTTTAGTTTTAATGCTTTTTACTTTTCCATATTTCATATGTGAAATTTGGATCACAGTATATATACACTATTTTTAACTTTTTTATTTTTATTAAAAATGTATCATCATACAATTTAAAAATCTATGCAGCATTCTGTTTTATGAAGATAGCATCACTTTATCTAGTGTCCCCTGTCAATGGAAATCTAGGTTAGTCCTAATTTCTTTGCTAGTATTCATAGTACAGTGAAAATGCATCTTTGTACACACATCTAATTCATTCCCTAAAATAAACTCAAGAAGTCAAGTTGCTGAACCAAGGCATATACACACTTAAAATTTTGATACATATTAATAGGTTACCCTCTAAAACTATTTTAAAATTTATAATACAAACAATACTTTAAGGGGCTTCTTATTTTCTCATAACACCATTGGGCAATAAAAGTCATTTCTAATCTTTGCTAATCTGACAAGTGACTAAACAAAATCATTTTACTTTGTATTCTTTTAATTAGTAGCAAGGTTGACTAATATAATTGCCATACTTTGTATTTCTTTTACTTGTATATCTCCTGTTTCTTTCTTTTGCCCTTTTCCTGCCTAATAACCTATAAGGTTTATCTAGTAACTATAGATAACTTTTATTATGTGCCGTATTTGTCTTATTATATATCTTTTAACTTTACTCATGGTATCTATTGTCCTAAGAGAGTTTAGTACACAGTCAAACCTGTCTTTTGTTTCACATCAAGATTATACAAATATTTTCTTTTATCTTCTTTAAGCACTTTTGTGGTTCAAATCTATTTGGAATTTTACGTGTGTTTGTATCATGTCATATTAATATTTCATGTTATGTTCTTCAAATGGATGAATAATTTTCCCAGTAGCATTTATTGCACAAGCTTTTCCCACTGATTTTTATACAATGCCTTGTCATTTAATAAATATATATAAAAGTATCTTCTTGGGGCGCCTGGGTGGCTCAGTCGTTAAGCGTCTGCCTTCGGCTCAGGTCAGGATCCCAGGGTCCTGGGATCGAGCCCCACATCGGGCTCCCTGCTCAGCGGGAGGCCTGCTTCTCCCTCTCCCACTCCCCCTGCTTGTGTTCCCTCTCTCGCTGTGTCTCTGTCAAATAAATAAATAAAATCTTAAAAAAAAAAAAAAAGTATCTTCTTCTGGGGGCACCTGGGTGGCTCAGCCAGTTAAGTGTCCAACTCTTGATCTCAGCTCAGGTCTTGATCTCAGGGTGGTGAGTTCAAACTCTGTGTTGAAAAAGTATCTTCTTCTGGATTTTCTCTTCTGTTTCATATATATACACGTGTGTGTATGTGTGTGTGTATATGTATATGGAGTGTGTGTGTATACACTTTTTTTTTTTTTAACTCCTGTGCTGGTATCAATATGTTTTAGTTACTGTAGGTTTATGGGTCAGAAACACAATGGGATAATGTCTTTAAGATGGTGTGGTGAGGGAGAAACCTTTAATTTACAATTATATTCCCAGCTGAACTATCATTCAAGAGGAGCATAAATTAAAGACATTTGAGTTAAGCAAAGATTAAAAAGATATATCACTCACAGCCCTTTTGAAATAACTACTGTGTTATTTGGAATGAAGAAAAATGAACCCAAGAGAAGCAATGAAATTCAATATGCAATGGCAAGAAAATAAATTGGTAAACATGAGAGGAAACCTAATAAATACAGAATGAATAAAATAATAATTAATTTTTGGAGGTACAGAAATAAAGTAAAACCAAATACTGGATAATAACAAGATGAGAGGTGAATAATTTTGGCTGGAACTTTCGAAGAATCTTTATTTGGAAAGAGAAATATCTATTAGAGAGAGTGGCATGAATTCTCAAATTAATCAAGAATGCATGCTAAAATAGAATTGTCACTAAAAGAATTGAAACAGAATGTATGACTTCCAAACTAGCAGAAGAGGTAAAATAAAACAAGAAAATGGGATCAATTCCAAAAAGGAAAAAAAGAAAATATATGATGAAATTGTTAAAATCCTAAAATAAGATGACAGAAATGAATTCAGATATCAGTGATCACAATAAACATAAATAGACTAAATTTATCAAGAGCAACTCGGAGATCACATTTTTTTAGCTAGACATTGACTAGTTGTAAGGGATACATCTCATACATAGAAAACTGAAAATAAAGGGATAGAAAAAGATTGTAGGCAAAAATTAACCAAATAAATCAGTTACGCTATCAATATCAGACAATATAAACTTTAAAGGGCATAAATCATTATTAAGACCTCATCAGATTATAAAAGGAAGATAAATAATTCTAAACCCATAAACATCAAAACAACAAAACAAGAAAACACAGCCTACAAACATAACAGTAAAAAGTGACTAAAAGAAAAAGATAAATTGACAAATACATTATTATAATGCATTTTTTTAAAGATTTTATTTATTTGATAGAGACATAGCGAGAGAGGGAACACAAGCAGGTGGAGTGGGAGTGGGAGAAGCAGGCTTCCTGCCGAGCAGGGAGCCTGATGTGGGACTCCATCCCAGGACCCTGGGATCATGACCTGAGCCGAAGGCAGATGCTTAACCGACTGAGCCACCCAGGTGCCGCTATAATGCATATTTTAATGTATCTTTCTCAGCAACTGACAGAGCAAACCATTGGGGGAAAAGGCAGAATACAGAACATTGGAATTGTACAATTCACAAGTTTGAGCTATAAAAACTCATGGAATTTGCAAAAATTATCACATACTAGTTTATGAATAAAATTTTAACAAAAATTGGTATCATATAGATCATATTCTTTGATCACAAAAAATAACAAAAATATATAACTTCCAAGGCCTTATAAAGTTTAGCACAAAAATATTTCTAAAGATCCCTTGGTTAAAGACAAAAATACAAAATGAAAATTAGGAAAGACATTAGTCAGGATGTCATTAACATGGGTACAACTTTTGTATGCATCCCCCCCCGCAAAAAAACCTAAAAGTTATATCTGCAAAATGCCTAGTTTCTATAGTCCCACCATTATGTTTGTTCACTAAATTCAGTTGTCCACATTTTAAAAAAGAAATATTAGTTAGGAGGTCTGATTACACTTAAATTACTAGCTCCCAAGAAAATTTATCTGAATTTCTTATCCTTGGCTTATCAAAGTAGAAGGAAGGGCTCTATCTATCTAGAGATAATTGAATCAAACTGCTTACTAAAAGAACTAAAAGCCTAAAATATAATTCACTTTATTAGTAATCAGAGAGCTATAGGTATTATTTAAGATCAGTTATACCCCCAGGGTCAAATGAAACAAAATGTTTGGTTTAAGAAAGCACCTTTCTGATCACACATCTCCTTTTTGTAGAGTATACGAGGAAAAAGAGTTTCCAAAACAGGTTTACATACAAAGAGAGAGGTTTTGAATCCATGCACTCAAACTTATTTGACCAACTTTCACTTACAAAGCCCTATATACTGGGCCCCGTACTGAGTCCTAGGGATTCTAAGATCAGCAACATAAAGCCCTTGGCAGGGAACTCACTGTTTTCTACCAAGGACATTTCTAGTGTCATGGCTTTCCCACTGTAATCTCTGCAGTCACCGGGTGTGCCTCTGAGCAAGCCTGATGAGGAACTCTACCAAACAGGAGCGCTCCATATTAGAAAGTGGTAAATCGCCCCGAGAAAAGGGGATGATGATAATGGGGATGACAATGACAACAACAATGGTCATAATGCTAAGTGACAACAATGAGAGCTAACACCTACTGGGGAAGCTTCTACGTGTCAGACACTGTGTATTGTATTTACATTATTTCATTCTGAAAACTGCCGTAGAGGACAGGTGCTCTTATCATCTCCATGATACAGAGGACTGAAAACAGGCTCAAGGGCGCTCAAAGAACCTGCCCAGGGTAGCAAAGCTAGAAAATAGTGAAGGCTGCGTATAAACTCAAGCAGCTGTCTGAATCCACAGCTGGTGCTTTTACTACTTTATACCACCTCCCTATCAAGTCCCTTTCATGTGTATATACAGCAGATGAATCAAGAGATGGCATCTGAAAGATGTGGATTTATTCTCCCAACACAGAGAAACAGACCGAACATGTGGCTATTCCGATTGTTCTCCTGGCTATTTATGTTTCAGCATATCCTTATAATGAAGACTTACCCTCAAGTTAGTCTGGGTGGTTATCTTCCCACCATTTAAACCCCCATATTAATATTTCCATAGAAAAGACAAGATTGGTGCAGAAGAAAAAGGTGATAACAGAAGAGACATGATTTCTTTTTTTCTTTTTTTTTTTTTTAAAGATTTTATTTATTTATTTGACAGAGAGAGACACAGCGAGAGAGGGACACAAGCAAGGGGAGTGGGAGAGGGAGAAGCAGGCTCCCGGCTGAGCAGGGAGCCCAATGCGGGACTCGATCTCAAGACCCTGGGACCATGACCTGAGCCGAAGGCAGATGCTTAACGACTGAGCCACCCAGGCGCCCCAAGAGACATAATTTCTAAAGCGGGGAGTGAAATGGTGTAGGAGGATCCAGGATGCAGATAGGTTCCTAATCTTCCAAGACTGGAGAGAAGGAAGACGATGGATGGAGGGTTTATTGAGAGGGCAGACAAGGAGAGTGCTGGGAAAGGAGGGAGGCATCATTAAGAAAATTCACTCCTGGGGTGCCTGGGTGGCTCAGTCCTTAAGGGTCTGCCTTCAGCTCAGGTCATGATCCCGGGGTCCTGGGATGGAGCCTCTCATCGGGCTCCCTGCTCGGCGGGAAGCCTGCTTCTCCCTCTCCCACTTCCCCTGCTTGTGTTCCCTCTCTCGCTGTCTCTCTCTCTCTGTGTCAAATAAATAAGTAAAAATCGTAAAAAGAAAAAAAGAAAAAAGAAAATTCACTCCTAATTGTCCTTCTCTTGATCAGTAAAGGGCTAAATACCCAAATGTTTGCATATCAACCCATCTCATTCCTTTTGCAATCTCCAAAGATAATAAAAATTTTTTTTTCGGGGCGCCTGGGTGGCTCAGTCGTTAAGCGTCTGCCTTCGGCTCAGGTCATGATCCAGGGTCCTGGGATCGAGCCCCGCATCGGGCTCCCTGCTCGGCGGGAAGCCTGCTTCTCCCTCTCCCACTCCCCCTGCTTGTGTTCCCTCTCTCCCTGTCTCTCTCTCTCTCAAATAAATAAAATCTTTAAAAAAAAAAAAAAAAATTTTTTTTCTTAGACAGCCCTACCCAATTTCTTTTTGGCCAAATTCAATGACCCTTTCTCTTGTTCTCTTTTCCATGAAATATTTTTTTCCAGTTTTATTGAGAAATAATTGCCATATATCACTGTGTAAGTTTAAGGTATAGAGCATAATGGTTTGGCTTACATATACTGTGAAGTGATTACTACAGTAAGTTCAGTTAGCATCCATCATCTCACATAGATAAATAAAGAGAGAAAGGAAAGAAAGAAATTTTTTCTTTCAGAACCCTTAGGATTTACTCTTAATAACTTTCATACATATACAGCAGTGTTAATTACAGTCATCATGCTGTACATTACATTGCTAGTATTTATTTATCTTGTAACTGGAAGTTTGTACCCTTGACCACTTTTCCCCAATTCCCTTTCCCCCCACACCCTGCCTCTGGTAACCACAAATCTGATATCTTTTTCTAGGACTTTGGGTTTTTTGTTTTGTTTTTGTTTTTTTAGATTCCACATGTAAGTGAGATCATACAGTATGTGTCTTTCTCTGACTTACTTCACTTAGCATAATACCCTCAAGGTCCATCCATGTTGTCATAGATGAAAGGATTTCTTTGTGTGTGTTTTTTAATGGCTGGATAATGTTCCATTTTTACACACACACACACACACCAACTTCTTTATCCATTCACCTGTCAATGGACACTTAGGTTGTTCCCATGCCTTGGCTATTATAAATAATGCTGCTAGGAACATGGGGGCGCAGATATCTTTCTGAGTGAGTGTCATGAAAGATTTTTTTAACTACATCTCTGTACTCTGCCTGGGCAAGACTGTACGGCATTAAAACTGCTCATAATTTATATGAGCTTTTCAAAGAGGGGGAGAGAAAGGAAGGAAAACGAAAATTTAGTACCAAACACTGTGCTAGGTCTTTACATCTTTTTTTCACATGCATTCCTCACAAAACTCCATGAAACAGATATCTTCTTTTCAGAGATAAGAAAACCGAGCGTCAGGGGCGCCTGGGTGGTTCAGTCATTAAGTGTCTGCCTTCAGCTCAGGTCATGATCCCGGGGTCCTGGGATCGAGCCCCACATCGGGCTCCTTGCTCAGCCAGGAGCCTGCTTCTCCCTCTCCCACTCCCCCTGCTTGTGTTCCCTCTCTAGCTGTCTCTCTGTGTCAAAAAAAAAAAAAAAAACTTATAAAAAATAAATAAAAAAGAAAACCAAGGGCCAGAAAGGTTAAGTTTGAGCATAGTCACAGTTCAAGAAGTAATGAGACAAAAAATGAGCTTCAGTCTTTGGAAGTCCTGTCCTCTTGTTCTTCCCGCCACATACACCGCCCCCTGCAGGCGGATTATGCAGGTGCTCCTGCCCTGGTCCCAAACCACCAGGGCTATGGCTAGCTGTCCAACAGAAAGTAGGACAATAAGAGCATTCTTATCCTAAGACTAAATTGTAAATCACTTTTTAAAAAATACACTCACCTTAAAATATTAACTTAAAATATGAAACATTGATTTGCAATCTTTTGTCAAAGGGCCAAGGCTTTCTCCTTCAGTACCTCCACCAATTAAATCACAAGTAACTTTTCTACATAGGCCACGTCCGTGATACACTGTCTCTGAATTTTCAATTTCACCTTCCTTAAAACAGAGCAAGAGCTTAGGCACTCATAAAGCAATCCAAATTCAGATTTTTTCTAGGGTTTATGACCCCTCCCCCCCAATCTCACTCATATCTAATTCCATAGCTACTAGTCCTTTACAGTTAATGCAAGCACTACACCCAACATGGGGCTTAACTCACAACCCCGAGATGAAGACTCGACTGAGCCAGCCAGGTGCCCCTCCTGTACAGTTTTATCCAAAGCTTTCACAGAAATGATTGTCTTTTCCTACTCATATTTCATATGCTTGCATAAATTCTAATTAAATTATATAATTTGACAGTTACAATGAGTGGAAACAGGTTTTGGAAGAAACCCACTGGTTACTGATAAAGGTATAACTGAAGGCGGGGGAGCAGAAATGCTCGAATGTTTTAGAGAGTAACCAGTACACACTGGTCATGGGTATTGGCAGGGTATTTTACAAAGAAAACAGAAAACATCAGTGATTCTAGAGGACTTCTGCTATACTACAATATAGCTGGATAAGATGTCTTATCTATTATATACATTTTTTAAAAAGGACAGAGAGGGGCGCCTGGGTGGCTCAGTCGTTAAGCGTCTGCCTTCGGCTCAGGTCATGATTCCAGGTCCTGGGATCGAGCCCCGCTCGGCGGGAAGCCTGCTTCTCTCTCTCCCACTCCCCCTGCTTGTGTTCCCTCTCTCGCTGTGGGTCTCTCTCTCTGTCAAATAAATAAATAAAATCTTAAAAAAAAAAAAAAAAAAGGACAGAGAATGTTCAAAAGGCAGAGCTCCTAAGAGACTGTCAGGGAAAAAAGAGACTCTTGTTTTAAATTTTTCAAATAGTTACAAAGAGATAAATTACAACTAACCACAGGCAAAATATTGACTAGCAGAGTAACAGGAAAAGTACAGGCAGAGCTAATGTGAGTGCGCATAAACCAGCAAGTGTGTACAAATGAATGAATCAAGTTAGCCAGGTGGAGAGAGCAGGATGTAGGCATTCTTGTCAGCTGTTACTCTAATGTGCCCATTTTTCTTTGTTTTTCATGGATGTATGCACCTATGTGTGGATACACACACACGTATGATATGAAGACATACCATCGTAACACAGAATCTATGTTCTATGTGCTTTCCATAGTTCTATCATGTTTCTGACTCCTCTACAGATCTTCTCTAGAAAGCTAATAGAGGATAGGCACGAGTCTTTCCCATAGCTATCCAAGTAACCCACCAGACAGTCTACTTTCTTGTCACAGCTTTCACTGTGAACATTTACCAGAACTTCCTCCTTAGACTTCTCAAGGCCTCAGGCTGATGGTCATCCAACCCAGTTGCGTACTTCAGTGGCTAGAGTTCTCAAATTCATGCAGCAGCCCATTGTGTTGTCAGACTACTTGAATCGTAGAAAGATCTTCCCTATATTGGGCCAAGATGTGCCTCCCATAACCCATTCCTGTTTACCTCAGCTCTGTCCTCCGCAGCTACAGGGAATAAGTCAGTGCCCCCTCCAGTGGGACAGAATACACATACTTGAAGATAATGACCAAGTCCTAAATCTCCTCTCACGCAGGCTACCTGTCCCCAGTCCCTCCGCCTGTCCTGACAGAGCTGTCAGCATGGCCCACACATGATGAAAGGGGAAGCGAAAACTCACCACACTTGACCATCCCCACTTCATAGCACTTCCGAAGTCGGCAGGCCTGGCAGCTTTTGCGCCGATTCTTATCTATCGTACACTGATTTGTAGCTGGGCAAATGTAATCATTATGTCCTACAGCAGAGGGAAAAAAAAAAAAGGCAGGCTATTGTTACAATATTTTGATTAAATATCTTCCCAGTCAACAACACTGATAATGCTACTCAGCTGAGAGGTAGGCGACATCTTCTTAATGACAGGTACGGGTACAAAGGCCAAAGTTCGGCCTCATCAGTGCCTTGTTGGTGAGTCAAGAAAACCTAGGAATATTTCCGTATCTTACTCTTTGACTAATAGGCTATTCTCCACATGTTCTTCGAATTCTCAAGAGATACATTAGAAATATTCTCCTTTGGACATGGAAAGTGAGACAGTCGCCTGAAATTGGTGCTGCAAATCACAGAATCTCCTCAAGAACAGGACTTGTGCATCAGGTCACCAAATTCAACCGCTTATATTCTTTCATGTATATCCCTCTTGGGAACTTAACATGATATTTTTATGGGAATTCATAGTCAAATAAGAGAATGAAACTAATCAATAAGAGGACCAAGAAATGAGCAACCTGAAGAACCAAAAGAACTGCCACTTGAGGCTGGTGGTGATTATTGTTCTCAATTCCCCACTGCCTCCCTCAGTGGGCAGAGTGTGCTTGCCCACCGACTGATGTTGAGGTTGGCCATGAAACTTATTTTAGCCAGTGGTATGTTAGTAGATGGAATACTCCAACAGTCTGGCTTGGCCTCTTGAGCTCCCAAGAGGAAAAAAAAAATGCCTCAGGTAGTCGCTGGCCCAAGGAGAATGTGGAAACACATGGCGCAGACCGGAACTCAACCCAGAGCTCAGAGCCGAGCCTTGAGAAGTAGAGCCACCCTCCCCGACCACCGGACCAAAAAACATGGTTCCACGATTGGGCCAAAATCAAGTTTTATAATTCTCTCCCACTTTAGGTAGATTCCAGTAACACTTGTTCAACCAAACACAAATTCAGTTGTTTGTGATTTTGCCACCATTCCCTGAGCTGGCCTGGGGTGGCAGCAAAGGTGTAGACTGCACAGTTCTAGAAATAGGAGGACAGCTTTCCCCAGAGATGCAAAAACCATTGTCCCGACATGGGGCTCAATCTCACAAACCTGAGATCGTGACCTGAACTGAAATCAAGAGTCAGATGCCAGCCACGTACAGGAAACCTGGAATGCCAACATTTCTGACATACCTACTGATTTCCAGATCCTTTATCATTTCATGTAATCCTATAACTTCCCTATAAAGAGCTAGGATTCCCATTTTTCCAAAGAAAACAAGTTAGCTCAGTTCAATAATCTCCTTAAGGTCATGGTTTTAGTTTTCCATGCTGCATAACAAATTTCTACAAACTTATAAGCTTAAAACCAAATGAATTTATTATCTCGTTTCCATGAGTCAAGAATCCAGGCACAGGGACGCCTGGGTGGCTCAGTTAAGCGTCTGCCTTCGGCTCAGGTCACGATCCCTGGGCCCTGGGATCAAGTCCCGCATCAGGGTCCTTGCTCAGCAGTCTGCTTCTCCCTCTTCCTCTACAGCTCCCCCTGCTTGTGCACTCTCTGACAAATAAATAAATAAAATCTTATATTTAAAAAAAAAAAAAATCCAGGCACAGCTTACTCTACTCAGTGTTTCAAAAGGCTGCAATCAAGGTGTTGGCTGGGCTGTGGTTTCATCGGAAGCTCAGGGTCTTCTTCCAAGCTCATACAAGAGGTTTGTAGAATCAGCTCCTTGCAGCTGTCAGACCAAGGTTCCCATTTTCTTGCTGGCCATCAGCCGGGCACTGCTGTCTACTCGTAGAGGAACCAGTTCCCCACCCAAAAGCAGTTCGCAGCATGATGCTTGCTTTCTTCCAGGCCAGGAGGGGCATTTCTCTGACTTCTAGTCTGTCTTCACTCCGCTAGGATGGAGTCTTACATAAGTATAGCATAATCATAAGACTCCCCCAATACCACTTGCCATATAAGATAACCCAACTGCTGAAGCAACTCTCATATTTACAGATTCCACACACACTCAAGAGTAGGGTGTAAAATATGAGGAATTCTTAATCTCAGGAAACAAACTGAGGGTTGCTAGAGTGGTGGGGGGTGGGAGGGATGGGGTGCCTGGGTAAGAGACATTGGGGAGGGTATGTGCTATGGTGAGCACTGTGAATTGTGTAAGACTGTTGAATCACAGATCTGTACCTCTGAAACAAATAATACATGTTAAAAAAAAAAAAGAAGATAGCAGGAGGGGAAGAATGAAGGGGGGGAAATCGGAGGGGGAGACAAACCATGAGAAACTATGGACTCTGAAAAACAAACTGAGGGTTCTGGGCGGGGGGAGGATGGGTTAGCCCAGTGATGGGTATTAAGGAGGGCACGTTCTGCATGGAGCACTGGGTGTTATACGCAAACAATGAATCATGGAACACATCAAAAATTAATGATGTAATGTATGGTGATTAAGATAATAAAATAAGTTAAAAAAATAAAAAAGTGTAGGGGGTAATATAAGGTATAACATTTTTTTTAAAAAGAATAGATAATTATCGTTACTGCTTTTATCCTCACTTATAATATTCAAAACTATATTTTAAAAGCCAAGATATATTTCCAATCAGAAACTTTCGATTGTCCTGTAGAACATAATGCTTTATGGCTAGAAGGTAAATGTAACCCCACAGTACTTTCCATTGCAATAGCAATCTTTTAAGGACCTTCTAAAAATTCAAAGGACAATACATGAATGTCATCCTTTTTGGTTTTATAAAGAGGTTTATAACAGTAAGGGACAAGAGGTTCATTTTTTTTCTCTTCTCAGTTTATTTTAAAAGGTCATTTTACTTAAAAAAATCAGAAAGCACAGTAATATGAACACACTAAATAAAAAATAGCCTAGAAAATGTCTTATGCAAGAAGGTCAGGGTAATTGAATTCACTTCTGACAAAAAAGAAAAAAGTCCTCCTCAAACTACACGAACTACCTTACATATTAAAATGGTTTTCTTGGAGTACCAGGGTGGCTCAATCAGTTAAGCATCTGACTCTTGATTTCAGTTCAGGTCACGATCTCAGGTTTGTGAGATTGAGCCCCATGTCGGGCTCTGTGCTCAGTGTGGAGTCTGCCTGGGGATTCTCTCTCTCCCTCTTTCTCTGCCCCCTCCCCCTAAAAAAAATTAATAAAATGGTTTTCTTGTTCCATGCAACAGTTGAGAAGCACACTATTCCATACTAATAGAACTCAGAAAAGTTCAAAGCAAAATTAAAAGCAAAATATGTACCTAATTCTTTAACATATAAAACTTTACAGGAAAATGTGCTTTTTATAATCTAAAACATAACAGATTATCTCTGTACTCTCTACAAATTGAGTGAGTCTGTCTGAACACCTGTTGTCATTTATATCCAACCACATGGTGGGGAGAGATAGCTCTGGACTTGGGATCAGAAGATCTGAGTTTCAGCTCAGTTCAGCCTCCCGGTCTTGGTCACTTCAAAGATAGAACAAGGTTTACTACCCGCACCCTCCCTGGCACGCTTCTCCCTCAACAGCAGTCAATGACCTTGCATCTTATTCCCTCAGGACATCCTTCATGACTTCAAGGCCAAATAAGTCCCAAGTAACGGAATATGTGCCTCCAAGGTAAGAATCTTCTACA
Organism: Leptonychotes weddellii; assembly: GCF_054177405.1. Classification (NCBI taxonomy): domain Eukaryota; kingdom Metazoa; phylum Chordata; class Mammalia; order Carnivora; family Phocidae; genus Leptonychotes; species Leptonychotes weddellii. Next base: position 32,545,575 of record NC_138377.1, on the reverse strand, counting down.
TAGGGACGCCTGGGTGGCTCAGTTGGTTAAGCGTCTGACTTTGGCTCGGGTCATGATCCCAGGGTCCTGGGATCGAGTCCCGCATCGGGTTCCCTGCTCAGTGGGGAGCCTGCTTCTCCCTCTGCCTGCCACTCCCCCTGCTTGTGCTCTGTCTGTCAAATAAAATCCTAAAAAAAAAAAAGAATCTTCTACGTAACCTACCAACTGTCGGAGCTTCCCATTTAAAGCTCAGCCTCTAAAGCCGTAAAAAGCAAAGCGTTAAAGATCCGTGAGTAGCACTCAAATAGATTTTAACTCTCAAAGGACAATGATAAAAGGTTATTATGATTACCAGTATGAAAGTAAATAGAATAGTATTACTGCTATATATGGAAATAAAATGAATAGCCCAAAAGAATGAAATTTACAGAAATACCCGGGAGAAATGTACCAGGTATATATATTAATTTTTTTTTAAGATTTTATTTATTTATTTGACAGAGAGAGACACAGTGAGACAGGGAACACAAGCAGGTGGAGTGGGAGAGGGAGAAGCAGGCCTCCTGCTGAGCAGGGAGCCCGATGCGGGGCTCAATCCCAGGACCCTGGTATCATGACCCAAGCCGAAGGCAGACGCTTAACGACTGGGCCACCCAAGTGCCCCAGATATATATATTCTTAAAAAACTAACAAAACTGTATAAGAGATAGGAAATGCCTAAATAACTGGAGACATAACGTGTTCTTGATGAGAAGACTATTACAAAGATTGCTTACAAAATAATTCTTAGGTTTAACAAAATCTCCACTTTTTTTTAACATTAAGGATAGGAGGCCACTTAATAAAATTACTCCAATGTTCCTATGAATAAACAAAAGAAAATAGCCAGGATGCTTTTAAAATAGGAGGTATATATATTGGTGTGTATTAAAATGTGTTACAAAATAATAATAGTAAAAGTAAAAAATAAAACTAAAATAGTTAAAATAATGTGGTACTTATAAGAATGAAGAACTAGGTCAACAGAACAGAATAAAACAGTATATATAAGTATTTAATATATTATAGAAAAAAAGGTTAATGAACACATGAAAAGATGCTCAAAAAGATCAGTAATCAGGGAAACTCAAACAACAACGAGACACAATTATATACCCAATAGAATATCTAAAATTAAAAAGGCTGACGATATCAAGGATTTTTACAAGGATGTAGAGCAACTGGAAGTCTCATATGTTATTGTTGAGAATACAACATGGTTCAACTACTTTGGAAACAGTTTGCTGGTTTCTTATAAAATTAAACATATGCTTATCCTACAACCAGCAATTTTACTCCTAGGCATTTCCCCAAGAGAAACGAAAATATAGGTCTACAGAGAGGGATATGCGTGAACACTCATAGAAGTTTTATTCAAAATAGCACAAAGTTGGAAACACTCCAAATGAATAAACTATGGTACATCTATATATTGGAATAATACCCAGTAACAAAAAGAAATGAACCACTGGTACATACAACAACATGGATAAATCTTAAAAGCATCATAATAAGTGAAAGAGGCAACACACAGATGGTTACATACTTTATGATTCAATTCTATGATATTCTAGCAAAAGGCAAAACTATAGGGAAAGAAAATAGATCAACGGCTACCAGGCCTTGGGAGGTTGGGGGGAAATTGGCTGCAATGGGCCTGCAGGAACTTTTTGGGCTGATGGTAATAGTCCAGATCTTAATTATGGTGGTAGTTAAATGGCTACATGCATTTTCAAAATTCATAAAACTATACAATCAAGGACTCTGAAAAACAAACTGAGGGTTCTAGAGGGGAGGGGGGTGGGAGGATGGGTTGGCCTGGTGGTGGGTGTTGAGGAGGGCACGTTCTGCATGGAGCACTGGGTGTTGTGCACGAACAATGAATCATGGAACACTTCATCTAGAACTAATGATGTAATGTATGGGGATTAACATAAGAATAAAACAAACAAACAAACAAAAAACTATACAATCAAAATAGAGGAATTTTACTATATGTAAATTATATCTCAAATTCAACTAAAAAAATAAGCTTCCCTATTTTAAAAAAAGTCAATGAAAATGAATAGATTTAATAAAACAATGTGGAGAAAATTGACTAAGATAAAAACATTTAATTTTTTCCTTTTTAGTTTTATTTTATTGAAGTGTAATTAACATACAATGTTATATTAGCTTCGGGTGTATAACTTTTTTTTTTTTTTTTAACCAGAAGATGGGTTTATTTGGGAATAAAAGAGAATTACAATCCAGGACAAACAAGCTGTGGTAAAACCATAGGCAAATCTGGGAAACAAAAGCTCAGGTGTATAACATGTTGATTCAACAATTGTATACATTACTCAGTGCACACCATGTAAGTGTAGTCCTCATCTGTCACCCTACGATGTTTTTACAATATCATTGATTATATTCCATATGCTGTACTTTTTATCTCTGTGACTTATTTATTTTATAACTGAAGTTTGTATCCCTTAATCCCCTTTATTTCACCCATCCCCCACCACACACCCTTCTGGTAACCACTGGTTTGTTCTCTGTATTTGAAAGTCTGTTTGGGGGGGGAGGGGTTGTGTTTTGCTCATGTGCTTTATTTTTAGATCCTATATGTAAGTGAAATCATATGGTATTGGGATGCCTGGGTGGCTCAGTCGGTTAAGCATCTGCCTTCAGCTCAGGTCATGATCCCAGGGTCTTGGGATCGAGTCCCGCATCAGGGTCCTTGCTCAGCGGGGAGCCTGCTTCTCCCTATGCCTCCTGCTCTCCCTGCTGGTGCTCACACTCTCTCTTGCTGACAAATAAATAAAATCTTAAAAAAAAAAAAAAAAGGGGGGGGCGCCTGGGTGGCTCAGTTGGTTAAGCGACTGCCTTCGGCTCAGGTCATGATCCTGGAGTCCCAGGATCGAGTCCTGCATCGGGCTCCCTGCTCAGCAGGGGGTCTGCTTCTCCCTCTGCCCTCTTCCCTCTCATGCTCTCTCTCATTCTCTCTCTCTCAAATAAATAAATAAAATCTTTAAAAAAAAAAAAAAAAGAAATCACATGGTATTTGTCTTTCTAGGTCTTAGTTCACTTAGCATTATACCTTCTAAGTCCATCCATGTTGCTGCAAATGGCAAGATCTCATCCTTTTTATGGCTGAGTAATATTTCATTGTATGTGTAACTTCTTTATCCATTCATCTATTGATGGACACCCAGATTGTTACCGTATCTTGACTATTGTAAATAATGCTGCAATAAACACAGCAGTGCATATCTCTTTTTGAATGAGTGTTTTTGTTCTCTCTGGATAAATATCCAGGAGTGGAATTATTAGATCATATGACAATCCTATTTTTAATGTTTTGAGGAACCTCCATACTGTTTTCCACAGCGGCTGCACCAATTTACATTCCCACCAATAGTACATGAGAGTTCCCTTTCTCCACATCCTCACCAACACTTGTTGTTTCTTGTGGGTTTTATTTTAGCCATTCTGACTGGTGTGAGGTGATATCTCACTGTGGTTTTGATTTGCATTTCCCTGATGATTAGTGATATTGAGCATCTTTTTACATGTCTGTTGACCATCTGTATGTCTTCTTTGGAAAAATGTCTATTCAGGTCCTCTGCCCATTTTCCAATTGGATTACTATTAATTTTTGGTGTTGAGTTGTAGAAGTTCTTTATAGATTTTGGATACTAACCCCTTAATGGATATATCATTGCAAATACCTTCTCCCATTCAGCAGACTGACTTTTTGTTTTGTTGATGGTTTCCTTCACTGGGCAAAAGCTTATTATTTGGGTGTAGTCCCAACAGTTCATTTTTGCTTTTGTTTCCCTTGCCTCAGGAGACATACCTAGAAAAATGTTGCGAAGGCTGATGTCAGAGATATTACTGCCTACGCTTTCTTCTAGGAGTTTTATGGTTTTATGTCTCACATTTTAGGTCTTTAATCCATTTTGAGTTTATTTTTGTATATGGTATAAGAAAATGGTCTAGTTTCTGGGGCGCCTGAGTGGCTCAGTCGTTAAGCGTCTGCCTTCGGCTCAGGTCATGATCCCAGGGTCCTGGGATCGAGTCCCACATCGGGCTCCCTGCTCACCAGGAAGCCTGCTTCTCCCTCTCCCACTCCCTCTGCTTGTGTTCCCTCTTTCGCTGTGTCTCTCTCCGTCAAATAAATAAATAAAATCTTTAAAAAAAAAAATGGTCTAGTTTCATCCTTTGCATGTAGCTGCCCAGTTTTCCCAGCACCATTTATTGAGGAGGCTGTTTTTCCCCATTATACATTCTTGCCACTTTTGTTGATGATTCATTGACCATATAATCATGGTTTATTTCTGGGCTCTCTATTCTGTTCCATCAGTCTATGCGTCTGTTTTTGTGCCAGTACCATACTGTTTTGATTACTATAGCTAGGTAGTATATCTTGAAATCTGGGATTGTGGTACCTCCAGCTTTGGTCTTTCTCAAGATTGCTTTCGTTAGGGCGCCTGGGTGGCTCAGTTGGTTGGGCGACTGCCTTCGGTTCAGGTCATGATCCTGGAGTCCCAGGATCGAGTCCCGCATCGGGCTCCCTGCTCTGCAGGTAGTCTGCTCCTCCCTCTGACCCTCCCCCCTCTCATGTGCTCTCTCTCTCTCATTCTCTCTCAAATAAATAAATAAAATCTTTAAAAAAAAAGATTGCTTTCGTTACTCAGGGTCTTTCATACCAATTTCAGTATTATTTGTTCTAGCTCTGTGAAAGATGCTGTTGGTATTTTGATAGGGAATCCAATGAATCCATAGATTACTTTGGGTAGTATGGACACTATCAGTATTTGTTCTTTCAATCCATGAGCATGGGATATCTTTCCATTTGCTTATGTCATCTTCAATTTCTTTCATCAGTGTATTATAGTTTTCAGAGTACAAGTCTTTCATCTCCTTGGTTAAATTTATTCCTTGGTATTTTATTATTTCTTGGTGCAATTGTAAATGGGATGGTTTTCTTCATTTCTTTCTGCTACTTCATTATTAGTGTATAGAAATGCAACAGATTTCCATACATTAATTTTGTATCCTGCAACTTTACTTAATTCACTTATCTACTGGTTTTTGGTGGAGTCTTTAGGGTTTTCTACATATAATATCATGTCATCCACAAATAGTGAAAGTTTTACTTTTTCCTTACAAAATTGGATGCCTTTTATTTGTTGTTTTGTGTGATTGCTGTGGCTAGAACTTCCAGCACTATGTTGAATAAAAGTGGTGAGAGTGGACATCCTTGTCTTGTTCCTGATCTTAAAGGAAAAGCTCTCAGTTTTTCACCATTGAGTACGATGTTAGCTTTGGGTTTTTCATATATGGCTTTTATTATGTTGAGATATCCTCTGTCTAAACCTCCTTTGTTGAGAGTTTTTATTATGAATAATGATAATATGATAAATACATTTCATTCTTACTTCATTCAATATACAGAAAGAATTGGGTGGCCATTTTCAGTTACTGCAACATATTTTATATCAGAGGATGCCAAAAATATGAAGAGTTAATTGCTTACATAGTAAGCAATTGTAAAAGCACTCACTCTTTCCCTTCTGCACACTTAGAATGTGACCTTTCTTTCCCCTTTCCCAATAGTTTCTTGGCTCACGCAGTAGGAAGGAATGACATGCAGAAAGCAGAGGAAACTCCCTTGTCATTGTAATCAGCCATAGTCTAAGAGTTCAAAGATATTTTAGGTAGAGATTTTTTCCCAACAGCAAATAAAAAGAATCCTTTTCAAAGGATATAGTTAGTTGTATTGGGTCAAGATTTCCTTAAGGAATAAAATTCTGGAATCTCAACAAGATAGAGAACTGTCATCATGTCAAGAGTTCAGTTCTAAATTTTAGAAATCTGAATTGTTCATGCTATATAATAGCAGGGAAGTAGGCCTGGCCTTATAATTTACTACTACAATTATCATAAGAAAAATATTAAAGCACTAAATATGTTAAATACAGAATGAAAAGTTTTGTGTATAAATTATAAATAAGCAAATAATACAACTTACGTTTTGATAATATTTGATGACATAGGCCTCCTTTATCTGTGATGGGTTTTTTTTTTTTCCCCAATAAAATTAAGTTTGGAAATGGCAGAGGGCCCTGATCCACCCAACTATGAAGATTTTAGAGAATGTGGGTTTAAATATTAGAAAATACAAAGAAGAAGGAAAAGATGTTGATATCTCAATACAGAAGAGTTAAAACTAGAATATCTTAAATTTGCATGATGTTTATAAACGACTGAATATTTTCACATAGCCAACTTCATTTTTTTATTTTTATTTTTTTAAAGATTTATTTACCTATTTTTTTAGAGAGAGAGTGTGTGGAAGTTGGAGGAGGGGCAGAGGGAGAGGCAGAAAGAGAATCTCAAGCAGACTCCCCACTGAGCATGAAGCCTGACACAGGGCTCAAACCCATGACCCTGAGATCATGACCTGAGCCAAAATCAAGAGTCTGACACTAAGCCAACTGGGCCACCCAGGCGCCCCCATTTCATCTTTAGAACAATTCTGTATCTCCATTTCACTGAAGAGGAAACAGGCTAGGAGGTAAAGTCATAGAGCTACTAAGTGGAAGATCCAGGAAAAATAGGTGGTCCTCTAAACAGGGTGAATTTCAGGGGATCTGCAGGAAGGTAACTCTTAACTACTAACATTCTACCCTTCACCACCCTCTAGATTCTATCAGGAGCCATCCCACCATCATGACTCTTACGCATGCCAAATATTAAACATAAGTCAAAGGAAGAAACAATCTTTGTAATTCCTAACGAGCACATTTTTTCCAAGCTTTATCTTCACAAGGGTTGTAACTAGGGACTTCTGAGGAAGATGGCAGAATAGGAAGATCTTAAGCTCACCTCATCCCATGGATACAACTAGATAACACCCCATCAGTGTAAATAATCCAGAAAATGACCCAAAGACTTGCAGAACAGACTCTCCACAGATAAATGTAGAGAAGAGGCCACACTGAAGAGGATAGGAAGGATGAAAAGGTAGTTGGGAGCTGCCTATGCAGACAGACCTATGGGACTGTCCACGGGAGGGAGGGACCCGCAGGCTTAGAGAGAGGGAAGAGGAATAGACTATCACACCAAGCACCCCACGTATGGGGAACTCACACAGTTAAGATGAATTCCCATAACATTTGGCTTTGAAAACCAGAGGGGGGTAATTTTATGAGTTCTTACAATGAACAGGGCTGATCAGGTGGAACTCCAAAAATCAGCAGGCTTGGCTCTGAGAGAGCTAGGAAGGCAAGAAGAAACAGAGTCTCTGCCCTTAAAGAGATAGCACAACAAACAGCCCTATGGGGATACAGCATAGAAGCAGCAGTTTGAAAAATGCCCGGGGTGTATGGGAGGGAGATTTGTTTACTAATCTCAGAGTATGTGTTGGAGGGACAGGGATTGCTGGCAGACTTCTCCAGGAACAAAGGAGCTGATGTGTGCCCTCTCCCTGCCCCGCACCCCACAGGTCTGTTTAGCTCCCTGATCTAACTCAACTCAAGCCCAAGGCGGCCCCAGATTTGCCCATTAACAATGCAGCGACTAAATCCTGCCCACAACAGGCAAAGAGAGCCGTTGCAGACAACTGGCCTAAGGCAAAAGCAGCTCAGCCACCATAGTAGGGTGCATACAACACACATAAGTTGTTGTATGCACCTGAAGTGCCAGGTCTGGTGAACAGGGGACACTGCACTGCAGGGCACTAGAGAACCTCTTCTTCATAAGGCCACTACTTACAAGATCAGGAGACATAGCTCACTTTCCTAACACATAGAAACAGACACAGAGGGCGCCTGGGTGGCTCAAGTGGTTAAGTGACTGCCTTCGGCTCACATGATCGCGGAGTCCTGGGATCGAGTCCCGCATTGGGCTCCCGGTTCAGCGGGGAGCCTGCTTCTCCCTCTGACCCTCTCCCCTCTTATGCTGTTTCTCTCTCTCTCTCTCTCTCAAATAAATAAATAAATAAATAAAATCTTAAAAAGAAAGAAAGAAACAGACACAGAGAGCTAGACAAAATGAGGAGTCAGAGGAACATGTTCCAAATGAAAGAACAGAACAAAATCATAGCAAGAGACCTAAATGAAACAGATAAGAAATTCTCTATCAGGCATGTTACTTATTTATTTTTAAAGATTTTATTTATTTACCTGAGTGAGAGAGAGAGAGAGAGAGCATAAGAGGGTCAGAGGGCGAAGCAGTCTCCCCACTGAGCAGAGAGCCCAATGCAGGGCTCAATCCCAGGACTCCAGGATCACGATCTAGGCTGAAGGCAGATACTTAATGCACTGAGCCACCCAAGTGCCCCACCTGATAGAGAATTTACAGTAATGGTCATAAAGATACTCACTGGACTGGAGAAAAGAGTGGAGGACCTCAGTGAAACTCCTAACAAAGAAATAGAAAACATAAAAAAGAACCAATCAGAGATGAACAACTCAATAACTAAAGGTAAAAATGCACTCGATGGAATAAATAGTACACTAGAAGAAGCAGAAGAACAGATCAGCCACCTGGAGGACAGAGTAATGGAGAGCAATCAAGCTGAACAGGAGAGAGGGGAAAAAAAAAATAAAAAATGAAAACAGACTTAGGGAACTAAGTAACACCATCAAGCATAACATTTGCATTATAGAGGTCCCAGAAGGAGAAGAGAGGGAAAATGGGCCAGAAAATGTGTTTGAAGAGATAATAGCTGAAAACTTCCTGAATGTGGGGAAGGAAATAGAAATGCAGATCCAGGAGGCACAGAGAGCCCTCAACAAAATCAACCCAAGGAGGTCCACACCAAGACACATAATAATTAAAATGGCAAAAAGTAATGATAGAGAGAATTTTAAAAGCAGCAATAGAAAAGAGTTACATACAAGGGAACCCCCATAAAGCTGTCAACTGATCTTCCAGCAGAAACTTTGCAGGCCAGAAGAGAGTGGCATAATACACTCCAAGTGCTGAAAGAAAAATACCTACAGCCAAGAATACTCTATCCAGCAAGGCTAGCATTCAGAATAGAAAGATAAAGAGTTTCCCACACAAACAAAAGTTACAGGAATTTATGACCACTAAACCAGCCCTACAAGAAATGTTAAAGGGGACCCTCTGAGTGGAAAGACCATAAGCAGGAATAAGAAAAGTAGTAAGCACAAAAGTAAAATTAAATGTATCTATAAAAATCAGCCAAGGGATTCATAAAATATAAGGATGTAAAGTATGACATGATATATTTAAAATACAGCAGTGGAGAGGAGTAGGGGAGAGAAGTAAAGAATGGGTTCAAATTTAAGAGACCATCAACTTAATGTAAATTACTATATGCATAATATGTTATATACAAACCTAATGGTAACCATAAATCAAAAACCAGTAAGAGATATACGAGAGTTGTAACTAGGTGTCTTTTCCCAAGAAGATGGTGATGGGTGATGGTGGAAAGAGATCCATCCAAGTTCTGGGGCTCTGGAGTAGAGATCCACAATTAAAGATAAGGTGCTCCACACTTGAAACAATCCATTCCACCATCCACCCCATCCCCAAACACACATGATCCTCTGAACTGTTCATCAAGTACTTTGTGTACCAAACAGGCCAATGGTGAAATTTCTGCCAGGTCATCTGCAAAATTATTTGAAAGCAAAAGTGGAAAATTAAAGAAGCAACTAATAATACTCTTGTACCTTGAATGCTTCTTTTAAAAAAGGCCTTACATCCTTCACACGACCAGACTCCATAGTGATATCCAGATGCGTAATCGCTGCAGACCGCACAGAAGTGAGCATCCCTCTTTGAACTTGGACTAGTAACAGGGCTGGCACAACTGCTCCCACTAACTTTCCTTTTCAGTGTCTCTCTGGGGGCAAAGAAAACATTCATTGTAAGACAGCATTAAGAGAAAAGATGGACTTTCTAGAAAAAAAAAAATAGCATGAACACTGCGTAATTTACCTCTTTGCCCTCCAGGGCTCATGATAAATATATTCCAAGAAATCTGATCAAGCACAACCTTTGTTGCTGATATCAGATCTATGAAGAGTCACACTATTGGGAATGACTGATGTTTGAAAGTGGTTCTGCAAGTCTATGCCCATCCATGCAGCACTGATGAGCACTAGTAACTACAGATGGCCAGTTGTAGCCATCAGGTTGCACATCTCTGAGTGTAATAAGTGACCAGAGTAAGTCTTATCCGCAGGTCTGAACCACAAGCAAGGTGTACAGTAGTCTTCCGTAGTTGCTAGAATTCATCAACACTGTATGGATGGGCCTAAATTTACCCAACCATTTTCAAGTATTAGTCATTCCCAAGTGTTGCTAAATAGCCCTTCAGAGTTCCCATTTAAATGGGGAACAAAATCTTTCATTCTGCAATGTAAGATGAAGGTCTAGAATGAAAATAACTTTAAGAGGAGTTACAAATGGACTTTAAGTTATACTGAAGTGAATACGATACTCTGGTTTAGAGAGAGAGAGAAAGAGCAGGGAAGAGTAGGGAAGGGTAGAGAGGAGTAGGGAAGGGTAGAGAAGGGCAGGGAAGGGCAGAGAGAAGAAAAAGAGAAAGGAGAAGAGAGGGGAAGAAAGTGGACACATGCCTGTCCTTAGAGAAGGTTTTGATGGAAGCAGGTGCTCAGTGCTGGGGAGAGGGGCAACAGCTCCCATAGAGGAAGGGACAGCCCATGAAGGCAGCACTGGCAGACACAAAAGCACATGTGGTTAGTTCCTAATTTTGCCAGGCCATGCTTCTTTTGGAAAGGAAATGTTAGAGTATGATTGGTTTTAAATGAAGATAATTATACTATGGGTAATATTAGCAGAACTCTGATTAGAGCTCATGCTCAGAAACAAAGGGTCTTCCCTTGAAGGCTGAGTGAAAAACAGTACTGTAAAAAAGTTATATACAATGTTTATATTCTCTTTTACCAACAAAGTTTTTAAAAAAGAAAAATAAAATTACTGTGTAATATGGCTTTCTCAACGTGTTACGACAGCATTTGAAAGTAACAAATTTCAATATCCAATACACAATGACTTAATACTTTGGCGGTTCTAGAAATTTATCTCCTCCTCATCTTTCTCCCTACACAACCTCTTCCCTCCATAGCTATAATTATCATTAAACACATTACAAATTAAATGGAAATAACCATCACGTTACCTTGCTTTTAAAGAGTACAAATACTCTTTTGAGCTTCAAGAAATTTCAACTAAAGTCTACAATTAAGTTTCCCATCAATCTTTATCAAATGTTATTTTAGTTCACTACTAAAAAGCTTATACCAATTACTGTCTGTCTTTTCAGGCTTTCTATGTCCAGTGTATTTCATGTAAGTAGTAATATTGCCACAGTTGCTTTTATCCTGGACACAATGTGTCATGAATGCTAAATTGTGATTTCACTACAAGAAGGATCTAACTTCAAAGTAAAAATTTCTTTTTCAAACCCACGTCACTCCATCAAGAGAAAAATGATTTAATTTCAATATTTAATGTCCAAAAACAACAGTCATGATAGTGAATTCTCCCCACAACCCAGACCTAATAGCTTACTTTTTAGCAAGGATTAAAATATCAGAATAGATATTCTAGAATTCAGAATATCGTATGTGTTAGGTGCTCTAAGTAATCTATGTGATGAATAAAGACCTCAAATAATGCATATCTTTCTTCTCACTAAATCATAGTGATTTGAATAATGCCCCTGAAGTACAATTCAAAATGACAACTGAATTTACCTGTTTACAGGTAAGGTGGGTTCTAGCGATCTTGCTTCACACCAAGGACTCTTTTGAGGTTCTGCATACAGAAGTGACGACTGGCAATGGATGGCTAAGGGAGAGAGGTGCCCAGGAGTTGGCCACAACACATTTGGGCTTGTGGTTTGTCGACCAGGCCCACCTTCTGAGTTACTGGCACTGCTGGGAATACCGTAATTCATCACAGCGGGGCTATAGAAGGTCATGGAGGAATATTCATGGTGGCTCTCTACATAGGAGGAAGGTATATATATGGGGCCGTGCTCCACGGGTAGGACAGATTGACTGCAGTTGTAGGAAGCCGGAGAGTTAAGGCTAGATGGTGAGTTTTTGATATCCATGTCTTGAACAGGTAACAGCTGAGGAAACTCTTTGTGAGAAGAGGCACAAAGGGACATTATAATGTTCTCAAAGGCTCATGGGCAGGTATGATGGCTGTAGAGAAAAACAAAAAGACATTTCTAAGTTAGAGCTACAGGCCTAACTATTCAAAATGTCCAAACATATTTATTACTTACACACACAGCTTAGAAACACATCCTGAAAGACAGACTCAAAAATATTAACCTCAGGGAGTGTGAATGGGAGGCATGGAACTCTCATTTGCTACTTTATTCACTTCTTTATTGCTTTTGTTGTTGTTAGCTACAAGAATTTTTTTTTAACCACAAGAATTTATTATACTTTTAACAATTAAAAAATGCAGGATGATCTTAAAATGCCAAGGCTTTTTTTCTTCTGGAACTAGGTAAGTTTATTTTAAAGTTCTTATGTAAAAGTAAACAATAACAACCAAGAAAACCTTGGAAGAGTAGGTCAGTGAGCAGGGACAGCATTAACAGATATTCAAATACACGACGAGTCACCAGTAATAAAACACAAGGAACAGACAGGCCAACGTGTCCCTTATCAATGTATTGCTTCTCAGCTTTCAACGCACCCTTCAATATACAGCCTATGGTAAACTAGCTGGCTTTGCTCTACCTGGTTAAAGTGAGCACAATGCTAAGCGTTCTCGGTAGGGGGCGCTGCAGGGACACCAAAGGAGAAAGAGGCAGCTGTAATTTTCTGGCGCCCGCAGAGGTCCGCAGTGTGGGGGATGGAGCCAGTGGAGTCTGGCCCTGCCACGGGTCCAGAATGGGGTCCGTCTGCAACCTTGCAGCGTCGGTGCGGGGATAACCTTTCCACGGCCACCTGTCCGAACTGGGGCCCGACGAGTCACAAAGAAGTCGTTCCTTGTACAAACTCCTCACCTCACGCTACCTGCACACTGTGAAGGCCTTCTGTCCCCCACCTTCCCCCACCCCGCAGGCACCTGGACTCCCAGGGCACAACCATGCTCCCAGTTGCTGATCGCCTGGTCCCCCGCTGCACCCCGGAAGCAGTCCTGTTGCCTGCCAAACAACCCTAGAGCGGCTCTGGCCTGGCTCAACCAGCAAAATCTCCGCTAGTCAGTGGCCCATCCACCTCTCCCAGGGAGGTCTGAGCCCCTTCCAAATTAGTCCTTCCTTGGATGCTCTCCCCCTCAGCCCTAGTTTACTTATAGATTATACTTAATCTCTTATGATAGTTTTTTTTTTTTTTAAGATGTTATTTATTTATTTGAGAGAGAGAGAGGGAGAAAGCGCGAGCAGGAGGAGGAGGAGAAGCAGGCTCCCCACTGAGCAGGGAGCGGGATGCGGGACTTGAGCCAGGCAGATGCTTAATGCTTAACCGACTGAGCCACCCAGGCGCCCCCATGGTTATTCTTTATATTAAAACTCCCCTGTTGAACCGACTGTGTAGTTTCTATCTCCTGATTGGACCCTGACGGCTACATAACAGAATAGAAAATCCCAAAATAGAAAATTCAAGAACTCAAAAGTTTTTTGAAATTTGGCATATGATAAAGGTGATATCTCAAATCAGAGAGAAAACACTGGACAGTAGAATGGCCACTGGAAAAAGAACCTATGCCAGAATAAACTCCAAAGGGTTCAGAGATCCAAATGTTAAAAGAGAAATGGAAGGAGAGGGAGAGAAAAGGGGGAGGAGGTTGAGGGAGAGAGCGGGGACTGCACAAGTCCTAGAAGCAGGTGCAAATAAACTTCTTTATAACATGGGTGTGGGAAAAACCTTCTTAACTATAGCTTAAAATCCACATGCAATAAATTCAGAACAGAAAAGGAAATCTTTGCACATCATAAAAACACCATAAGCAAAGTCAAAAAAGACTAATGACAAATTGGGGGGAAAAATACTCCCAACTTCTATGAGAAACAAAGGGCTAATTGTCCTAGTATTTAGAACTCTTAAAATGAAAAAAGATTAAAAAATTCTTTAGATAGGGACACCTGGGTGGCTCAGTCGGTTAGGTGTCTGCCTTCGGCTCAGGTCATGACCCCAGGGTGCTGGGATTGAGTCCCGCATCGGGCTCCTTGCTCGGTGGGCAGCCTGCTTCTCCCTCTGCCTGCCACTCCCCGCCCCCCCACCAGCTTGTGCTCTCTCTTTCTCCCTGACAAATGAATAAAATAAAATCTTTAAATTCTTTAAATAGGCAAAAGACATAGAACACAGAAAAAGGAAGGCAAATGGCCCTTAAAACACAAAGATGATCAACCTCATTCACAAAAATTAAAACTACACCAAGATACCATTTTCTCGCGTTTGGCAAAAATTCAAATGTTTGACAAGAGACGTCCTTTGTGAGGCTGTGGAAAAACAGACTTTCTCTGACGTTGTTGGTGGGAGTACAAAATGGCACAATGCATATCTGGCATTATATAGAGATTTTATATGTGTTACCTTTGGACTATGAGTCCATAGGGAGAAAGAAAGGAAAGAAGGAAGGAAGGAAGAGAGAAAAGAAAAGAAAAGAAGAGAGGAAAGAAAGGAGAAAAAGAAAAAGAATCATTGGCTCCCATTGCAAGTGACTGTTACATCAGTTCCTCACTCTGAAAATCAGTAATTAAGGGAAAAGAATTAAGTCTGTATCCTGCCTTTTTGAGAGGTTCCGTAGTTTATGCCATGGTTGAGGGCAAACTTCTTTACAAAAGAATGCCATCCAATAAATAGTTCAGAAAAAAAAATACTTGGATGGATAAACTGGATAGTTAGAAAAAGTAAAAATGTTAACAATTACTGAACCTAGATGTGGACATAACGGACACTCATTATACCAGTCTTTCAACTCTTCTGCAAGTTTAAAATTTTTCATAAGAAGCTCTGGAGGAAAGACACAAAATACAAGAAATTACAAATGTAAACCTTTAAAAAAAAAGTTAGAATAACTGGATAATATAATCTGGAAAAGGGAAGAATGCCCATTAATGACTAGACTGGTTGAGAAAGATCATTAAGAAGCTTGCCTTGAGAAGTTCTCCATCTTTGATATTTTCAGCTCCAGCTGTCACCTACTTCTACATGTAGGCAATTTGGCTCTCTAAATGCTCCTGATTACTTTCTCCTGACATTTTCATTTAAATGCTCATTTCAATTTGTCCTCAAAACAATATACCTATGGTGATTTTAAAATATGTCCACAAATTTTTCAACATTCCTCCCTTCAAAAGGTGGAGTCTAACCTCCCCTTGCGTATGTGCTAGATTTATGACTCATTTTTAAGGAATAAATTATGGCAGAAGGGATGGTATATGGCTTCCATGACTAGGTCATAAAAGGCACTGCAGTCTCTTCCTGGCTTGCTCCCTTGGGTCACTCACTCCAGGGGAAATGAGCTGCCACATTGTGAGGACTCAAGCAGCCTTATGGAGGCCTCCTGCCAATAGCCAGCAAGGAACTACAGCCTCCAGCCAACAGCTCTGTGAGTGAGATATTTTGGAAACAGATCCTCCAGCCCCAGTCAAGCCTTCAGATGACTGCAGCCCTGGACAACATCTTGACTGCAACCCCATGAGAGGAGCTAAGCTGGAACCTTCCAGCTAAGCTACTCCTGGATTCCTGACCTTCAGAAAATGTGTGTGAGATATTATGTTTGTTATTTAAGCTGCTCAATTCTATGATGATTTGCTACACAGCAGTAGATAATACAAATCCAAGGTAAAATTAATCATTTTCCTCCTCAAAACCAATCCTAATTTTCTATTTGTTAATGACAAAATGCAATACACTTAGCTTTGACTTCTCTGCTGCATCCAATTACCTTAAATCACTAGGGTACACTTTTTTTTTTCTCCATAGTGCGTTTTCCTTGTGGTCTGTCTTTTGCCACCATCTGAGCAAGCTCTCATTACTTCTTATCTGTGCATCTGTAATAGGCCCCTTACCACTCCTTGTCTCTGGTGAGCTCCTTCTCCGGGTCCATAGAGCTGCCAGACTAACATTTTTTTTGAAAGATTTACTTATTTGAGAGAGAGAGAGAGACACATGGCACGCACATGAGGTGGGGGTGGGAGGTTGCAGAGGGAGAGAGAAGCCCAAGCAGACTCCACACTGAGCATAGAGTCTGACGCAGAGCCCAACACGGGGCTTGAGCCCATGATCCCAAGATCACGACCTGAGCTGAAACCAAGAGACAGAAGCTTTAACAACTGCACTACCCAGGGGCCCCCAGACTAACATTCTTAAAAGCCAGCTCTGATCACCCCTCTCCGTCCCACCAGCCTGTGTAAGTCACACTCTTCTAACATCCAGGCATTCCACTTTGCTGCCCCAACCCATCATCCCACTCTTTTTTTTTTTTTTTTTTTTTAATTTGAGACAGAGAGAATGAGAGAGAGAGAGCACATGAGAGGGGGCAGGGTCAGAGGGAGAAGCAGGTTCCTTGCTGAGCAGGGAGCCCGATGCGGGACTCGATCCAGGGACTCCAGGATCATGACCTGAGCCGAAGGCAGTCGCTTAACCAACTGAGCCACCCAGGCGCCCCCCATCATCCCACTCTAATCTGCTGTTTTCCTACAGAAGACCTGCCATGTCCATAGGAATATACAAAGTGCATCGTGAAGTGATTGGTGTCTTATGCCTTAGCATCCCTATAATTACTTACAAACTTAATCCTCCTTACTAGAATAGAATTCCACTGAGTCATTCTTGTAAAAGGATAGAAGGATGATTAGATTTTAAGCTCCTTGAAGGCACACACTATTTTTACTCATCTTCTACTACAACTCAGTAATTATTTGTTATAATGAAAGAATATGAGGAAATGTGTTTATAAGATTTCACCCAATCAAGGGTGTTAGTCAAAGATGGGAGCACCTTCAGTAGGTATGGTACTATGCGGAGACAGGAGATCTAAAGGAGTCCCAAGACATGCACTCTGCCTTCAGAGAGCTACTGTGCCAGGTAACGGAGGCAGGACATACCAGGTAAAATGCTAAGGAACTAATACAGACATCCTACCACTTATAATCAACACTGATTGACCATGAAGGACAGGAGCGGGAATGGTAGCTGGAGAAGAACACAGCATCAAAAAAGTGTTTATATATCATTCATATATATACATGTATAATATATAGATGCATTATATGTATAATATACATATTATATATATATTACACTTGTATATATATTTTATATACAGTACATATATATCAA
Organism: Leptonychotes weddellii; assembly: GCF_054177405.1. NCBI lineage: Eukaryota > Metazoa > Chordata > Mammalia > Carnivora > Phocidae > Leptonychotes > Leptonychotes weddellii. The sequence goes on along the minus strand of NC_138377.1, from coordinate 32,528,248 downwards.
TATGAATTTATTAATCATGACAGAATTTCACATTTCCATTACTTAGATTCCCAATCAACATATACAATCCCTGATTCTTAATAGAAAATATGCAGGATAAAGCATATATAATGTTAACTATTGTCAAAACTAGCAGTTTCCAAACTTTTTTTTAAGTTGTGGTAAATTACACATCAAGCTTACAATGTTAACCATTTCTAAAATTACAGTTCAGTAGTGTTAAATACATTCATACCATTGTGCAACTGATCTCCAGAACTCCTTCCATCTTGCAAAACTAAGACTCCCCACCTGTTAAACAACAGCTCCCCAACCCACCCCCTCCCCCAGCCCTTGGCAACCCACCATTCTACTTTCGGTCTCTTATGGATTTGACTACTCAGTACCTCAGAGAAGTGGAATCATGCAGTATCTGTCCTTCTGTGTTTGGCTTATTTCACTTAGCACAATGTCCTCAAGGTTCATCCGTATTGTCTCATGTGTCAGAATTTCCTTCCTTTTTAAGGCTGAATGATATTCCATTGTTTTTATGCACCACATTTTGTTAATCAAGAAAGGATTTTTTTTTTATTTTTTATTTTTTTTTTTTAAAGATTTTATTTATTTATTTGACAGAGACAGAGATAGCGAGAGCAGGAACACAAGCTGCGAGAGTGGGAGAGGGAGAGCAGGCTTCCCGCCGAGGAGGGAGCCCGATGTGGGACTCGATCCCAGGACCCTGGGATCATGACCTGAGCTGAAGGCAGACGCCCAGCGACTGAGCCACCCAGGCGCCCAAGAAAGGGTTTTAAACAGAAATGCTTGAAAACATTTACAGATCTGTGGAATGACCTAGGTTGGAGCAAGTGGTTAAATATAGAAGAAACACAGGTGTTGGTAATTAGGTCACTGGTAACCTTGAAATGGCAACTCCAAGCCCGTCAGTATTGTGAGGAGGCATCTATCCCTCACTCTGTCCTGAAAACACCTCTCCTATTTCAATCCACCTACACATAGGCTTGCTCACTGTGCTTATGTTTTTGATATTGTACTTTAGTGACTGTATTTTAGTGCATTGTTTTTGCTATATGATCTGAGCATATCTTATGTGGCCAGATATTTAATCAAAAGACATTTCAAGTACTTTAACAATACAACTGAAACAGTACACAGCGTAACAATTGAGAGGAAAATACTCAAGGTAACATGCTTAACAAATTGTATTTATGTTTAGTAAAATATAACCTAGAGGTAATACATTTTGTATTTCTTGATCTTAAAAAAAAAAAGTATAAGAAAACAAGATGGCCTACCCAATTTAATAAATAAAAGTATATCCAAAAGTTAGTGTGGTCACTGTGATGAGTATACACATTATATTCAGGAAATTATGAAGCAGGAAAGCAGTGAATTTAAGAGTAACAATTTGAACAAGACTTCAGGTTAATACCCAAAAATAAAATAAGTTGAATGGTTTAAACAAACAAACAAAAAAAAGTCTCTGAACATTTTGGTCCATCAAGTTTTTACTGAATTTTATGTTGTCTCAACTTTACATTGCCCCAAAGAAATATATGTAGCATTTAACATTAGTAATTCAGCAAAGCCAACACCAACCGATCAGAAAACCACTGCTATCCTTTACTTTCAGTAGGCCTCTTAAAAACAGAAAGCATCTACTGATATAAAGTGATGAATAGCAACATGGAAATTCATGAACTTGAAATAACATTTCCTATTATCCAGGTAGAAAGTGAACACACAATTTAAAATGAATATGACATCTCTCTCAGGAGCAGAGAATCAATCCCATTACTCATTTTCACCTACAACTGAAATGTTCATTCTCAGCCCAGAAATGCTGAAATGACCTGTCAGACACACACCGCCAAATGGCAAATGCCAGGATTTGTCCAGGCAATCAATCAGGTGCCACAGTGACTTTGCTTAGGAAAACAGATTTCACATATATACCCCAATCAATTTCTCTAGAATTTCTACACATCCCTAGCACAATAATAATTCATGAGAGAGAACTGGTGGCTGGACAGTGATTAAAAGCTTGTGTTGCCTTTTGGTTGGAGATCTTTCAGATGTATCCAGATTCACGTGACAACCATTTGTCAGTGGAACCTTGGATTATTAGTAACTTGGTAGCCAACGCAAACGGTTTTTCTTCTGAAGCAAAGACACAACAAGGGGTGAGGAACTTAAATCATGGCAGGAGAACCCAGAGACAAGCAAACAAGAAGCATTAAGTCTTCTCCGGAGGTCTAAGAAATTGAATAAACAACCTGTGGTGGTTATGTGAGTAGTCTGATCTAAACCAGGGATATAAAACGGTTGAAGGAAAGAATCCCCCAAAATCAAATTTCTTCAACATGTAGGACAGGATTTTCCCAACACATTCCTTTGAACAAGCAAGCACTGACTCAGTGAGCACAATATCTGGCGTCAAAGGGAAAAATAGTCTCTAAACAGCTTAATTGCTGGGCCTGGCAGGCAGGGAATTTCATCTGGCCAACAAAAGAACATGTACCCGGACATCCTGATTCTAAGAATTAAACATTTCTTTGCAAGTCAATTTTCTTTAACTAGTCATGATAGCCTAAGATAGTTGGCCCATATTCTTCGTGATGAACAGCCCTTGTCTTCTGTCCAAAAACTTCTCTGGCCCACTCCTCCCGCACACACACAACACTGTTGGTGAGCCCTTGCAGGTCACGTCTGTGTTCAGCAGGAAAGCTTTCTGTACACATGGGATTATACATCATGTTCTAACATACTGGGAACACATTATGGAACTTAAACAGAAAAAAAGGTTTTAAAATCCCAAATACTGACAGCGATTCCTTGGGAGAAGAAAAAGGCGGGCTCTAGAAATGGTAGGAAGACACTCCAGGAAGAGTAGAAGGATTTTCTCAAAGTACCGATCAAATCTAGTTAAACAAGATGAAGGCAGTCACACCAGGCCTGCTATTACATATACTCTCTGTCCAGTGGACAGAGAAGTACACAGGGTCCTAGTCCTGGCTCTGCCTGAAAACCAGGGGATCTCACACAAATCACATCAACTCCCTGAGCTTCCATGGCTTCTTCAGTAGAAATGCGGACCTAATACGGGCTGCATGTTTTCACAGCACCCGGAGGATAAAGTGAAATGATGTACATGATAGCATCCTGTGAGGTATTATTATACATCCAGAAAGATGAAGTCCATCCATTAGCATGCCACAGGATACGCCTGTCGTGTTGGGCAGAACTTCCAGACAAGTAAAATGCCCTGATGACCACCCTGAAGATTGTTGCCTCCTCATTGTACTTTCTTAACTTCTGCTTAACCATTCATGACACGGGTCCAAAAAGCTGGGCTGCTGGTATGGAGCCCCAAACGGCCCGTTCTCCTTGCGCGGTGTTCTCAAGCCTGTCCATCACACTTCCCCAAGCATTCAGTTCCAACACCCCTCATTTGTGTGCCCCACACAAGTCATAAAAGCACACTTACAATGCAGAACACTACAAGGAATTTCATGGAAAAGTTAAAACAGCTTTAAGTGTCAAACATCCTTGTGTCGGTGGCTGTCTACCAATTATCGGCCTTAAATTTTCTACAGCAAAACACAGCTCTTGATCAACTTAATATTCATTAGAAAGAAAAAAACCCCCCAAATCACCACAGAACTGACCATTGATAATGGATTCACACGCAACTCTTAAGAACATGTACAGGTATCTTCCAAAATGAGAAAAATCTAATTCCCCTTGGAGTCCAATGGACCTTATCGAGCTGGACAGGAAATAGAACTTTGCAGCTTGACAGGGAAGAGGCCAGAGCCTCAGCCGCAGGGTCATCAACACTAAGGCGCAGTAGAGAGAGAGAGCCCATCAGTCTGCTCTCTTCAGCAAGTCTCTGCCCCTTCCCAATTCCAACCGCTCTTAGGAAATGAACAATTTTCAAATATCCATTTGGGCCAGGGTGGGGAGAGTTATGCGTGAAGAGGTTTAAGACATAACCAATGCAGAAGTTAAACTGAATGTATTCATCTCTTCCAGTCCTGGGTTTGACATTTGAACACAAACATTTAACCACAAAACATCGCAGTCCTGCTTTGAGGAAACCTATACAAGTCCGGTAATCGGTCTTTCCAGTGACCCTCACTCTCCTTCCCTCTGTCAAGTACACCCATACACAGATTCTCGGCTAAAAGCCCTTAATTATGAAGAGCTGTAACAGCTCCAGCCAGGACTGCCAACCACCCAGTTTGCTGGGGCTTCCCCAGCAGGCCACTCTGCCACTCCTAGTTCCTGCCATGGGAGTTCTCCGAAAGGTAAGCTGTGTATATAAAATACAGGCTCTTGTTTTCATAGCACAAAGGAGAAAGGAAAAGGACATCATCTGACAGATCTTCATTAGGAGTGCTTAACAATAACAGGCTCCTAACTGTCCACTGAATTATGTATTAAACAGTAAAGAATATTAGCTTACAACAGATTTTGCATCTGTGTCCTGCAAGAAAATCTAGATTTCAAAGCATGAGCACAGAAATGAAAAAACTCTGACATCAACACATAAATTGGGCACAGACCTCAACTCCTAAAAGTATTTTAAGTCACCATCACTCTGTATTAGATTTTCAATGTCTCCAGATTGTCATTTTCTTTTTTTTAAAGATTTTATTTATTTATTTGACAGAGAGATAGAGAGCACAAGTAGGCAGAGCTGCAGGCAGAGGGAGAGGGAGAAGTAGACGCCCCGCTGAGCAGGGAGCCCGACATGGGGCTGGATCCCAGGACCCTGGGATCAGGACCTGAGCCTAAGACAGACGCTTAACCGACCGAGCCACCCAAGCACCCCGAGATTGTCATTTTCAATCACTCTTTTGGCCTCTCACTATTTAATAATATGTAATTTCAGGTAACTTTCTTAATCTCAAGTACAGTAAAAGTATAATAAATCATAAATAATTTAAATGCCCAGATTATAAAAATACAATACATTCTATTATTACATAAATAACCAATGTTTTTTAAATAACCCTGTATTCAGTTTGGGATAACTAATGATGCACACCATAACCAAAGGCTTATCCCACAGTGGAATCTAAATGTGCTAAGAATGAAATCCATTAGCCGAATGGGAACTTAACACTTAGTCCCATTCGCAAAATAGCTTCTCTTTGCCTCAATTTATTCCAAAGTATATAGGATTAAAACAAAAATACCACAACCTGACTCATCCCAACAAAAAGCAGGGGGGGTGGGGTAGGGGAGGACTGAGATTCTCTTTTTCGAAAAGCAAAGGAAGATAATTATTCCTAGGTAAAAACACACTGAAGAGCAGAATGGTAAAATCCGTGAACAGCTCAGTGATTTCCAGGGGTTGGGGATGGGTGGAGAGGGTTGACTACAAAAGCACAAAGGAGACTTTTGGGAGTGAGGGCAAGGTTCTAGGTCTTGAGTGCAGAAGTGATTATATAAATGTTGCAACTGTCAGAATTCATAGAGGGTACCCCTAAAAAGGCTAGGTTTTACTGTATGTAAATTATACTGCCGTGCAGGATCTAGTTACAATGTAGCTGTAAAGTGCTGCCTTGTCTTTGCCCCCTGCTCAAAATAAAGCTGTTACCTTTCTAGCCCTGTCCGCCATGGTGCTTAGCAGCCAGGAATGCATGGTCTCAGACATGTTTACCAAGTAAAACACTGACTTGAGGGGCGCCTGGGTGGCTCAGTCATTAAGCGTCTGCCTTCGGCTCAGGTCATGATCCCAGGGTCCTGGGATGGAGCTCCGCATCGGGGTCCCTGCTCAGCGGGGAGTCTACTTCTCCCTCTCCCACTCCCCCTGCTGGCGTTCCCTCTCTCGCTGTGTCTCTCTCTGTCAGATAAATAAATAAAATCTTTAAAAAAAAAAAAAAATTATACTGCCAGGAGCCTACCTTTTTAAAAAGGCTATTATATCTAAATCCATGTGCTAGGCTCTGAATTATGATGTCTAACACTCAAGTATACAGTTCTCAAGTGTTCTAGATGTAATTACTAAAAAACTTACCAGTAATTGATTCAAGTTCAGCCTTCAGTATTTTATATAATTATTACATATTTATAAGTATTATGTAAAATGGCTCAAAACATGAACTAAAATTATCACAAGATGTATTTTGCATCATTACCTGAATATATATTTATAGAAAACTGCAGTGTTTTACTCCTAAGAATGGATATATCAATATCTATTAAATGTTAATTATGCTCTTAAGGGTTGAATTTACTACTAAATTTTACCTCTTCCCTATCATTAATAAATTGAGGAATATAAAAGGTCATTAGATTCATTTGAGTCCCTCAGAACCACTATGATATGTATTCCAAATGAGTGTTTTTAATTGATTTCAGAGACTTTCAAGTCTTAAGTGTTACAGGAGACTGGCTGCTTTTGAAATAAGAATGTTTCAGTAATGCCACTGGCAAAAAAAGCTTGGATGTAAAATGGGTCCTAAGATTATGCTTTAACACCTATTGATGAACAGACCCTTACATTTTCCCTCTTCTTGAATATATGCAGAAATATAGATTTTTCTGCAGAAAAAAAGGCAAACAATAAGTGTCACAGTTGCAGCACGTGTCCTTTTTACAATACTCACAGCACAAACCTTTCTTTTCACATGTTCATTTAAGTAACAAACATCTTCCCCCACAAAGGACAATAACCACTCTGAGTTCAGAAACTTAAAAATAAAAATTCCCAATGGAATGCCCATGTAAACACTAAAAATCTAACAAAATAAGGCAAAATCTTTCCTCCAAAGTGTTGCGTGCTACACCAAAGGACAAAGTTGCTTTTTAAAAAAAACTAGTAAAATTGAGTCAGCCTGGTTTTCCTAAAAAGAAAAAAAAAATCCACTCAAATCCAAAGTTTTGTTTTTTACAAAAATAATATCCCCTTCACTTAATTCTATGCTTCCAATTTGAATGAGACACAAATGGTAACACAAGGGGGTAGGAGAGCAGCCCCTGGGTTCCTCTTCGGCAAATAAAACAGACTGCATCTCAGTCTTGCTCAGTTCGCCCAGGACAGAAGCAAATCTGTTTTTGATATCACTGAGGAATGCCAGTTAATACATGTAAAACCCTGGTCACCTGCTTGATCCACGGACACCCTCCCAGGCCCGCAAAACTCAAGCATAAAGTCCTTGTGCAACTTTCCCACTGTCATCATTTCACCTTCTGTCGAGAAAGCCATAGAAAAACATCCAGAGTTTTTTCTTTCAAAAGGACACGTATCAGTCCGGAGTTTACAGGCACAGACTAATTAAATTAACCTGCCAGCGTCTGGAATGAAAATACTTAAAAGCATGAAATTCCGGCTTCCTGTAGTTTTCAAGACAAGTGGTTTAGGGCGGAGGCCGGGTAAGGGGGCAGGGGTCTTTTATTGTTCTCAATATCACTGGTTTCCCACCCTAGGGTTTCAAAGAGAAAAGCAGACAAATCACACCTTGAGCCGAGGGGCACTTACCGTACAGGTGAACCCCGGCCTGGCGGTCTCTAAAAGGCGGACACGTGCTTTCCCCGGAGTAGTTGCTCCGGGCCCCTGGCTCGCGGCCCCCAGCTGCGGAGAGTGAGCCCACCTCGCGCAGCCCACACCTCGGTGGCCAGCCTTCAGCCGCAGCGCGGGGTGGTCCCTCTCCCGCCCGCTCTCCCGCCGCCGCCGCCTCTCCACCCGCTGCAAGTTTCCACACCGGTTCTCGCAGCCTCGGCGCTCCAGGCTGCCTAGCTGCAGGGGCGCGAACTGGCTTTCAACAGGTCCTGCAGCCAGACACACTGCAAAGATCGCCAACGACTTAACGAGGAGACTCTCCTTCCTTTTAAAGACCCGGGGTGGGGGGGGGGGGGGCCGACTCCAAGAGCCCACGTGACCACCGAGCCTGCTGCACGGAAACCTCGGGAGGACGCGGACTCCCCTGCCTCGCCATCCACACTCACCTGGGCGAAGGGAGAAGCCCCGGGGAAAGGGCGCGTCACAGGCACCCTCAGGGGGAGCAAAGCACACAGGGCGCCCTTGCAGCCGTCTTGAATTGAGGTCTGGGGCGGGGCCTGAGAATGTGCATTTCAAACCAGGTTCAGGGCGAAGCTGAAACTGATGCTGCCCGGCTGGGGACCACACTCTGAGGATCACGTCCCTAGACTCTGACCCACGTGAGTCTGACAGGGGCTGGATGCTGCGGTGTCGCTGAAATACAGAAATCTGACTCTTAGAATCCAGTGGTGAAACTAGAGAGGCTTTGGATTTTCCCAATCCCGGGTAGCGAGCGCGGGTTCGTGCCCCTGGAGGGAGCGGCCGTGGCAGGAGATGGTGGGTGCGGGTTCTCCGCGGCCGGCTCGCAAGGCCTTTCGCGTTAGAGCAAAGATCGCAGGAACCTCCTCAAACTCACCTACCGCAAAGAAGCACCTGGGGGGCGGAAATCGGCCTCCGCGGCGGCTGCGCCCTTCTTCCCTCAGCAGCGCCTCCGTGGAGCTCTGCGCAGGCCAGCGTCCCCTGGTGGCAGCCCCAGGTCTGCGGAGTTCCCAAGTTCTCCTCACCCACCCTGTGGCAGCCCACTGTGTGAGGACTAGGGACCTTAGGATAGTCATTAAGATGCACCCGGCTTTGGGGCAGCCACTGGTGGCGAAAATCGAAGGGCAAGTTACAGATGTCCCATAGGCCATTCTGGGACCCCAGTGCCACATTTGTGTCTAATTAATCATCACACTATCCGTACACACGGCATGAGGGACATGGTTCTTGATCCGGTTGTGACTCCAGATCTCTGATAAAAGAGGACCAGAGGGCACTTGGAGGGAAACTTATAATGCCAGCCTCAAGCGTTGGGCTTTAGCCAGAAATGGCCTGGATCGACTCTAGTGTGCTCTGGGTTTATAAGAGTGAGGTCCACAGGGAGCGAAGGCAGGCTCCAAACATGGAGAGCCACTCACTTTATAAACGGTGGTTCGGAAAAATCTCTACTCCGCCACCCCCTTCCATTTTCATCCAAGCAAGGACTCCTGGATTCTCCAAGCTGTAATTCTCTCCGATCCTTGAGGTAGAGAAGTTAGTTTGAACAGGAGGGTGTGGAACTGACCAGATTCATCTGTGTAGGACTCTAGACGACAAGAGGCTTCTCTTTGCCCATCTCAGCTTTCCTTGTCCCCTCTCCTGGTGTCCCTGCGTGTACCCAGTACCCATATGCTCCTTCCCCCTTTGCACGGAAGAAAATTTTAAGTAATGGTTTTAAAAAATCAGTTCCATTTGGAAGTACTTACTTGTTAACAAGATACATCTGGAAAGGAAATTATTGTGAAGGAACCAGTCTTGGGCCACTAGGCAGACAAAGGTAATGTGAGGGTGAAGAAAGCTGACACCTGTCAAGTGCCAACATTGTGCCAGAGAGGGTGCTAAGTGCTTGCACGGCATCTCGTTTAATCCACGTGGGAGCTTTGTGAACTAGGTACTATTGACCCCCTTCTCAGAGGAGGAAACTAAGGCCCGCACAGCTACCTAAAACCACACATGGGGAGGGGCCATGGCCGCAATGCTTTCGTTGACAGCTACCACTGATTAGGCATTTAGCCATGCCCTACTTTGCTGCAGGTTATCTCATTTTCAACACAATAGGCCTAGGAGGGAAATTCTGTTATTAAGTATCCCCATTTTACAGTTGAGAAAATGGCCAGTCCGTGGCTGAGAAAGACTAGAGCCCAGGTGGGAGCCCAAGACTCTGTTCTCTTCCATACCATGACTGCAGTCAATCGGAAAGGAAGATGGCTTGAATGTCAGGACACTAGATGTCCTGCAGACGGGCCCTGCCTCAAAGCCTCCCACCACCTGAGAGAGAAGCGTCTGCTCACCCCAGACCTAGAGCTCTGTGTTTGCTGTGACGCTTCCTTCAGAAGGCAGTCCACTCATGGGAACAGCATGTTCTCTTTTTAAAAACCCTCAAACACCCACAGAAGTGGTTTGTTACACAAGGAAACCTCATTGCCAGAAATATTAAGCAAAGAGAATGAATGGGAGTGAGTACATTTCCTTCTGACTCATCCTGGGGATTGAGAAAAATAATGGTACCTTAGGGATGGAAGCTTTGCGGGGTTTAACGCAATGAGTAGGGAGAGTAATATTCCCAAACTAAGAAGGGATTCTTGAGACAGTTAATACCGATGACTACACTGAAAAGCACCCTGAAATCTAGGGTTAAGGACCATGCCTCTGGGACACCTGGGTGGCTCAGTCGGTTAAGTGTCTGCCTTCAGCTCAGGTCGTGATCCCAGAATCCTGGGATGGAGTCATGCATCGGGCTCCCCGCTCAGCGGGGAGTCTGCTTCTCCCTCTGCCTCTGTCCCTCCCCCTGCTTGTGCTCTCTCGTTCTCTCTCTGTGTCAAAATAAATAAATAAATAAATAAATAATCTTTAAAAAAAAAAAGGACCATGCCTCTGTTAGAAGATCCCCGTCTCATTTCCACCTCACTCATGACCTCCCTAAGGAAGCACCTACATAGTATGACATTGAAAGGCCTTCCTCATCCCAAAATATTTTATAACAGGGACTAAAGTCCTCACCATGCAGTCATCCTTTGGGATTAAAGCATTGGATTGTTAACATCCGATCATGTTCTATATGATGGGTAATATTAATTTACTAGCATTTATGATTATACTAATGAGATGAGCTTACGAGCTAAATGTCACCTGGGAAAGAAAGCAAAGGAGGCTGGCACAGGACAGGTACATTTTTGCTGTAGGAGGAAAGAAAGCCTCTCCATCCGGGTGCTCCTTATCTTTTCACCCTGCCCCTTTTCCGTCTGGTGAAGTCTTACCCAGCCCAAAGCCGAGAGCCTAAGTGAAGAGCGAGCCTGCCAAGCGGAATGTGCACACTGCCTCCCCCACAGCACTCAACCCAGTCCACACTGCCTGCGCTGTGATCGTACAGCGCACATCTTGTATCTCTGGCTTCCCCCACTGTAGCATCATACCCACGGCTCCCACCTCGTTCAACCCGGATGCTCAACAAACACCTGCTGAAGACTTCAACTTGGAAAGATCAGAGGGAAAGGAGAGAGATGTTCGATGGTAAAGATCCCATTAAGAGGCAAAACAAACAAAAAGTTGTTGAAGGCAAGAAAGCAAAAGCCGATGTGGAGGGGAGGATTCCTACAAATCGTGGCACGCTGCAGGATGATGACTTTGGATTGTCGCTCTTTCTCCTCTGAGCCTGAGGCCGACTGGGAGGATGTAAGTCCTGGGATGTTCTTACCCACTCCAGAGGATAATCGGATCAGGCTCTTTCTTCATGATGTGTGAGAATAAATTGGTCTATTTTAAGAGGATCTGGGAGATGTAACCTTAAACTTAAGGAATTACTAAGAGAGAAGGGAAAGCCTTGTTGCACCTGCAACAGCACCTTTATTTGGAGGGGAGGAATTAGAAAGGTGGGATTACTAACGCGGTATGTCAGGTTATTTCCGCTGCTCATGAATCAGGGTTTGTAAACTAAAATTTGATATTTGAAGATTGGATTTGGGTAGATAGAGCTTTTTAGGATCATGTTTTCTGTAGAAATAAAAATGAACATAACATTTATGTACCTTTCCAACCCAGGTACTACGGGAGGCAGGCTTGCCCAAGGTTGGCTCATTTTTATTTTATTTATCCTCAGAACTTCCCTTTGGCTGTCCCTGCTGTACAGATAGGGAAACAGAGCCTTAGAGAAATGACGTTTCTTTTGCAAGGTCACCCATGTGCATGTGGCAAAGTTTTCTGCCTACCTGTGAATCCCTTGCTTTCTCCTCTGTTATAACTGTGATTTTGTTCTTACTTGTTGTGTAAACTGAAGCATATTTGTCCTGTAGAGCCTGGATATTGCTGAATGAAATCTTGCCAAGTTCTTGTCTAGGCATGACCATCTGTGTGCATATTTATATAACTGTATTCTTTACTGACAGGGGTTTGACTGTCAGCCTTGGTAAGGCTGCCAAGGACATAAGCAGCAAGGTAGCCCTAACCTGGTATCTAAGTGCCCAGACTACAGGACAAGGTTACTCTGACCTGCAGTTGAAATGAACCACTTGGGCAGCTAACACATATAGCCAACTCCTTATAACTCACCCTCATCTGTCTCCGTCTTGGTCCTTGACATTTGCAAACAAACAGGTAAAATAAGTTTTTGTCGTATCTACTGCTCCTTGAAGGTATTTAAATTCCACACAAATCTCTTGCATAAATTTGTTTCTAATTTCTATCCATTTGAAATCATGGAGATTTATGAAGAATATATGTTCCTATCCTGAGCCCCAGCTGTCATTGAAGCAATTCTCTCTTGAGCTAGCAAAGAAACTTGCCCCTGGAGGTCGCTGGCAGGAATGTGAACACCCCGTTGAGAACGAAAATGTTAAAGAACTGTTAGAAATGGATGCAAATTGTAATATGCAATTTCACAAATGACTCCAATGCAATTCTGGAAGTGCAGCTTCTCTACCTCTTTTGGCATAGAATAAAATAATATTAACAACAGGTCAGACAGTGTAATTGTCCCAAATAGGAGGTCAAAAAAAAAAAATAGGGTATATAGACAGAAATGGCTCAAGAGGCCATAGATTCTAATAAGACCGTCTGCTTCCATAGAGTTTAGAATTTAAAAAAATTGAAGTTTTTTTCTACTTCTCGTAAATGTATTTGACATTTTCAAGTTCTTTGTTCATATCATGGAAAGTTACTAGAAATGTCTCTTATTGTCAAATAATACTCTATTAATGCACATCGCATTAATGGCTTTTGTAAAAATGTAGACCCCATCCTTTGTGTACAGAGAGTGTTCACATATGTCATTGCTTGATCTGATGAGTCCAACCAGAGAGAGGAATGGTCTTCTCCATGATTCAGTCTCCCCTTTCCCTGGGAATTACAACCAGGAAATAAACTTCTCCAAGCAGTTTATGTATCTTCTGAGGGGTCGCCAATGTTGTCCAGTGTACTAGGATCCCTGCGGTCTCCCCTTTTTTCTCTTCATTTAACATCTCTACATTTTTTTTTTCCTGTCTATCCAGGCAGTTTGCTCACTAATCTGTTCTTCCTGGTTCTAACCATGTTCAAGCCAGATGCTTCCTCGGCCTGCTCCCATCCACCGTACTCTCCCATCCACCAGCCACAACTTACTAAGAGACCTGCTATCCTAGGGTGACATCGGCTTTTACAATTAACACAGCACACACATGGCCATGTCATGCCAACTCTATGACAGTAATTTTATACCCATTTTGCTGGTAAGGAAACTTCAGTGAGTTCGCTAGATTTACACTTACAGGAACCCTAGTCACCTGACTCATTTCGTAGATCCCTATCTGCCTCCCTGAGGGAAATTCATTTCCTGCATCCCTAGCACTGGGCGGGCTGCTAGGGCTACTAGCCTCGGGCTTTTGTCACCTGACTCCCCCCCCCCCCCCCCCCCCCCGCCATTCCCACTTTATCTCAATACAAAACACCATTCAAGGGAGAAAATCATTGACAATTTTTTTTTTTTTTGAGAGAGTGTGTGTGCGAATCGGGGGGAGGGCAGGGGGAGAAGGAGAGAATCTTAAGCAGGCTCCACATTCAGTGCAAGCCCAACTCAGGGCTCAATCTCATGACCCTGAAATCATGACCTGAGCCGAAATCAAGAGTCAGACACTTAACTGACTGAGCCACCCAGGCCCCCTCATTGACAATTTCTTTAGTTATTTTTACTTTAAAGTTATTCTGATGCTCAACATTAATTTATTCTTTCATAAAACACTCTTCTTTGGGACTGCTTCTTGCCCTCCTGCATTTATCTCTTTGTGAGAATGCCCTCTTAATGCTGAAAAACAGTAATGCCCAAAGTGCTTACCTAAGACACAGGAGAACATGAAGGTATTTGTTCTAGATGAGAAGGAGGAGATAACATTCATTCAGCAACTGCTTGTAAACACTTTATCTGCTCTATTTCATGTAATCCTCAAAACAATCTCACAAGGGAGGCACTATTTATGTTCCCACCTAGCAAATGAGAAGATTGAGGCTCAGAAAGTTTAATTTGCCCGATATCACCCAGCAAGAAGAGCAGAGGGTTCCCACCAGATCTGTTTCACAGCAATACCTGGTCTGATCTCCTGAAGGCTTTATATTCTAGTGGAGGGGAGGAGACCAATGCCCAAGAAACAACCTGCAGTGCCTGTTACAAATGATCAGAGATAAATGAATGGGGGAGATGGGGAGGTTTGTGGACATTAAGAGGATTCCCCGCATGTTTGGGTTCCTCTTTGAGAGAAATTAACCCCCAGAGCTTGTTTCCTGAGCTGACTGAATTTCAGACATGGAAGGTGCTGATCTCCCAGGGGGGCTGCTCTGAATTCTGCAGGTGCCCAGGCCCAGCCTTGTGTCCTCCCCTCAGCATCCCTCATTCTTCCACTCTGGCTACTGGAAGCTGCTTGGGGCACAGGACGGAGAACACACAGGCACCAGAGCAGGATGGGAGCCCAGCCACTTAGCAGTTGTATGCCCCTGAACCCTTTTCTGGCCTCTTCGATCTTCGGTAAAATAAGAAGAACACAAGAATGCACTGCATGAGATGGTGGTGAGGATGAGTGGTAACCTGCCTGACACCTGGCAGATTCTCAATACCGGATGGCCTTAAAAACTACAGCAGTCCTTGGAACAAAGGGCTTCACGAGTATGGGGAAGACTTGGCCAAGGAGGAGGCAAGAGCAGGTGTGGTGGTTAGAGAGGTTTGGGCTCCCAGGGTGGGGGAGGTAGTACAGAATTAAATGTCCTGTCAGGAGCTAGTCACAGACTTCTGCATACATCTCTTCAGGCAGGCCCAGTTGTGAAGTGAGTCGAAGAAGACCCACTGACATATAACCCAATGTAAGGCTGCTTTAAAGCAGAGTTTTTCCACATTCCTGGATCATGAGTCGCCTGAGTCACTTGTTTAAAATATGGATTCCCAGGACCCCTTCCCCAGCAGGCTCGGAACCAGGAGCTCTGGGACAGGTCCTGGAAATGCACATTTTCCACAACCCACTGGGTGGATTTTATGATCAGGGAAGTTGGGAAAACATTGCTTTAAAATGTGCAAACTGGGGGCGCCTGGGTGGCTCAGATGGTTAAGCGTCTGCCTTTGGCTCAGGTCATGATCCCAGAGTCCTGGGATCAAGCCCCACGTCGGGCTCCTGGCTCAGTGGGGAGCCTGCTTCTCCCTCTCCCTCTGCCTCTCTCCCTGCTCATGCTCTGTCTCTCTCTCTCTTTATCTCTGTGTCTCAAATGAATAAATAAAATCTTTAAAAAAATAAAAAAAATAAATAATAAAAACAATAAAATGTTCAAGCTGCTTAGATGTCTACTATATAATGGGATCTCTGTAATGGGTGATTTATCATCCCCATTTTCTAGGAAAGGTAACTAAGACCCAACAAAGCTCAGCAGTGTGCCAAAACCTGTTCACACTGGCTCAGGAGAGCTAAATACTCAGGAGAGTTAAATACTCAAGGAATTCGCAATTCAATTGTTAAACCAATCACAGCTTGAAATCTGTCCTGGTAAGTATGGATTTCTCTTGGCCAGAGAGGAGCCTAAGGGTGCTGCTGTTTCCTTCAGAGCACAGGACGTTGATTGATGTGAACCCTTCTCAGCTATTCTCGGGGTTTTGGTTCATCGCTCACTCTGAATACTGTATTGTCTTTTTCTTTAGGGAATCCGTAAGTACTACACGCAGAACAGGACTTCTTTTTTTAAATTTTTTTTTTTTTAAGATTTTATTTATTTATTTGAGACAGAGAGAATGAGATAGAGAGAGCATGAAAGGGAGGAGGGTCAGAGGGAGAAGCAGACTCCCTGCCGGGCAGGGAGCCCAATGCGGGACTCGATCCCGGGACTCCAGGATCATGACCTGAGCCGAAGGCAGTCGCTTAACCGACTGAGCCACCCAGGCACCCCAGGACTTCTTTTTTTAAAAAACTGGTTTACTAGCACAACACCTAGCAAAAGTAATTAGTTTTGTTGGTAGTAACTGAGCGAAGTTCACCTGTGTCCTTACTGCTGGTCCAGGTGCTTGGGTCCAGACATTTTTCTCCTCCTGCAATTAACATCCTTTATCATCCCTAGCACCTCCCATCCTAGATAGGTTTATTAAGGGCTCAAATTCTACAAAGGACCACCTGCTATGGAGTTGGTTCAGATTTTCCAGTTAGAGGCTTTGAGCATTGGCTTTATACAACAAGGTCATGTCTCCCTCTAATGGATGGTAAAGAATAAGACAAGTAAGATTTCCATTTGTTGTTGAATCAGAAGGCTGTGTATAATTTATCTCTATTATGTGTGATATGTGTAACACGTGTTGAAACAATATATAGTAACTTATTCAGCTAACTTCCAAGAGCAGCACAAAAATGTCCTTTTGTTTTTATTCACTCAATATTTCATTCATTATTTATCATTTACTTAACTATGTGTCAGATGTTGAGGTATAAAGCTATGAATGACACCATGCAAAGGCAAAGAATGAGAAAACTCATATGAAAGATTGCCAAGATATATAAAGGGAAAAAACCATAGTATAGGATGGTATGAATAATGTCATTTGTTTAGAGGCACCTGGGTGACTCGGTGGATTAAGCATCCAACTCTTGACTTCGGCTCAGGTCATGATCTCAGGGTCCTGGGATCAAGCCCCATGTCATGCTCCATGCTCAGTGAGGAGTCTGCTCGAGCATTCTCTCTCTCTGCTTCTCCCCCTGCACACTCTCTCTCTCTGAAATAAATAAATAAATCTTTAAAAAAATAAAATATAAAAAAATATATCATTTGTTCAAAAGGAAGGAGAAAGAATACACACACCAACTCACATAAAATATATCCAGAAATATACACAAAAAAACTATTAACACCAATTGGTTTCCTCCTAGAAGGAAAAGAAGAACATCTGGAAAATAGAGGTAAGAGAGAGTTTTCATTGTATTCGTTTTATCTATTTTTAGTTGTGAACCACATGAAGGTATTTCCTAATCAAAAATAAACATTGGAAATTAGCAAAGCAGAAATGAATGAGGCAGGTCCTGTGTTCAGTTACTTGGGAGGATATTCACATACACATACAATAAACGTGTATAGAAGCATGCACAGTGTGCTAGCAAGCGCAGGAAGAGGCACTTAGCTCTGATTGGATGGGGAGAAGATGTGGAAGCAGGAAAGCTCATTAGAGGCCAAGTCAAGGAGGACCTTCTCTGCCAAGCTAAAGAGCTCTCACATTCTGTAGGCAACAAGCCATTCAAAGACTTTAACGTGAAAGTAACAAGTAGATTCACCTTTTAAAGGATCATCCCAGGGGCGCCTGGGTTGGCTCAGTCAGTTAAGCTTCCATCTCTTGGTTTTGGCTCAGGTCGTGATCTTACAGGTCTTGAGATCAAGCTCAGTGGGGAGTCTGAGGATTCTGTCCCTCTGCCCCTCCCCCCACTTGCACGTGCTCTCTCTCTCTCTAAAATAAATAAATCTTTTTTAAAAATAATAATAAAATAAAGGATCATCCCAGTGGCAATGTTGGGGCAAGACTGCAGGAAGTCTAGACTAGACAAAAGTAGAGCCAGACCCCTTTTTAGTAACTTTCCTGCTTCAAAGACCTGTTTTCCAGGGTCAGAATGCCTCAGCGTAAGAACAGAAATAGGCCTGGCTGAGTCTAGGTTAAAGACAATTTATGGGATCTATTCAGATTACTTGTTCTTGGTCTGCAGAGGACAGTACATTATCCAATAACTGTAATTTACTTACAGTACGCCAGGCACACTAGCAAGTACTTACTGAATGACGCTTCACTAGTCCTTGCAATAATCCTATAAACTAGGTCCAAGCATGCAGCTAAATTTTACAGATGAGAGGACTGAGATTCATGTCGGTTAATAGCCTGCTCAAGGTCAAATAGCTCAAACATATCAGATGGATTTGAGCCCATCTGTCTCATTCCACAGCTCATGTTTTCATGTATCAGCATACACAGGGTCCCCTCTGAGCTGTTCAACCAAATCCTCACTCTCTCTCACTGCCAGACCTGACTTCTAAAATATTCCCCTTCCGAACCCTCTTGCACTGTTGGTGGGAATGCGAACTGGTGCAGCCACTCTGGAGAAGAGTATGGAGATTCTTCAAAAAAGTTACAAATAGAATTACCCTACAATCCAGCAATTGCACTACTATGTATTTACTCAGAGGATACAAAAAGACAGATTTGAAGGGGTACATGCACCCCGATACTATTTATAGCATTATCAACAATAGCCAAACTATGGAAAGAGCCCAAATGTCCATTGACAGGTGAATGGATCAAGTAGATGTGGTATAGGGATACCTGGGTGGCTCAGTCGGTTAAGCGGCTGCCTTTGGGGCAGGTCATGATCCCAGCGTCCTGGGATGGAGCCCCACATCGGGCTCCCTGCTCAACGGGGAGTCTGCTTCTCCCTCCCCCTGCTCTTGTGCTCTCACTTGCTTTCTCCCTCTCAAATAAATAAATAGAATCTTAAAAAGAAGAAGAAGGAGGAGGGGGAGGATGAAGAGGAGGGTGGGGAGGGGGAAGAGGAGGAGGAGGAGGAAAAGAAGCAGAAGAAGTAGTAATTGTAGTAGTAGTAGCATATATACAATGGAATATTACTCAGCCATAAAAAGAATGAGATCTTGCCATTTGCAACAACATGGAAGCACCTAGAGTGTGTTATGCTAAGTGAGATAAGTCAGCCAGAGAAAGACAAATATCATATGATTTCATTCATATGCAGAATTTAAAAAATGAAACAGATGAACATAGGGGAAGGGAAAGGAAAGTAAAATAAGATGAAAACAGGGAGGCAAAGCATAAGAGACTCAATGATAGGGACCAAACTGAGGACTGATGGAGGGAGGTCGGGGGGATGGGCTAGATGGGTGATGAGTACTAAGGAGGGCACTCGTGATGAGCACTGGGTGTTGTATGTAAGTGACAAATCACTGAATTCTAGTCTTGCAACCAATATTGCACTGAATGTTAACTAATTAGAATTTAAATAAAAATTAAAAATGAATGAAAAAAAGAAAGAAAGAAAGAAATGTTCCCCTTCCTTCCAGCAGCCCTAGGCAAAATGGCAGAAAGAGCAGTTAGACTTTCTCCTTCTCATTGCTTCTCCCAACTGCATCCTGCATCCCCTCATCTCCTTCCCACTTCCTCTCATCTCCATTTAATCTCACCCCATTTCCTTCCCACCTTCCTTCATCTCCATCTCATCTCTCCTCATCTCCTTCCCATTTCCTCTCTTCTCCTCACCTCCCTTCATCTCTTTCCCACCTCCCCTCTTCTCCTTCCCACCTCCCCTCATCTCCTTCCCACCTCCCCTCATCTCTTCCACCTCTCATTTCCTTCCCACCTTCCCTCTCCCCTCATCTCCTTCCCATTTCCTCTCTTCTCCTCTGTACTTCCCTTCATCTCCTTCCTACCTCCCCTCATCTCCTTCCACCTCCTCTCATCTCTCCACTCCCCTCATCTCCTTCCCACCTCCCCTCATCTCCTTCCCACCTTCCCTCATCTCCTTCCACCTCCCCTCATCTCTTCCACTTCCCCTCATCTCCTTTCCACGTCCCCTCACCTCTGTCTCAGCTTCCCTGTGCTTTGTGGTTCTTCTGCCCTGTTGAACTGGAGATGCAGGTCTTCTCTGCTCCTTTCCCAAAATAAAATCTCCTGAAATACAGGACACTAAGACAGAGAAGGATTGAGATCTTAAAGTTCTAAGGGTAGCATTTCAGGCATCCTCCAGCACTGAGGACTGAGTGGGGCTAGGAAGGCAGCCAGTCTTTTTGCAGGTTGTTGAGTAAAGTATGGTCTTCACGGATGCCTTTTCTGTCACATGAGGGTCTCCTCACCAGTTTTGATTCTCTACTGGAAAGGGAAAGTGTGTAAACTGATCTCCAGGAGGTTCTTTTCACCCTGTGCCCAGTTTTCCACAACAAAAACAAGAGAGATGAAAGGAAGGAAAAGAAATTAGCCAGGGAGGGCTCATACTCAGGTGACTTTCCACAGCAGACTACCAGAGCAGGACCTTAGAGAGTCCCTCCTTCAGGCCCTAACATTTTGGGGGCCTCAGGGAAGGGTACAAATGAAGGCTTACATGTTATACATTTAAATTTTGAAACACAATAAATAAGCCAATAAATTGTTAAACAAAATGTATTTATTGTACAAATATATTTTGCAAATATACCTTTGAAATGACTCAAATGGAAAAGTGTATATAAAGCTATGGTTTGCTAGGACTGGAAGTTGGCAAAATATCAAAGATGACTGAATTTAATCATTATCATGCATGTTTGGCTTTTGTTGATAAGACAACACTGTTTGGATGAATAATAACATTTGAATGAGTACTAACATGAAAACATACATAATTCACAATTACATCCTAAAAGTTATTGTTTTAGTCCATTTAGAGTGCTGCAACAAAATACCACAGACTGGGGTGGGCTTATAAACAACAGAAATTTATTCTCACAGTTCTGGAAGCTGGGAATCCAAAACCAAGGTGCCAGCATGGTTAGGTTCTGGTGAACGTCTTCTTCTGGATTGCAAACTGCCTACTTCCTGCATGGAATACAGGAGGGATCTCGCTGAGGTCTTTATTATAAGGGCACTAACCCCATGAGGCTCCACCCTCATGACCTAATCCCAAAGACCCCCAAATGCCCCACCTCCTAATACCATCACCTTGGGCATTAGGTTTCAATATATGAATTTTGAGGACACACAAATAATGAGACCATAACAGTTATATCTCTTGCCTTTGTTTCAGAAATTCACCAATTATTTTTTTAATTGAACTTTTATATAATTTATGTTCTATTATCTAAAGAATAAAAAATAAAATGTAATTGTTTTTCAAATTGTAATTCCAAAGTAACAAAGTTTGAATATATATTTACCCCAAAGAGTAATTTATAGTATTAAAATGGAAAAATTTTTAAATTACATGGGGCACCTGGGTGGTTCAGTTGGTTAAGCGTCTACCTTCAGCGCATGGTCATGATCTCAGGGTCCTGGGATCAAGCCCCGCATGAGGCTCCCTGCTCAGTGGGAAGCCTGCTTCTCCCTCTCCCTCTGCCTGCCGATCTGCCTACTTGTGCTCTCTCTGTCAAATAAATAAATAAAATCTTAAAAAAAAAAAAAGCATGCATGTTATGTCTAGACCTACCTGTATACAAATTTAAGAGTTACTCTGAAGGGTTTAATAGTGCAGAATATACCTCAGCTGTTAGCTACAGCGGTACAAATACTGTGCTAATTCCTGAATAGCTCTGGAACCATGAAACAGAACATGAAGAGAAGCAAGAAAATGGGACTACAGGAAAATGATACTTAATTAAGCAAGAAACTACTGCATTTTGGCTCCCTGAGGAGAATTAGCTGGACTAACTAGTCTTTTCTTCTTACCCAAGTGCTTCTGTTTAACTCGGTCCTGCCTTCAAAGTAATGTTCATCCCTGCCACCAGCAACAACGCAAAACTTCACGGCATTCCGACACAAATTTTATTTCAAGGACACGGGGCATAGAAAAAGACAAATAAAGGCCATTCTATTCCTAATTTGTTTAGAATTTCTACCAGGATGGACATTGGATTTTGTCAAATGCTTTTTTGTGTCAACTGTGATCTGAATGTTTGTGTTCCCCCTTCATAATTCATATGTTGAAATCTTAACACCCACGGGGCACCTGGGTGGCTCAATCGGTTAAGCATCTGCCTTCGGCTCAGGTAGTGATACCAGGGTCCTGGGATGGAGCCCAGAGTCAGGCTCCCAGCTCAGCAGGGAGTGTACTTCTCCTTCTCCCTCTGCCCCTTCCCCTGCTCGTGTTGTTTGCTCGCTCACTCTCTCTCTCTCAAATAAATAAATAAAATCTTAAAAAAAAAAAACCAAAAAAGAAATCGTAAACCCCAAAAGTTATGGTATTAGTAGGTGGGGCTGGTGGGAGGTGGTCAGTCATGAGGGGGGAATCCTCATGAACGGGATCAGTGCCCTTATGAAAGAGGCTGCAGAGATATTCCTTGCCCCCTCTACCGTAGGAGGACACAGGGAGAAGGTACAGCTATGAATCAGGAAGTTGGTTCTCACCAGACAACACACCAAATCTACCAGCATTTGAGCTTGGACTTCTAAGCTCCAGAACTGTGAGAAATAAATTTCTGTTGTTTATAAGCCACCCAGCCTGTAGTATTTTGTTACAGTAGCCAGAAAGGACTAAAACAGCATCTCCTGAGATCATCATTTGGTTCTTACCTCTTATTTGTTAGTATGGTGAATATTTTTTTAATCTTTATTTAAATTTTAGTTAACATACAGTACAATATTGGTTTCAGGAGTTTATTGATTGTTTTTATAAGTGAACTCTTACATTCCTAGGATAAAACCCAGTTGGTCATAACGTATTATCCTTTTTATATACTGTTAGATTTTTTTTTTAAGATTATTTATTTGAGAGAGAGAGTGGGGGCAGGAGGGGCAGAGGGGGAGGGAGAGAGAAACCCAAGCAGACTCCATGCTGAGCAGGGAGCCCTACATGGGGCTCAATCTCACAACCCTGAGATTCCAACCTGAGCCAAAACTCTGAGTTGGATGCTCAACCCACTGTGCCACCCAAGTGCCCCTACATACCGTTAGATATGATTTGCTAAACTTGGCAATTGATCTGTGGCTTTCTTTTCTTGGAATATCTTTGTCAGGTTTTGATATCAAGGTAATGCTCTCATCCTAGAATGAGTTGCTGTTTGTTTTCTATTTGCCCCATGAATTCTTTGGGAGTTTTTTCCTTTTCTTCTGTGTTCTTTGGGATTTTTAATTTTATGTCATAAACTCCATACTATGTTTTGTTTGTTTAAAAGGCCAGTTATCTTTTGAAGAGATTTAAATTAAAAAATCATGGATATTTACCCATGTAGTTAGCATTTCTGGTGTAGATATGGTTTCCAGCATAGATATAGATTTCCATCTGATATCATTTTCCTTCTGCCTGAAAAACATTTCAAAGAAATGAGGGATGTCTGGCTGGCTCAGTTGATAGAGCATGTGACTCTTGATCTCAGGGTTCTGAATTCAAGCTCCATGTTGGGTGTAGAGATTACTTAAAAATAAAATCTCTTTAAAAAATTACCATTTAGGGCGCCTGGGTGGCTCAGTTGGTTAAGCGACTGCCTTCGGCTCAGGTCATGATCCTGGAGTCCCGGGATCGAGTCCCGCATCGGGCTCCCTGCTCAGCGGGGAGTCTGCTTCTCCCTCTGACCCTCCCCCCTCTCATGCTCTCTCTATCTCATTCTCTCTCTCAAATAAATAAATAAAATCTTTAAAAAAAAAAAATTACCATTTAAAAGAAAAAAGACCAAAGAAATGAACTGTTTAGCCACAAAAAAGATATGGAAGAACCTTAAATGTGTATTTCTAAGTGAAAGAAACCAGTCTGAAAAGTCTACATACTATGTGCTTACAACCATACAACATTCTGGAAAAGGCAAAACTCTGGAGCCGGTATAAAGATTAGTGGTTGTCAGGGGTTCAGGGAGAAGAGAGGGAGCACAGAGCATTTTTAGGGCAGTGAAACCATTCTGTGTAATATTGTAATCGGGGATACATGAATGTGCATTTGTCAAAATCCATAGAACAGTACAACACGGAGGGAAAACCCTAACTATGGACATTAGTAAAAAAATGTGTCAATATAGGTTTATAATAATGAGTGTACCACACTGACACAAAATGTTAGTAATAAGAGAAACTGTGGGGCTGGGGAGGAGATATAAGGTAACTCTACTTCCTGTGCAATTTTCCTATAAACTTAAAACTACTCTGAAAATTAAAGTCTATTTTTAAAAACTATTTGTATTTTTTTATAGTGCAGATCTGCTAGGGATTAATTCTTTTAACTTTTGCATGTCTGGAACATACTTGTTTTACCTTTGTTTTTGAAAGATATTTGTACTTTGTAATATTTGTAATTTTTACGTTGACAATTTTTGTTGTTGTTGTTACTTTGAGGATGTTGTACAACTATCTTCTCAATTTTGTATTTTGATGAGAAATCTGCTGTCATTCTTATCTCTATTTCTCCAGGCATAACATTTTTTTTTTTTAGCTTCTCCTTTCTCTTCATCACTGTGTATCAACTAGGGTTCAAGCAGAGAATCAGAACCAAAAAGAGATTTGTTGCAAGGAATTGGCTTATGTGATCATGGGGGCTGGCTAGGCAAGCCTGAAATCCACAAGACCGGTAATCAGGAAGAGCACTGCAACTCTCAGGCATAGGTTTCTTCTTCTGGGCATAAGCTACATCTGACCTCTACCTGGGGAAGACAATGGGGGCTGTGGACCACTTCTCTCTCTGACCAGTTTATTTCATTTACTTCCAGCTCCTTTCTGGGATTTCAGATCCTTCTGGCCTTATGGTACTATTGCTAGAATCTGCAAGTCTACCTCCATTCCCAGTATATTTTGTGGAGATAGAGATGGAAACAGGCAACATTAAGAAACATACATGGAGGGCGCCTGGGTGGCTCAGTTGGTTAAGTGACTGCCTTCGGCTCGGGTCGTGATCCTGGAGTCCCTGGATCGAGTCCCGCGTCGGGCTCTCTGCTCGGCGGGGAGTCTGCTTCTCCCTCTGACCCTCCTCCCTCTCATGTGCTCTCTCTCATTCTCTCTCTCAAATAAATAAATAAAATCTTTAAAAAAAAAAAAAAAAAGAAACATACATGGAGGGGCACCTGGGTGGCTCAGTTGTTAAGCGTCTGCCTTGGGCTCAGGTCATGATCCCAGGGTCCTGGGATCGAGCCCCACATCGGGCTCCCTGCTCGGTGGGAAGCCTTCTTCTCCCTCTCCCTCTCCCACTCCCCCTGCTTGTGTTCCTGCTCTCGCTATCTCTCTCTCTCTCTCTGTCAAATAAATAAATAAAATCTTTAAAAAAAAAAAAGAAAAGAAATGTACATGGATGTTCAGCTATTTCTGTTATATCATGGTCCAGTATTTGTTTCAGAACCTTGAATAGAAATTTGAATGGATCTAGGGTGCTTGACATTGCCATCCTGAAAGACACTGATGAGAGAATTAATCAGGTTATTTCATGGAATTCCTGGGCTGAGAGAAATCTTGGCTAGATTGTCCCTGGGGCCTATACTTGACTACCATAAAGCTGCCATGGGCTCAGTTTCACCTAAAACCAGAATATTATGTTAAATTATGGACCTCTTCCTTATACCTCCCGCCCCCCCCAACCTGTAACTCCCTTTGCTATATTTTGAGGAGAAAATTCAATTTAGATGCCTCCCTCTACATGATTCTCCCCTTTCACTTTTTTTTTTTTTAAGATTCATTTGTCAGAGAGAGAGAGAGGGAGAGAGAGACAGAGAGCAAGCACAAGCAGGGGGAGTGGGAGAGGGAGAAGCAGGCTCCCCGAGTAGCAAGGAGCCGGATGCGGGGCTCGATCCCAGGACCCTGGATCATGACCTGAGCCAAAGGCAGCCGCTTAACCAGCTGAGCCACTCAGGCATCCCCCCTCTCACTTTTTTTTAAAGATTTTTTTTTTTTTAAGATTTTATTTATTTGACAGACAGAGACACAGCGAGAGAGGGAACACAAGCAGGGGGAGTGGGAGAGGGAGAAGCAGGCTTCCCGCGGAGCAGGGAGCCCGATGCAGGGCTCGATCCTAGGACACTGGGATCATGACCTGAGCCGAAGGCAGATGCTTAATGACTGAGCCACCCAGGCGCCCCTAAAGATTTTATTTTTTTAATGTTCGTGGGGCTCGAACCTACAACCCCAAGATCAAGAGTCGCGCGCTCCACTGACTGAGCCAGCCAGGCACCTCGTTCTCCCTTTCTAACCTTAGAAAGCTCACCCAAAGCAACAGCATGATTCCGCAGAATCCCAGTTCTCCAACCTGATGGCCCATGCATTGTGGAAGCACTTAGGGATGCAGTCCGAGCAGGCTGGCTCGGTGCCTGGGCTCCTTAACCATC
This sequence comes from Leptonychotes weddellii, assembly GCF_054177405.1. Lineage (NCBI taxonomy): Eukaryota > Metazoa > Chordata > Mammalia > Carnivora > Phocidae > Leptonychotes > Leptonychotes weddellii. Next base: position 32,502,231 of record NC_138377.1, on the reverse strand, counting down.
ACCCTCTGTGACTCCATCTCTATCACCTCTCCCTCTCACCATTTGGAAACAAGAGCAACTGCACCCTTAGAAGCCTGCTTTTGATAGTCTTTCAGCATTCACTTTTTTCCTCCTGAGTAGAAAGTCCTAATAATTTTCCAAAGCTACAAAACAATTTTGACTTTATCTTTTTTTTATCATCCTTAATGACTAGTACATAATCCCTAATAAAAGGGAATCAGACAAGTTAGGAGCATAAGTTTTATTAAAAAGAGACTTCCTTTCAATCCCTTTCTACCTCTTACTCGTATTTCATATTGCACAAGTCGTTTAAAATTCCTGAGCTTCAGTTTCCTTACTTGTAAAAAAAATGGTGGCAATAATACCTAGGCATTTTGTGAGAATTAAATGAGATAATATACCTAAAGCATTTGGCACAGTGCCTCATATACAGTAGATATTCAGTAAATGGTAGCTATTATTGTCAAATTCTTTTTTCTTTCACCACAATGAGTAAAAGTAGAATAATCTGGCATTTCTAAACTCCCTACAGAATGCAAAAATTAACTAATACTCATCACTGCTTAAAAGAGTATGTTATCTAAGTGGAAGATGTTACATAAGCCAAGGGTGCTGTGATATAATACTATTTTAACAAGACCTTTTCAGTTATAAGTAATAGAAAATCTTGACTCAAGGGGCCTACACAGAAGGACACGTAACATCAACAAGTCTGGGTGTAGGGCAGCTCCAAATTTCATTTCAAATTCAGAAGCTCAATATTGTCATTAAGTCTGTCCTTTCCATCTTCTACTCTGCTGTCCGTGGTGTGACCCACTTCCTTCTAGAGTCTGGACAGCTAGAGTAGTTCAAGGGTCACATTCAGCCACAATGTGCAGAAGAAAAGAGGATTACCTCCTTCCTGGGTCTTTTTTGGAAAGCAAGGAAAACCTTCCCAGAAGTTCCTCCAACATATTTCTCATGTCTCCTTGGCCAAACTGGTTGATAGTCACACCTCTAGACCAATCACTGGCTAAGGGAAAGGGCCTTATCTAGCTTGTACTTACCAGGATTTATCTCTTCTCTAAGCATAGGACTGCAAAGAGCGGAACCCAAACAAACATGGAGCTATCGCAGCAAAAAAAAAAAAAAAGAGGGAAATGGCTGTAGGTAAGGAACCAAATGTACCTGTTACACTTAGGATACCAGTTCCTTGAGATCTACTTAGGGTTGCTTCAAATTCCTGTGTTTGAATGCAGTATAATAAAGGATGGAGAAACCTCGGTAGGTTTGTGTCCAGCCAAGACCTGTTATGGAGGACACCTGGCTGGCTCAGTTGGAAGAGCATGTGACTCTCGATCTTGGGGTTATGAGTTTGAACCACACGTTGGGTGTAGAGAGATTACTAAAAAATAAATTTTTTTTTAAAGATTATATTTATTTGAAAGAGAGAGAGTGTGCGTGGCGTGTGCACTCGAGCAGCGGGAGGTGCAGAAATAGAGGGAGAGAGAGAATCTCAAGCAGACTCTGCACTGAGCACACGGTTCCCGCATAGGGGGCTCAATCCCAGGACCCTGAGATCACGACCTGAGTGGAAATCAAGAGTCGGAGCCTTAACCAACTGAGCCACCCAGGTGCCCTTAAAAAAATAAACTTTAAAAACAAAAAGCGGGCGCCTGGGTGGCTCAGTTGGTTAAGCGACTGCCTTCAGCTCAGGTCATGATCCTGGAGTCCCTGGATCGAGTCCCGCATCGGGCTCCCTGCTCAGCTGGGGGGTCTGCTTCTCCCTCTGACCCTCCCCCCTCTCATGTACTTTCTCTCATTCTCGCTCTCTCAAATAAATAAATCTTTAAAAATAAATAAATAAATAAAATAAAATAAAAAAATAAAAACAAAAAGCAGGGTGCCTTGGTGGCTCAGTTGGTTAAGCAACTGCCTTTGGCTCAGGTCATGATCCCAGAGTCCCGGCATCGAGTCCCACATTGGGCTCCCGGCTCAGCGGGGAGCCTGCTTCTCCCTCTGACCCTCTCCCCTCTCATGCTGTTTCTCTGTCTCTGTCTCTTTCTCTCAAATAAATAAATAAATAAAATATTTTAAAAAAATAAAAATAAAAAAAATAAAAACAAAAAGCACTGTAATAGAAAACCCACTGTAACCCTGAAACAACAATAAAACATCAGGAAGGTGTTCCAAGATGAAAATTAGCACCATGTGTATTGCAATAGTATATAATGTACAATGATTTCATATACAATTATAAACACGTTTTCTAAAGGGAAGATTATATAAGAGTGTAGTTTGCCTTTTTTAAGAGATCCTGGGGATCTTCCATTTGCTTTAGCGGCTAAACCAAAGCAGTATTACATCTTTCCACCTTGCCTTTATCCTTAAAAGTTCTTATTAGACGCAACAAAAATGGCATATTGATTTCAAAATCTCATTTACAGTGCATTCAAAATACTTAACAATTCAATCTGTCTGACCTACTCCTACATCCATGTTCCTGGTCATTCTGTCAATTACCTAATACACACTTCCCTGCAAAATGAAGCCATTTTTTTTTTATTAGATTTTTGTTCACAGTTCTCCAAAATCATTTCAACTTGCAGCTGTGCTTAGGAGATTGGAGGATACTAAAATTACAGAGAAAAGATATTGACTTAGGGATTGATTTTTAAATAATTGTGAAGCTCTACTGGCTTAGAGGGTGTTGAGGGATATGAAAGAAAATCATATGAAAATGCGTTAAGAGGAGAACTTAACATTACTTTATAAAACTCTAACTTAAATTGATATTTGGGCCTCTTGACATTTCAAAACTTAATGTGTGATTCCCAGTAAAATCCCAGAATGATTTTGCTTCACATTTTAAAAGCCTACCTTTCTTCCCTAGCTTTCCACCCTCTGCTCACCATGGCATGACGATCCAGTCAATGACTAACATGGGCGACGTCAAGAGGTCTCACATCTGTGCTGTGAAACACATACTAATCCTTGGTGCAGGGCAATGCATTGTTTACCCTATAAAGCTATGTGAACAACGGAGGGAAATTTGTTAACAACATTAGAACATGGAATTTTTCTTAGGCGGAATAGCCATACATTTTCCATGGAAAAAGTGTGTGCGTGTGTGTGACGGGGCCACTCCCTCTGCCTAAATTGAAAGGATTTTAAAATGTAAACTCACAATCTCAGACCATTTATTTCCGATTACTGGGCCAATCAATTTAACTATGAGAAATGGATTTGACATTCTTGTCAGTAAGAGTTGAAGGCATAATTTAATCATTAAAGTTATTCGGATGTACATTTATACTCCCTACTGGCAATGTTTCTCTTCTACTTATTCATTTGTCCATGAAATTAAATACAGGTTTGAAACATCTATAATTACCCCAAAACACATCGGGCTGTAAACTGCCTTTGAAGAATTAAACTACCATATTTTATTTGTCAAATAAACTTTTATGTACAAATATCTACTCGCAAATGAAATTAGGGTAAATCTGTGGCTATAATAGAAGTAGTCTGCTCTAAACAAAAGTCCAGGGCCAGATGGCTTCCCAGGGGAATTCTACCAAACATTTAAAGAAGAATTAATACCTATTCTTCTGAAACTGTTCCAAAAAATAGAAATGGAAGGAAAACTTTGATCCCCAAACCAGACAAAGACCACATCAAAAAGGAGAATTACAGACCAATATCCCT
>NC_138377.1:32492767-32498044 GCF_054177405.1 Leptonychotes weddellii | reverse complement strand
GGGTATTAAAGAGGGCACGTTCTGCATGGAGCACTGGGTGTTATATGCAAACAATGAATCATGGAACACTACATCAAAAACTAATGACGTAATGTATGGTGATTAACATAGCATAATAATAAAAAAATTAAAAAAAGAAGTAGTCTGTTCTAAGTCGAAACTTAAAATATTTACGTATATTCAGAGGTTGTATTCACCAAGCATCTCAGGCCACTGTAATTAAGATTTGCCAAACCGACAACAATGATCTTATAGTAATAAGAACATTTTATCTTGTCAAAAAAAAAAAAAAAATGATTTGGCCACAATACCTTAGCAAGACATAAGCCACACACTTACATCAAAAACTGAAGATGGGTTCTTGCACTCTGGCAACATAGAGTAGATATACTTTTCCCTATTCCTCCTGCTACTTCAGTACAACTAAAAACACTGGACACTATATATAAAACAAACATAGGACGTCTGGGTGGCTCAGTCGGTTAAATGTCTGCCTTCGGCTCGGGTCATGATCCCAGGGTCCTGGGATCAAGTCCTACATCGGGCTCCTTGCTCAGCAGGGAGACTGCTTCTCCCTCTGCCTGCCTCTCTCCCTGCTTGCGCTCTGTCTCTCTCTCTGACAAATAAATAAATAAAATCTTTAAAAAAAAACAAAAAACAAAACATAAGACAGACTCTGAAAGGTGGAGAGAAGAAAGCAGACCAGCCAGGGACCTGAGCAACAATATGGTGGTTAGTTGCCTGGGTTTTCTTTGATGCCCCCAAATATCCCAGACTTGGAACAGAAATGCAACATCTAAAAAAACATTAAGGGATTATTATTGTCTCAGTTCATTTGAGTTGCTTTACAAAATACCACAGACTGGGTACCAACATAAATTTATTTCTTACATTTGTAGAGGCTAGGAAATCCTGGCTGGGTCCTCACATGGTGGAAGGGGGCAATGGATCTCTCTAGAGCCTCTTTTATCAGGGTACTAACCTCATTCATGAGGCAGAGGGAGAGGGAGAAGCAGACTCCCCACTTAGCAGGGAGCCCGATGTGGGGCTTGATCCCAGGACCCCAGGATCGTGACCTGAGCCGAAGGCAGATGCTTTACTGACTGAGCCACCCAGGCGTCCCTGTGCTCGTCATTCTTATCAACACAGTGCTGAAGGATTTAGCCAGTGCAATAAGGCAAGAAAAGGAAATAAAATGAACACAGGTTGGCAAGAAGACATAAAACTTTGTGCCCCAAAAATTTCCAAAGAGAGAAAATATGCATATTTAAAATGGCTTTAAAAATGAGGATTCATTCATTCAGCAACAAACAAATTCACCACAGTACAGGTTTGATCATTCATTCATTCATTCCACAAATTTATTTCAATATTTTAAGCATATTTATTGAATGTCTGCTAAATTTCAAACATCATTCTAGCTGTAAGGATTCAGCAGTGAACAAAACAGATAAAATCTCTGTCCTTATGGAATTTCTATTTAGCAGAGGGTAAGGATGGAACAGAAAATAAATGAAATCAATAAATAACATATTAATAACATAATAATAAATAAATAACATATAACTATGGAGAAAAATAAAACAGGGAAGGGGGAGAAAGAGTACAGGGAGAGTGAGGGAGGTGCTGCAATTTCAAAGAGAGTGGTCAGAAAAGGCCTCACCAAGAAAGTGACATTTGAGCAAATACTTGAAAGAGCTGATGACAGTGAGCTATGCAGGTGTCTGGAAGGAGTGCCAGAGGAAGGGGGAACGGCAAATGCAAAGGCCTTAGGTGGAAGTGTGAGTGGTGTCTTTGAGGAACTGTATGACCAGACTGAGAGAGAGAGAAAGCAATTGGAGATGAGGTCCCAGGAAATAGGAACCCTAGTATGTAAGACCCTGTAGGCCACTCTGAGGCCACTGTAAGGGCTTCGGGTAAAATTTCCACAGGACTGAGAACAATCTAGATAGAAGGAAAGGCAAGAACAAAGATGGAGAAGCAGGGGTGAGGGAGAACTTTCCAGGAACACAAGAACTCTTTCCAGGATCATAGATAATCTAGAGGAATAAGGGAGATAAATAAGGGTGGGAAACATAATCAGAAAGGCCTGGATATACCACTGAAGCATTGGAACTTAATTTGTGAGGCAATGGGGAGCCATTAGAAGCATGAGTGAAAACACTGAAGCTGTATTTTACAACAATTAGAATGTTAGAAAAATAGAGTCTGGCAGCTAGTAAATGCAGAATACTATAATTTTAAACATTTAAACATTTATTTTTAAAAAGATTTTATTTGGGCGCCTGGGTGGCTCAGTTGGTTAAGCGACTGCCTTCGGCTCAGGTCATGATCCTGGAGTCCCTGGATCAAGTCCCGCATCGGGCTCCCTGCTCGGCAGGGAGTCTGCTTCTCCCTCTGACCCTCCCCCGTCTCATGTGCTCTCTCTCATTCTCTCTCTCTCAAATAAATAAATAAAATCTTTAAAAAAAATTTAAAAAATTTAAAAAAGATTTTATTTATTTATTTGAGAGAGAGAGAAAGAGAGAGAATGAGCAAAAGAAAAGCAGACTCCCCCCTGAGCAGCAAGCCCAATGAGGGACTCGATCCCAGGACCCCGAGATCATGACCTGAGCTGAAGGTGGACGCTTAACCAACTGAGCCACCCTGGCACCCCAACAAATACTACAATTTTAAAAATCAGTATTTTGCCTCTTCTCATGAAATAATGAATTCAGATAAGGATCATCAATGAATGAGGAAGCCATAAAGTGGAAAGTTGATGGGAAACTGGATAAGCTCACAGTAAGTTAACAGTGGTTATAAAACATCATGTAAATAACAGTCTAGTAATGTGAAAGTGTACATGACAAAAGTCAGGAGGTAGAATAGGGGAAGGGAACTAAAGGACAAGTCAAGGACAACAAGACCCTCATTTCACTACCCGAAAGATCAAGAGATATCAGAGATAGTTGAGAGAAGAAGAAAAAGTGTCAGTATATTAATTTAAATCACAACAATAATTAATAGAGGAACTAAGAATAATATAACTTTATTGGGAAGATGGGGGAAAGGAGATGAAGGACTAGTGTGAGTTACCTAGATCTTCTGCCATAGCTGGAAGTCAAGGGATAATTTCTAAAGTTGATTTCAAAAAGGGAAAAGTTCTTTCTTGTGGTAGATGGCCAGTATATAGAGGTAATGATGGAGTTAGGAAATCCCCATTTCACAACCATCATAATAAAATTTGATTCAGGCAAGAATCATCTATGGATGCATGGGGTATGGGCCAAGTTTGATAAGAAACAGAATATTTACTCAGCATCAAAGTTTCTCTTCATAATATACTTTTTTAAATGCTTTTATTTATTTATTTTAAGTAATCTCTATCCCCAACATGGAGCTTGAACTCATGACCCCAAGATCAAGAGTCGCATGCTCTTCTGACTGAGCCCCCCAGGCACCCCAACAATATACTCATTAATTGCAAAAGGAAAAACAGTAACTATACACTGGAGGCATATAAGAACACCTTAAGCAAGTGATTGAAGTAAGGGCAAACAGGGGCACCTGGTTGGTTCAGTTGCTCAGTCAGAAAAGCATGTGACTCTTGATCTCGAGGTTGTTAAGTTCAAGCCCCATGTTGTGTCTGGAGTCTACAATTGATTAATCAATCAATAAGGCAAACAGATATCATGTGCCTCTGGATATGATAACCTGGGAAGGACAAAACATCATTCATGTTGTATTCCACTCAAAAAATTTATAACCCGAGGGGCGCCTGGGTGGTTTAGTCATTAGGCATCTGCCTTCGGCTCAGGTCATGATCCCAGGGTCCTGGGATGGAGTCCAGAGTCGGGCTCCCTGCTCAGTGGGAAGCCTGCTTTTCCCTCTCTCACTCCCCCTGCTTGTGTTCCCTCTCTCACTGTGTCTCTGTCAAATAAATAAATAAAATCTAAAAAAAAAAAAAAATTATAATCTGTATCTAATCATGAGGAAACAATATCAGACAAACCCAAATGAGAGACATTCTAAAAAACAACTGGCCTTTATTTTTCAGAAGTTTTAGTATCTTCATATTTTTTTAAAGGTTTTATTTATTTATTTGAGAGAGAGAGAGAGCACAAGCAGGGGGAGAGGCAGAAACAGAATGAGAAGCAGACTCCTCACTGAGCAGGGAGCCTGACATGGGGCTTGATCTCAGGACCCTGAGATCATGACCTGAGCCGAAGTCAGACACTTAACCAACTGAGCCACCCAGGCACCCCAGAAGTTTTAGTATCTTTAAAGACAAACGAAAGGCTGAGAAATTATTATAGATGGAAACTAAATGGAATTCGTGATGCTGGACTGGATATGAGAAACAAAATAATGCTATAGAAAACATTACTGGGACAACTGACAAAATTGTAATATAGAATATGGAGTCAACATAAAACTTATTGAATCAATCTAGTCCTGACAAGATGAAATAAGCACATGCTGCCCTATTCCTCCTGTTAATTATGAAACAAACAAATATACCTGGACAAAATCCATAAAGCAACTGACAGAAGACCAAAAGCTGAACTAAAGACAAACTGGCTAGTGACCTCGGGCATCGAGTTCCCTGGGATTTTGTTTGCCTCCAGTATATCCAGGCCTGGGCACAGGAGAGGTCCCCAATCCAAAAACACCAATGGGCACAACCAAAAGGCTCCAAGAAAAAGCTCGCTTTCTCTAGCCACCAAACCAGGCAAGAAAGCTTCCCAGAACAGAGCGTCCTGACCAAACCTACCCTGCTCAAGGCAAACATCTCAAAAAGTCTACTCTTCTCTCACTCCCCTTTTGCTTCCACTGTCTCCCACTCTTGCCAGACCCTGCTGGATTCCCTAGCACTTCATTAAAACCTGGGCTCCATTGCATCCCTCGATAAGCACTGTTCTACTTCTGGGTCAACCAAGCTGAATTTGGGGGAGGATCTTTGGGCAAAAACTCCATCATTTAAAGGGTCTGGGCCCTCTTTTCTGTTACCTTTATCCCATAGGGCAATCAAAGGTCTCTTTGTCTAGATTAAGCAAATGCCCTCAGAGCAAAGTAGCTTAAAAATGGCTTTCCCCAAATAGGAGGGGTAGACGAACCATGAGAGACGATGGACTCTGAAAAACAAACTGAGGGTTCTAGAGGGGAGGGGGGGTGGGAGGATGGGTTAGCCTGGTGGTGGGTATTGAGGAGGGCACATTCTGCATGGAGCACTGGGTGTTATGCACAAACAATGAATCATGGAACACTTCATCTAAAACTAATGATGTAATGTAT
>NC_138377.1:32471701-32492667 GCF_054177405.1 Leptonychotes weddellii | reverse complement strand
GAAATAAATAAATAAAAATAAATTAAAAAAAAAAATGGCTTTCCCCTAGAATGCCTGCTCAGATTTTCCCTTCGTTTTGAATCTATTCCTTACTCCTGTCAACTCTTAGATAATATAGTAAAAGTTTCTTCTTCAAAGTATCAATCTTCTGTTATTTAGGTCTTTTATTATTTAGATCTTTTCAACAAAAGAGTTTGTGGTAGGGTGTCTGGGTGCCTTAGTCAGTTAGGTGTCTGACCCTTGATCTCAACTCAGGTCTTGGTCTCAACGTCCTGAGTTCAAGCCCCACCTTGAGCCCTGCGTTGAGCCCCACACGTTGGTCCTGAGATCAGGAGTCGAACGCTAAGCTGACTGAGCCATCCAGGCACCCCTTAACTAAATATCTGTGCTTGGTTCTCCCAGAAAAGGAAGGCCTAGGCAACCCATCAGCAGTTCCCTGTTCAATACAAGTTACCTGACCTGACTCTGAACCATCACTTTGCTCCATACGAGGAAAGTAACCTTGCAATAACCAATCTGCTCTTACCTTGTATGACTTCCCTGTGACTGCTTCCTTGTGCCTGTAAGTCCTTCATTTTGTACAACTCCTTGGTGAACTTTTCTGCTAGACTGGATGCTGCCCAATTCATGAATTGGTGAATAAAAACCTACTAAATCAGTAAATTATGGAATTTTTTCTTTTAACAGGAGGGATAGGTTTTACAATGTGAGAGATAGTGAAAAAAATGGAAGGTGTTATTGTGAATTATGAATATTGGATTTCTTTGTTGCTTGTTTGGAATTACTTTCAACTACTTTTGATTCGTAATTATTCCTTTATAACACACAAATTGGATCAGGCAGAGCTTTACATACAGATTACACAAACCAGCTAGTGGAGTTAATTGAAGGAATTTGAATTACATTTCCACTACTTCCTTGACAATATCGCTCCCCACCCCTCCAACCCCAGGCTTCTATAAAACCTACTCTTCTTATGGAATTCTTACCAACTGACCAATCTCCAACTCTTATTCATTCAATGAAGATTTAGGAACCTTGTTCACATTCCTCTTTGATGTGGGAAAGACGTTATTAGGGTTCAAAGCTGATGGCCAAGAAAGAATTCTTGAGACGTCTTTGGTGCAAAAAGGTGATTTTATTAAAGCACAGGGACAGGACCTGTGGGCAGAAAGAGCTGCTGCACCGGAGTTGTGTGGGGTGGCTGATTATATACTATGGGATTGGGGGAGGTAAGGAAAAGGGAGGTTTCAAGAGAACTTTCATATGCTAAGGAGGACCTACAAGATACCGAGGCCTTGCCACTGTCAAGTTAAGGTTGTTTCTCCCCTCTAGCAAGGCATTAACATTAAGATAGTTAGGAGATTCCGGGAAGAATGTCACACCACTGTCCCACCCAGGAGTGGGGGGGTGGGGGAGGTTGTAGGGTGTCAGCTTTTGTCTTCAGCCAGCCTTCTGCTCCCTCATCACTCTTCTATATCAAATTCATGCCATAATCCTAGATTTCAACAGCCACAGTAGATGGCCCATCCAACATTTTAGCTTTGTGATTAGTATGCCTATTTAATTCCAGTGATCTTCCCCTAAATTCATGTGTTGTTGAAGCCAGTTCATTCCAGCTCCTGAGAGCTGATTTGTTCCTATCTCTTTCTAGTTCCCCACTCAATAACATGTTGGTAACTTGAAATCAGCCGTGGTGACAGTATTTACACAACAAAAATCAACAAATGCTGCAAATCAGGAACTTTATTTTTGAGGACCATTTCCCAGCAATGACTGTCTCTATCCCACTTCAACCTCTCACACACAGATCCAGAAACAACCTGGGGTTTGGTCATCAGCAGGCATTGCTCCACACCAGAAACAGAAAACCCCAATAGTTCATTCTCTAACCACCACCTCAACTCTCAGCTCTCACAGCCCTATTGCCCTCTACCTTCTCTTCAGTATCACACAGAACTTCAGGCCCTACTTGCATGTTTTCTCCATAAATCACAAAGATAGAAAGGATTCCAGTGGACCATGCTGTACTGTTTCCTGTGATCCTCTATTAAGAAGAGGACCAACAAACTACTCAACATTTAGCAATTAGCTCCTGGAGTAACACAAGGTAATAAAAATCCTATTTCTTCAAAAGTCAATCAAAACATGTTCTTACCTTCATCACGCGATGTTCATGGTAACTTCTTTTTTCTTTTTTAATTAAGTAAGCTGCATGCCTAGTGTGGGGCTTGCACTCACAACCGGGAGATCAATAGTCACATTCTCTACAGCTGGCCAAGGGAGGAGGAGGGGGAGGAGGGGGAGGGGAGGAGGGGGAGGGGGAGGGGAGGAGGGGGAGGAGGAGGGGTAGGAGAAGAAGAAAAGAAGGAGGAGGAGAAGAAGGAGAAGGAGAAAAGAAAAAAAAACAACAACCCTGTTTTTGTTTGTTTGTTTATCAAAAAGGTAAATCAAACAACCAGGCAACATCATGCAGGATGTTTTGAGTCAACATTTCTGGCAGGACATTATATCCAACTACATGTCCTTATAATCTAAAAATATGTGTGGTTGCAGGGATAAGTGAAGGAAGGTGTATTGGTTTCCTATCACTGCTGTAACAAATTACCACAAACTCAGTGGCTTAAAACAATATAAATTTATTATCTTACAGCTATGTAGGTTAGAAGTCCTACACAAGTCTACCAAACTAAGGTCAAGGTGTCAACAGAGATGCATTCCTTCCCGAGGTTCTAGGGGAGAGTTTATTTCCTTGCCTTTTTCAGCTTCTACAGGCTGCAATGGTATCTTCTTCTCTTTTCATACTCATACAGGGGGCAAATCTGTTCACATCTGCCAACAGATCTAGAATGGTTTCTTTTCACTCTGCCTGTTCTCTTTCAGATGTACCCTGTATCAATAGACTAAAAGAATTCAAATAACTTTCAAATGTCACTTAAAATAATAAAAAGAAATACATCATACATAAAGAGAGGGAGAGAGACAGACAGACAATGGATTTCTAATGAAAATAGTTGTTCGGTCATACAAATATCTCCATGAGGAATCTTTTCAGAAACCATCCTTTCAAGAGAACATTTGGGTAGAAGTGTCTGCTTAAATACTAGGATAATATTGTGATGGTCAGGACATTGCACATGGACTAAAGTACTTCTACCACAACAATTCCCAAAGGGGATTCATTAATTGGATTTGAGGAAGGAGAATGGAATTGAAAATAACTATATTGCAATTAAAAAAATGACATACGTAGGGCACCTGGGTGGCTCAGTTGGTTAAGCGACTGCCTTCAGCTCAGGTCATGATCCTGGAGTCCCGGGATTGAGTCCCGCATCGGGCTCCCTGCTCAGCAGGGAGTCTGCTTCTCCCTCTGACCCTCCTCCCTTTTGTGCTCTCTCTCTAAAATAAATAAATAAAATCTTTAAAAAAAAAAATGACATACATAAAAACTTGCTTTGTCATCATATATATAAATAGCTTAGATACACAGCTAATTATGTTCCCATGTTGCTTTGAATACCAAAGGGAATGGTAAGGAATGGTAATATCTCCTTATTCTAGAGCTAGTTTACAGTTTCAGTCCTATTTCCATGTTTTCTGTCCTCTTTTGTCTTAGAAGCACAGCCACCAGGATTGATGAACTTGAAGTCAAATCAAAATAAATAACCCAATTGAAGCACAGACAGAAAAAAAATAATTTTTAAAAAATTGCATTCAAGACATGTGGCACACTCAAAAGATCTAACATATCTGTAACTAGAGTGTCAGAATAAAAAAAGAGAAACAATAGGATTGAAGAAATGACGACTAAAAAATTGTCAAACCTGATGACAGACATCAATCCACAGATTCAATCAACTCTGAAAATCTTCGGCACTATAAAGATAAGTAAAACCATACCAAGGCACATTACAGTCAAATTGTTTACAGTTAAAGACAGAGAAAAACTTATAAGCAACCATGGGGCGGGGGAGACACATTACCTTCAAAGATGCAACAACAAGGGGCACCTGTGTGGCTCAGCCAGTTAAGCCACCAACTCTTGATTTTGGGCTCAGGTTGTGGGATAGAGAGCTGCATCAGGCTTCACGCTCAGCATGGCATCTGCTTGAGATTCTCTCCTTCTGCCCCTGCCCCTTCCCCCACTCACACACACACACTCTCTCTCTCAAAATAAATAAATAAAATCTTCTAAAAAAAAAAGATGCAACAACAAGACTGAGGGCTGACTTTTTTTAAATTTTTTTAATATATTTTAGAGAGAGACAGAGAGAGCATGCAGGGGAGAGGCAGAGGGGGAAGAGAATCTCAAGCAGACTCTATGTGGAGTGTGGAGCCTGACTAGGGGCTGGACATGGGGCTGGACTTGGGGCTTGATGTGGGGCTTGATCCCAGGATCCTGAGATCACAACCTGAGCTGAAACCAAGAATCAGATGCTTAACTAACTGCTCCACCCAGGCACCCCCTGAGGACTGACTTTTAACATAAACTAAAGCAGTCAGAAAATAACAGAATAACATCTTTAATGTACTGTGGGAAAACCTATTATCCTAGGGTTCTACACCCAGTGAAAAATACCATTTGGGGCACCTGGGTGGCACAGCTGGTTAAGTGTCCAACTCTTGGTTTTGTCTCGGGTCCTGATCTCAGGGTCGTGAGACTGAGCTCCATGTTGGGCTCTGCGCTCAGCATGAAGTCTGCTTAAGACTCTCTCGCCCTCTGCCCCTACCTCCTGCTCTCTCTCTCTCAAATAAATAAATTAATTAAAAAAAAAAGAAAATACCATTCAAAAATTAAGATTAAATAAGGAAGGGCGCCTGGGTGGCTCAGTTGGTTAAGCGACTGCCTTCGGCTCAGGTCATGATCCTGGAGTCCCTGGATCGAGTCCCGCATCGGGCTCCCTGCTCGGCAGGGAGTCTGCTTCTCCCTCTGACCTTCCCCCCTCTCATGTACTCGCTCTCTCTCATTCTCTCTCTCTCAAATAAATAAATAAAATCTTTAAAAAAAAAAAAAAAAAAAAAAGATTAAATAAGGAAGTTCTCAGGGAAAAAAAAAAACTAAAGTGATCCACTGCTATAAGAACTGTGCTATAAGAAATACTAAATGAAATTCTTCAGGCTGATGGAAAATTAGCCCATTCAGAAACATAACAATGGTAGGAAGGAATAAAGAGCACCAGAATCGGTAAATGTATAGAGAAACAGAAATCAGTACTGGCAGTTAATAATGACAATAATAATAACATCTTGTGAGATTTATTAAATTTGTAAAACTACACGATAATAATAGTATTGTGGGTGTAGGGTAGTTTAAAGTGAAAAAATAAACTTCTTAAAAGGAGCAGAAATTGTAAAAGTATTAATTTAAAGTAAGTGATCATAAGTCAAGTACATCTCTAGGTCTAGGGTAATCACTAAAGATAACAAAAGTATATTATTAAAATACAAAAAGAAAAATACAACAATAAAATAAAAATACTCAATTCAAAGTAAGTGATAAAGGAAAAATTAAGAAACTGTATTAGTTAGTGTTCTCCAGAGAAACAGAATGAATAGGATGTGTGTATATATGTAGGAAAAGATATTATTTTTAAAAATTGGTTCTATGCAATTATAGAGCCTGGCAAACCAGCAGGCCGGAGACCCATGGAAAAGCCAATGTTACAATTCAAGTCTCAAGGCCATCTGCTAGCAGAATTTGCTTTCACACAGGGGAGGTCAGTTTTTGTTCTGAATAGGCCTTCAGCTGAGTGAATGAGGCCCACCCACATTATGGAGAGCAATGCTTTACTCAAAGTCCACCACTTTAAATGTTAATTTCATCCCAAAACACCCTCACAGAAACATCTAAAATAATATCTGACCAAATATCTGGGCATTGTGGCTCAACCAAGTTGGCTCATAAAATTAACCATCATAGGAACAAAGAACAGATGGGGAAAATAGACAATAAACAGCAATATGGTAGACTTAGATCCAACATTATCAGAATTTAAACATCAATAGCCTAAACATTCGAATTTAAAAGCAAAGATTATAAGATTGAATTTAAAAACACAAAGCTCAACTATATGCTATTTATAATAGATATGCTTTAAATATAACAAAACAGAATGGTTGAATAAAAAAGGGGGGAAATTGTCATGCAAACACCAACTGAAAGAAATGTGGCTTAGCTATGTTAATAACAGACAAAGTAGACCATGAGATAAGAAGTATTACGTGAAATAAAGGATTAGATTTTATAATGATAAAAAGGGGCAATTCAACAGAAAAATAAAAATCTTAAATTTGTGTGCCAATTGTTTCACAATTAAAAAGTGTTGACAGAACTAATACATAGAAAAATCCATAATCATAAGTGCAGATTTTAACAAACTTTTCTCAGTAACTTACAAGACAAGCAGGAAGTCCTAAGCCTAAAAATCTCAGTCAACCTAGCCCTTCCTGCCAAGGAGGGGACAGCTGAAGGAGCTGGAAACCTGACATGGGCTAAGAAGAATCCTTTTTACAGAGTCTTCTCCAGAGTCCACCCCACAGGACCTGCTTCCAGTCCTTCTCTCCCTCTTCCAACACTGGTGGAATGATGAAATTTTAAGAAAAAAAATGATGGCGTTGCTACATTGCTACTAATTTCTGGCAAATAGGGTATGGGTGGAAGTGTTATTTGGCAGCTTCCAGGACTCTTCCTTAAGAGATAGGACTAAGATAGGCACTTTGTCTCTTCTTTGTCCTTAATTCTGCTGCCTTGGGTCCGTCTTGGATCATGAAGTCCTAACAGAAAAGCAGCCAAATTCTCTATCACCATAGAGAGCTGTAACTGGCCCTTGACAAGCCTACTCAAGATTTTAATGTAGCAGAAAAATAAATTTCTATCTCTATTAAGCTGTCTTTTTAATTTTAGCCACTTTAATTAATGAATCTCATTGTGGTTTTGATTTGCATTTCCCTAATGGCTAATGATGTTGAGCAACTTTTCATGTGTTTATTTGCTGTTTGTGCAACTTCTTAGGTGAGATGTCAATTCAAATCTTTTGTCCACTTTTTAATTGGTATGTTTGTTTCCATGCTATTAAGTTCTGAGAATTCTTCACAAGTTCTATATACCAGTCCTTTTCGGATGTGATTTACAAATATTTTTTCTCAATCTGTGGCTTGTCTTTTCAGGCTCTCAACATTGTCTTTCAAAGAAAAGATGGGGGCTCCTGGATGGCTCAGTCAGTTAAGCATCTGCCTTCAGCTCAGGTCATGATCCCAGGGTCCTGGGATTGAGCCCATATTGGCCTCCCTGCTCAGCGGGAAGTCTGCTTCTCCCTCTACCCTTCCCCCGTGCTTGTGATCTCTCTCTTGCTCTCTCAAATAAATAAAATCTTTTTAAAAATGTTTTTAATTTGATAAAGTTCAATTTATCAAATTTTTTCTCTTAAGGGTCATGCTTTTGATATCATATCTAAGGAGTCTTTAACTCAAGGTCAAAAAATTTTTCTCCTATATTTTCCTCTAGAAGTTTTATAGTTTTAGCTCTTAGATTTAGGTTTATAATTCATTTTTAGTTCCTTTTTGCATAGGGTACAAGATACAGATCAAAGTGCACTCTTTTAGGCAGATGGACCAAATTGTTCCGGGATCATTTGTTGAAAACACTACTCTTTCTCCACGGAATTGCCCTTCTATCTTTACAAAACAAACAAACAAAAACAAAAACAAAGTTAAAAAAACAGATATTCATGTATGTCTGGATCTTTCAGGACTTTCTATTCCATTCCATTGATCTTTTTATTTATTTCTATGCCAATATCCACTGTGTTAGTTATTATACCTTTATTTTTTCATGAACTATAAAATTTTATTAAGATATTGAAAACATTCTTTTTACTTAGTAAATGATTTTTACATAATATCAATAGGCATTTATAAAGATGTCCATGACTTTTATATAACATTCAACACACAGTGAAACTAGCAAATCTAATATTCAACCACATAATTTCTTCCTTTACATGATACATAGAATGAATACAATGTCAGTTAAAATTTCTGCCTGAGCATATGTTTCCCTTAATCCCCTTTGTGCCTCCTGGAGATGGGGCAAAATGAGCTGGACAGACTTGGAACTTTGTTCAAAGCATAGTTACTGTAGCTTTAAATAAATATTGAAATCGTGTACTGTTAATCCTTCATCTTTGCTACTCTTTCTCAAAGATGTTTTGGCTAGTCTAGGTCCTTTGCATTTGTATATAAATTTTACAATCAGCTTGTTATTTATAGAGATTATGTTAGTACTCTTTTCCCAAACAACTTTATAAAAATAAAATGAAAGTTATTTGGCATCTTGTAGTAAAAATGGGAAAACAGTAGTGTAACTCAATTATTCTACTGTGATTTTAGGTTAGTATGTAATTCTTACTCCTAATTTTTACACGTTCATAGGAATTATCAAAACTTCACATTAGA
Source organism: Leptonychotes weddellii (assembly GCF_054177405.1). NCBI lineage: Eukaryota > Metazoa > Chordata > Mammalia > Carnivora > Phocidae > Leptonychotes > Leptonychotes weddellii. Next base: position 32,484,213 of record NC_138377.1, on the reverse strand, counting down.
AGAATATATTATGGCTTGATCTACATAGAAAGTTAAAATCCACAAATTTTTACCATGTCAGGTACAAGAGAAAACCCCAAATCCAATGTAAATCCTAGGAGACTTGATGTCTCCAAAATGAATGTTTGCACTGAGTGGCAGAATGTTTGTACATCGAAGAAGCTAAAAAAGGAGGGGGGGAGGGGGAGAAGAAGAAGCAGAAGAAGCAGAAGCAGCAGCAACTGTCACTAGGTGAACACCTCATAAAAGTCCAAAAAGAAGAGCATGGGGACTTTAAAAATGATCCAGTAAGACTTGCAGCTCTTTACTTTCTTGATTAATAAGACGAAAACACAATGTGAATTTCATCAAGTACTAGAAAAGCATTAAGAATATGAACCCACCAAAAGCAGATTCCAGCAAATGGGAAAATCGTATTTTGGGTAATTCTGTGAAATTCTTAAAATAGGTCAAATTTTTTTCTTCTATAATACTTACCCCTTCAGGGAAGAAGCATAAATAAGAATCCCATTGTCTATTCCTAAGGCAGATTATGTACCTCAAAAATTCCAGGGAAATGCTTTTACAGAAGTGAAAGAATGTCCCAATTACATATTGGTCATAACAGAATCAATAGGAGAAAGCTCAAAGGTCATCTAGAAGTTTTCAAACCAGCCTTCATATTAGAATCTCAAAGAGAACTTTAAAAAATACACATGACTGGGCCCTACCCTGAGTTCTGATTTCTCTTAGCTGATCTAGGGGTGGGGACTAGCATATATATTTTAGAAGCTGGCTGGGTAATTCTAATGTGAAGACAAAGTTGAGAAGGACTGTCCAACTATTTTCTTTTATATATGATAAAACTAAGGCAAAGAAAATTGATTTTCTCAGGAATGAAGCTAATGATTATTAGCAAGAGAAAACAAGAGAATGTAACATTTACAAAGAATTGGTTATTTATTGCTGCTTATATTACCCCCAAAACATAATGACTTAAAATAACAAACATGTACTACCTAACAGGATTTTGAGAATGCTTTACTTGAGTGATCCTGTTCAGTATCTCCTGTGACATTGTTGTCAAGCTGTCACCTGGAGATACAATCATCTGAAGGCTTAACTGGGGCTGAACAAAACTGCAGAAGACCTAACATTCCTCACTGGCTATTAGGAGCAGGCCTCAGTTTCTTGCCACATAGGACTTTCCAAAGCGCTGCTTGCTATGTCCTCATGAAAGGTGTTCACCTAGTGACAGTTGCTGCTGCTTCTGCTTCTTCTTTACCCAAATGAATGATCCAAGAGAGGGAGCAAGGAGGAAGTCATGATGCCTTCATGATCTATTGACATCCCTCCACTTCTGCCATATTCTACTCATTAAAAGCTAGTCACTAAATCCAGCCCACACTCAAGAGCAGGGAAATTTGCCACCACCCTTTGAAGGAAACAGTAGGAAAGAATTTGTGGTCGGGGGCGCCTGGGTGGCTCAGTAAGTTGAGCATCCAACTCTTGGTTTCAGCTCAGGTCATGATCTCATGGGTTGTGGGACTGGCCCACATGGGCTCCCCACTCAGTGGAGAGTCTGCTTCAAGACTAACTTAGCTTAGGGCGCCTGGGTGGCTCAGTTGGTTAAGCGACTGCCTTCGGCTCAGGTCATGGTCCTGGAGTCCCGGGATCGAGTCCCGCATCGGGCTCCCTGCTCAGTGGGGAGTCTGCTTCTCCCTCTGACCCTCCTCCCTATCATGCTCTCTCTATCTCATTCTCTCTCTCAAATAAATAAATAAAATCTAAAAAAAAAAAAAAAAAAAAAAAAAAAAAGACTAACTTAGCTTAACTGTAGTTTAAACAGTAAACATTTATTTCTCGCAGTTCCAGAGGCTGGGAAGTCCATCATCAAGGTGGCAGTTGATTCAGTTCCTGGTGAACACCTGCTTCATGGCTTGCAGTGTCCTCACATGGCAGAGAGAAGAGAGCTCAGGTCTCTCTTCCTCTTCTTAAGAACACTAATCCCATCATAGGGGTCCCACCCTTGAGACCCCATCGAAACCTAATTACTTCCCAACAGTCCCACTTCCAAATACATTGAAGGTTAGGGTTTCAATATTTGAATTGGGGGGGGGGGCGGCGAATTTCACATCTATATGCTAATATCTTTCCTTTATTATTATTTTTTTAATATTTCATTTCTTTTTTGACAGAGAGAGACAGCTAGAGAGGGAACACAAGCAGGGGGAGTGGGAGAGGGAGAAGCAGGCTTCCCGCTGAGCAGGGAGCCTGATGTGGGGCTCGATCCTAGGACCCTGGGATCATGACCTGAGCCCAAGGCAGACGCTTAATGACTGAGCCACCCAGATGCACCTCTTTCCTTTAAAACTATATCCATTTTGATGAAAATTTATTTTTTTTCCCCAATCGTCAACAATGCTGTGATAAACACCTTTATATATAAAAAGAAAACATATCTTCGTGTACATGTATAAACATTTCTGTAGGATAAGCTCCTACAAGTGAAATTACTTGGCAAATTTTAGATAACATCAGACCACACTTCAGAAAGGTTGCAAAAATGTCCACCTTCTCAAAAAGGAGGAAACACTGTTTCTGTAGTAACTGCCAGTATAAACATTTGTATCAAAAGACTATGTACAGTTGACCAGTGAAGGGGGTCAGGGGCAAAACTCCCTGCACAGTTGAAAATCCACATATAACTTTTTTATAACTTCTGACTCCCCAAAACCTTGACAGCTAATAGCCTACTTGGACCAGAAGCCTTACTGATAACATAAACAGTTGATTAAACATGTTCTGTATATGTATTATATACTGTATTCTTACAATAAAGTAAGCTAGAGAAAATATTATTAAGGAAATCACAAGGAAGAAAAAATACATTTACAGTGCTATACTGTATTTATTTTTTAAAAAATCCATGTGTGGGCAACCCTCTCAGGGCCCCTCCTTCTTCGGGAGCTTTATACTATCGCTCAATAAACTTTGCTTTGCTGCCCACCAAATAATAATAATAATAATAATAATAATAATAATAATAAATAATAATCCACATGCACCCAAGCAGTTCAAACCCATGTTATTTAGCTGTATTTCTATTCTCTTACAGATGGGCCATTCTCAATCTTCATTTTACCTAATCAATCTAACTTTTCACATTGTCGATTACCTCTTCTTCCACAAAGCACTTTCTTCACTTTTCTTCCAAGGCTATATGCTCTCCTGCTTTCCCTCAAAACACACTGGACTCCCCCTTGTCAATCTTTCCTCCTGGTTCCTTCTCATGGAACCAGGGAATGGTCAAATCACTTGCAATCTCATGGATTTAAATACCTACCTCCAGCTGGATGTCTAAGAGGCATCTAAAAACATCTAAAGCTACATTCATAATCTCAACCCAAAAACCTGGTCCTTCCACATGTTACCTTATTTCAACTCAGTAAATTGCAACTCCATCTTTCCAGTTGCTCAAACCAAATCCTTTCTCTCTTAGATCCCAACTTCCTCTTCTTTCAGATTTCTGCTTAAAACAGATCCTGCCTCCCACCATCATTCCCTATACTTTTAGTTTGCCTTTTTAAAAAATGCCATGTCTCAATATCTAAAATTAGTGTTTCTTTAATTGATCATCATGTCCTCTACCAGAATATTAATTGAGGGTAGGAATTTAGCTGGTTCGCTACAGTATCTCTAGCATCTAGAGCAGTTTTATGTTGTTGTTGGCACACTGATCACTCTATTTGCTCAATAAACGAATGAGTTGCAGATCATACATAAATATAATTGAAGATCAGGCTGATGAAGTGGCAAAGGCAATAAACTTAGAGATAAAGCATGTAGGACAGAGGTTTAGCCTAGGCACAGCTATGATGCTTTAGGCAATTTATCCTTCAAAATCGATTTCCTCATCTGTAAAATAGTGTTTATCCCATATTCCTCAGAAAATGAGACCATTGATACAGTGTCTCTTTGGATTGCAATACACAAGTTTCACCACCTGCAACATCTAGGAAAAAATATGCTTCAGTTCTTCTCTTAATTTCATCTACTAATGTATAACAATTTGAGTGTACATCTTCAGTCTCTCATGTTACACCGTATCTTTAAATGTCCACTTGTGCAAACTTTGAGAATAGTAAAGGCAATTACCAGGAAAAAAAAATCACCAAAGAGTCTCTAATTCCATTATGGTGATGGTTGTACAACTATGTAAATATGCTAACAATCATTAATTGTACACTTAAAACAGGTGAACTTTATGCTATGTAAACTACATCCCAATAAAAACCCCCAAATAAAGAACGAAGTTCAATAAGTAAGCTCTGCTATCAATCAGATCATCTTAAGAAATGGTTTATGAAAGAAACACCAATAGTTGGTCGAGTCCAAAGTGACCTGAACAACCCATCGTCAGAACGGTAATGGGATAACTAAGCTGAGGGCTGTAAGAACGAAGCCAGGTTCCTCCAGGAAAGAAAGCATCATACTCCGAAGCCTGCAGTGTCAGTCCTCACAGGCATCGCACCTGCCTCCCTCCTCCTGTCCTGCTCCCCAAGCAAAAGCCCCATCTCACTATGCAGAGTGGACGCCTGCGGGAGGGAGTGTCCGCCCTCGCTGGTCCCTCAGCGTCTAGTTTACATAAGGCCCGCGTCCCCTCCAACCCCAGATCTGCGCGGGGAGCTGACAAAATCTAGGCTTGCTGTGCTGACGACCCTCCCCGCACTGACCGACCCCGAGATCACCCGGGCACTTGGAGCCGCCGGCGCCCCAGCTCAGAAGGGCCTACAACAGCGCGCCGGCTCCGACTCTGGCCGAGCAGGCGTCACCCGAGATTTTAAAACGGTGACGGGCGCCACCTGGGCCCTCCAACTCGGGGCTGTGGGCGCCACCCAGAGCACGCCCGCGCGGAACTCCCGCCAGAACTCTCCCGGGGAAGCCCAGCGCGCGGGCGCCAGCGTCCGGCCGGGCCCAGGAGCCGCGCCCCGCTCCCGCGCGCGCGCAACTGTCCTCCCGCGACACCGCCCCTCGCTGGGCTGGACTCGCGAGGCCCGACCTCCCCCCTCGGCTAGTTTCCCGCCCCGCACGGAGGCGCGATCTGAAACGGGTGTTCCGCCAGCCAATGACTTCTGCCAGCGAGTCACCTCCAAGGTCCCCCGTGGCTTTTTCGCCCCCTTCCGCCTTCAGCGATGCCCGTCGACCGCTCCAATTGCGAGCCTCTTCCGTCTCCGCCCCGCAGAGCCGCCCGAGCGCGGCTAGTTGGACGGGGCGCAGGCGCAGTAGCGCGGACTCGCTGAGCGGTCGCGGAGGCCGGGACTGGGCTGTGGTGCGCGGCCGGGGATCGCACCTGCAGTTTGGCGGCATCCATTGAAGAATCTCGAATGGGAATCCTGCCCAGGCACGTGGTCTTCGTATAAGCAGCCGCTCTCGTCGCTGCGGTGTGTTGGGCCGCAGGCGGGCCTTCAGAGTAGGCTGTACACGTCCTAATGGTTCCTCTTTTGCAGAAGAGGACACCGCAGATAGGCTAGGAGGGAGGAAATTGTCTCAGCCTTTCACGCCCGAAAATGGCACCTTGCATTCGAGGGAACGGTCCCCAGACAGAAAGTGCCTGGCTGTGCCTGCTGGCTTCCGTCCTGGGGCAACAAGCTCCATTAATCTGACCTGAAAAATGTTTCTGCTAGGGCAGTTGGAGCTGCCTGAAACCCGAGTCACAAGTCAGAAGTGCAGACCACATTTCCTAATTTTGAGGTTTATTTTAAAATTTGAGGTTGGTTAACAACAGATGTGCAACAAGAATTAAGTTCTTCTTACAGGCCACTAGTTACTGCATGCCACGTGGAGCCCCATAAATTTACCATTTCTCTTCAAACTCATGCTGTCCTCTATTTGCCATATCCCCAGTGTTAGACCTGGAGTCACTTTCTAGTTTGGCCCCTAAGAAAATTCCTCATTCCAGTTGACCTCTCCCTGTCCCACAAGTGAAGGAGATCTTATTACTTAACTAGTGGATCTGGTTGCCATAGTTAACTCTACTTTTGGTCATTTGGACAGTTAACAATTTGGGGCAATTATGAACAATGCTGCCATGAATAATTTTAGAAGTATCTTTTTGTAGAATATATATACACATTTCTCTTTTTTATGGTTTATTTTAAAGATTTATGTTAGAGCATGAGCGGGGGGTAGGGGGGTAGAGACAGAGGGAGAGAAGCAGACTCTTACTGAGTGCAGAGCCCAACACGGGGTTCAGTCCCATTCCCCTGAGATCATGACCTGCGCCGAAATCAAGAGTCAGAGGCTTAACAGACTGAGCCACCCAGGTGCCTCATATATACACATTTCTATTAGGTAGGAATATATGTGTATTCAATTTGGGTAGATGTGAGCTATGGTCAGCAGAATAATGGCTCCCCAAAAAGGTCTATGTCCTGATCCCTGGAACCTGTATTTTAGGCTACATGGCAAAAGGGAATTAAGGTTGCTGATCAGCTGACTTTAAAATAATTATTCTGGACTGTTCATTTTAGAAATAGTCTGTTAACTATAAATATAAATATTCCAACTAAGAACACAAGTTCTAATTAATATCCTGCTTAAAATACAGTTAATAATATAATTAGATATATGTTATAAGTAACAATTTAGACTAGACCATAAATAAATGTATAGAACAAGATAATGACCAAGAAGAGTTAAATGCCAAATATTAAAGGAGAGAATTTTTCAAGTGAAAAATTCCCAATGCATTTTATTCATAATGTAGCCAATTCAAGATGCTGGAGGAGATGTCTATATCTTCTGTGTTCTTGTTGGCAGCAATGAAGACAGAGCTTTTTTATTTATTATCCTGTCCAGTCTCACAATCAGATGCAATCTTTGATTTGTTAGATGCTTCATAATCTTGTATAATAAGCCTTAGGTGATTGATGATTTCCTTGTCAGCTGTTCTCATGTTAAATCCCAACATCTTCATAATAATTTCTCAAAAGTCAGAAAGCTACAAAGAACCACCAAAAACATAAGATATATCATTAGTGGGTGCCTGGGTGGCTCAGTCGGTTAAAGGCTGCCTTTGGCTCAGGTCATGACCTCAGGGTCCTGGGATCGAGTCCCACATTGGGCTCCCTGCTCAGCGGGGAGTCTGCTTGTCCCTCTCTCTCTGCCCCTCCCCCTGCTCGTATGTGTGCTTTCTCTCGCTCTCGAATAAATAAAATCTTAAAAAAAAAAAAGATATATCATTAGTTTTGGTCACCTACTTATTGTGTACAATGAAATTGGTATCAGAAATGTGGTCTTATTAAACATTTCTTTATGAAATGTAGTATTCTACATTCAAATTATATTTTTAAGCTAGAAATATGGTCTCTTCTCTTACAAGAACTCTTTATTTAAAAATGTCCTTTTCAGGGTGCCTGGGTGGCTCAGTCGTTAAACTCCTGCCTTCAGCTCAGGTCATGATCCCAGGGTCCTGGGATCGAGCCCCGCATTGGGCTCCCTGCTCAATGGGAAGCCTGCTTCTCCCTCTCCCACTCCCCCTGCTTGTGTTCCCTCTCTAGCTGTCTCTCTCTGTCAAATAAATAAATAAAATCTTTAAAAAAAAAAGCTTTTAAATATATATATTTAAAAATAATAAAAATGTCCTTTTCATTTTAAGATTTTATTTTTACACTTTATAGACTAAACCTAATTTTACTGCTGCTTGTTTTTCATCCCTAAGGAAATTCTTTTTTGGACTTTGGATTTGCTGTATGGTAATAGTAGTCCCCTAAACATCTCTCCACTCCTCCTCCCAAAACCATAGTGATCTTCTAAGGAAAGCAGTTATAACCACCCACAAATCATATCTAAAGCATAAGTAGAGAATATCACAGAATTCAGTTTGCGTATAAGTGGGGAAATAAATATCCTAAACCAGCAGAGGCCACTCCTGAGCCCACACTGGAGGATGCAGTTGGTTTCCAGTGGTGTCCCAGAAACAGGACAATATATAAATGGGGAAATACTGAGAAGTCTACAACCTGGTGGGTCAGAAAACTGGCAAGTGGGAAGGAAAAGAAAAGGGCTTAGAAGCACATGAGATCAAAAATGGCAGTCTTTTTTTTTTTTAAGATTTTATTTATTTATTTTTAGAGAGAGAGCTCGTGCCCACAAGTGAGCTGGGAGAGGAGCAGAGACGGAGGGAGAGGGAGAGAGAATCTGAAGCAGACTCCAAGCCCAGCACAGAGCCCGACGCGGGGCTCCATCCCATGACCACGAGATCATGACCTGAGCTGAAACCAAGAGTCCAATGCTTAACCAACTGAGCCACCCAGGCACTCCCAAAAATGGCAGTTCTGAAGGACAAGGTTTCTGAGGGGAGAGGGAGATACTTGGAAGGGTGAGATGTTCCTTGGAGGTTTGGAGATAAAGGAAAAGAAAAAAGCTAAACAGTGGAAAATAAGGTACTTCTATAAACAAGAGTCTGCAGAACCGGGTATCATATAACCTCCCACCGCAACAGAAAAGGCTTGATGTAAGACTTTAGAAACTGCACTCACTGTGCCAACACAAGAGGGTAGTATTGAGTTAAGAAACCAAGTAAGTAAACCCTGCCCTGTAACTACCCTAAAGTAGAAACACCTGAAATTGAGAGGGCAGGGCAATTAAAAGGATTTTATTTTATTTTTATAGATTTTATTTATTTAATAGAGAGAGAGGAAGGAGCAGGAGGAAGGAGAGGGAGAAGCAGACTCCCCACTGAACAGGGAGCCCACACAGGGCTCATTCCCAGGACTTGATCCCAGGACTTTGGGATCATGACTGGAGCCGAAGGCAGACATCCAACCAACCGAGCCACCTAGGCACCCCAATTAAAAGGATTTTAAAGTGTATAGATAAATGGCAAGTAATATCCCTCCAAATTTCTTTAAGAAGAAAAGAGCATCATCCAAACTAGTCAGGAGATGAAAATACTGCCCCCCTCAAAAAAAAAAAAAAAAAAAACAAAACACTGCCACGGAGCAAAAGAAACATGTTTGACACAATACCTGATATGGATTACATTTCAGGGGCGCCTGGGTGGCTCAGTTGGTTAAGTGTCTGACTCTTGATTTCTGGCTCAGGTCATGGGGTCGTGGGATTGAGCCCCTCCATGGGCTCTTTGCTCAGCATGGAGTCTGCTTGTCCCTCTCCCTCTGCTCCTACCCCACTCACATGTGTGCACTCTCTCTCACTCACAACTAAATAAGTAAATAAAATCTTTTAAAATTGTTTTCAAACAAGGATTTGCAGACATGGGGGGACAGGAATACCTCTATTTTGAATCAGAAATGTAGTAATTCAAAATACAAATGGACCAAAAAATGACATCCAATATGCCTTATAGATAAGGAAGATGTGGTGGTTGAACTCAGGCAAGAATAAGACAAAGTCATCTCAGAAGCAAAGAGTCAACTACAGAGTACCCAAAGGAGAAGAGATCTGACTGAAAATATAGTAAGGATATTGGGAAGAATAAAAACAAGAATATAAATATGCAGAAGTTTAAAAAGAGAAAAAAACAAAAATAATATCATGATTTTATGTTTCAAGAATCTTTTAAGGTAATTGATAAAAGTTACATATATCTTAAGCTACCAGTAATAGAGATGTGGCATATAATTCCACAGTAGCCCCAAATTATCAGTTAGCCTTTTAAAAATTCTCTTGAGGGGCACCTGGATGGCCCAGTCCTTTAAAGCATCTGACTCTTGGTTTCAGCTCAGGTCGTGATCTCAGGATTGTGAGGTCGAGCCCCGAATCGGGCTCCAAGCTCAGTGCAGAGTCTGCTTGAGGTTCTCTCTCCCTCTCCCTCTGCCTCTGTCCTTCCCCTCATTCTCTCTCTTTCTAAAATAAATAAATCTTTTAAAAAAAATTCTCTTACAACACCTGCTTTATAAATGTAGTGAAAATCTAGGCAAATTTAGAAGCACTACCCTCTTTTCCTAGGAACTGACTCAGCCCCAGACACATGGTTTCTCCTGAACTTCCATTCTCGGACATCTTTTTCCTCTTGTCATTGGTTAATCAGAGGATGTGTATGCAAACCTAAGTGAAGATAATCATATATGCTGCCCCTTGCTACTGTGGATTCACCAGGAATAGGCATTTGACCTAAGCTGAGCTTTCTTAGACCCTTTCCTGGGACTCTCTCTCCTGTCACAGATTCTCTAAACATAAAGCAAGCTGACACACACAGATGATTAGAAAAGCTTTAGAAGGCTCCAGGCACTGATCCTGTGGTCCAAGTGCAGCTCTTGCCCCCTCAGAGGTCTGGTTGTTTAACTCACCTTTGATTCCATAAGCCAACAAACTCCTTTTTGTCTGGCTTAGATAAGAGTCTAAGTTGAGATGGGTGTTGATCACTTTAACTCAAAGACTGTTGATATAATAATGAACAAAACAAACCTCGTGTTTTTGTCCTGGAACTTTATCATTTGCTGTGCAGAACTCAGGAGTGACAGTGTCTAACAGCTGATGGACCTTCTCTTTGTCCCCTCTTGCCTCTTCCTTGGCAGAGTCCAATGTAGTTTTCAAGTTGTCTGTTTTCATAACTGCCTTCCCTTTCATTGCTTCAACTTGTGTTAAAGATTGCCTGAGCTTTTCAATTGTTTTGTTCTGTGAGGGTATAAGGTTGGGGGAAAGGGAGATGACTAATTAGATCTCTTCTAAATAAAAGACAAGATGCATGATATAACCCATGCTTCTTTTCCTTCTTCTTCTTCTTTTTTTTTTTTTAAGATCTGATATACAGAAAAGAAAGAAAATTCCACAATTTATGAATTAAGAGGACATTTCTCAACCATCATACTCAATAACAGTCACTGAGCACTTTTATAAACTAGGCACTTAGGATTTAAAGAGGTTTAATGAGTATTCATGTCCTCAAAAGTGTTAATAGCCTCTGTTAACCAAATTCAGAAATAGAGAAAATAACTGGCTTTGAAGCAAGATAAATATTGCTGATAAAATGGCAAAAAAAAAAAATTGATCCATTAGTATTTAGTGCACCTTTGGTTTAAGGCATAAAACATATTTTGAAATACTACAAGTGAAGCTTGATATGGAGAAGATCCAAAGAGGAGCCTCCAAAAACGAATAAAAGTTTAACTATTTACTATTTACTTTCTTATTGAAAGACCAAAATAAGATGAAAAGAACCAGGACTCTAGAATCCTAGCATTTAGAAGTAGGAAAGAGAATAGGCTTTGGTGTGGTTGATATTACTCTGGTTTTTTTAGATAAGTGGTAGATGTCCATGCATCTAATTTTATTATCCTATATGCTTTAATATTATATATACTCATGTGTGCATATAAAACCATTTTACTGTTTTTTTAAAAATTCAATAAGAAACATGCAGCTAAAATAATAACAGACCAAAGCTGAAGAGAATTTTTGAAAGCCTCACTTCCTTTACTTACCTTAAGGACATTTACTCTTGTAATTTGAATTTTCATACTTTTATTTGACAATTTCAAATCACTGAGCTGTTTCTGAAGTTTCTGAATTTTCTCCTCTAGTCCCTGAGTTGTAGCAATCTGTAAATTTTGCTGAATATTCAATAACATTTGTTTCCCGTTGTCTTTCTCTAGCTGTCTGGACATCTTGCCATGCTCATCTGTCCACGAATTCTTAGTCCCAGAGTTTTCCTTTGCAGAAATCAACAGTATTGAAATAAAGAAGTTGTACTTTAAGGTGGTGTTCCACACTAGCATACCAGATCTACTCTAGGCTAATAAACCGCAGACAGTAATACTTGCATACGTAAAATATTTTTTCACCATAGATATGCATTATTAAGGGCGCCTGGGTGTTTCAGTCGGTTAAGCATCTGCCTTCGGCTCAGATTATGATCCCAGGGTCCTGGGATGGAGCCCCGCATCGGGCTCCCTGCTCAGCAGGAAGCCTGCTTCTCCCTCTCCCTTTGCCACTCCCCCTGCTTGTGCTCTCTCTCATTCACTCTCTCTCAAATAAATAAATAAAATCTTTTTTAAAAAAAGATATGCATTATTAAAATAATCTGGAAAATAAAATATGACAATAAAATTGATGGCTCAGTGCTAACAATTTTATAAATACCAGATGGTAACATAGATTATATCAACTTTTCTAGCAATGTATTATAAGGAAATAAATATTTAAACATTCATACACAAAGATATTCTTTACATTATTTATAACATGAAAGAATAGAAACAATGCAAATGTCAAAAAAAGAATAACTAGGGACGCCTGGGTGGCTCAGTCGTTAAGCATCTGCCTTTGGCTCGGGTCATGATCCCAGGGTCCTGGGATCGAGTCCCACATTGGGCTCCTTGCTCAGTGAGGAGCCTGCTTCTCCCTCTCCCTCTGCTGCTCCCCCTGCTTGTGCTCTCTCTCTCTGACAAATAAATAAATAAAAATCTTAGAAAAAAAGAATAATTAAATAAAATACATATTATTGTTATTTTTTTAAAGATTTTATTTATTTATTTGACAGAGAGAGACACAGCGAGAGAGGGAATACA
>NC_138377.1:32454348-32471601 GCF_054177405.1 Leptonychotes weddellii | reverse complement strand
GGGAGAGGGAGAAGCAGGCCTCCTGCTGAGCAAGGAGCCCAATGTAGGACTCGATCCCAGGACCTTGGGATAATGACCTGAGCCGAAGGCAGACGCTTAATGACTGAGCCACCCAGGCGTCCCCTCTGGTGTGATTCTAAAATAATAAGACTAACGTTTCACTTTCAGGGTTCCAGTGGTCAGTTAGTGTATTTATTAATGGAAATAAATATAGATTATATTGAGATATCTGGACTTAAATAACTTTAAGAAAAAAATTACCAATCACTAATATTATAAATATTTAAACTACAGATATCTGAAATAGCAGGAAAAAAGTATGTTAATAATCTTATTTTAAATACATATTGTGAAATATTGATATTCAAAAAGAATATTTTTAATTTGTCAAGAATTATATTACAAAGCTAACTGAGTAAATTGTAAACTGTATGTACAAATTGCCACTTTGACAGGTACACAGTTTACACCGAATAATTATACTCACGTAGTGTTATCATTAACCTACTTTATTTCTGTCCTCTGTTGTTCCTTTAAATGTATTCTTTTGGGGGGCACCTGGGTGGCTCAGTCACTTAAGTGTCAGCCTTCGGCTCAGGCCATGATCCCAGGGTCCTGGGATGGAGCCCCACATTGGGCTCCTCAGCAGGGAGTCTGCTTTTCCCTCTGCTCTCCCCCCTCCCTGCCCTGGCCCTGCTCTTTCACTCGCTCTCTTTCAAATAAATAAGTAAAAAAAATTTTTTTTAAAGATTTTATTTATTTGACAGAGAGAGAGACAGTGAGAGAGGGAACACAAGCAGGGGAGTGGGAGAGGGAGAAGCAGGATCTCCACTGAGCAGGGAGCCTGATGTGGGGCTCGATCCCAGGACCCTGGGATCATGACCTGAGCCGAAGGCAGACGCTTAACGACTGAGCCACCCAGGCGCCCCATAAGTAAAATATTTTTTAAAAATGTATTCTGTTAGACTAATTCTTCATCTGCCACTAAATGAAATTTAGGACAAGGCCTTATTTTCTCTGATCACTTTCAGTTTTGTGTAAAAATTTTAACTTTACCTTTACTCACAGTTGTAGGTACTCAGGAGAGACGACATTAACTGATCAAGAAATTATAAAGTAAAACAACCAAGTAGAAATATTAGATATGACAAATGAAGAGTTGAAATGAACAACGTAATAGATGAGATAAAAAGATGGATAAAATCTCGATTTGAGGATCAAACTGAGTGAGTTGAAAGATCAGATTGAAAACTCTCCAAGGGGGCACCTGGGTGGCTCAGTTGGTTTAGCAACTGCCTTCGGCACAGGTCATGATCCTGGAGTCCCGGGATCAAGTCCCGCGTCGGGCTCCCTGCTTGGCGGGGAGTCTGCTTCTCCCTCTGACCCTCCCCCCTCTCATGCTCTCTCTCATTCTCTCTCTCAAATAAACAAAATATTTAAAAAAAAAAAAAAAGAAAGAAAGAAAACTCTCCAAGGGGTCCTGGGTAACTCAGTCGTTAGGCATCTGCCTTCAGCTCAAGTCATGATCCCAGGCTTCTGGGATGGAGCCCCACACCGCATCTGGCTCCCTGCTCCACAAGGAAGCCTGCTTCTCCCTGTCCCACTCCCCCTGCTTGTGTTCCCTCTCTCGCTGTGTCGCTATCAAATAAATAAATAAAATCTTAAAAAAAAAAAGAAAACTCTTCAGGAAGGCAGGATAAAAGGACAATAGGATATAAACTATTAAAAAAAAAAAGCAGGGGCACCTGGCTGGCTCAGTCAGCAGAACATGTGACTCTTGATCTTGGGGTTGTAGGTTTGAGCCCCATGTTGGGTGTAGAGATTACTTAAAAAAATCTTTTAAAAAATTTAAGAATTAAAATAAAATGAAAATTTAAAAAAGCCAAGTGTAGGGCGCCTGGGTGGCTCAGTTGGTTAAGCAACTGCCTTCGGCTCAGGTCATGATCCTGGAGTCCCGGGATCAAGTCCCACATCGGGCTCCCTGCTCGGCAGGGAGTCTGCTTCTCCCTCTGACCCTCCTCCCTCTCATGCTCTCTGTCTCTCATTCTCTCTCTCTCAAATAAAAAAAAGAAAGAAAAAAAAAGCCAAGTGTATTAGGGTTCTCCAGAGAGACAATACCAGTCAAAGGGGTGTGTGTGTGTGTGTATAGTTGTGTGTGTGTGTACAGTTGACCCTTGAACAACACAGGTTGGAATTGTGTGGGTCCACTTTTACACAGATTACTTCTTCAGTAAATATATTGGGAAAACTTGTAAAGATTTGCAAGAATTTGAAAAAACCCATAGATGAACCACATAGACTAGAGATATCAGAAAAATTTTTAAAAAGTTAGGTATGTCATAAATACATAAAATATATATAGAAACTAGTCTATTTTATCATTTGCTATCATAAAATATCACAAAGCTATTATAAAAAGTTAAAATTTATCAAAAATTACACAAATACCACAGATCATACATGATACCATTCTCATTCAAGAGAAATATAAACAAACATGAAAATGCAATGTTAAATCAATAACTGCATAAAATTAACTGCACTACATACTGTACTACCATAATAATTTTGTAGCTATCTCCTGTTGCTATTGCAGTGAGTTCAAGTGTTGGGAGTATCTGTGACACTGATCATGCGTGAGCAGTTGGTCTCTCCAGTAAATTCCATATTGTGGTAAAAACTGATTTCTTGCAGTTCTTGCATATTTTTTCATTATGTCTAATGTAATATATAAACCTTAAGTAACACCATGGGACTCTACGAAGTATCAAATATGTCGGTCAAGTTTAGTGGTTATCTAAAAATAATTAGAACCAAGTAAAAGAAAACAGTATATTCAAACAATGCAAAAATTAAAAATTTAGAGAATACCAACACAATTGGGGACTGAGGTCAACAACCAAAAGGACATGGTATTCCTATAAATATAAGTAAAAGAGAGTATGGTTCTTAATTAAAGAACACCAACATAAGAATAAAAATAGACCATATAACTTTAAAACCAGGGGAAAAAAATGATCTCTTAATAGAAACCAGGAAAATAGACCCCCCCAACAAAAGGAAAGTAAAATATATGGAAATTATGAAATAAGTTGGGACAATCACATACTAATATAATAATAATTGCAATAAAGATAAATATGTTAAATTCACCAATTGGATACCCTCCAATTTGATTTTTAAAAAATATAACCATATACTGTCTTTAATCACAAAGATGGAGAAAGGCAAAAAATAAAAGGATAAAAAGATATATCAGGCACACATGAACAAAAAGAACATTGTATAATTAGTAACCATAATTTCTAAAAATGGAGAATTTAAGGCAATATTTTATAAAGCACAAAAAAGAGAATGTATATAGTACTTAAAAGAACAAGAGAGCAAATATCATCATAAGTGCACCTGCTCCAGTAATCCATAAAGCATAAGATGACAGAACTGCAAAGATACATGGATGAACAAAAAATTATCCTTAGAGAATTAGGATACCTTTTCCAGAATCAAGGATATAAAAATCATCAGAGATACTCATTTGAACCATACAAACAATATGCTTGAGCATTAGCTATATATGGAACTTTATACCCAACAGAGAACACATTCTTATAAGCACACATGGAACAGTTACCAAAATCAACGAAGTATTAAGCTGTGTAAGAAGTCTCAGTAAATTCTCAAGGATCATATACTGCCAGCGTGTTGTAATAAAATACAAAATTTTTTAAATCCCATACATCTGGAAACTTAAAAACATATTACTATATTTAAAATGAAAAATAAGGAAAATACTGGTCAAATGTTGTTCAAGGTCAACCACTAAACTTGACCAATATTTTGTCAATATTTGTGAAACAAAGCTAAAGTACCTCTTGACAGAAAAATTTATGATTTAAATTATGATTTAAATAAGTACATTTATCAGGATATGTGAAAGGTTAAACATAAACCAGTTGCTCTTGTTCTTTCTCTTCTTATTCTTCCTTTCCTTTCTTTTCCTCTCTGGACAACTCAGTCCTAAAGCCATTAAGTGGGCAGAACAAGGTAGGCTCCAGAATGATGAGAGAAATGCTGTGACCCAAGCAGGATGACAAAAGTGGGCACAGAGGAGGGCTGCCCTGCAGAGGGACTCAGAGTCTGACTGGGGTGAGAGGAGAGCCCACATGGAGAGGTGACCTGCCATGCCTGGACAGGGTGAGGAAGACATGCACACAGTTTTGGAAATTAACAAGTATAGACTGGAACCCAAATAGGAAAATGAGTAAAGGAAATAAACAGGCAAGGACTAAAAAGCCTAAAGACAAAATCATAAAGGAAGTGCTCCAACTCATTAATCCTTAGAGAAATGCAAATTAAATTAGCAATCACTTTTATACCCAATGAAATGGAAAAAATTAGGAAGCTGGTTAATGCCAAGAAATTACAAAAATGTGGAGATTCAAGATCCCTCATGTATCTCTGGTGCGACTATTGTTCTGTGAGAGCTGACTGACTGGCAGTACTTAATCAGATTAAGTGTACATATACCCAATGAGCCACCAACTCCAATCTTGAGCAAACACCCCTAAGAAATTCTCCCACAGGTCTATAGGGGGACTTGTACAAGGATGCTGGTAGCAGTGTTTGTTGTGGCAGAAGGACAGAGGTAACCAGGGTATTTATCTCTGAGGAGTGGACGGGCAGAGCATGGCAGATATGCACTCTGTAGAACTCCATGCAATAGCCAGAAGCAATGAACTAGATGGACACATAGCAACACTAAGTGGATCTTAAAAATATAATGCTAAGGGGCACCTGGGTGGCTCAGTCATTAAGCGTCTGCCTTCAGCTCAGGTCGTGATCCCAGGGTCCTGGGATCGAGCCCCACATCAGGCTCCCTGCTCAGCAGGAAGCCTGCTTCTCCCTCTCCCACTCCCCCTGCTTGTGTTCCCTCTCTCGCTGTGTCTCTCTCTGTCAAATAAATAAAATCTTTAAAAAAAAAAAATACAATGCTAAGTAATAGAATCAGGTTTTGCCACAGTACCATTTATGCAAATTAAAATATGTGTATATAATTATATTTAAAAGAACATATACAATTGACCCTTGAACAACATGGGTTTGAACTGTGCGAGTCCACTTATACGCAGATTTTTTTTGAGACCTATGGTACAGTACTGTCGATGTATTTTATGATTTTTCTTAACATTTTCTTTTCTCTAGCTTACTTTATTGTAAGAATATAGTACATACAAATATGGAATACAAAATATGTGTTAATTGACTGTGTTATCAGTAAGGCTTCTGGTCAACAGTAGGCTATTAGTAGTTAAATGTTGGGGGAGTCAAAAATTATACATGGGGATTTTTGACTGCATGGGGAGGGTGTCAGTGACCCTAAACCCCACATTGTTCAAGGATCAACTGTATAAACAAAAAGATATACCTTAAACTCATTAGGTTGATCTCCTTTGTTTTTGTTTTAAGTAGGTTCCACACTGTGGGGGGCTTGAACTCTCGACCCTGAGATCAAGACCTGAGCTGAGATCAAGAGTTGGATGCTTAACCGACTGAGCCACCCAGGCACCCCGGATTGATTTCCTTTGGAAGAGGGAATGGGAAAATGGACTTAAATGGAATAAATAATAATAAATAAGAGAAAGCCCTTCCATGGCCCAAGATAATGTGTTATGAACCATAGAGTTTGATTAACTCAACCTTCTGTATCTGAGGTCCAAATTGTGAGGAGTAGAGAGGCAAAGGAATCCAAGAAACCAACATTTAAAAAAAAGCAGGGGGGTGTCCAACCTTACTAGTTAGTAATCAGGTAAATGTTAAAACAATACTATTTTTTTTAACATTTTTTTATTATGTTATGTTAATCACCATACATTACATCATTAGTTTTTGAAAAACAGTACTATTTTAACCCAACTCTCTCTCTCTGTCTCTAAAAGAATGACATATCCAATGCTGGCTAGGCTATGAAGAAGAAAGAGGTACTCCTATATTTCTATTTGGAAAGTGAATTCCTTCTGCCTTTTGGAAGTAGTATTTTGGCAGTAGCTATTAAAATTTAAAATACTCATAAACTGTGATCCTACAATTTCACATTTAGAACTCAATCCCACAGGGGGAGAGAGCACCAATGTGGAAAGATAGATATATAAGTCTATTTATTGCTCCATTATTTGCAGTGGTATAAAAGGTGGAAATATTTTGATAGTCCACCAATTGGGAACTGATCAAATAAATAAGTTATATACACTCTGTGGACCACTATGCAGCTATTAAAGGAATGAGTTAAATCTGTATCTTTTAACCTAAGAAAAAACCATGAGGTACTTAACTTTTTACTATGTTAAGAAGAGTATTTGACTAGCATAGTCCCAGTTTTATAAAAATACCACCACCCGTATATTTGTACTTGTATATTTCCATAAGCATGGCAATAGTTGTAGAAGATATATACACTACTGGTTACTGAGGTGAAATAGGCAGAAAGAAAGTTGGGGAAAATTATTCTTTCTTCAAACCTTTTAACCTGATTTCAAGAGTTGTAGAAAGCATGTGTTACCTGAATATTCTTAAAATTTAATATAGTGTTTTAAAATGTTTGCAGGGAAATGAATAATCATTGATTACATATTCAGGAATAGAGGTAGAAGCTGGATTTATACTTAGACTCTGTGGAGAACATAGTTAATACCACTTCACTAAGCACTGGAAGTTTTCTAAACTCAGTGCTCCATGCATATAGGATGAATGAGTGTAATGAAAGACTAAATGAGTGAGTGGTGAATGAATGAGTGAGATTACACTTTGAGCCACAGCAATTACAGAAATAGTATAACATAGATATGATGTGACAAGCAATTCTATTAAGAAATAATGAAATAGAATTTTTAAAAAATCTCCTGAAAACAAATTATATTGTACCCTTCCTGTTTCCGTCCCATTCTTAGAATTGACACTTTCATGTTTTCCTTACAGATGCAGAGAAGTGGAGAGTAGAGAAGATACTGGCCTAATAGTAATTACCGAGGAATAGCATCACTGGCCCCTTCCTAATACTTCTCAGATCTAGCTGACACAGTGCCTGATGTTCTACCTGTACAGTTATTCCTTTGAGCTCCTTTCCTTCTAATCTGCTTTTTAAAGTACATTAAGAAATACACTATGGGGGCGCCTGGATGGCTCAGTCGTTAAGCGGCTGCCTTCGGCTCAGGTCATGGTCCCAGGGTCCTGGGATTGAGTCCCACATCGGGCTCCCTGCTCAGCGGGAAGCCTGCTTCTCCCTCTCCCACTCCCCCTGCTTGTGTTCCTGCTCTCGCTGTCTCTGTCAAATAAATAAATAAAATCTTTAAAAAAAAAAAAAAAGAAAGAAATACACTATGCCCTCCAATGAATATGGAATATGTGTGTATTAGAGAAATGAGAGATATGGAACGAGGAGAGGCTTTTTGATAAAAGCAGAAGGTTTAAAGGTTTGTAGCAACTTTTCCTCTTTTCCAACAAAGTATAAATAGTATTAACAGCTTTAAACATTAGATAATATAATAAAATATGATCATTTTCATTGTCAAAGAAATGCCTTATGCAGGAAATTCTTACTTTATTCCTGTCCAAGTCTAAACTCTCTTGAATGAAGTCATTTACAGCAATTTTTCCTTCCAGATGTTTCAAGGCTCTTTTTTGTTCCCTACACCTGTCTTGCATCTGGGACGATTCTCTAGCGGCTTCTTCAGAGTGCCGCGGCAGCTGCTGTAGGCGCTGAGTGAGCGTCAGAATTTCCTGCTGCAGGCCTTCAGTCCTCTGTGGGGAGGAAGGATAGCTAAACCTCCTGAGGGCCCATGATCTCTACTTCATTTCAAAGCTATGTGCAAGTTCTACCAATACCGACACGGTAGTAATGTTATATTACTACCTAGGTGAGCTGGGAAGACTTAAGATTTGACACGTATCAGCCGGTTTTAGAAGAAGAAATGGAAAGGTTTGATATACAAAATGAGACATTTCAGTTAGTACTGAGAAATAAAATTGTATAATGAACTTTAAGCAAAAAGTGAAAGAAAAAATTGGAACTCTACAATGAACAGACTGCAGCAGATTTTATGAACACATTGAACCTAAGCAATACCTATCTTCATTTGCATTTTAAGGTGAAGAGGCATGAAATTTTACTCAACTGATTTGGACATGACAAGGAGATATAGCCATTGAAACTTGCTGGTTCAATCTTTTCATAGAGTCGGCCAATAAATTCAAACAAAGAACTGATCTGACAATGTATTTACTGCATTGGCTGACCTGACCAGGATTTAGGCATGATGGACACATTATCTTCACCGTACCACTATTTCTAAGCCAGGATTCACTGAGCTTACACTGAACTGTACTAAGCATTTATCATGTATTAATTCATTTAATCCTTACCACTCTGATAGGAGCTATGCCCTTCCAGCCCCCACCCCCACCCCATCCCACCAAATTTTACCAATGAAACTGAGGCCCAGAGAGGATAAGTAATCTACCCAAGAGCACACAGCTGGTAATGGCTGAGCTGGGATTCATACCTGGGTTCTCTGCTCTTAATAAATACACTACACTACCTCTGCTGTAATAATGGACATCCTCTTCCCTTTTATCACTGTAGTAGTAAAAATAAAATCAAAGTTAAAATTCAGAGCCACAGAATTTACTAAATCGGCTAATATCAAAATTGACATGTTAAAAGAAACAAGTTTGAAAAATGACTTGTTGTCAATACACCTACAAACTTCCAAGATCTCTCTTTTGCACCAATTTCCTGAATCCTCTCTTTCACAGCTTGCTTGGTGGCTGGTATGGGGACAACATTGTTGCTCAGAAGAGTAGCCAACTGACTGAGGAATTTCTGATAGTGGGATCGTGCAGTTTTGGTTTCCCAGCCGAATGAATGTGGAGGTCTGTCCAATTCATATTTCTGTTTTTCCTCATGGGTTGAATCTTCTTGACACTTATTCCAAATTTTCTGCCCATCTTTTGGTCCTTCAGAGTGAAAAATGTGTCTTTCAAAGTTCTTGGTCAGGATAGCTTTACCTTTATCCTAAATATGCCAACACACATGTTAAACTTCCCATTTGGAATTTAATATGGAGACATTTACTTCCTTTTTTGAAATATAAATATAGTCATAATACAAAACTTTAGGAGCAAGGTCCTCAAAAGAAATAAAGAGTTATGGAGTCATAAGAGAGACAAGGGCATACTCAACAGAGCAAACTAGAACATCAAGAGGTATTAAAATGATCATATGGAGAAACTGGTTTGAGAACATAGGAAATTTAGCTTGGAGAAGCAGCTAACCAAACAGCCTCAGTTTATGAAGTTAAACTCTTTACAGAAAATTTTGAGCTAATAAATGTAGAAAGAATGACAGAAATTTTAAAATCAGCATTTTGCATCTAACAAAATAACTGATTCAGGCAAGGATCACCAATGAATGTTAAGACAATTAAGTGACAATATGGGGGGAAAATGGATATTTCCATAAAGACTTCATTATGGTTATAGAACATGACTTAGGAGTAACAATTTTGATGATGTAAAAGTATAAATGAAAGAAGTCCCATTTCTTTCCCCCAACTTTTCCCCTGTGTTCCTGTAATCATCCTGCTTCCATCGTAAATAGCCTGAGGGTGGGCGGGGAGGATGATGCTTGTATTTCTTTCCCAATCTCCCACAGGAACATTTTACCTTTATAAATTCTAGCCTTCTTTCCACCTTCTTGACACCTTCAACTCTAGAAGCTGAGTAAATAGGTTCCGTTTCTGGGCTTTTTGTCATGTGAAACTGAGAAATAGAAAGAGGGCTAGAATTGTTGAAGTAATGATGGGTTTGCATCACTAAAAGGCTAGAAGAGGCAGAATAAAAGGGCAATGGGAGAAAAGGTCAGAGTTGCATGGATGCTGGTTTGGGAGAGTTTTTCAAGAATGTGACAGATTAGTGAGAGAAGTGAAAAAAATGGTAAGTGTTATTGTGAATTACTTAAGAGGGGCAATTAAAAATTGGAATTACTTTAAACTGCTTTGAAGGTAGTTCCTGAATTTTTTTAAATGGAAACCCTCTGGGGTGCCTGGGTGGTTCAGTTGTTAAGTGTCTGCCTTTGGCTCAGGTCATGATCCCCGCATAGGGCTCCCTACTCCGGGAGCCTGCTTCTCCCTCTCCCACTCCCCCTGCTTGTGTTCCCTCTCTAGCTGTCTCTCTCTCTCTATGTCAAATAAATAAATAAATCTTTCCAAAAAAATTTAAAAAGTAAATGGAAACCTTCACATTAATTGGATTATAATGGACCTTGTCTTACATTCAGATTATATAATAAACTGTTAAAGTCTAAGGATTTCAAAATAAACTTTCACCACTTCCTTGACAACAGAATGGCTCCCATCCTCCTCCAACATTCTTCTATAAAACCTCTACTCATCCTGTGAATTGCTATCTACTAGGGACCAGGTTCATCTCTTCTTTCTAAACCCAACTGATGCCATAAATCTAGATTTCAAGGTCCAATATAGATGATCCACCAATTTAGCTTTGTGATTCCTGTGCCTTGGTTTCAATGACTTTCACTTACACCTCTCTTCAAACCTTACATTCAGAGCCCAAAACCCAGATGTTGTCAGCAGCAGGAAGTAACCCATACCAGAAATGTAAAACCCAACACTTCATTCTCTAACTACCACCTCTCCAGTTCTCTTTCAACTTGGTTCCCTCTAACCATTCTGCAGTATCAGAGACCTTAGATCTGCCTTGTGACTTCTCTCTGTCCTTCAGAAAGGCTTTCAGTCAACCACACTGCACTGCTTCCTCTGATCCTCCATAAGAAGGAGACCAACTACTCAACATTTGCCAATTATCTCTTGGAGTAACACAAGGTAATAAAATTCCTGTTTCTTTAAAAGTCAATCAAAATTGGGGCGCCTGGGTGGCTCAGTTGTTAAGCGCCTGCCTTCGGCTCAGGTCATGATCTCAGGGTCCTGGGATCGAGCCCCGCATCGGGCTCCCTGCTCTGCGGGAAGCCTGCTTTTCCCTCTCCCACTCCCCCTGCTTGTGTTCCCTCTCTCGCTGTGTCTTTCTCTGTCAAATAAATAAATAAAGTCTTAAAAAAAAAAGTCAATCAAAATTTATTCTCACCTTCATATTCATATAAGGGGTGAATCCATCAGTACCTGCTAACTTTTTCTCCAAAAGGCCTGCTTTTCGTTCTGCCTTTTCTCTTTCAAACAGATGTACTCTGTATAAGATATCAGTAGGTAACAACATCATGAAACCAACTCAATTTTCAAATTTCAATTAAAAATAATCAAAAGAAATAATCCCCACTTAAAATGTATTAAATATGTGTATCAAGTAGAAATGTACTTTCTATGAAAAGAACTGTGCAGTTACCCATCTATTTCTAGGGAGAGACTAGAAATGACAGAGAAACGGAGAGAAAAACAATCCCGTGCTAAGTCCTCTGGTAGTTCCCCTGGGGAAGGTCAATTTTTAAACCATCCTTTTCAAGGGGAAATTTGAGCATGAATATTTGCCTGCCACTATTGGTAACACTGTAATGATTAGGAGGTTCCACAGGGATACAAGTACTCCTATTTTAATAACACCTGATGGGCTCTTCCACTGGGATTTGATGAGAGGAAAAGGAATTAGAATAATGATGCAGCAATAGAGAATAGCTTATGTAAAAGCTTGTTTTAGTATCAAATATACAAATAGCTAATTATTTGCTTTTTGGAGTTTTTTGTTGTTTTGTTTTTGTTTTTGTTTTAAGATTTTATTTATTTATTTGACAGAGAGAAACACAGTGAGAGAAGGAACACAAGCAGAAGGAGTGGGAGAGGGAGAAGCAGGCTTCCTTCAGAGCAGGGAGCCCGATGCAGGGCTTGATCCCAGGACCCTGGGATCATGACCTGAGCCAAAGGCAGACGCTTAACAACTGAGCCACCCAGGCGCCCCTGGTTTGTTTTGATTATTAATGGCTAGGTTTGGCAATATTTTCTATCCTGTACCCATAGTTAGGTTAAAGTTTCAATCTATCTTCTATGTTTTTTTTTTCTCATCTAAGAATTATAGCTTACAGAATTAATGAATTTGGGTCAGTTCAAAAGAAATTATTTGTATTATCCAAACAGAAAATTTTACCTTAAAAGGTTATATTAGAGACATGCAGGACACACTCAAAAGATCTAACACACCTATAACTATAACCCTAGAGTGAGAGTAGAGATACAATGGGATAAAAACAATATTTGAAAAAATAATTCCCAAGATTCCAAACATGATGAAAGATGTAATTGATAGATCCAATAAATTCTATAAATCCTCAGCAGGATAGATATAAAGAAAGCCACAACATGACACATCATAGTCAAATTGCTACCAATAAAAAGCACACATTATTCCCTTCAAAGGTACAACAATAAGACTGACTAACTTTTCAACAGAAACTATAGAAGTCAGAAGATAATTGGATGACATCTTAGAATGCAATAAGAAAAAATACTGGCAACCCAGAATCCTATACTCAGAAAAAAAAAAAAGCCATTGAAAAAATGAAAACGAAAATAATATAGTTTCAGAAGAAAAAAAATGGAAAAACTATCAGAGGAAATGCATTATAGGAAACACTAGAGGGCATTCCAGTCCAAGATGGTGACATGGGAAGACCCTGGGCTCACCTCCTCCATGGAGGCACCAGGCCTACATCTATTTGTACAGCAATTCAGCCTGAGGGGGAGTTGAGGGCTGACTGAGCAGCTTTTGCACAACAGAGGATGGGGAGACCCCATGGAGAGGCAGGAGAGACAGAGATACCTTGACTGATACCTCTGCAAGCTCTGGGTCACTGGCCCACGCCAGCCCCAGATGCCCTGGGGCTTGGAGGGATAGCTGGAGTTGGAAAAGCAACTGGAATGTGGAGGAACTAGCCCTGAAACCATGCCCAGGGTGAGGAGCTACTGGAACTCTCTCTGGGTCAGAGAGGCTGGCAGGTGGCACAGTTTGTGCTCCCTCTCCACCTTGGTGATGAAGATGGGAGCAGGGTTCCAGATGCTGTGGTTGACCTGCTGCCTCAGTGAGCACTGGGAGCCTGGCCCACACCAGCCTCAGATGCCCTGGGGCATGGAGGAACAACCAAGGTTTCAAAGTGCAGCTAGGGTGTAAAGGAGCTAGGTCTAGAAACTTGCTGGGCAATGAGGGAACAGGTGGAGCTCTCTCTGGGTAGAGGGGCTGGGGAGCACCAGGGTTTACATTCTTCTTTCACCTTAATGGTGCAGATAGGGCAGGGTCCAGGCACCATGGCCAGCCTGTCACACCAGCAAACCCCATGCCCCTGGCCCACACCAGCCCCAGATACCCTGGGGCACAGAAAAGCCACAGTTTAAAAGAGGAACTAAATAGAAAAGAGCCAGCCCTAGAACTCTGAAAAACACCAGGGGGAGCTGCTAGAACTCTCCATTTTGAAGGGGCTGGTGAGCACCACAGTTACATTCCCCATCCACCTTGATAGTGTGGATGAGGACCACACTAGTGAACAAGGTCCAGGCCCCATAGCCAACCTACCACCTCAGTGAGCCCCAGGCCCCTAGCCCACACCAACCCCAGCTTTCACACAAAAGCAGCCCTAGTGTGGCACACACTGGACACCTCTGGTTCAGCAATCACTAGAGCTCCAGCCATCATACCAAGGTGATACAGGCACAAAGCACCTGGAAAATTCAGCTCCAGACAGCTTACTAGGGTACCCCCAATGCAGAGCACTCTGGGACCTCCTAGCTAATGCCTGCTTTGGCTCAGCTGCCTTGCCACAGTACCCCCTGCATGGAACACCCTGGGAACTCCCAACCCATGCTCGCCTCAGCTCCAGCTGCCTTGCCAGAACACCTTCTGCATGGGGCACTCTGGGACCCCAAGCCCACACCCCACCTCAGCTCTAGCCACCCCACCACGGAGCCTCCTATACAGAGCATCCTGGGACAACCTGGCCCATGCCAACCTCCATTCTAATCACCCCAAGAGGGCACCCTCTGCACTGAATACCCCAGGACATCCCAGCTTTCACCCACTTCTGCTTCAGCTGTCCTCCCAGGGTAGCCCTGTGCAGCACCCCAGAATTCCCTGGCCCATGCCCCACCTTGGCTCTAGCTGCCCTGCCAGGGCACCCTCTGCACAGAGATACCCAAGATGTCCGGTTTGTACCCACTTCAGTTTCAGCTATCCTGCCAGGGGGTCTTCTGCACAGAGAACCCAGGAATCACCCCAGCCTGTGCCCACTTAAGGTTTAGCTGTCCCGCCAGGGCAATCTGCGTGAAGAGCCCCAGGACCCACTGGTTTGCACTCGATTCGACTTCAGCTGTCCTGCTGTTGCACTGTCTGCACAGAGTCCTGGGACCACCCAGGTCCACACTCACTTGAGCTCCAGCCATCCCAGCAGGGTAGCCACAGCACAGAGGGCACTGGGAATGCCAGCCCATGCCAGACAGAGCTCCAGCCAGCCAGCTAAAGTCACCAGGCACATAGTATACAGGAGATGACATTACACAAGACCATTCCTTCAAGTTTAGGAGAAGTAGTTGTACTGCCTAATTCATAGAAACAGACAGTCCAGCAAAATGGGGAGACAGAGGGATATCCTCTGAATGAGCAAACAAGACAAAACCCCAGAAAAAGAACTAAATGAAATGGAGATAAGCAATATGCCTGATAGAGAGTTTAAAGTAATGATTATAAAGATGCTCACCAGATTGGAAAGAAGAGTAGAGTCAGTGAGAACTTCAACAAAGAGATAGAAAATATAGAAGAGAACCTATCAGAATTGAAGAATACAATAACTGAAATGAAAAATACATTAGAGGGAATCAACAGTAGATTAGAGGATGCAGAAGAATGTATCAGCAATCTTGAAGACAAGGTAATGGAAAGAACCCTAGCTGAACAGCAAAAAGAAAAAAGAATTTCTTAAAAAAGAGGATAGGTAAGGGATCTCTTGGACAACATCAGGCAAACAAATATTTGCATTATAGGGGTTCCAGAAGGAAAAGTGAGAAAGGGAAAGAAAAGTTATTTGAAGAAATAACAGCTGAGGGGTGCCTGGGTGGCTCAGTTGCTTGAGCATCTGCCTTCAGCTCAGGTCATGATCCCAGGGTCCTGGGATCGAGCCCCACATCAGGCTCCCTGCTTAGCGGGAAGCCTGCCTCTCCCTCTCCCTCTGCAGCTCCCCCTGCTTATGCTCGCTCACACACTCTCTGTCAAATAAATAAATAAAATCTTAAAAAAAAAAAAAAAAAAGGAATAACAGTTGAAAAATTCCCTAACCTGGGGAAGGAAACAGACCTCCAAGTTCAGGAGAGCTCCAAACAAGATGAACTCAAGGAGGTCCAAATCACCAACACATAATAATTAAATGTCAAAGGTTAATGATAAAGAGAGAATTTTAAAAGCAGCAAGAAAGAAGCAACTAGTTACATACAAGGAAAACCCCATGAGGCTCTCAGCTGATTTTTCAGCAGAAACTTTGCAAGCCAGAAAGGTGTGGCAAAGAGCTAAAAGGAAAAAACCTACAACCCAAAGTAGTCTACCTGGCAACGTTATCATTCAGAATTATCATTCAGGCAGGAGAGATAAAGAGTTTCCCAGACAAACAACAGTTAAAGGAGTTCTTCACCACCAAACGAGACTTACAAGAAATGTTAAAGGGACTTCTTTAAGTGAAAAAGAAAGGCCATAATTAGAAGTAACAAAAATATAATAAAAAGATATAAAATATATGACAGCATATATATATAAGACATGGAGGAGAGAGTAAAAAAAAAGTTCTTTTAGAATGTGTTCAAACTTGGGGTGCCCAGGTGGCTCAGTCGTTAAGCATCTGCCTTCAGCTCAGGTCATGATCCTGGGATCCTAGGATCGAGCCCTGCGTTGGGCTCCCTGCTCTGTGGGAGGCCTGTTTCTCCCTCTCCCACTCCCCATGCTTGTGTTCCCTCTCACTCTGTCTCTCTCTCTCTGTCAAATAAATAAATAAAATCTTAAAAAAAAAAAAAGAATGTGTTCAAACTTAAATCAACTTACTATAAACTGCTATATATTTAGGGTCCTATATATGAACCTCAAAGTAACCACAAACCCAAAACCTATGATATATATGCACAAAAAATAGAGAGAAAGTATTCAGGCATAACACTACAGAAAGTCATGAGTCACAAGGAAAGGGGATGTGAGGAGAAGATAGAATAACTACAAAAATAACCAGAAAACAATTAACAAAATGAAAATAAATACATACCTATCAATAATTACTTTTTTTTTTTTAAGATTTTATTTATTTGACAGAGAGAGACACAGTGAGGGGGGAACACAAGCAGGGAGAGTGGGAGGGGGAGAAGCAGGCTTCCCGCGGAGCAGGCAGCCCCATGCGGGGCTCGATCCCAGGACCCTGGGATCATGACCTGAGCCGAAGGCAGACGCTTAACGACTGAGCCACCCAGGCGCCCTTCAATAATTACTTTAAATGAAAATGTTCTAAATGCTCCAATCAAAAGACAAAGTGTGGCAGAATGGATTAAAAAAAAAAAACAAGAGCCATCTATGTACAGCTATAAGAGACTCACTTCAGACCTAAAGACTCATATAGACTGAAAGTGAAAGGATGGAGAAAGATATACCATGCAAATAGAAATGAAAAAAACCCCGAAAAGCCAGGATAGCAAAACTTATAACAGACAAAACGGACTTTAAAACAAAGCCTATAAAAAGAGACAAAGAAGGGCATTACATAATGACAAACAGGTCAATTCAACAGAAGTATATAACAACTGTAAATATCTATGCAACCAAAATTGGAACATTTAAATACATAAAGCAAATATTAACAGACATAAAGGGAGAAACTGACAGTAATATAATAATAGTAGGGGACTTTAACACCCCAGTAACATCAGTGGATAGATCATCCAAGCAGAAAATCAGTAAGGAAACAGTGTCACTGAATGATATATTAGATCAGATGGACTTAACGATATATAGAGAACATTCCATCCAAAACAATGGAATACACGTTCTTTTTCAGGTTCCCATGGAACATTCTCCAGGATAGATCACATGCTTTGAAACAAGTCTCAATAAATTTAAGAAGACTGAAACCATCTTATGCATCTTTTCTGACCACAATAGTGTGAAACGTTCCATGCTCACAGATTGGAAGAGCAAATATTGTTAAAATGTCTAAGCTACCTAGAG
>NC_138377.1:32378777-32453848 GCF_054177405.1 Leptonychotes weddellii | reverse complement strand
TCAAAATGGATGAAAAACATAAATGTGAGACAGGAGTCCATCAAAATCCTAGAGAACACAGGCAGCAACCTCGATGACCTCAGCTGCAGCAACTTCTTGCTAGACACTTCTCCAAAGGCAAAGGAAACAAAGGCAAAAAAGAACTAGTGGGACTTCATCAAGATAAAAAGCTTTTGCACAGGAAAAGGAAATAGTCAACAAAAGCAAAAGACAACCGACAGAATGGGAGAAGATATTTGCAGATGACATATGAGATAAAGGGCTAGTTTCTAAAATCTATAAAGAACTTATCAAACCCAACACCCAAAGAATAAATAATCCAATCAAGAAATGGGCAGAAGACATAAACAAACATTTCTCCAGAGAAGACATCCAAATGGCCAACAGACACATGAAAAAATGCTCAACATCGCTCAGCATCAGGGAAATACAAATCAAAACCACAATGAGATACCACCTCACGCCAGTCAGAATGGCTAAAATTAACAAGTCAGGAAACAACAGATGTTGGCAAGGACGCAGAGAAAGGGAAACCCCCTTACACGGTTGGTGGGAATGCAAGCTGGTGCAGCCACTCTGGAAAACAGTCTGGAGGTTCCTCAAAAAGGTGAAAATAGAGCTACCCTACAACCCAGCAACTGGACTACTAGGTATTTACCCCAAAGACACAAAGGTAGTGATCCAAAGGGGCACCTGCACCCCACTGTTTATAGCAGCAATGTCCACAATAGCCAAACTATGGAAAGAGCCCAGATGTCCATCAGCAGATGAATGGATAAAGAAGATGTGGTGTATATATACAATGGAGTACTACTCAGCCATCAAAAAAAATGGAATCTTGCCATTTTCAATGACGTGGATGGCACTAGAGGGCATTATGTGAAGCGAAATAAGTCAATCAGAGAAAGACAATTATCATATGATCTCACTCATGTGGAATTTAAGACACAAAACAAAGGATCATAGGGGAAGAGAGGAAAAAATAAAACAAGATGAAATCAGAGAGGGAGATAAACCATTAGAGACTCTTAATCATAGGAAACAAACTGAGGGTTGCTGGAGGTGAGGGGGGCTAGGGGGATGGGATAACTGGGTGATGGACATCAAGGAAGGCACATGATGTAATGAGCACTGGGTATTATATAAGACTGATAAATCATTGACCTCTACCTCTGAAACTAATAATATATTATATGTTAATTAATTGAATTTAAATTAAAAATCAAAAAATTAATAATAAATTTAAATAAATTTTAAAAATAAAATAAAATTAGGTAAAGGATTTTAATAAATATTTCTACTAAGAAGATATACAAATGGCCAATAAGCACATGAAAAAATGTTCAACTCTTTAATCATATGGAAATACAAATTAAAATCACAATGAGATGCAACTTCATATCCACTAGAATGGCTATCATAAAGAAGATGAACAGTAACAAGTGTTGGTGAGGATGTAGAGCAGTTGGAATCCTCATACATTGCTGGTGGGAATGTAAAATGGTGCAGCTGCGTTGGAAAATAGTCCGGAAGTTCTCAAAAGTAAACACAGAGTTACTTTATGGCCCAGCAATTCTACTTCCAAGGCATATACTTAAGAGAAATGAAGCATACAGTCATATAAAAGCTCATACAAGAATGATCACAGCAGCATTATTCATAAAGCCCCTCCAAAAAAGGGAAACAACCCAATGTCCATGAACTGATGAATGGATAAGAAAACTGTGGTATATTCATATAACAGAGTATTATTCAGCCATAAAAAGGAGTGGAGTATATGGATTCATGGTTCAACATGGATTAATCTTAAAAATATTGTGCTAAGTGAAATAAGTGACACAGAAGCCATCTATTGTATGATTGCATTCATGTGAAATGTCCAGAAAAGTCAAGTCCAGAGATAAAGAATGTAGATTAGTGGTTGTCAGGGACTAGAGAGAATGGTATGGGGAGTAATTGCTAATAGACTTGGGGATTCTTTGGAGGGTGATGAAATGTTCTGGAATTGAATAGTGTCAATGATTGCACAACCTTGTAAATATACTAAAAACTACTGAATTTTATACTTTAAAAAATTTTTTTTATTAACATATAATGTATTATTTGTCTCAGGGGTACAGGTCTGTGATTCATCAGTCTTACACAATTCACAGCACTCACCATAGCACATGCCCTCCCCAATGAATTGTATACTTTAAAGAGGTGAATTTTTTCTTTTCTTTTTTAATGAAGTACAAGTGATCCAAAGGGTGAATTTTAATGGTATGTAAATTCTATCTCAATAAAAATGTCTTTTTAAACATAGTAATTTTGAGTCAGGTATTACAGGAAATCCTACTAAGTTTAAATTCTGTGATCAATCAGGAATGTGAAGTTTATATACTGTTTTCAAGCTATGACAAATGACATGTTTGAAAACAAACTAGAAAATTTCCTACCTTAGACGGTTTTCTAGTTCTATAATTCTTTCAGTTAGATCCCAGTTGCCTCTTTCAAGATTCTGAATATTGGTGTTTTTCAAAGATTTAATTCTGGTTAGAGAAGCAATAAGTTCCTCTAGATCCTTGATACCATCTTTCAGGGACATTATCTGGAAAGACTGTTGCACATTATTTTCTTTGTAACTTTCTAGCTCATTCTTCATTTCTTGCAATGAAGTTTCTTTTATGAGGAGCTTGTTTTGAAGATTTCTTAGCTAATGAGAAAGGGAAAAATCATAATTTTGGTTTTAGAAAATTCATGACTTTAAATCACTATGGGTATTTAAGTTATACATTATTTTTTAAAAAGACTTATTCATTTATTTGAGAGATAGTGAGCGAGCAGCGGTTGGGGCAAAGGGAGAAGGAGGGAGAGAATCCTTAAGCAGACTCCTGAGTGCAGAGCCCACTTGGGGCTCTATCCCAGGTCCCTGAGAGATCATGACCTGAGCCGAGATCAAGAGTCAGTCACTCAATTGATTAAGCCACCCAGGTGCCCTAATTATACATTATTATACAATAAAATGAAGACTCTCAAATCTCCTAACAGTATATTCCAATGTTACATATATTGTAACATTGGCTGGCTCAGTTGGAAGAGCTTGCAACTCTTGATCTCAGAGTTGTGAGTTTGAACCCCATGTTGGTTGTAGAGATTACTTAAATAAATACATAAACTTATAAAAAAATAAAATAAAAACTGAAGCAGTATAATTTAAAAAATCCATCAAAATGATACATAGGGTTTAGAATAAGTTATTTTATTCTCATCAACATTAAAGTTGTTTAAATCTTGTTATAAGAGTAAATTATACCAATAATGAATTTTATAATTCCTAGCAGAAAAGAAATACTTAATGCTTTGGCCATAGATGCTTGCTTTATGATGGTTGTGAAGAGGAATGTGTTCAGAGGCCTCTCTCATAAAGAGATGCCTATGTTTATACCACTTGTTTCCTGGAACATAAGAGAGCCACAAGCTGCTAACTGAAAAAGACCAGGGACGCCTGGGTGGTCAGTCAGTTAAGTGTCTGCCTTTGGCTCAGGTCATGATTCCAGGGTCCTGGGATAGAGCCCAGTGTCAGGCTCCCTCCTCGGTGGGAAGCTTGCTTCTCCCTCTCCCTCTGCCATTCCCCCTACCCCCGGCCCCTGTCCCCCCCCCCCCCACTGCTTATGCTCTCTGGCTCTTTTTATCTCTCTGTCAAATAAATAAATCTTTCTAAAAAAAAGTCTCTGTTCTTCTATCTGATAAGTGAAGAAAGCTCACTAGATAAAGAAAATTGAGGTACTGCTAACATTCAGGGGTCAATTAACTTTTAATGTAACCTATTTTGTTCAAATTTCTTAATAGACTGATAAACATGTAAAAGAGGAGGAAAGGGGGCAAATTTGATTTGACATTATAAAAATCATTAGCTTTATAAACAGAAAAGGGTCAGGAATATTTAGTTATTGACAAAAAAAAAAAAAAAAAAAGACCTCAATGTGAGACAGGAATCCATCAAAATCTTAGAGGAGAACATAGGCAGTAACCTCTTTGACATCGACCACAGCAACTTCTTTCAAATCACGTCTCCAAAGGCAAGGGAAACAAAAGTGAAAATGAACTTCTGGAACTTCATCAAGATAAAAAGCTTCTGTGTAGCAAAGGAAACAGTCAACAAAACAAAGAGGCAACCCACAGAATGGGAGAAGATATTTGCAAATGACACTACAGATAAAGGGCTGATATCCATGATCTATAAAGAACTTCTCAAACTCAACACACACAAAAAAAATAATCAAGTCAAAAAATGGGCAGAAGACATGACATTTCTCCAAAGAAGACATACAAATGGCTAACAGACACATGAAAAAATGTTCATCATCATTAACTATCAGGGAAATTCAAATCAAAACAACATTGAGATACCACTTTACACCAGTTAGAATGGCAAAAATTGACAAGGCAAGAAACAACAAATGTTGGAGAGGTTGTGGACAAAGGGGAACCCTCTTACACTGTTGGTGGGAATGCAAGTTGATACAGCCACTTTGGAAAACAGTGTGGAAGTTCCTCAAAAAGTTAAAAATAGAGGTACCCTATGACCCAGCAATTGCACTACTGGGCATTTACCCCAAAGATACAGACGTAGTGAAAAGAAGGTCCACATGCACCCCAATGTTCATAGCAGCAATGTCCACAATAGCCAAACTGGGGAAAGAGCCGAGATGCCCTTCAACAGACGAATGGATAAAGATGTGGTCCATATATACAATGGAATATTACTCAGCCATCAGAAAGGATGAATACCCAACTTTTGCATCAACATGGATGGAACTGGAGGAGATTATGCTAAGTGAAATAAGTCAATTATCATATGGTTTCACTTATTTGTGGAACATAAGGAATAGCATGGAGGACATTAGGAGAAGGAAGGGAAAAATGAAGGGGGGTGGAATCAGAAAGGGAGATGAACCACGAGAGACTATGGACTCCAGGAAACAAACTGAGGGTTTTAGAGGGGAAGGGCTGGGGGGGATGGGTTAGGCCGGTGATGGGTATTAAGGAGGGCATGTATTGCATGGAGCACTGGGTGTTATACACAAACAATGAATCATGGAACACTACATCAAAAACTAATGATGCACTGTATGGTGACTAGCATAACATAATAATAAAAAAAAAAGGAAAAAAATTGCATTAATGACAAATGCTATAATTCCTAATAGTACAGCAGTGGGAAGACAAGGCATTTTAAACTAAATTTTTAGTCCAGTGTGTGTATAAAATGTGTTCTAATTCTAAAAAATTCTGTGAAATTAAAACAATGTTCTCAAAACATACCTTTATGTATTTTTTTTATTATATCACCACTAAAAACACACACTTCAGTGAGGCCATGGAGTTTATAGAGAAAGAAAGTATGGAAGAACAGAAAGACCTCAAAATTTGGAGGAACAAGACAAACTGTGGCCATAGGCAAGTCAGTTAAATTTTCTTACCCACCTCACATTGTGTTTGTAAGGAATAAAAATAACATATATCAAGGGCCTAACATAGTGTCTGTCACATACAAAAATATAATAGACTAAATTGAAAACATACAACTAAATTGCAGGTACACACTAAATTGAAGTCTGTGCTCCCTTAGAACTTGAAATTATGGGGCGCCTGGGTGGCTCAGTTGGTTAAGCAACTGCCTTCAGCTCAGGTCATGATCCTGGAGTCCCGGGATCGAGTCCCGCATAGGGCTCCCTGCTCAGCGGGGAGTCTGCTTCTCCTTCTGACCCTCCCCACTCTCATGCTCTCTCTATCACATTCTCTCTCTCAAATAAATAAATAAAATCTTTAAAAGGAAAAAAAAAAAGAACTTGAAATTATGTCATACAAAAGGCACTCCACAAACTTCCCTAATTAGCTGCAGAAATGACTGAGATATCTGAAATGGAGAAGAGGTGGTAGAGGGCACAGAAAAGATCATGAAGATGAAGTGAAAGATTTGAGCTCAAGCTAAAGCCCATTTCTCTTCTTCATTGCCCAGCCACACTGACAGTAAGAATCCTCTGTGCTCATTCTTCATCCACTATAATTCCATTTTTATATCATTCCATTTCTCATCCCTTATTCTCCACCATGGAAACTCTTCTCTCAAAAGTCACCAGTGGTCCCTTATCAGATTCAATAATTTCTTTTCAGTTGTCACCAGATTCCACATGTCACTGAAGCATTTGACACCATTGACCATGCTCTTTTCTGGATATGGTCATTGGTACTTGGTATCCATTCCCACCCCTATGATGTCTTCTTATTCTGCAGAACTAGAAATAAAACTTTGTTTCCAGAGTCCTTGTGGGGGCCGGGATCTCTAGGCCAATGGTTCTCAAACTTCAGCAATGCATCAGAATCACCTAGAGGGCTCATTAAAAAATAGATTGCTAGGCCTACATCCAGAGTTCCTAGTTTGGCATGGGGTCTGAGAATTTGTATTTCTACCAAGTTCCCAGGTGACATTCATGTTGCTGGTCCGGGGAACTACACTTTGAGAGCCATGCTAGGTGTACATTGAGCTGCACCAAAGAGATGTACTCCCACAAAATTTAGAATAGAGAGGAGGCCATTTTCCCACCACTAATTCTGCTGGTAAGCAAGGTCAAGGAGGGAGCCAGAGAAAAACATCGCATTACTTAGCTAACAGCTTCGTGGAGGTTGAGAAGCAGCTGTGCCTGTGCAGGAAAGGCTCAGTGAGGGGTGTCTGGCTCAGTCAGACGCCTTAACCTGAGTGGGTTAAGGCATCTGACTCCCTCTAGGGTCGTGGCTGGGGTCATGATCTCAGGGTCCTTGGGGCTGGCCTGCTTCATGCTCCCGGCTCAGTGGGGAGTCTGCTTCCATTCTGCCCCTCTCCCGTTCATCTTCTCTCTCTCTCTCTCACAAATGAATAAATAAAATCTTTTAAAAAATAAAAATAAATAAATAAAATAAAGGCTCAGCGGCAGTTGCAGCAACTTCCTGACCTTAGGATCTCATCCACAGTGTGTGTCCTTGAACTCATTCATCCAGTTCTGGTCTCAGCTCCCACACCCAGAACTTCCAATCACTCTGTATACATAATTCTCTTCATTAAATCATTTTCGGTTTGAAATACTTAAGGTGGTTTCTGCTTTCTGCAGTGAATCCATGACTGATTCTTGGCATTCATGAAACTCCTTTTTCTCTCCCTCCCTGATTACTTCTTTCCAGTTTTCTTTGGTGGTTCTTTTTCTCTTGCGTGGAGGCATTCCTTGTGCTGATATTAAGGAACTGTGCTAAACTGGATGTAACAAATTCTATATGGGGGGGGAGGGTTTCTTTAAATGACCACAGAAGATGTAAATGAATGCATGGGTTTTTTAAATGCATCTTATATTTTATAAAGCTTCCCAGGGTGAAGAGTCTGGAATTGAATGAACACTTCATGGCCAGCCCCACAGTCTCTAGGTTGCACTGACTTCATCATTTAGACTGCTTTTTAATTCCATTTTTGGCACAGACCAATCTTCTTTTTAAAATACTAGTCCATTTCCCCCAAAATATGCATTATTAAAAGCTGCTCTATAGTCTTGACCCTTAAGCAATTCTCAAGGATACTACAGCCTTCCTACCATAGAGGAACATGGCTTGTAATATGAAGTTGGGTTTTTAGGACATTCTGACAAAATTCTGAATAGGAATCAGTTTTGCAGTCTGAAGTAGTGAGGAAAGGAATTCTGAAAAATAATTACAGTATCATTAAACTAAAAGTTCTTAGAATAAAATACAACCACTAGTTAAATAATAAATTTAACAAATTCTCCCTAGAGAAAAGGAGTGGTTAGTTAAGAGAATTATTCACCATTACTGATTGATAATGAAATGGTTTGGTTTAAATTTTTCTAACTTGTGCTAAATAAACTCTGGGGTCAGATTCCCACCCCTTCTTACTTTTCATACAAGTAAAACTTTTTACTCCTATGTTAGCTATTACAAAGGAGCTATTCTTTTGTAGCATTTTTTTTTTTTTTTTTTTTAACTAGGCCCCATGCCCAATATGGGGCTCGAACTCATGACCCTGGGGTTAAGAGCTGCATACTCTTACTGACTAAGCCAGCCATGGGCCCCTGTGGCCTTTTTTGAGCACGTCCACTCCTTTCTCCAGGTGTTCATTTGTCAGTTTCTACTTGTTAACCAAAATATTATTTGCTTCATCCCTATGTTTATGTATTGCAGATCAGAGCCTGTTTTAAGACCAATTTATTTAATCATAAATGTATATACTTAAAATAATGGGCTAAGTATTCTATGAAAAATCCATTTAGAAAAGACCTTTTAATAATAAGATCAAGTGTTTTAAAAATGGAAAGTTCAAAATTCATTTATATTTTTTAAAAACATGTTAATTAGATCAGAGTCATTTTTGATTAACCCTTTTTTAAATCCTCCCCTCTAGTTACTAGGTCTGTTCATTTTACCTCTAATATGTCTCTCATATCTATCCCTCTCTTCCCATGCCTGCTGCTTTGCTGCCTTGTCTTGTTTTAGGGCCCCATTGTTCATCTCATGCGCTGTTACAAGACCTCCTACTTGGTCTTCCTGCTTCCCATCTAGCACCTCTCTAAGCCATTCTTTATTTGACCAACAAGCCTTCAGTATCTTCTATGTTCCAGGCATGTGCCCAGAGAAAATTAAGAACTCTCAAAAATTTCCCAGCTCATCAGGGAGACCAATTATAAAACAAATAATTAGAATATACCTTAACAGGTATAATAATAGTGGTATGAACAGAATGTTCTAAGGACACAAGCAAAGAATATCTCTTCTATCCTTAGTTGTCACTTCAGATCATATAATATCACTCTTCTTTTAAAGGTCATGATAACTCTATGTTTAGCTTTTTGAGTGTAAAATATTTTTGAAATGACAACACTTTAGAATGAAGGAAAGACTAGTGGTTACCAAGGGTTGAGGGTAGGAAGGAAGTGGGTGTGGATATAAAACGGCAACAGGAAAGATCTTTGTGGTGTTCAAACTGTTCAGTATCTTGACTGATTATTTAGAACTTTATACACATAAACACACAAATGAATACAAGTAAAACAGGGGAAATCTGAATAAGATTGGTGGACTGGTAGACCGTGTTGCATTAATGTCAATATTCAGGTTGTTACATTATATTATATTTTACAAAATTGACTACAGGATAAACGCAGCAAAGTGTATAAAGGATCTCTCTGTATTATTCCTTAAAATTGCATGTGCTTCTTCAATTATCTTAATAAAAATTGCAAGTAAAATTAATAATAATTGGTTTTGATATATTTTTCTTTAGCAGCAAAATTGGCATTGCCAATTTTCCATTCACCCCCTCCAAGGCTGCATCTAACCAGGTTTCTACTATTTGCCTTATTACTACACTAAGGAAAGAAAAAACATCTTATCTGCATAAACACAGTCATATTGCCCTCACAAATAAAAAATCTCCATGAAAAATCCAGCTAAAAATACTGGCAAAACACTTTACATTTATTTTAAGTTTAACACACCAGGCCTTATTACACATATTATCAGTAACATTTTTTTACAAGTTGTTTAAC
Organism: Leptonychotes weddellii; assembly: GCF_054177405.1. NCBI lineage: Eukaryota > Metazoa > Chordata > Mammalia > Carnivora > Phocidae > Leptonychotes > Leptonychotes weddellii. Next base: position 32,444,279 of record NC_138377.1, on the reverse strand, counting down.
TCCTATTTATTCCTATAGCAGCTTATCCAGCACTATGCCAACTGTTCAACTGTTGTGCCTAGACAACACAATCACCAACTGAACGCTTTAATATTTATCACGTCCATATCTGACTTTTCTTAAATAGAGCCCCTCTTGCACCTGTTTCTCCATTATTGGGCAGAAACACATGATAATTATTTTTGTATGTCTCACAAAGAAATAAAGTTGATTATAACAAAAAAGTTTAAATTCATGCAGTGAATAGAAAAACTGCCTTATCAAGACAATTGTGTTCCTGTGGGATTAAATAATAGGTTATTGGAAAGGAGAAAGATGACTCATGCTGAGGTATTCTGTTGAAATCACTAGATTCTTTTATTAATATATATACCATCTAAAACGAAGTCAAAATGAGACCTTGTAGAGCCTTTCATATACCTGCTTTGATAAATAGATTAAAAATATTTATAGTTACCAAATGATTTATGTACATGTAGAGATTTGCTTTTAAAAAGTACTTTGAGGGGGGCACCTGGGTGGCTCAGTCGTTGAGTGTCTGCCTTCGGCTCAGGTCATGATCCCAGGGTCCTGGGATCGAGCCCCACATTGGGCTCCCTGCTCCGCGGGAAGCCGGCTTCTCCCTCTCCCACTCCCCCTGCTTGTGTTGCCTCTCTTGCTGTCTCTCTCTCTGTCAAATGGATAAATAAAAAAAAAATCTTAAAAAAAAAAAAAAAGTACTTTGAGGGTGCATGGGTGGCTCAGTGGGTTAAGCATCTGCCTTTGGCTCAGGTCATGGTCTCCGGGTCCTGGGATCAGGCCTAACATCGGGCTCCCTGCTGAGCAGGGAGTCTGCTCCTCCCTCTCTCTCGGCCTCTCCCCCCCGCTCATGCTCTCTCTCTCTCAAATAAAGAAATAAAATATTCAAAATAAATAAATAAATAAATAAAATAAATAAAAAGTACTTAGAAATTCTTAAAAATAACTTACATATTTTCTTTTGACAAGGTTTAAAACTTGTGATTTTTTTTGATGATTTGGTTTAAAAGGCTTCTTTAGGGCGCCTGGGTGGCTCAGTCGGTTAAGCGACTGCCTTCGGCTCAGGTCATGATCCTGGAGTCCCGGGATTGAGTCCCGCATCGGGCTCCCTGCTCAGCGGGGAGTCTGCTTCTCCCTCTGACCCTCCTCCCTCTCGTGCTCTCTGTCTCTCATTCTCTCTCTCACAAATAAATAAATAAAATCTTTAAAAAAAAAAAATAAAAAATAAAAGGCTTCTTTATGAATTAAGCATAAACATAAACCTTGATCTAATCCAAATCTGAATGATCAAAAATCCCAAATTTAGTAAATATTAATAGGAAGTTATACTGTGGACAAGAAGAGTGATGCTACCCATACTAAAACTGCTACAGTTTTCAGGTATTGGCATTACATTTTTCTGGGGAAAAAAAAAAGACAAATTAAGAAATCTTTTCAGTGTTATAAAATGGATTGTATTTATATAAACTCCATTTAAATTTAAGCTCATTCACCTCTATGCTAAAGGAGGGAAAATATTAGAATAAATAAAATTGAAAGAAATAGGGGCACCTGGGTGGCTCAGTTGGTTAGGCGACTGCCTTTGGCTCAGGTCATGATCCTGGAGTCCTGGGATCGAGTCCCGCATCGGGCTCCCTGCTCAGCGGGGAGCCTGCTTCTCCCTCTGACCCTCCCCCCTCTCATGTACTCTCTCTCTCTCTCTCATTCTCGCTCTCTCAAATAAATAAATAAATAAATAAATCTTTAAAAAAAATTGAAAGAAATAGGTTTTTATCTACATATCTATAGATATAGATACATATTTTCTATTTTGAGAGAGAAAGTGCATGCAAGTCGGGGGGAGGGGCAAAGGGAGAGGGAAAGAGGGAATCTTAAGTTGGCTCCATGCCGACTGTGGAGCCTGACTTGGGGCTCCATCTCATGACCCAGAGATCATGACCTGAGCCAAAATCAAAAGTCAGATGCTTAAACAACTGAGCCAGCCAGGTATCCCTCTTTATCTGTATATTTAAATAAAGTCTGGAGTCAGGCTATTGAGAGACGAGAAAGCAGAAAAGAGGACCCGAGGAATAAGGCCACTGTTGTGGGCTTAGTTTTGTCCTCCCAAAATTCATATGTTGAAGTACTAACCCTCAGTGACTCAGAATGTGACTATATTTGAGGACAAGGACTTTAATTTAATTATTTATTTGTCAGAGAGAGAGAGAGCACAAGCAGGAGGAACGGTAGGCAGAGGGAGAAGCAGGCTTCCCCTGAGCAAGGAGTCCGATGCGGAACTCGATCCCAGGAGTCTGGGATCATGACCTGAGCTGAAGGCAGAGGCTTAACCGACTGAGGCACCCAGGCATCCTAGGGACTTTTTTTTAAAAATTAATTTATTTATTTGAGAGAGAGAGCGAACATACATGAGTTGGGGGGGAGGTGCAGAGGGAGAGAGAGAAGTCTCAAGCAGACTCCTCGCTGAGCACAGAGCCCGAGATCATGACCTGAGCAGAAATCAAGAGTCGGCTGCTTAACTGACTGAGCCATCCAGGTGCCCCGAGGACAGGGTCTTTAAAGGGGTAATTAAGTTAAAATGAAATCTTTAGGGTGAGCCATTAGCCTATGTGATTGATGTTCTTATAAGAAGAAGAAATTTGGACACAGTTACAGATGGAAGACTGTGTAAAGACACGGAGAAGAGATGGCTATAAACCAAGAAAAGAGGTTTCAGAAGCAACAAACCTTCTCACCACACACACACACACACACACAGTCATTAGGTGAGGTGATGAAAGCATTAATTAACCTTATTGTGGTCATTATTTAGCAAAATATATGTATATCAAAACATCACATTGTACATCTCAAACTTACATAATGTTATATGGCAATTATATGGCAATAAATCTAGGAGGAAGAGGAGAAGGAAGAGAAGCGGCAGGCAGAGGGAGAGGGAGAAGCAGGTTCCCTGCTAAGCAGGGAGCCTGATGCGGGGCTCGATCCCAGGACCCCAGGATCATGACCTGAGCTGAAGGCAGATACTTAACCAACTGAGCCACCCAGGCACCCTGTTTCATCAAGTATTATATAAGACTAGTGGGTATTTTACATTTGATGCTATGTTTTAAATAGGAACACAACCTTTCCATTAAAAAATGCTTAAAACATATAGTTGATTTTTTTTTTAAGATTTTATTTATTTATTTGATGGAGACAGAGATAGCGAGAGCAGGAGCACAAGCAGCGGGAGTGGGAGAGGGAGAGCAGGCTTCCCGCCGAGCAGGGAGCCTGATATGGGACTTGATCCCAGGATCCTGGGATCACGACCTGAGCCGAAGGGCAGCCGCTTAACCGACTGAGCCACCCAGGCGTCCCTAATTGATTATTTTTACATAAATTTTGAGCATAGCAGTTCCTAAACACTATTTTAACACTATAGCATTTAGCAGTCAACTCAAAAGCACTTAACTACGTATGATCTTCAAAAGGATTTATCTGGCAAAAGACAGATTTGGGTCTAAATTAGTGCTCCTCAGTGATAAGACAGTTCAATATTGAGAGAAGAGCAAAACTGAGTTAAGATAATACTTTGAGCCCTTTATCAGAATGTTTCTCTCCCTACTTTTACTGAGGATATAATTTCCCTTGGCATTTTATTTTCAGATAATCCATATACCTCTGCTAAAAGGTTCTTGTTTTTCACCAACAAACCAGTAAGGTCAGGATGGACTGGGTCAGCTGCCCTTTTGTTGTACATCATTGGGTTCTTGGTGGGAACCACAACAGGTGGATCAAAACAAGCCTACAAAGAGAAATTACAAATTAATTAACTAAACATGTACCCTATTGATCAAAATCAACAATGTTCTAACCCACACAAGCTCAAATAAGTAGCTTTAAACAGAATACAACTTTAAAATGTTTATTTTGAGGCGCTATGGTAACCAATGCAATGGGTCTCAGGAAAATAACAAATAACATGTTGACCTAAAAGACCACTTTACATTTTTTAAAAAATTGCTACCTGATAATTTATAACACCTTAAATAAAGTACATCTAAATAAATATAATTTCTAAGAGTATAGGAAACAAGAAAACACATACAAGATATCTGGGGAAATTTTAACTCACATCCAATAAAACCTTTATAGAAACTTGAAATATTAGAAGGCCATTGATGAAAGATATGCCACTATTTGTTTTATTTTTGGTTACAAATCACTTCCTATGCATTACATTATTATACAAATTAATTTTTTTAAATCTGATTTCAGTAAATCAACAAGAATTTTGTGTTTCTTCCACACCTATACTGAGGGTAAAGATTAGGGCATATTTACCTGTAATACAATATCTCCTCCTATTGTCAAAAGGGTGTGCAAAGTGTAATTGTAATTTGTATAACTTTTGTTAAGAACAAAGTTTATGGGCGCCTGGGTGGTTCAGTCCTTAAGTGTCTGCCTTTGGCTCAGGTCATGATCCCAGGGTCCTGGGATCGAGCCCCAATCAGACTCCCTGCTCTGCAGGAAGCCTGCTTCTCCCTCTCCCACTCTCCCTGATTGTGTTCCCTCTTTCACTGTGTCTCTCTCTGTCAAATAAATAAATAAAATCTTAAAAAAAAAAAGGAACAAATTTTATATGATTCAAATAAAACCAAGAAAAATGTATTAACATAAATCTCTAAAAAGTGTATAAATGTATCACATGGTACTTAATGTACTAAAGGAACAAAATGTATTTTTCTAAAGTTATCAGGTTTTAGAATTTTACGCTTACCTAAACTAGGAAATAGAACTGCACAAGAGAATACAAAATAACTATGTTTAACTATTTAAAGAAATAAAAGAGGGGTGCCTGGCTGGTTCAGTAGGTGGAGAGTGCAACTCCTGATCTTGACATTGTGAGTTCAAGCCTCAGGTTGGGTGTAGAGATTACTTAAAAATAAAATCTTTGGGGTGCCTGGGTGGCTCAGTCAGTTAAGCGTCCAACTCTTGATTTCTGCTCAGGTCATGATCTCAGAGTCATGAGATTGAGCCCTGTGGGCTCTGTGCTGAGTGTGGAACCTACATAAGATTCTTTTTCTCCCTCTCCTTCTGCCCCTCATTCCCTCTGCTTGCACACTCTCTCTCTCTAAAAAAAAAAAAAAAAAATAATATTAATATGAAATAATAAATTTTTAAAAATCTTTAATAAAAAATAAATAAAAGAGAATTTTGAAAATATAATAAGCCACAAGACCACAAAGAATAAACATGTTGGAAAAACAACTAAATAAGATTTCTAGAAATGAAAAGTATAATAATTTTAATTCAAAAATTGAATGGCGGGGTGCCTGGGTTAAGCGACTGCCTTCAGCTCAGGTCATGATCCCAGAGCTCCAGGATCAAGTCCCACATCAGGCTCCCTGCTCAGCAGGGAGTCTGCTTCCCCCTCTGACCCTTTCACTCTCTCTCTCTCAGATAAATAAATAAATAAATCTTTAAAAAATATTTGAATAGACACATTAAAAAGCAGATTAGACCTACCTGAAGAAGGAGTGAATTTATATGAAGGAATTATCAAGAGGACAGCATATAGGATAAAATAAGTGGTAAATGTAAAAGAGAGTTCAAAGACACAGAGAACAACATGAGGTGGTCTATCATATGTCTATTTGGAATCCAAGAAATTTATAACTTGGAGAATGGGAAGAGGCAATATTTAAAGACATAATGCCTGAGAATTTTACAGAATTGTTGAAAGATATCAATAAAGTGGTCAAGCAAATCCCAAGAAGAGTAAATAAAAAGAATTCCTTACCTAAACACTCATAATGAAATTGCAGAATGTCAAAGAAATATCTAAAAAGCAGATAATAGAAAGGACAGATAATTACAAAGAAATGGATGTTGGACTGGGGAGTGACTTCTCAAAAACACAGAAGATAGAAAACAGCAAAATGATAGCTGTAATGCACTAAGAAAAATATATCATCTTTCACTGATTCTGAGACACAAGTTTTCACATCTCTGCAACTGGGATGCATTTTTTTTTTTTTAAGATTTATTATTTGAGAAGAAAGAGGGAGAGGGGAGAGGAGCAGAGGGAGAGAGAGAATCCCAAGCAGACTCCTGCTAAGCATGGAGCCCAACACAGGGCTCAGTCTCATGACCCTGAGATCATGACCTGAGCCAAAATCACAAGTCAGATGCTTAACCACCTGAGCTACCCAGGTGCCCCTAACTGGGGTGCATCTTAAAGTTGGTATCATTTCATATTGTGGATAAGTTAGCTGGCAAAATTTTTAAATTTTGTAATAGTGCATAAAATAGTAGTGTTTCTTCAAATCAAGAATATATTATAACTGGCAGTTAGAATTTTATACTGAATGAAATTGTTTTAATATGGGGTAGCATAAAGACATTTTGGCAAACAAAAACTGAATTTACCAATATGCCCTCATTTAAGAAAATTCTAAAGGATAGCTTTCACATAGAAAATTAACTCATAAAGTCTGAAATACCAGCAAGAATAGTGGACAAAAGGGGTGCCTGGGTGGCTCAGTCGTTAAGCATCTGCCTTCAGCTCAGGTCATGATCCCAGGGTCCTGGGATCGAGCCCTACATCGGTCTCCTTGCTCAGTGGGAAGCCTGCTTCTCCCTCTCCCACTCCCTCTGCTTGTGTCCCCTCTCTCGCTGTGTCTTTCTGTGTCAAATAAATAAAATCTTAAAAAAAAAAATAGTGGACAAAAATAATAGTAAATATATGGGTATATTTAAATAAGCATTAATTTAAAAAATCTGATTTATGGGGTTGAAAATAAAGAATAGAACCAATACAGGACAAAAAAATGCATATACATGAGAGGAGAGAAATAGTCTAAAGCACTATAAAATGTTCAGATTTTTCAGGAGTAACATAAAAATTTCAGTTAACTGTTAATTATACATGTTAAAATAGCTAATATAAGTACTAAAACAGGGGTCATATAGCATATAACTTCTAAACTAGTAGAAAAGGAAAAAATGGAATAAAAAAATCAATACAAACAACAAAACAAAAATATAATCAGTTTTTGACATGATAAGAGGAAGGAAAGGGAACAGAAAAATAATGGGACAATAGAATATGCATAATGTAATGATAGAGATATATCCAACTAGTCAGTAATATCAATACATGTAAATGGACTAAACTTTCCAGTTAAAAGCAAAGATTATCAACATTATTTGAAAAAGCAAAAAACTGAAAACTCACATGTCAAATAAGAGTTTAATAGATAAATAACCTGTGGTATATTCATACAATAAAATACTACACAATTATGAAAATTATTAATAACTAGATACATCAACACAAATCTCACAAAGCAAAAGAAGTAACAAAAGAATAAAAGCAGTATAATTCTATTCAAACAACCTTTCAAAATGGATAAAAATAATTTTAATTAGGCATACATATATGGGTGATTAAACTAGGAGGAAAAACAAGGAATGATTAACACAAAATTCAAAATATCCACTATTTTGGGGCATGTGGGTGGCTCAGTCAGTTAAATGTCCAACTCTTGATCTCAGCTCAGGTTTTGATCTCATGATCGTGAGTTCAAGCCCCGCGTTGGGCTCCAGGCCCAGCGTGGAGCCTACTTAAAAAAATTTTTAAATTAAAACAAAAATAAAATATCTACTATTTTGAATTTTAGGTGGCAGCAAAGGGATTCAGTTAAGAAGGGGCACACAGGAAGTGTCTCAGGTACTGGCAATGTTCTATGAAACTAGGAAGCAGATTCATAGGTATTTTTCTTATTATCTAATCTGTGTGTATACATTTTTTTAAAAAGATTTTATTTATTTATTTGACAGAGAGAGAGACAGTGAGAGAGGGAACACAAGCAGGGGGAGTGGGAGAGAGAAGTAGGCTTCCCGCTGAGCAGGGAGCCCGATGTAGGGCTCGATCCCAGGACCCTGGGATCATGACCTGAGCCGAAGGCAGATGCTTAATGACTGAGCCACCCAGGCACCCCGTGTGTATACATTTTAAAATTTTCTAAGTATGACATATTTTAAAAAATAAATTCATACACAAAAGTAGATACTTTTGAAAGATGCATATATATTCAAAGACATATATCAAACATATTAGACTGAGAGGAGATAGAAATGGAGATGGGGAAAAAAAAGGAAGAGCAACCTTGCACAGAAAGATGATAATGTACAATCAACTAACATGACTAACTTGACAGCATATCTGAGATCTAACACAAGAGTACATTGATTAAAATGTGCTAGGTGTCTTATTTAGTACATTGCAGTATCACTACATTTTTTTAAATAATTGTATTTAATATTTTTTTATTCCCTCTTAATACTTCAGTGCATATTTAGCTTTCAGCATTATTTAAGAAAGGCATGGACAGAAAATATTCATTTTTTTGCAATATCATTAAGATTTAAAACACCAATAATAAAAATAAAAATAATAACTATGATATCCAATAGGCTTTTAATTTATAAAAATAAGAAATAGTCACCCTGTAATTTATTTTTTGTAGACAGCTCTTTCAAATACAGCTTGAAAATTTTTTTATTTCATATTTAGAAGACATGGACAAGGAGGCATGCTGTATAAGAATACTCACTGCAGCTTGTTTATATAAGAAAAAATAAAATGTGTAACAATTGTGATATATTAATTTGTAATGAAATTCTATGCAGCAGTTAATATGCACATACTAAACTTATGTGAATCAAAAAGAACAACTTTCAAAAACGTAAGATTGAATGCAAATAGCATAGCAGAAAGTTATGTCTAGAATATCATTTATGTAATTTTTTAAATGCCCAAAACAGAAGTATCCACATATATGTAAGAACATAGTTATATACTTAGTTCAGAATAGTTATCTCTGAAAAGGAAAAAAAAAAAAAGGTCCAAGATGGTCAAATAACACTTCATAGAGCCTTGTAATAGCAGCTACCTCAACACCACCATCTCTCCCCACCTCAGACCCTGGGTGCACTCACCCCCTTCAGTCTACTAACCAAGATGCCTAATGCTCAACAGCAGGGACTCCCGGGCCTGCCCCAGTGTTAGGAATGGCAAAGATTTTTACTGGTTAATGTCTGATCCTACTTGTTAAAATTTTTAAATCATCCATCCCAAAAACTGGGGATGGGATCAAAAGTTACAAAACAATCTTCAACTGTTATCAGTGAAGTTTTCTCTCTCTCCTTTTTCAAGATTTTATTTTTAAGTAATTTCTACACCCAGCATGGGCCTGGAACTCAAGACCCTGAGATCAAGAGCCACATGCTCTACCCATTGAGCCAGCCAGGTGCTCTGGAAGTTTTCTCTCTTTTAAAAAAGTGAAGCAAATTTGGGGGGAAATGTCAAATTTAAACCTGTGCGGTGGGTATGTGTGAATATACACATATATACACGTAACATTTATCTATTCATCTGTCGACTTACTTACTTTTACTGTAAAACATTTCCTCTCCCAGCAAAGAAACTAGGCTTGTCATCCTCATTTAAAGCCAATAGAGGGAGGAGGAAATAAACTATTCTAACCCCCATCTTCATCCCAAGCTCAGGCTTCACCCGCTAGGAGCTTTACGGTAAAGACTGGGTGGATCTTTCTCATGGTCTTAAAAATATTAATGGAAAGGACATCAGTTGATCCAAGAGGATATTTAATTTTCAGGAAGATTCTCATTAGGGTCTAGCCCTAATAAAACAAGGCTGTGAACCAAGGGGGTAATTTGGTGCACCAGAAGGTAATGGGACTCAGACTACTTAGTTCTACCCCCACATCACTGTAGCCTCTCTCATGTTATTTCCTAATTTAGAAAATTATGGGGTTGGATCAAATTAACTTAGAGGCCCTTTAGAGTTTACTTTTATATTGTTTTGGGATTGTTGGGCCTCAGTGAAATGTCAGAACCACCAACAAGGCAAAATATAAATAAAATCCACTTTGAGGTTCCATTAGATTTAGATGCTTCACCGCTCCTTATTCTATTTTTTTAAAAAGATTTATTTATTTATTTATTTATTTATTTATTTATTTATTTATTTATTTAAGAGAGAGAGAGAAAGGGAGAGAGCATGCATAGTGTCAGAGGGGGATAGGGACAGAGGGAGAGGAAGAGAGAATCCTCAAGCAGACTCCCTGCTGAGCACGGAGCCCAATGCAGGGCTCGATCTCACGTCCCTGAGATCATGACCTGAGCCCAAACCAAGAGTCAGCTGCTTAATTGACTGAGTCACCCGGGCGCCCCTGCTCTTTATTCTAGAGTCAAGCCAGAATCAAAAGAAATGAAAGATCATTTAACCTCATGTCTTGGGTCATTCACTAGCAAAAACATGAAAGGGTGCTAGCATAGGCAAATGGGCAAACAGAACCAGACTTTCCTTTCTTCTAGCTCTCAATTGTGCAGGAGTTGTTTTACCTCTACCTTCTAAGAATGGGGCAAAAAATAAATGCCAGTGTACAACTCACCACTGGGCTATTTTTCTGAGATGTGTGAACTGATAGATGCTTGACTTTTGATGACTTAGCCTCATGGAGCCCTTTGCTTTGGCCGGTAGCAAGCCTTCCTTGATCTGAGGGGTTTAAAAACTGGAGAGGGCCTGACATGCTGGAGATAAAAGATGCATGAAACAGATCTAGTAATGGTGATCCAAGGTGCTTCCAAGGAGAGTCTGCATAGAGCAGTCAGGAATTGATGCTGAGGTATGCCCAGCAACAATAGCAACGTCTTCAGGAAGGTTCCACTTCAGATCCTCACAGTTTAGCCAGACTTCAGAAGGAGCTGCCTGCTGAACCTGTTGCTTGGAGACAAGGCAGATCTAGTTTCTAAAGATAGTATCAAACCACTGTTTAAATTGTAACTGGTTGAAACAGCCTGCTAATATACATACATGCACTCATATCATACTTAAATGCTACTTATTAATCATATTTATGCATACCTTACTTGCAAATATCCTTCATTTTCAATTTCTCTATCAGGAAACCTAACTACATCCCTTGAGATTCAGCCAAAAGATAAAAAGTCTAACATGAGTTAATAATGTAGCATCTGATAGCTCATAGTAGTCTTTCTGCCCCAGAGGAATGTAAAATGTAACTTTATATTATATATTTTATTTTTAAAGACTTTATTTATTTGAGAGAGAGAATGAGATAGAGAGAGAGCATGAGAGGGGGGAGGGTCAGAGGGAGAAGCAGACTCCCTGCTGAGCAGGGAGCCTGATGCGGGACTCCATCCCGGGACTCCAGGATCATGACCTGAGCCGAAGGCAGTCGCTTAACCAACTGAGCCACCCAGGCGCCCCTATATTATAATTTTTATAAATTCAGTTTCCTAAGAACTTCAGTACTGCCTTAAATCCATATTTCCTACCCAGTTCAATTTCATATATTATCTTTCTTTTCTAAAGTTAAAGAAAAAGAAGAAAGCTATCTTCCATGTGTTTATTAGGTAATAAAAACAAAAACAAAAAAAAATGGAGATTTCTTTTTTAAGATCAGGGGATGTATGGGGGAGGGGGAGGAGAAAGCAGATTTAGAAATTGCGGGCTAGGGGGGCTGCATGTAAGTAGGGTATGTGTTTCCTTTGCTGGTTGGTATCTTCCAGAAAATTGAACTTTCCCAGAATACAGGAATTTTCATAGAGAAAAGAAAATCAAGATGGTGTGATTTGAATAACATGGAACAAAAAGCATGAAGGCCTGATTTTATTCACTAACCCTGAAATCCATTTTGAAATTCCTGTATTATTTCATTTTACTCATATTAAAGGCAATTATTAAAGAACAAATATCTCTGGGGTGCCTGGCTGGCTCAGTCAGTAGCATGTGACTCTTGATCTCGGGGTTGTGGGTTTGAGCCCCACACTGGGTGTAGAGATTACTTAAAAATAAAATCTTTAGGGGTACCTGGGTGGCTCAGTCTTTAAGCATCTGCCTTCGGCTCAGGTCATGATCCCAGGGTCCTGGGATCAAGCCCCTCATCAGGCTCCCTGCTCCACGGGAAGCCTGCTTCTCCCTCTCCCACTCCCCCTGCTTGTGTTCCCTCTCTTGCTGTGTTTCTCTCTGTCAAATAAATAACTAAAATCTTAAAAAAAATAAAATCTTTAAAAATAAATAGAATGCAAATATCTCTAATGAGACTTTAGTCTTTTCCTCATTTTCATTATTTAATACCTAAAAATCATTACTGCATTTATTCCTTTTCTAAGAACCAAAGAGGAGAATCAAAAAACAACTTAAGTTTTGGTGAATGAAAAGGGACAATAAACTGCTCTTCAGTCCTGGAATGAGAATGATAATGGAGACAAAGGACTTCTTAAGAATTTTATTCTTTGCTTTTAATTCCTTACCATTTTACGAATCTTATGCTCTATTAAAAACAAAGTTACTTAATGAGTTTCACTCATATTGCCTAAAAAACAGGCTACTATGTGGGCCAAGCTATACCTCTAGAAGCACTAACTTATAAATCCTTCAATATCAGCTCAAACACCACCTCATTCCCTGATTCCAGCAAGGTGAGGGTAATCTCCCTCTTTAACTCTTGTAGTGTATGATCTATAGTTCAACTGTCATCTCATTCAATATTGTATTATGTAAAAATCTTATCTTTCCTACTACATCAAAGGTACCTGAGAGCAGGATCTATTTCTTTTTATTATTTTTTTAAACTAACATATAATGTATTATTGTTTCAGGGGTACAGATATGTGATTCAACAGTCTTACACAATTCACAGCGCTCACCATGGTACTTACCCTCCCCAATGTCCATCACCCAGCCACCCCATCCCTCCCACTCAAGCAGGATCTATTTCTGGTTTATTTCTATCATCCCATAATGAGCACAAAAAATACACATTAAACAACTAAAGAACCCAACAGGAAAAGAAATTCCTTAATACAAAGTTAACTTATATGGATAATAGTACTGTTTTCCCAAATTAACCTTGTATAATAAAAATGTATTAGGAGACTAAAGTAAATAAAATACAGCAATATGACATAATTGTTCTGTGGTGGTAGGTTTGTACATGACTATTCTATTTTTTCTATGTGCTCATAAGATTTATCAATACCTCAAATTAGAAAGATATAGTATGCTATACTTCACTATTCTTCAGAAAGTGAAAACCATGAATTTTTACCATATCAGGCACAAGAGAAAATTCCAAATCAAAGTTCACTTCCCAGAAGAAACCTGAATTGTCCAATCTAAGTGGCTGCCTTGCACAATTTGCCAGTAGAATGTTTGCACATCAAAGACGCTGTTTCTAGGTAAACGCATCACAGAGGTCCAAGGAAGGGAAAAGTCCTCCTTGGAGTGATGCAGTAAGGTCTATGGTTATTTCCCTAATTAATGAAGTGAAAACATAAAGTGGTTTTCATCCACATTAGTAAACTGAAGAACTCTTAAGAAAGTGATCCCACTGAAAGTAAACCTTCCAGTAAATCTTCCCTTTGTGAAATTCTTGAAATAGGTTAAATTTTTGTCTCCAATACCTACACCTCTTCAAGGGAGAAGTACTTTGAGAGGTGAAAGTGATTGAGTCAATCTGCTATTCCTAAAGCAAAAGATGATTTGTCTGAAACACTGATATTCTAATTCTTGGGAAATAACTTTTACTCTAGACAAAGTGTGCCCCTATTATGTATTCTTGACACCAGATGCTTATGATTATACTTCAAATATCATCTAATCTAGTGGTTCTCAACTCTGCCTGAACATTAGAGTCTCAAAGAAAACTTAAATAAATATTGATACCCTGATCCCACCACAAGTTCTGACTTGAAATTGGTCTACATTGGAGGCTACGCATAATCTTTTCTCTTAAAAGCTACACAAGTAATTTTAATGTGACTTTAGGGTTGAGAATGACTGTTCCACTATCTTCATTTATAAATGGTAAGAATGAGGCAGCGAGAAGTGACATTCATTGGAATGAGAGTAATAGTTAATAACTAAACTAGGAAAATATTCTTTTTTTCCCCTAAAAAGATTCTAAAAATTACATCCCCAAGCAGCAGGAATATAAATATGAACACGACAGGAAATGTATTACAAAGCTTACATTCTGGTGGAAAAAGCGAACAAGTATATTAAAAAAATCATTTTACAAAGTAATAGGTGTTGTGAATAAAATAGGCTAATATGACAGTTATAAGGTAAATAAGCAGGCAACTTTTGATAATATAATCAAAGAAGGCCTGTTTTACATGTATTAACAAAAATTAACTCATATTATACATTTTATTGGATAACCTGCTTTCATCACTTAACAATGTGTGAAAGCTATCCTATACATCTATACACATCTATTACCTATCTATTGCTCCTTTAACAACTATATCCATCCTGATGGAGATTTTTTTTACTATTGAAATCAACACTGTGAGGAACATTTTGATACATATATCTTTTTGTTTATGTGTAAATATTACTCTAGGATAAATTCCTAAAAGTGGAATTACATGGTCAAAGAAAGCATATATTTGGGGTACCTGGGTGGCTCAGTTGGTTAAGTGTCTGTCTCTTGATCTCAGCTTAGGTCTTGATCTCAGGGTCGTGAGTTCAATCCCCACACTGGGCTCCATGCTGGGCACGGAGCCTACTTAAAAAAAGGAAAAAGAAAAAAGAATACATTTACCTTTCTGATAGATATTATCAAATTACCCTCAAAAAGTTTATAAAAAATGGAACTTCTGCAAAAAGGATATATATTTTTTTCAAGCAAATGCCAATAAGATCATTTGAATAAAAATACTTTGCCTTTCTATTCTCTGTGAAATGATCGATTCTCAATCTTTACTTGATTTGACCAATCCGCAATATATTTGAATTACCGCTTTCCCATAGAACACTTTCTTGACCTGTCTTTTAAAACTGTCTGCCTTTGTGGTTTTCCTCATAACACACTGGACTCTGCTTTTCAATCTGCCCTCCTGGTTCCTCCTTATCTCCTTGAAAAAAACACTGAAGTGCCCTAGGGAATCAGTCCCTGGTCCTCTCTGTACCTACACCCATCCCCTTCATGGACTCTTACCTAATCTCATGGACTTAAATATCTATTTCCATTTGGATGTCTAAGAGGCATCTGAAAACATCTAAAACTGGATTAAAACTCAAAACCTGCTCCTGCCACAGTGTTATCTTATTTCAACTCAATAAATGACAACTCCACTTTTGCAGTTGCTCAAGCCAAATCCTTTCTTTCATTCTCTTACACCCCGACTTCCTCTTTTCATTCATTCACTTGAGCATTTCTGCTCAAGTCAGATTCCCCAGAGAAGCCTTTCTTACCACATTTCTAAAACAGTACTCTCCTGCCTCTTACCACCATTACCCATCCTCTTAGCTTGCCTATTTTTAAAAAATGACATGTCTCAATATCTAAAATTATAAATTTCTTTAATTGATCACTGTTTTGCTTACCAGAATATTAGCCGCGGGCAGGAACTTTGTTGGTTCGCTATAGTCTCTCTAGCACCTTGAGCAGTACTTTTTGTTGTTAGCACAGTGCCACTCAGTAACTATTTGCTCAAGGAATGAATGAATTATGTAGGTCATACAAAGATATTATTATTATTGAAAACCAGGCTGTTGGGGCACCTGGATGGCTCAGTCGTTGAACGTCTGCCAGGGTGCTGGGATGGAGCCCTGCATCCAGCTCCCAGCTCAGCGGGAAGCCTGCTTCTCCCTCTCCCACTCCCCCCTGCTTGTGTTCCCTTTCTCGCTCTCTCTCTGTCAAATAAATAAAAATAAATTAATTAATTAATTAATTAAATAAAATAAGAAAAGAAAACCAGGCTGTTGAGCTGGCAACATATTTAGAGCTCTCATATATTTAGAGACGAAGGAAGGTTTGGGGCCTATTCCAGGCACAGCTATACAGCTTGGGCGAGTTACCCTTCAGTCTATTTCTCCATCTGTAAATTGGTGTTTTGCCATCTTCCTCAGCAAACAAGACACCTGAAATAGTCAATATCTATTTGGTACTATAAGCCACAGAAGTTTTACTACCTACCAGGAATTTACCAGGAACATTTGATTCAATTTTCCTCTTAATTTTACTTGTTCTGGTCAAACACAATACAATGGCATGTGTTCAGAGGTCCTCATATTAAGTTATTATATTACATCACTATATTAAGTATTAAGTTGTGCTTTTTTTCTAATTTTTTTAAAATTTAAATTCAATTAATTAACATATAATGTATTATTGGTTTCAGAGGTAGAGGTCAATGATTCATCAGTCTTATATAATACCCAGTGCTCATTACATCACATGCCCTCCTTAATGTCCATCACCTAGTTACTCCATCCCTCCACCCCCCTCCCCTCCAGCAACCCTGTTTGTTTCCTGATTAAGAGTCTCTAATGGTTTGTCTGACCTCTCTGATTTCATCTCGTTTTATTTTTTCCTCCCTTCCCCTAAGATTCTCTATTTTCTATTTCTGTTTTGTGTCTTAAATTCCACATATGAGTGAGATCACATAATTGTCTTTCTCTGATTGACTTATTTTGCTCAGCATAATACATTCTAGTTCCATCCATGTCATTGAAAATGGCAAGATTTCATTTTTTGATGGCTGAGTAGTATTCCATTGTATATATACACCACATCTTCTTTATTCATTCATCAGTCAATGGACGTCTGGGCTCTTTCCATAGTTTGGCTATCGTGGACATTGCTGCTATAAACATTGGGGTGCAGGTGCCCCTTCAGATCATTACATTTGTATCTTTGGGGTAAATACCTAGTAGTCCAATTGCTGGGTCATAGGGTAGCTCTGTTTTCTTTTTTTTTAATTTTATTTATTTATTTGACAGAGAGAGAGCACAAGTAGGCAGAGCAGCAGGCAGAGGGAGAGGGAGAAGCAGACTCCCCGCCAAGCAGGGAGGGGAGGCGCAGTGTCTGCTTGGCTTGTGGCTCGGGGTTAGTTTACATAAGGCCCGCGTCCTCTCCAACCCCAGATCTGCGCGGGGAGCTGACAAAATCTAGGCTAGCTGGGCTGACGACCCTCCCCGCACTGACCGACCCCGAGATCACCCGGGCACTTGCAGCCGCCGGCGCCCCAGCTCAGAAAGGCCTACAACACCTCGCCGGCTCCGACTCTGGCCGAGCAGGCGTCACCCGAGATTTTAAAACGGTGACGGGCGCCACCCGGACCCTCCGACTCAGAGTAGGGGTGGGAGCCCACACCAGTCTGAGAGCGCGGGGGGGCGGCTAGTTAGAACGCCAGGAGAGAAGCCGCCTCAGGTCCTGCGGGTTTCAACTCTGCGGGCCAGCCCTGAGCCCAACCTCGTACTGCGCGCGGGAGCCTGCCCAGAACTCTCCCAGGGAAGCCGCGCCCTCATTCCCCGGGGCGACACCTTTCCCAAAGCCCAGGCGATCCCAGGAGACATGCCTCCCTCCCGCGCGCGCGAAACAGTTCTCCCGCGAGATCGCCCCTCCGGCTCCGCCCGCTGCTCCGCCCACGAAGGGCTGGGATCGAAACCCGACCTGTCTTCAGCGAGTTCCCCGCCCTACACGAAGGCGCTATCTGAAACGGCTTCTTCCACCAGCCAATCATTTCCGCCAGCCACTCATCACCGAGTTCCTCCATCTTTCCGCGGCAACCCACGGCCAAATCGCCGCTCTTCGCTACATTAAGGCCTTCCGTCCTCCGGCTGCGCACGCACATCGACGGGGACGGGGGTGGGAGGGGCGCAGGCGCAGAAGCAAGATCTCCGGGGGGGGGGGGGGGGAAGTAGTCCCTAAACACGTGGGTTGGGCTGTCCCGCGCGCTGTTGGAGCTAGTGGATCCTCAGTTTTGGTGGTGTCCGTCGTGGGCAGCGGACTAATAAAGGCCATGGCACCGGCGGAAATCCTGAACGGGAAGGTGGTCTCCGCGTAAGCACTGTCATTGTTGTTAGAGCATGTTGGGCTGCAGGCGAGGGTTCTGAACGTAGTGTGCAGGTCCCTACGTTCCCATTTTTTTTGCTGGAGGGACACATGTAGCGCAAGAGTAAGGCCAGCCGCGTGGGGAGGGAGGACATAGTATTGAACCCGTCACACCTGAAGATCGGTTCCCTGCAAAGAATGGGGCCTTGGGCACAGCCCGCGAGTTTCTAGAAGGGCTGCCTGGTGCCTGGGCCCGCTGGCTATTGTGTTTTGGACCAGCACTCTTAACCGGCCCGACTGTGCTCCCTAAAATGCAGCTACTGACGGCTTTCTGCTAGAAGAGTGTGGCTGGGACTCTCTGAAGCTCCGTAGTCAGAACTCATTAATGCAGTTTACCCCTCAACCTGTAATTCAGAGGTGAGGAGAAAAGAATGAGGTGAAAAAGATTGACAAGGTCATAAGGCTGATTAGTGATGGAGGGATTCCTTGTAGCCATGGCTTTTCCCACTACGCTTGAGTCATCATTTGCTGAGGTGGAACGTAATAAATTTCCTTTTCTTTCAATTTCATGCCTAAAAATCTTGTCTCCCTTCAGGCCCTAGAGTTACTTTCAGATTTGGCTCTTGAGTCCTGCGACTGTTCCCTATTGCATTTGACCTCTGTTTGTTCTACCTCTACAGGAAATCTAAATGCTTAACTAGTGGACACGATTGCCAAACTTACTCCCAGGAAGTACACCCTGCTGCTTTTTGTCGGGGAGGTGACTAGTGGAGAAATACCAGAGTAGAAGAGGGAAGGATTTATCTTGTGTAACTCTCCTGAGGTTGATCTTGGGACCGTTGACCTCACCAGTTACTTAGTAATTGGCAATAGTAATTGTCCTGTGAACTTGCCAACTCTGTGAGTAAAGGTTTTTGAGTGTGTTAGGGAGTTGTTGTTGGTGAAACCCACCTGGGGCAAAATGATTTTTCCTGGAAGGTAAAGATGGTGGACAAAGAAGGTGAAATGTACAGTAAATGGTAGTGAATCTATCACGTTGGTAAAGAGGAACTCCAGACATTTAGACTAGAAATCACAATACTTATATCTGAGTGCTTTTCAGCCTGTGCTGTGCTAAACTGCATTGTTTCTGCTTGACTTTGCTTTTTGTTTGCTTATAGTCAAACCTGCTCCCTTTACCAGTGGCTTTTTCTGATAAAGTCTTCCTTTTAGGGGCGCCTGGGTGGCTCAGTCATTAAGCATCTGCCTTCGGCTCAGGTCATGGTCCCAGGGTCCTGGGATCGAGCCCCACATCCAGCTCCTTGTTTGGTGGGAAGCCTCCTTCTCCCTCTCCCACTCCCCCTGCTTGTGTTCCCTCTCTTGCTGTGTCTCTCTCTGTCAAATAAATAAAATCTGAAAAACGAACAAATAAACAAAAATCTTCCTTTTAAAAAGACTGTTTGAGGGGTGCCTGGGTGGGTCAGTCGTGTAAGCATCTGCCTTTGGCTCAGGTCATGATCCCAGGGTTCTGGGATCGAGCCCCACATCGGGCTCCCTGCGCAGCGGGAGGCTTGTTTCTCCCTCTCGCACTCCCCCTGCTTGTGTTCCCTCTCTCACTGTCTCTCTCTCTGTCAAATAAATCTTTAAAAAAATAAAAAGACTGTTTGAAGAGTTCATTTAGGCTTGCTTTCTTGCAGGCCACTGAGAATAGGTGCTCAAGGGATATGGTTTTGTTGAGTGAGAGCAAGTTAAATATGTTTGTTTGCTCCATAAAGGCAAATATATGCATTGTCTTGTTTATGTCTACATCCCAAACACCTAGAAACCTTTCACTCCTTAGTAGTTGTGTGGCTTTAAGCAATTTAGTTAACCTGTCTATACCAAAACTTCCTCAGATGTAAAATAAAAATAATATCTAGGCCATTGAGTTGTTAGGAGAATTGAATGAATTTTTAGCTGAAGAGCATTTAGAATTGTTCCTGGCACATAATAAGTGTTCAATACATGTTAGCTGTGTTAATGATTAGAAATGAGTTAATGGATACATGGATGATTGATTCATTACCTTTTTGACAGTGATAGCTGCCTTGAGGTCAATTTCAGTGGTTCTCAACATGAACTCACATTAAGGTGGCATTAAAGTCACTCAGGGAGCTTTTTGTTTTTATTTATTTTTTATTTAAATATGAAGACATAAGTGAGTGTGCCTATCACAAGTATGCAACTCAATGAATTTTTTGCAACTGAACTTACCTGAGTAACCCAGATCAGGAAGTGACATTGGCACCCCAGAAGCCCTCCTTCCTATACCCTCCAGTCACCACCCCCACAAAGGTAATCATTATCCTGACTTCTAATACTGTAGATTAATAATGCCTGTCTTTGAACTTTATATAAATAGCATTGTACAGTATAAAGACTTCTGTGTCTGGCTTCTTTCAATTAACATTGTGTTTCTGAGATTATTTCATATTGCATGTAGTTGTAGTTCATTTATTCTTATTGCTGTATTGTATTCTACTATATGAATTTGCCACTATTTACTCATCCGTAGACATTTAGTTTCTAGTTTTTGGTGGTATGAGTTGTAACTGCTATGAGCATTCTTTTTCTTTCTTTTTTTTTTTAAGATTTTATTTATAGGAGAGAAGGTGCGAGCAGGGGGAAGGGCGGAGGGAGAGGGAGAAGCAGACTGCCCTCTGAGCTGAGAGCCCATCATGGGACTTGATCCCAGGACCCCAAAATCACCACCTGAGCTGAAGTCAGATGCTTAATTGACTAAGCCACCCAGGCGTCCCATGAGCATTCTTTTACATGTCTTTTGGTGGGACATATACACATTTCTGTTGGTTACATATCTAAGAGTAGAATTGTAGAGTAGTAGGACAAAACTGTATGATCGGTTTTAGTAGAAATTGCCAGTCTTTCCAAGATAGTTTTGCCAATTTAGTCTCATAGGGTACTTGTGAAAAATATCAGTGCTTGGGTGCCCACACCAGACTGTTTTAATTGGAATTGCTAGCAATAAGCCACTGCATTCAAATATTCCCTAAATCTTTTAAAAGCTCATTTCTGTGATTCTAATGCATCCTGAAAGTTGAGAACCACTTATTTAAAACCTTAGATATAAATCTAGTTCTCATCATTGAAGTATGGTAGTGATTTGGTTATAAGGATTGAAAACATTTTCTGGGAAAGACTGTTCCAGGTACTAGAAGGGCACCAGCCTGCTCAGAGTTGACTTGGCTTACCTTTTAAAGCGATCAGTTAGTTCCTACTAACACAATTTTATTTTTTTATTTTTTTAAAAGATTTTATTTATTTATTTGACAGAGAGAGACAGTGAGAGAGGGAACACAAGCAGGCGGAGTGGGAGAGGGAGAAGCAGGCTCCCTGCTAAGCAGAGAGCCCGATGCGGGGCTCGATCCCAGGACCCTGGGATCATGAGCTGAGCCGAAGGCAGACGCTTAACGACTGGGCCACCCAGGCGCCCCGTTACTAACACAATTTTAGACTAAGGTCTCTTTGTACTTTCAGAAGATCTTTCTTTCATGTGTTAATAAAATGGCTCAGAGACTGCTGTACCTTGGCACCTTGACCTTCATGGAGAGCTTGACTCCAGGAGCTGGTACTAGTCACAGTTCCTCAGAGAGAGGGAGCTTTGGAAGGGGGGACAGCCTTCTTGGCTCATGGGGTCATGCAGTACCCCCAGCAACTTGTGCTGAGGCTGCAACAGGCTTCTGATTCTTGGGCTATGGCTCTGGGGGAATCTGAACAAGAAGGTACTTCTTACAGCTTGAGTAGGTTGGACTCCATGTGCAGGCTCTGGGCAGGGTGTCCCCACCTGTCCTCTTTTACTAGGTCAGGGACACTCTTGAGGGGAAAGGTAAATGAACTTCTTACATGGCAACCAGGGATCCTGGAGTCCAGGGAAGGGGTCCCCTATTCTCCAAGTTTGCAGGTCAGCTTTCTTGGTTGCCCGCAACTATTGGTCCTCCCTAGGGATCACTTTGCAAGCCTTCAAGGGCCCTGGGCAGTCTCTTCCCTGATACAGTGTTTGAACTGTAAAATTTCTTACTTGGAGGGAGAAAGAGTGGGACAGGTCATGAGTTCCATAGTCAGAATTTCTCCAAAACCCAGTTCACTCAGTCCATCCCATCCTGCAGCTCAAAGTGATGTGATTTGGCCAAAGGTCACTAGGCTGGTTAATGGCAGAGGTTCAGCTGGGACGAAGTCTTCGCCCAGTACATGGTGTTTTTCACTCTGTCAGGCACTTACTACTTTGCTAAAAGGAATTTTGTAAACTAATCTTTTCTTTGCAACAGTCTTCCTTTCACTGCCATGCTTCCCACTCTGCTGAGAAAGACCATCCTTGAGTTTGGTCTACTTTTATTCTTCTTCCTTTGTACCTTCCTCGGAGCTAGGACTAGACAGAGTTCATTGTTCCAGATTCCATCTCTGCCTGTTCTACCCTGTGGGAAATCTAGTTGCCCAATTATCTCCCTTTGGAAGGAACACCCCCATTTCTCCCTTAAGGGGAATTCTAACACTGTATCCTGAGTTTGACAGTTGGGAGAGATCTGAGGTTTAGAGGCAAGTGTGTGTCATTTTGGGTATTTATTCACTTTTTCAACAAATACCTGTGTGTCTTCTGTATGCAAGCACTCTTCAAAGCCTAGAGACTATGGCAGTGAAC
Source organism: Leptonychotes weddellii (assembly GCF_054177405.1). Taxonomy (NCBI): domain Eukaryota; kingdom Metazoa; phylum Chordata; class Mammalia; order Carnivora; family Phocidae; genus Leptonychotes; species Leptonychotes weddellii. The sequence continues at coordinate 32,421,704 of NC_138377.1, read as the reverse complement.
AAAGTAGCCCAAAACCCTACTTCTGGAGTTTGCGTCCTCTTAGGTAGACAGAGACAATAAAATAGGTACAAAAATGTGAAATGGTGAAACGTGCCAAAGGGAAAACCAGAGTAAGGAAGAGGAACAGATTTCTGAAGCATGGGGGGATTGTAATTTTAAATATGGGAATTAAGCTCATACTTATCGGAAAAGTGACTTTAAGGCAAATATTTGAAGGTGGTGGCGCTGGGGGCCTACCAGTGTTATGGGGAAGGGAGTTCCTGACTAAAAACACAGCCTGTCCATGACCTCACTGGTTATTAAATGACTGCCTTGGGGTCAACAGTGATGGCCCCAGAGAAGCCGACTGAGCAGAGTTGCTGAGTGAAGTACACTGTCATTGGTGGTGAGAGCCCACCCTGGCTTAACAGAGGTGTCCTCCTAAGAGATTATTCATAGGGGCTGCGCCTGGGTGACTCAGTCAGTTGGGCATCTGCCTTGGGCTCAGGTCATGATCCCAGGGTCCTGGGATAGAGCCCCGCATCAGGCTGCCTGCTCCGAGGGGAGTCTGCTTCTCCCTCTCCCTCTGCCATTCCCCCTATTTGTGCTTGTGCTCACGCTCACTCTCTCTCTCTGTCAAATAAATAAATAAAATATTTTTTAAAAAGAGAGATTATTCAAAGGAGTGGAAATTAGATGGAAGAACCACCCTGGTCTGGTTTTTAGGCTAGAAATTACAGTTCTTCACTATGTGTTCTTTTCAGAGTGGGGCCTACTGAATCTTGTGTGATTTGTTTGCCCTTCCCTTCTCTTTGTTTGCTATACTGGAGTCCTCCATTGGTGGCATTTTTCTTGGTCAAGTCTTCTTTCTGGAAAGACTGGTTGTGAAGAGAGAGGGGTTTGCTGCTTGTCAGGTCAGTGAGAGAAGGTGCTCTTAGTTTTTGTAGATTGAGCAGAGCAGGTTGGATAAGTCTGTAAGGTTCCTGCGGGCAGTATCCCCAGAGCTAGATACAACACTGCCCTCTCTGGGGATCCCTGGGTAACTTAGTTTACCTCTTAGCGCCTTAGTTTCCTCATCTGTATGTTGGAGTAGTAATGGCCCCTAATTCATAAGGTTGTTGAAATTAAGTGAGTCATTACTTGTAAAGCATGTAGAGCATTCCGTGGCACATAGTAAGTTTTAATGAATTGGTCCTTAGGAAGTACCTGTTGAATAAACAAGTCGTGTTTGTATTTATTCAGGCTGTATTTTTGGCAGCTGGCTTACAACCTTGAACCTTAAAATTAGAATTTATCCTACTGGTCACAGATAAAAATGGAACCATGCATGGCTATACATTTAGCTCCAGGGCCAGAACTCTTTCTGGAAACAGAATTTGCTCATCACAGGAAGGGCTACTAAATGTTGATAAGCATTTTATTTTGTCCTGTAGATAAAATACCCGTAGACCCTTCTGTGCTTAAAAAAAAATTTGCCTATAATGAGATCCAAAGTGCAAGCCTTTCACAAGTTATCTGGAACCTTGAATGCCCAAGCTGGCTTGAGTCTGGGAGCCTTGTAGGGGAGCAGGTGGGACCTTGTGTGAGGTTGTAAATAGCCAGGCTCTGGAGTATAGTTACCCCTGGCAGAGTCTGGAGCTGGCAGCTGACTTCTATGACCAGAGCACCAGTGAAGGTCCTGACTGAGGACGTGGCCAAGAGTAAATGTCCTCATCCATCAGGAAGGTTGGCGTCAGGCAGCTTGGGATTTGGACAGTGGGGCTTTGAGTAGGGGTGTGTGTTGTCCCCTATGTATCTCCATTTGCATGAAGAATCCTCAGTAATGGGGCGCCTGGGTGGCTCAGTCGTTAAGCGTCTGCCTTCGGCTCAGATCATGATCCCAGAGTCCTGGGATCGAGCCCCACATTGGGCTCCCTGCTCCGTGGGAAGCCTGCTTCTCCCTCTCCCGCTCCCCCTGCTTGTGTTCCCTCTCTCACTGTGTCTCTCTCTGTCAAATAAATAAATAAAATCTTTATTAAAAAAAAAAATCTTATGGAAGAAGGATTATCAGCCTGGCCTAACATGGAGGAGGGTCCCTGGAGCAGAGGGTTAAAGGCTCCCTCCCCTTTCATTGACCCTGGTAGGGGCTGGGCAGGGTCGAGATGAAGGCTTTGTGTGGCCAGGGCAAGTCAGTCAGCCTCACTTTCCTGTTCCATACTGTGGGGGGTGGCGATAGCCATGTTTATATCCTGGCATTGTGGAGAGGATTCAGAGCACACAGGGAACATGCCTGTGTGCTACTGTAGTCGTGACCGATTCTCTGACATCTGATCCACAGTGCAGAAAGCCCCAAGCACCCCTGCGCCGTGCAGTTTGCTCCCCCTGCTACTTTCCCATAAGGTGTCTCCTGGCACCCTATAAATCCATGAGTTTGAAGGAGTGAGTGGCTAACAGGGCCACAGGCAGGATCCCTCAGCCACCTGGGCCACCTCGCCAGAAGGACTAACGTGACCAGGAGTTAGAAGGCTGGTGGCAGGGACTCTATAGTGCCTTCTCCTGCCTTGCCAAGGGCTTGTCGCTTGCTTGCTAAAAGGAATTGCAAGCTTGTATCCACTGGATTTGGCTCTTCCTATTAGGAGATGAATGGACTAATTAATCTGTTTGGAAGGTTTCCAAACTGCTTCTCTTCAGAAAGTCATTTTCAAGGTTGTAGATAAGGCAAACCTTCTTGCTTTGTTAGCTAAGCTTTTTTTCTTTGCCCCATTGATGAAAAGCTCTTCCCCTGGAGCCTGGGTAGGAGAGGTACAGCTTTGAGTTGCTGGTGCTTGAGGAGTATGAGGAAATAAGGGAGTGTTTCTGTAAAAGGTTTTGCCAGAGCCTGTAAGAAATTTATCTTCACTGACTTAACATGATAAACGGTCTTTCATTTTGGTACCCAACTACTAGTCCCTGTTTTTTTACTAAGCAGCCTTTTAGACCTAAGCCCTTTTTACCCAAGGTTTTCCTTTAGCCTTCTCTAAAAGCAGAAAGCTCAGGTGAGGCTTTTCTCAGATAAGAGCTCTTAGCCTGCTCTTCCCCTCCAAGTGGAGGCCCCCAGTCTGCCACCTTCTTTCCACATTCCCCTTGGATGATGATCCAGAGGACTGCTTGGGACTTGGGGCCATCATCAGCTCTGATGGCCAGATCTGTGGTTAATAGTGAGACTAATTCTGGGTGTTTGGCTCTCACTTACAGATCCTCATACTTGGGGCTATCATCCTGTGATGTCTCATAACTTGCTACCAACTAATGCTTACAAAATGGTGGCCTAGAGGCCAAATATAGTTATATGTTTTGTTGGGCTTACAGTTATTTTTAAAAATTAGATTACTTCCCAACACATTTATGTGTGTAATTATACTCCCAAATCTGGATGCCTGACTTTTTGAAAGGAGATGGAAGCTTAGCAGTGCTGTACTCTCTATTCTTAATGTCACCAATTTGTTGGATTGGAGTAGAAGCTGCCCTCTCTCCCATATGAGGGGAGATGGAGGTGGGACTGCATTGTTCAGGAATCCTACCACACCTGGTTGTATTCACCTGAACTCTGACTCTATTCACCTGAACTCATTCACCTCTGAACTCTCAAAAAGGTCTCTTTGTGACCTTTCTCTAATGCACTTCTTTTCTCTCTCTCTAATGCACTTTTAATCCACTTTTAGATTCCTACCTTTTATGAAACTTTTCTTGATCGGTTCAACCTAGTTTCCCAGCTCCATTTGTTCCTTCTAGATCAGTGGTTCTCAAATGGGGCCAGTTTTGTCCTTTTCTCCACCCCAGGGTGCATTTGGATGTGTTAGGAGACATTTTTGGTTGTCGTATGGGGAGTGGCTGTGTGTTAGTGGCATCAAGAGGTAGAAGCCAGGGATGCTCCTACTAAACATCCTACAGTGTACAGAAGAGACCCCCCCCCCACAAAGCATATCTGGCCCAAATGTCAGTAGTGCTAGACTGATAAACCCTGATCTAGAAACTTAAGGTAAGTAGTTATTTTAGGATTGTGTATATGGATGACCTGTACGCTCACTGGGAATTAGCAGATTCATTAGAAATTTATACCATTTAGCCATATTCATGTCATAAATATCAGGCAATTTACCTTCCTTAGGTCTTTGAGAGTTTGAGAGAATTGGGTGCAAGAATTTTACATTATAAATTTTTATTGGAGCATAAAATAGATTCACATTAAGCTTTCAAATATATATTTGAGGTACCTGTCAAGTTTAGTATATATTTACATTAATTATAATTCTTATTTTAAATATTCTTCAACATAATGAAGGAAAGTACTGATATTAGTTGACTGTTGTGTATACTGATATAATGTAGCTGTTACTATTATGTCACGTAGCAGTGAAAACAATCAGTTTTTGAAAGAAGGTAATTTAGTCTTTAAATATGACTTAACTAGGAATTTGAAATATATGTATTTCTTGGAACACTAGGTGGCCTCATAATCACAATGGATTTTACAAGGAACTACGTGGTTTTTAAAAAAAATCTGAAGTATTTTTTAGCAGTATAAAAGTTGTTACAGACAAATGAAATAAAACAACAAATGAACAACATGAAAATAAAGCAAATAAAACATTTGTGTTGTACCACACTGTTAAAATCTTACAACAATAATCTATTTCTTGGGGGAAGAAGCAAAAGAAATGTGTGTCCTTTAGAAAAGCCCTACATACTGAAGATGAATGTCCTTCCTTTTTCTCTGATCAGTTACTAAAGGCTTATTCTGTGTATCTTTGAGAATCATTTGAGAATTACTCTAAGCTTGTGCTACATTTCAGTGTTAACTGAGGCAGCTTTATTTTCAGCATGTAGATTTCTTAGTCAATTGGTTAAATACCCTCTACTGCTTCCTTTTTCCACCTACAGCTCTGTTGATTCAAGTACCTGTTGGGTTATTTTAGCAGTGCTTTTTTTTCCTCAGTCATAAAATGTCCAAAATTTGAAAATGAGCCGTCATGTTAAAGAATGAGTTGTAATTTGTAGTGGACTTTTCAGGAATAATTGTGTAAGATTTTGGGCAAAAGAGATCTGGGTGACTATTTAAGGGTATTAGGACTCTTTGGGGGTAATGTGATTCTATAGGGATGTGCACCTTCAACTTTTATTGATTAGGCTCTTCTACAGCTGTATGGGACAGAAGTTGACTTGGAGAAAACCAATAGTAATGCACATGACTCTTGTCTGTAGAGATTCGAACACATTTTGACGGGTTGAAATAGAAATGATTTCTACCTTGATTTTCGCCTGTTAGAAAAAAAAAAAAAAAGATAACCCCAAACATTGCATTTTATTGGCCAATAGCAGTGCTTTTCAACCTTGGATGCCATTAACATTTGGGCTAGATCACCGTTTGCCCTCTTGTGCATTGTAGGATATTTAGTTGCGTCTCCGGCCTCTACCCACTAGATGCCAGTAGCGACTTAGTTAAAACTGCATCTGTGTCTGTATCTAATTGGCCATGATTATTTTACTAGTATCAGTCTAACAGGACCAGAGACTGTAATGGTTTATTGCTACTTTGTCTCACCACATTCACTGGCACTCTAGTACAGACTTCTCCTACATTGAGATTGAGATAGATCTTCCCTTAGGTTTTAGAGAATGTTGATGCAGGATGGTAAGACTCTGGCATTCAGAGGTCTGCTATTCAGGGATCAAGGGAGTCTTTCCAAGTGCCTATTTCTGCCTCACTTTGCCCCAGAATCTTTACCAGGATAGTGTGACTCATGGGCCATGGCTAGAAATCAAGACATCTGCAACTCAAGGAAGTTTCTACTGATTTAGGGGGTTTCAGTGATTCAGAAATTGTTCTAGCATTTTAACTACTGGAAATAAGGAACTATAAAAACTGAAGAGTTTTCTACCATTTAACTCATCACAGCTGTCTGACCCTAGAAGAAAGGTCGATGAGGGAAGGAGTGTTAACTTTTCTCTCGGTGTATGTCTTTCATAGTTTCTTAGCTTCAGGCATGCTTGACACTTGGCTTTTGTTATTCCACTTTTCATTTGAGTTCTTCAGTTAGTAGCCATCCCAGAAAACCAAGGCAGGGAAAAATATTTAAGGGACCATGGAGACCTAATTCAACTGTCTTGATTTTTTTTCCTTGCTAGAGCAGAAAACTTTCTGCCTGTTACTTTAGTGTTCTGATTCTTGTTGATTGTGGTTTCTGTACATTTTTAAATGTTTCATTGCTATTCTGATCATGTCTCATAAAGAGGCCTATGTGTTAGCTTTTAAACAAATCTTTCTAGTTGGAAGAATATCCCTGCTAATGCAACTTCAAAAACAATCCTGCTTCTTAGAAAAAGTTTAAGGGAGTCAGTGTAACTGATCTCAACCTATGATCTTTTTTAGAAAAAAATTTGCATACTTAGACCCATTTAAATTATAGCACAGAAAACCCAGAACATTTTGGGGCACCTGGGCGGCTTAGTTGGTTAAGCATCCGACTCTTGGTTTCGGCTCAAGTCATGATCTCAGGGGTTGGGGATTGAGCCCCACACACAGTCTGCTTGAGATTCTCCCTCTCCCCGTCCACTTGCTAGCTTGCTCGCTCGCTCTCTCTCAAATGAATAAATAAATCTTAAAGAAAACACAGAACATTTTGTTCTTTGCTCTTAACCTACTGGGCTGAAATATTTTCCACCTATACCCCCTTGTAGTACTGGCTTCTCACAGCTTGCTACCTGCTGGGTAAAAGTATTATTTTTAGTTGTCCCGAGACTCACTTTTTCAGGTCTTGGATGGTCATTATTCTAGAAACCTTATAAGATTTGGTAAATAAATTCACAGTATCAGTATGAAATCTGCTCTATGCCTTAAAATATTTGTGGTCAGATATTTGGAAATATTTGGAAATAAAGGTCATCAGTCCTTCCAACTCTATTTTACAACCCCCCAAACCTCAGAGTCATCTGTAGCCCTGGCATTTTCTCTGTGCTTCATGTTAATACATCTAGAATCTAACCACTTCTTGCCAGCATACCATAGATACAGTAGTCCAAGCCAACATCACCTCTGGCCTGGATTTTTGCACTTTGAATAACTTCTTGCTTGTGTCCCTGATTCTTACCTTTCTCCCTATAGTCTGTTCCCAATTCAGCAGCCAGGAGTAATCCTTTAGAAATGTTAAGTCCTATCATGTCAGCAACCAGGAATAATCCTTTAGAAATGCTAAGGTCCTATCACATCAGCCATGTTTCAAGTCTTCTCCTGGCTTCCCATCACATACACAATAAAAGACAGGCTACCTCGGTCTACCTGATCTGGTTACTGCTTCTCCTGGGACCTCATTTACCTGCTCAGGGCCTTTGCACTTGCTGTTTTTTTCAGCCAGTTGGCTCTCAGAAAGCCACAGGACTGCTCAGAGCCCATTTCTATATCTTTGGGAAGAGGAAAGCCTCTCCTCCCTCGGTTACCAACATTATTGAGAATCTCAGATACAGGTTTCCCCCACGATTCGAAAGTACAACGTTCCTATGAAACCTTTCACAAGCCAAAGTGGCACAGAGCGAAGAAGCAGTTACCATTAATTTATATGGAAAATTTTTTGAGCCTTCCCAGACCCAAAAAATAACCTTGCTTAGGCTTTTCTAATACCTTAGGACGCATCTCGCTAATAGATGCACAAAATAGTGCCTCTGTAAGGCCTTGCTGCAAAACAAACACTGAATGCTATTTTTGTTTTTTTTCCTTTTTTCATAAAAAGGAAAATCCTCTGGATTCCTTTCGGTTAGTGAGAACAGGTACTAACGTAGGTCTTTCTGAAAAGCTAAGTAGAGAAACCTGAACTGCTGGATTTTTACCACGGCTGTATCGAGCCGTTTTTGCTGTCGTTCCTGGTTATTGTCTTACATTGTGCCTAGAGATGCTTCCCCCCCCCCCCCAGCAAATTTTGCATGGGTTGGGAGCATTAAAGGAGAACCAGTAGGAACCTGTGTCTAGGCCTTTGCAATTTGAATAACTTCTTGCCTGTGTCCCTGATTCTCACCTTTCCCCCTATAGTCTGTTCCCAATGCAGCAGCCAGGAGTAGCCCAGCACTCCATCCAGTCAAGCAGGGGAAGCAGCCGAGACTGGAACTGCTGGGGCATTTCAGTGGCAGGCCAGGGAAGACATGGTGGCTCCAGTATTTCCTGTTCTCTTGTGTCAGAGCAGTGCTGTGGCCTCTGTTCAGGTCATATCCCAGTGAAACAAAATCCAACAGTCTGTTCATTCTTTTGAACTGGACTATTGTATAGGATAATTGATAACAATTGATTTTTAAAAATAAGGTCGCTAGCTAGAAATACAGCTTTGAACTCTTAAGTATGACTTCTTGTATCATTCAACATTCTTACCATTGATGAGGCTAATCCAAATAATCTATTTCTTGTAACACCTGTGCCTATTTATGTCAGTGGATTGTAAAGTGTGGAGAACTGGATCAGGGAGTAACCACATTAGAAAGAGGGAAGAGATGTTTGCTAATGTCTGTAGTAGTGGTTAAGGATGAAGAAAGGCAAATGACAAAAATGGTCCTTCACCAGAGACAGATCCTGTTCAAGTTCATGACTGTATCATAACTGGGCAAAGTTGGACTATTTTGAATATTTACTTAGGGATGTAATTTAATTTACTTGATGTCCTGTTGTATTGTTGAGAAGTTTCATGTTGTTTCATGAGAGGTTATACTTTTTTTTTTTAAGATTTTATTATTTATTTGACAGAGAGAGACTGTGAGAGAGGGAACACAAGCAGGGGGAGCGGGAGCGGGAGAGGGAGAAGTAGGCTTCCCGCCAAGCAGGGGGCCCGATGCAGGACTCGATCCCAGGATCCTGGGAGCACGACCTGAGCGGAAGGCAGACTCTTAATGACTGAGCCACCCAGGCGCCCTGAGAGGTTATACTTTTGACCTTGTGTTAAATTCTTTTGTAAGGAAAATTCTTTTGTGAATTAGAATATAATTTATAAATTCATACTGACTTTGGAGTGGGATTCATTGATTATCATTCAGCCTTATGTGGATACCCTGTGATCATCTTACCAGGGAAGGTTGAGTGGGTTTGAGCTCTAGTTCTTTACTGCAAAATTTTTTCATATAGCATCTGGGGAGAGGAAATGCTGAAAAAGATGAGGATTAGCAGCCTTCTAGAAGTGCTGGTTCAAGTTTTCATTTGTTCACTGTGTGATTTTGAATGCCAACAACTAAAATGTTTTCTTTTTTTTTTTTAATTTAAATTCAGTTAATTAGCATATAATGTATTATTTGTTTCAGGGGTACAGGTCTGTGATTCATCAGTCTTATATAACACCCAGAGCTCATTACACCACATACCCTCCCCAATGTCCATCACCCAGCCACCCCATCTCCCCACCCCCCTCCACTCCAGCAACCCTCAGTTTATTTCCTAAGATTTAGAGTCTCTTATGGTTTGTCTCCCTCTCTGGTTTCATCTTATTTTTTCCTCTCTTCCCCTGTGATCCTCTGCCTTATTTCTTAAATTCCACATATCAGTGAGATCATATGATAATTGTCTTTCTCTGATAACTAAAATGTTTTAAAATAACTGTCCCCATACCTCATGGCCCAGTCAGTGTCATTAGGAGTTAGAAAGGATCCATGTCTACTTGAGTCCTGGAGAATGGATGGGAAATTCATGGTACATACTATATCAGATAATGCGTATTCAGTGAAGATGTTTTGAATTTAAAAGAGAAATACATGTAATAATCCACATGCCTTATTTGTGCTTGAAACATTCGATGTTAATTCCGATCTTTTCCTCTAGGCAAATAAGGGAGACACTGAAGAACCAAGTCACTCAGATGAAGGAGCAAGTTCCTGGTTTTACACCAGGCCTGGCAATTTTACAGGTATTGTGATCGTGTTATTTCCACTAGTATCTTCCTCTCCAAACCTCTCAGTAGCACTTAAGACACCAAGCACTTCACATCTCTCCTTTTGTTTTGTTTTGTTTTCCATGAAACCTCCTTTCATGTTCTCTCTGCAGGCCACCCCTCTTCAGCTCAACTTGTAGATGTTGGTGTGTCCTGGCCCTCAGCTATTCTCTGTGGGTACCTTTTCCCTAGTCCAATGTCTCTTGACCTTTGGGTTTTAGGACTGCTTAACCCTTTTCAGAATTTAAGACCTTAAAGAGCTTTTGTTTATATGGATTTACCATTGATATTTACTGTATTAGAAGTTAAAAGAAGTTTTTAAGTATTTATACATTTAAAAATGCCAGTAGTAAGTTTATTATATGTTAGCGTAAGTAACATTCTTATGAAAAAAAATAACTTTTAAAAAACAAAATGCAGTGAGAAGAAGGACATTATTTTACATTTTTGCAAAAACGCTATACTATCTGGCTTAATAGAAGACGGCTGGATTCCTGCCTGCTGCCGCCTTGAGCCTTTTGCTACACGTTGGCTTGAGTGAAATATATGAAGAAAATCTGGTCTCCTGTAAATGTATAGTTGTAAAAGGGAAGGCTGTTTTTAGTCGTCTTCCCAGATAAGTGTGGCTGTTTTTCTTTGTTACTACAACAGGACTTTGTAAGTTTTACAGGTTAGTTGCAGTGTGGAATTTAAAAGTGTTTGTCAGTGAACTTTTCCTGCTTGGTTACATCAAAATCCATTGTATTATGTTGCAGTTTGAATGGATATTTACCCATGCTTGGTTTGTTTTGTCCTTCATTTCTCATTTGGAAAATAATGGCTCACTGAATTATGCAGATCTTTCAAATGTTAACACATTTCATTATGCAATATAAGAAAATCACAAGCATTAATATTGCCAACAAACTCCTCAGGAAAAGTTTGTAATTATTGAGAAGTTTATCAAGCTCACAGGAGTGGATAAGAAAGTTCTGATTTTCACTTGAAAGCTCAGATTTTGCCACTGGCAACAAATACTGTTAGCTGTTTTCCTTGAAATAGCAGGCTCACTTTGTCCAATTTTGAGAAAATATTTGCCAAATATTCAAGCGTGAATAATCATTGTTTGTCAGTTTTTTCAAGTAAAGATAGTGTTCCATTTAAAAAATGCAGCAGTTCTGCTTGCAAGGCCAAAAAGCACAGGCTTTTCCTGGTGACAACCACCTCTGTGTGGGACGCAAGTGCTTTACAAATGCTTCCCAGTTCTCGACACAGGGTATTAAGACGACATGGACGCAAGGGCTCAGGTCTCATAAAATGAAACGGTTTTACTGCTTCGTCAAGAGCACTTCTTTTTTTTTTCTTTAAGATTTTATTTATTTATTTGAGAGAGAACAAGAGCGAGAGAGCGAGCGAGCGAGCACACACAGAGGCAGAGGGAGAAGCAGACTCCCTGCTGAGCAGGGAGCCCCACACGGGACCCGCTGAGCCACCCAGGCGCCCCCATCAAGAGCACTTCTAAGTGAAATTGGCATCTGTTTTTTTTTTTTTCTTTTTTTTTAGAGAATGAGAGAGAGAGCATGAGAGGGGGGAGGGTCAGAGGGAGAAGCAGGCTCCCCGCCGAGCAGGGAGCCCGATGCGGGACTCCATCCCGGGACTCCAGGATCATGACCTGAGCCGAAGGCAGTCGCTTAACCAACTGAGCCACCCAGGCGCCCTTGGCATCTGTTTTTATGGAGTGTGTGTGGCATGACTAGTATCGTTTGGTGCCACTGCCTTGATTTGTGCTAAGTCGCCGGCAGTCTTACCCACCATTACCTGTGCAGCATTAATACAGATGTCATTCTGCAGTGAAAAAGGCAGATGACATCAGAGTATCATGATAAAATAGTCTGGCACTCGCAGAGCTTCTGAAAGGGTCTTGGGGTTCCCCCAAGAGTGTGTGAACCGTGGTTTGGGAACCATTGCCCCAACTCTGGTAATTTAACCTGGCTCTCAATACCAGCTCTAGGTCAGTAGCTTCTAAACCTGGGTTTCTTTGGAATTCTAGACTCTTGGTTTCTAGGACATCTCTCATTTCCCTTCCTTTTCTAATCTCCTTTGCTTACTGTTCCTCATTTTCCTGATACCTAAAGCATTTGAATGCCCCAGGGCCCAGCCATGAGGCCTCTTTTCCACCTGTTCTTTCCCTAAGTGAGCTCACCCAGTTCTCCCAGCTGCCTGGGAGATTTAGGCCCCTCTCCAGGGTTTCTTGCCTGAGCTCCTGATTCATCTCGTAGGAGGCATTCAGCAAATGTTTGTTGTATGGACAGACGGACAGATGCACATTTGAAGGGTTGATTTGGATGACAGGAGACTGATAACTTTCATTTGAAATGCCCTTCAGAGATGCCTGCTTCCTCAATTCACATTTCTGTGTGTGTGTGTGCCTCCATGTGTTATCATTTAATCCCTTGCTAAGTTTCTGTACTGTGTTCATCAAGAACTTCAGAGTGAATAGTTCTTAAATATTTCCCCCATTGCTGTTCATTATCTAAGAGGCCTTAGCTGAGAAGAAAAGCACAGAAGGCCTGTGGTTCTGCCTGGTGTGTTCTCTGCTGTGGTGGGTTTTTTTCCTTTTTTTGCAAATTAATGGGAATCAAAGGTATATGTTGTGGGTGTTCACTTGGTACATCTGGGAGACCAGTTATTTCTTGGTTTATTCTTGTAAATCGTTTGTTGTAGAAAGAGTAAATGTGAGTAGAGTAAAAGAGTAAAAGGCAAGAACTTTATTTCTGTAAACCTTTCAGAAGGTTTCAGAAAGGATCCAAAATAATTTCAATTTTAGCAATATTGTGATTTTTTTTCCTGTTTTTAAGATTGACTTCCAAACTTGTATTTTAAATTTATTGATTGCAAGTGTTTTCGTGACATAAACACTGTTCTGCAGCTTGTCTCCTGTGTCCTTGCCAATAAAACAGGGGTAGAATATTTTAATCTTGCGCTTTAGCACCAGATTCAACATCTTTCCACAATGCAAGGCCTATACGTTATGTTGGAATCACATCCTTGCTGCCTCAGACCTCTTGTTTATCCCCCCCTGGTGACTGACACCACTTCCCACACACTCAGCCAGAAACCCAAGCTCTTCTCTTTAGGATTTCTGTCCCTCAGTCCCTTAAGACCCCTTAGTGAATACCATGCTATTGACTGTGCCTCTCATAAGCTCTTGGAATGTGTTCCCTCCTTTCAGTTTCTACTGCTCCCACCCTCTGGGGCCACTACAGTCACCTGCTTACAGGTTTTAGGCTTCTGACCTGGACACTTCCAGTCTGTCTTTCTAGCTACAACTGCAGGACTGGTCATAATCCATCCAACCACACCCACGACCATCCTTTATAGAAGGAATGACAATGTACAGGATCTCTCCCTCCCCCTCTGCCCCTCTCCCTCTCCCTGCTCACACTGGCTCGCTCTCTTTCTCTCAAAATAAAATAAATAAAATCTTAAAAAAAAAGCCAAAAAACAGGGATTAGTTAATTGTGGCCCATATCCAAATGCCGTCCAGGTTGGAAAGGGTAAAAATGAAGCAGAAGAATATATGATAGATTATGTGGCCTCCAAAAGCTAAAATATATATTGTCTTACCCTGTACAAATAGTTTGCAGACTCTTGGTGTTAAAAAAAAAAAAAAAAAGTCTTGAGGCACCTGGGTGGCTCAGTTGGTTAAGCGTCCAACTCTTGATTTTGGTTCATGACCTCAGGGCCATGGGATCGAGCCCCGCATTGGGCTCTGCCCTGAGCGTGGAGCCTGCGTTAAGATTCTTTCTCCCTCTCTCTCCCCACCTCTAAAAAGTAAAAGTCCCTAACTTGTTCAGGGATAGGACTTTTTTAGAATAATATAATTCATCTTTTTCAAGGAAGAAGTTAGCATTACTGATAAAATGTTTCAGTGATTTTCTTGATAAACTGATAGGATTAAGATTTGTTCTCAGAAACCAGTCTTCCACCTACTCACTTGACTGTCAGTCAAGAATCTACTGTTCTCAACTAAACATTCTTTCTGCATCTAGTCTCTAGTCTATCAATGATTGTATAACCATTTTCCCCTACAAAATGTCCATACTGGGGCACCCGGGTGGCTCAGTTGGTTAAGCATCTGCCTTGGGCTCAGGTCATGATCTCCGGGTCCTGGGATTGAGCCCTGTGTCAGGTTCCCTGCTCAGCGGGAAGCCTGCTTCTCCCTCTTCCTCTGTGGTCTCTGTCTCCCTCTCTCTCTCTCTCTCAAGTAAATAAATTTTAAAAATTAAAAAAATAAAATGTCCATACTGAGAGTCTTTGGATTGGCTTTTAAGAGGTCTTTTCCTTTGCATTAGGATTATAATAAAACTTTGATGTATGCTTATAACTAAAACTATTACACTTTCTTTTTAAAACTGGTCGCAGTTTTGGAGTTTATGATTTGTTTGGGTTTTTTTTAAGATTTTAGTTTTAGGTAATCTCTACACCCTATGTGGGGCTCAAATTTACAACCCCTAGATCAAGAGTCGCACACTCCACCAGCTGAGCCAGCCAGGCGCCCCTGGTTTTGGAGTTTTAGAAAAATTCTTCCGGAAACATGCAGACAACAGAAGAAAGAAAGAAGAAACAGAAGAAAGAAAACAGTTACCTATAAAAGAACCACAACAAAAGACTTGAGACTTCTCTTCTGTCACACTAGATGCCGAAGATAGCATCTCTGAAGGAAAATGTCGTGACTCCAGATTCAGCCAAGTGAATACTGTCAAGGGCAAAAACAGCAGAAAAAGTATTTTCAGATACACGTAGACTCAGAAAAATGCCCACATACCTTTTCTGGGAAAGTGACTTAAAGTTGCATTTCAGCTACCTGGGGGGATGTAGGAAGATAAACTATAAAACAGAGAAGTTGTGGTTTAAAAAGGACTGGCCATGAGCAGTCGAACCATTTAATCTCAGAGTTAAGTTTAAATAACTCATTGTAGTTATAAATATTAATGAAAATGTGAAGAACAGTACTGTTGTATTTGGAACCACCTCCTTTCCTACTCAGATCTAAGAATCCCAGAGTGTCTCAAATGTGATAACTGAATCCAGGAGGGCTGGGTGGTAGTGACAAGGAGCACACAGAGGAAATGACCGAGGAACAAATATGAGAGTCTCCGAAATTCTAGCAATTGCCCACAGGAAGGAGCTAATGCACGGAGGTGCAGGTAGCCCATAAAAAATCAAATTCCCTTGAAAGGCTTCCTCTGATTCTTGAAATTCAGATGAGCACAAGCGAAACTGAGAACTATCTGTATAAGGGACAGCTGAAGCTAAGCGTAAGGCCGGGTTCTGGGACCCTGAAGAGAGCTTCCAGTGACAGCAGAAACGTGACAGGGACTGGAAATACTCTGTTCCTAAGGCCAACTTCTTTCTCTGTGGTTGTCCTGTTGAAAGGAGTCCGGCGTCGGTTGTCTGTGGTATCAGCAGGCCTACTGTTTTTCCCCTCTGCAGTTCTACGAGAAACCAAACTTACGTCGATCATGGGAACATGGAAAATACCTGTAAAATAACATTTTACAGATAGATGATTACAAGTGAAAAATTACAAATATATGTTCATGATGAAAGACACTGAGGGAACATAGTGAGATGCAGCATGGTGGTTCAGAGGACTTGCCTCTGCACCATGCCTTCCTCTCTCTCTTGAGGGCAGCACATAGCCCTTTGCCTTGCACAGGGGTCTCTTCCGTGTAAGCTAGAATTAGTTCCACCCCAGCTGGTTTCTCTTCTCTGTGTAGCTGGGCAAGAGAACTTTCCACTGCCCCTGGGGGTGGGAGAGAGGGTGCAGAATATACCCTCTGGGTGTTCCTGGCTCCCACAGCCATGGTGTTTTTCTTGCCTGATGACAGTTCAGCCCTCCGTGCTCTGTTCCGTTATGTCGGCTCAAAGGCAGACAAATTCCGCATGTTTCAGGCAGGCCTGTGGCACCTTCGCTCAGTTTCCAAGGCAGATGCATATGTCCCCTACTTTTTTTTTTCTTGTGGCTTTTTCAGTGGGAATCGGGTGGGCCTTGTTTGGGGAGGGATTGGTAACACCACCTGTGTTCACATCTCCATTCTGCCCCAACATTCTCCTATTCTCCTATAAAGGTCTCTGCAATAAGAGTCTCATGATTAAACATTCCTTTTATCAAAACTAAATTTTTAGAAGCTTTTCTGTACACTTTGCCTTTCCTTGATCATCTGATTTACATGTATTTATTATTCTAGGTTGGCGACAGAGATGATTCTAATCTTTATATAAATGTGAAGCTGAAGGCTGCTGAAGAGGTAAAACCGGAACAGCTGCGCCATCACCCCCATTCCCCCCCCACCCAGCTCTTGTCGGTGACCCCTTGTCCTTTACACCCCTCCCTGTAAAAACTGTCATTGGCCACCACAGACTTGAGTTTCTCAATTTTGCAAGTCAGAAATGCAGGACTTAAGCTGCAGTCTCTGGTTTGCACTTGAATGTTTTCTAATCAGTGATCCACAGACTTCCCAAAGAGCAGGGAGAGTGGACATGAAATTGCTAGAGTGCAGTGGTGACAGTGAACAAGGATGAATGGGTCAAAGTGAGAGACTCATTCTTCAGAACATATGAGGCTGAAATGGTGACTAAGGCCACCTGATTTGATTTAGTAATCTTGGTTAAAAGAAATGGGCCCATGTCTCATGTACTCTTGCCATTGACCTGTTTTAAATGTTCATTTTTGCAGATTGGGATCAAAGCCACGCACATTAAGTTACCAAGAACTGCCACAGAATCTGAGGTGAGCTGTGATAGATTGATTGTTAAGAGGACAGCTAAAGTGCGTTCCTGTCTGGCTTTTGGGTTAGTGGAATTTTAGGGATTGGTACATTCACCATGGGAAGGACCTTGAGGAAATTCTTTCTTCACAGACTGCCTCTGGAAAATCTTTGCAAACACCCACAGAGTAAATGGTGCCGTCCTAGGGTATGGCCGCTTCGTACTCAGTGCGTGATCTCAGCATCATGTGCTTCAAATCCCCTGCAGTGTTCATTAAAAACTGATCCTGGGCCTGTAGCTATTTGCCTTTTAAAAAAACAAATATGGAGTCGGGGAAAAAAAAAAAAAAAACCCAAATATGTATTCCATTTCTATGATGTTCAAGAATAGGCCAAACAAATCATCAGTGATTAAAGTCAGAACTGTGGTTTCCTGAGGGTGGAGGGAGTAACCGGGAAGGAACAGGCGAGGAAAAGAACTTTCTGAGGTCATGCAGATGTCCTACATCTGCGCCGTCCAGTGGGGTAGCTACTAGCCCCCTGCGGCCATTCAATTAAAAGGAAATGCAATGTAGAATTCGGTTCCTTGGTTGTGCTCGCCACGTTTCAAGTATTCATTCACCACTACTGTATGGCAAAGTGCGCATGATAGAACATTCCTGTCATCACAGAAATCTTGACTCGCGTGAGTAACATGGGTATTACTGTTGAAGTTCTTATTAGCTCTTTGATGAATTTCTTACCAGACACTGAAGATGACATTTGGTGTTAGAGTTGCTCTCGGGTTCAAGGGGAGGTACATTCTAAGAGGACTACAGTTAAACTCCCGGGGGAAGATAGAGCGACTGAAAAGTGTTTTCCCTGTCTTTTTGGTTTCTGTGTATTCTACATTTGTGTGCGGTGTTACTTTTAGGTGTTAAAGTACATTACATCATTGAATGAAGACCTCACCGTACATGGTTTCATAGTACAACTGCCTTTAGATTCAGAGAACCCCATTAACACTGACGCAGTGGTCAATGCGATCATACCCGGAAAGGATGTGGATGGGTGAGTGTGCCTGGGCTCTCTATGTCACGTTGCATGATTCTGACTGTATTTCTGTTTTGGGAACAAACCATATGTGCTTCTAAAGATTACAGTAAAGACATCTAATTACTTCCATTTCCCCCTTCATTGCTCTCATTGTTTTAGGTTAACTAGCATCAATGCCGGAAAACTTGCTAGAGGTGACCTAAATGACTGTTTCATCCCTTGTACGCCTAAAGGATGCTTGAAACTCATCAAAGAGACAGGTGAAAACAAGGGGATGAAAACAAAGCACCATTTCTTGGGCCTGGTTTAGACACGTGGAGGCAAAGAGGAGGTACCCTGTGGGCCCTAAATAAAGGGACTTGATTGGCACAAGGACCTGTCAACTGGGAGCTTTACCTAAATTCTCAATTTTCTCAACAGCTCTATGAACTAGGTACTATTATTGCTCAACAGCTTGAGAAAACAGTCTCAGAGAGATGCAGAACTTGTCCAAGAAGTAGCAGAGGCAAGATTTGAACTCAGGGTTACTTGAGTTCAAAGAAATTTATTTTTTATGAAAAAGTAACTTATCAAATAATAAGGATTCAGATAAAGGAAAAAGTCCCAACCCCCAAAATGGGCCCTGAGACTCCATAATAGTTTGAGGACTCGACAGATGGCTGGAAACAGATCTCTTGAACAGTTGGCCATGCTACCCCATTACCTAGTCAACATCTTGGTATTTTAATTTCATCATGAACATTTTTTGCAGAGGTTATTTTTTACAAGGAAATGTGTCCTATTTAAAGGAAGTGGATCAGAAGTTTTAAGTGGAAAGTGTTGGCCAGTGTAAATGAAAGTTTTCTGTGGTTGGAAGAAAAGGTCTAGTTATAAGCCCCGGGACAGTTATTACCATTTAGTCCTATAACTAAATTTATACTCTAGCATATTTAGCAAATTACAACTTGATAGGAACAAATCCCCTGAGCCACAGCAGCTCTAGGCTTCCCACTTATTAATAGTGAAGCTATTTGCCCTAACATAGCTTCAGGTCCTTTGCTGAATCCTAAAAAGTATAGAGTAAGGTACCTTTTAAATACTTCACACTTGGAGGGCTTGACTTCTAGATGTTCATCATACTAACATTATATAAAAGCTTAGCTTTTTTGAATAAGATGTTATACAAGAAGCACAATTTGAACACGGTCTGCCTTGGGGCGCCTGGGTGGCTCAGTCGGCTGAGCATCCAACTCTTGGTTTCTGCTAGGCTCATAATCTCAGGGTCATGGGATCAAGCCCCATGTCAGGCTCCATGCTCAGTGTGGGGTCTCCTTGGGATTTTCTCCCTCTCCCTCTGCCCCAACCCCTGCTCGTGGTCTCTCTCTCACATGAATAAATAAACCTTAAAAAAAATTTGAAATAAACACAACCCGCCTTAAGCAAGAGCTCACTTCAGCAGGACTGGGTATAGGGGCTCAGGCGGAGTCTTCAGGATCTTATCCCTGCTTGCTTCTGTGTGGTGGCTCCTTCTTCAGCTCTCCTTGGTGGCCCAGAGCAGATCTCATCGGTCGGGGCGGAAATGTGGGTGAGCACCCAAACCATCTCTGTTGAGTAGAGTATGTCAGTCCTAGAATGGACATTGTGATAGTACCAGAAGAAGGGATGCTGAGTAGACAAAAAGAAATCTTACAGCTACATTTAAAGTTCCCCTTTATCACTGCCCTGCAAATAACCCTATAGCTCAGGCCCTGTGCCAAAAGAGAAATGCAGATGAGGAACTGCATAAATGAACTTAACAGAGCTAGAAAGACTTACTGAGACTCCTCTAATGTCCTTTGCTTTCCTCCAGCCCAGCACAGGCACACTATTTGTTATAACTACTTTTCCCACGTAAGTAAATCTACTGTCTTCGTCCATATGGCCGTTTAGCCGTATGTCAGGGTTTCTTTTTTCTTTGAGTGTAGGTTTTCTTCCCACTCTCCTATGACTCAATGAATGGATCTTGGCTTAGGCTGCTCCCAAAAGCCCACAGCAAGAAGGACACAGTACAAGTCCCAACTTGTAACTGAAATCCTAGAGTTGAGAGTATTATTGCCAAGGAAGGAATGTTTTTAGGAAGATTTCTGGTTGATGCTAAGCACCCGTTTTTGTGCACTTGTTCTGAATTTTCCCATTTCGGTGGCATGTGAAGAGGGCGGCTTCTCCCAATACTCTCACTCACCCTGGCTCTTCTTTCAGGGGTGCAGATTGCTGGAAGGCACGCGGTCGTGGTCGGGCGCAGTAAGATAGTCGGTGCCCCCATGCATGACTTGCTTCTGTGGAACCATGCCACAGTGACCACCTGCCACTCCAAGACTGCCAATCTAGGCGAGGAGGTAAGGGGTCCAGAGTGCAGGGGGAGTGGGGGGTGTGTGTGCGTGTGCACACGTGTGTGGTAGGTCTTCCCACATAGTGGGAACAGCTAACATTTAAGTGCCAGACACTGCCATGTACTTTACCTCATTCGATATTTCACATTGAACCCCTCTTGCCATCTCTTGTTTCTTGTCTCATCTTACATGATAAAGAAACAAATTTCGCTTACAAAACTTGCCCAAGTCCTGTAGCTCTTGTTCTGATCGTATTCTCTCCCTAGCGGCCTGCCTTGTGGGAGATAGGGACTAGCGATACAGAAACTGGGATGGAGCCCCGCAGCCAGATCGCGGATGTGTAACACAGTGGTGGCCTCAGAGGTCAGGTGCTTCAGAGGGGGCATGTGGACAGCGGTCCCATGACATCTGTCACATCTTGTTCTTGACCCTGCCTCAGATTCCTGGGCCCGAGGATTCTCACACGTACCTATCCATGTTGATGGCGCACCTTCTCTTTTAATGCTCCCCAAGCAGTGTTCTGCGGGAATTGCTAGTCCCCATAGTCCATAGGAGAGGGGGCAGTCTCCCAGCGTGATAATTCAGAGCCGGGCCTATGGCTCCAAGCGCGTGCCCATCCCCGCCCCGTGTTCTTTCATCACATTTCCCGTTCAGGAAGATGGCTCATACCCGGAGCGTTTTGGCCTGTGCAGGAACAAGCACAGCACAGGCAGGGCCGTCAGGGACCGTGTGCGGCCCCGCTCAGAATAGCTGATGGCAAGGAGCGGTTTCGTACAAAGCTTACTCTCTTCCACTTCTAGGTTTCTTTCTTTTTTTAATGTTCTACCGTGTCATTTCTGAAGTCAAAACCCTCTTTCCCTAGATAAATAAAGGTGACATTCTGGTGGTTGCGACTGGTCAGCCGGAAATGGTGAAAGGGGAGTGGATCAAACCCGGGGCAATAGTCATCGACTGCGGGATCAATTATATCCCAGGTGAGCGCTGCTGGAGAACGAAGGTCGTTTCTGGAGGTTGGGTGGGGGGGGCAGAGAACAGTGTCTGGGTCATTAAAGGAAGCCTACGTGAGAACCCCTTGTCCCCTTTCTGGCGGGAAGAGCTAAGGCTCAGAGCAGGTGTCTTGCCCGTGGTGTAGACAGTTAGTAGACGGCATCGTGACCAGCAGGACAGCAGAGCCCAGGATTTTAGCCACTGTACTGGGCCTTTCCCGGAATGACTTTGTCCAAGGAGGGGGTGGGAGAGGCAGATCTCTCACTCTCCCTTCATGTACAGATCAGCCTTTGTTTTTAACAAAGAATGGCTGGATTTAAAATATAGTGTCATCTTTACGGACTGCTGTGTAATTCCAGGAGAGGGCCTCACCTCGCCAGGAGTCTTCTAGGTGGGCTTTACAACGAAGACGTTGGACCCAGCCTCTCCTAGGCAGCAGGGAGCAAGCCAGCCCATTATCCTTCCCTCCCAGTCAGTCCCTATATCGGATCGGTTTTTTGTTTTTGTTTTTAATTATTTATTTATTTGACACAGAGAGAGACAGCTAGAAAGGGAACAAAAGCAGGGGGAGCGGGAGAGGCAGAAGCAGGCTCCTGGTTGAGCAGGGAGCCCGAAGCGGGGCTCGATCCCAGCACCCTGGGATCATGACCTGAGCCGAAGGCAGATGCTTAACGACTGAGCCACCCAGGAGCCCCGGATCGGTTTTTAAATATCATAAAGTTTTTCCTTTCTTCTGTTGCCGGTGTTCCCTGGGAGCACTACCCTCTCAGGTGGATGCATGGCTGTGAGCTGCTTACTGGTCTCCCACCGCCTGCTGACTCCCACTCACAGCCATCTGCATGTTCTTGCTGTGTTCGTGGGTCTTGATGTGGAGCGTCGTCCTCCCACGTTACTTGTCAAACGGCTTAGCCCCACACGAGTTTCAGCCGCCTCTGGGCCTTTGTTCTCACACCACTTGGTGAATCCCTGTCTTGAACGGTTGTAAAGTGGACCCCGTGCCCTTCTCTTCACATGCCTTGTTTGTCCTCTGCAGCGTTTACACCTGAGTCCTCAGTGCAATAGGATGTTCCTTCATCGTGAAGTTCTCAAACATAAAAGTTCACGGGGTGATACAGTGAATACTTGTATACGTACCTCGCAGATTTGAGAAAAGAACAGTCTTTAATTAGATCACTGTTTCTGTGCATTGGACACCACTGCAGGCCTTGGGCTACATGGTCAGATAAAGCTCGACTTTGATCTTCCTTCCCACCTTCTCTCTGCCCAGAATGCCCATTCTTCTTTCTAAACTTGGTCTGATTTCCCTTCAGTAAGGGAGAATCTCCTTCTCTCCCGCCTCGCCCTCCTGGAGAACTGGGTGTCACTTTCATTGTGTGTGGCGTCCTGCGCTGTCCTTCCCGTGGGGCGTGGTCTCTGCACTAGCCTGTCTGGCTTCCTGCCTTCTAACTGCTGGCACTCAGCACCTGTTGAATTGTCAAAGGACTTAGAGCGAGAAGATTGTTTTTTCTCCCTTCCCGTCTCAGATTCAGAGCATAGACACTAAGCTGCCAGGGACATTAGTCACTGTCAAGCCTTCACCAGTTTTAACCTCCCTCCCACTCTCTCTACCATGCTTTTAAGACAGTAGCTCATAATTGATCACTCATTTTCTTGTAGTGTAATTATCTAATGGGTGATAAAGAAATTGCTCTCCTACAATTCCTCACTTTGAGTACTTGTGATATAACATTCAGGCTCATTCTGTTTAAAACCTTACATTTCCTGTATCATATTTCTGCTTTTGGCTTTTTTTTTTTTTTTTGGACTAGATTTGAGAGATGGAAGAAAAAAGCCTGGGTGGGAATCTTGAATCTTACAAATAGGTATAAAACGTTCACTTAAACATGAAACTCACCATCCTGTTCACATTTATTCTTCACCTAGATGGTGAAATATGAAAAGACCAAATCAATATCTGGTCAGCTGTATTTTTATTGATCTGAGGTATATAGGTAAATAACTTTCGATAAGGCTGGATTTTATTGTCTCTTCCAATTATCTTTATTTATTTATTTTATTATTATTATTTTTTAAAGATTTTATTTATTTATTTGACACAGAGAGAGAGAGATTGCTAGAGCAGGAACACAAGCAGGGGGAGTGGGAGAGGGAGAAGCAGGCCTCCCGCCGAGCAGGGAGCCCGATGTGGGACTCGATCCCAGGACCCTGGGATCATGACCTGAGCCGAAGGCAGACGCTTAACGACTGAGCCGCCCAGGCGCCCTATCTTTATTTATTTTTAAAGATTTTATTTATTTATTTGATAGAGAGCGAGCACAAGTAGGCAGAACAGTAGACAGGAGAGGGAGAAGCAGACTCCCCGCTAAGCAGGGAGCCTGATGTGGAGCGGCTTGATCCCAGGACCCTGGGATCATGACCTGAGCCGAAGGCAGACACTTAATCGACTGAGCCACCCAGGTGCCCCTCCAATAATCTTTAGTAAGCCAAGCAGGAAGAATACTTTCACGTGTTTCTCAGGCTAGTACTCCTGCTCTGCACTTGAATCTTAAAAGTATTCCTTTCCCGCCCCCCCCCAAAAAGAGTACATACCTTAATTCATTCTAAATTTGGCAAATGACTTAGGATGTTATCCCTGAAGGGACCATGCAAATGATTTAAATAATCAAAATATCATTCAGGATGTGGTCCAGTTATGGAACATGATGCCTTGAAAGTGAACACTTGCAAAGAACAGTTTTTGGTTCTTCCAGGGCACCCACTGGTCTGTAACTCAGTGATTGGACTTTATACCTGTAATTCCCAATGAAAGAGGAATTCTAGGGCTGGGGTAGATAACTAAAATGTTTATTGGTTACTGAAGCCACACACTTAGATTGAGAAGTGGTCACTTTTTCTGTTGACCACATCATACTTTCCATGAAACACTGGATATGTACCAGAGGGCACTCAAGTCAACCACGATAGTGTTTGCTGAAGGAGCAGAACTGAGCTCTTCTCGTGCGGCAGTTAGTTGTGCGGTAACTGATATGTCTCCTGTATGTGGAGAAACTAAAATCACTACCATGAATAAAGAGAGGTGCAGCGTATTTTAAGCTAATGTCTGTGTTAGACTCTTGAGACCTGCACAAAGGACAGACCCTTAACCATAGCTCCTTGGCGTTTTGAAATGACTCCAGGGTTCTGAGAGGAAATGTCCGGCTATAGCTTGCTACTTTATCATTTAGAAACCTGACACTACCCCTAAGGAGCTCCTTATAGTACATATAGAAAACATCTTCTGTATCTAGGATGGGAAGAGAAACCTTTATGTTTAGAGAATGCTTTTTCAATTTCATGAATGTGCACGATCTCTCGCTTGATTCTCCGCAAGCTTGTGAAATAGTGTCAGTCCTTCTTGTCATCTTTGGACTTCCGATCAGTAAGGAGCCCACAGGGGCTGAGGACTGGCAGTTAGTAGAAGAGCTGATCCTAGAACTTCGGTCTCTCAAGTCTGACTCTTTGGCTACACCCTAAAGTTGGCTCTCTGGTTGTGGTGATCCGCTCAAAGAGAAGTGGTGAAATGGCTAAGATCCTCCCAGATCCTGCCTTGGGAGCCTTAGAGCTGCAGGGCTGGGCCTGTCCCCCAGCCCCTCCCGCAAGTGCACTGAAGCCAAGTGTAGGATGTACTTTGTGTGAGTGAGCAGTGATGCATCACTGGGTTTTGTTCTCTTGAATAGCTATTCTTTGCTGGTAAGATTTGTAGTTGTTCTTGTATCCTTTTAAGGGAAGTGTAATTATATTCTTTGCCTTTTGCATACATTTAAGTAGCTGCTTGTCTCTGGAATTGGATGTTGGATTGTTCCTCCAGCTCACACATGGAGCTTACAAAATGCTGACAGTTGCTGTAGAAACGGTATCTGGCAGCTGTGACATAGTCGGAGCTTTGTGCTCCCAAAAAATTCCTTTGTAGGCTTTGGCAAATTAACATTTTAAAAGGCACTCATTATGTACTGGGTAGTTGGTTTTAAGAATAAAAAACACTTGGTATTTTATTTGCCACTTAGTGCAAAAGGATTCTCCTGGTTCTGAAAACCCCTTAAGCATCTTGTGAATTTTTGCAGGTAAAATAAGTTCCTACCTCGACAATAACAAACACCTGTCATCTTATCGCTTTGAAGTAAAATAGGTGCTTGAGCCCTGATGGGACTCTGAACTCTACTTAGTTTTTGGCACAAGCTATGATAATTGATCACTTAACTTGGAAATGAACACCAGAATTACGATTCTGAGACCTTTTTTTGATTTTTTCCCCCCCTTGACCAGATGACACAAAACCAAATGGGAAAAAAGTGGTGGGTGATGTGGCCTATGATGAGGCCAAAGAGAGGGCAGGCTTCATCACTCCTGTTCCTGGTGGTGTGGGGCCCATGACGGTGGCAATGCTAATGCAGGTGCGTGTGAGTAAGTTTCTGTACTGGAGGTTAACTGGATTTAGCATGGCGATCACTTCGCAATATATACAGATACTGAATCATTGTGTTGTATACCTGAAACTAACGTTATAGGTCAATTAGACCTCCATAAAAAAGTTTCTGTAATAATTGTAAAAAGCTGACGGGATTCAAGTTACTGCTTTTTTCCCCAAGTAGAAACTTACTCAGAAGTAAGGATGTGAATCTGTTGGAGAAAAAGAAGGGACAGTTAGAACAGAGATAGAGAATCAGTCATACTAATAGGGGAAGGTAAGGATGGAACAATTCGAATTTACTTTGGAGTAGAAGAAGCTCAGAAAAAGCAAAGTGCAAACACACAACTTTGCTAGGTGTGCTTTGTCTTGCTTGCCCTTTTTAATACAAACATCAGCTGCAGGGGAGTGAGGCAGGCAGCCCAGGGCTCTGTAGCTGCTTGTAGATTCTTGCTTAGGATTGAAGCATGTTTATAGGTGGATCATAAAGCTGTTCATTTTGTGGATAAAGTGGAGTGACCTGGGACTTGGAATTGAAGTGGAGGTTAAAATAATCACTTCTTCTAATAGAAGTTCCATTTGTGACATTTCGTTTAGAGCACAGTAGAGAGTGCGAAGCGTTTCTTGGAGAAATTTAAGCCAGGAAAGTGGATGATTCAGTATAACAACCTTAACCTCCAGGTTCCTGTTCCAAGGTAAAAATAAAATTTTGCTGGTTTAAAACTTTGTGGATTATCTGTGTTTAGCTGATGGATACCATGGCAACTATGTGCATGCCCCTCTCCAGAAGCACCATCGGGGGTCAGGGAGGGTCATTCCTAGGATGGGGTTAATTAAATTCAGTGAGTTAAAGATTGATACATGTTTTCTGTATTTTTTTTTCTGTATTTCTTTTAAGTGACATTGATATATCACGATCTTGCAAGCCAAAGCCCATTGGCAGCCTGGCTCGGGAGATTGGTCTGCTGTCTGAGGAGGTAGAATTGTATGGTGAGACAAAAGCCAAGGTTCTGCTGTCCGCACTGGAACGCCTGAAGCACCAACCTAACGGGAAATACGTGGTGGTGACCGGGTAGGCTGGTTCTTCCTTTGCTAATCGAACCTTCATCCTGATTGCCATTACCAAAGGTTGCATTTGCTCTCACCATATATATGTGAAGGTTCCTTTCATTTGGTTTTAGCTTTCTCACATGTGTTTAGTCTCATTTGATTCTTAGAGCATGCCTGTGAGGTAATTCAGAGTAGATTACAACCCTTCGGAGAGGAGAACATTTGTCAAGGTTATCCATCTAGTAGGTGAAAGAGTTGCGTTTTAAAAGCTGATCTTTTTTTTTTTAACCCCAAATTCATTAATTCAGTAGATATATTGAGCATTCATTTTTATTGCTTGGCTGAGGTACATACAAAAGCTAGTTTTTGAGATTAAATTGAGATAGTAAAATTATAGCAGTGCTTCTCTTCAAGGTAAAGTGTATTTTCTGCTCACAGTGAGAAGAGCTCAAGTACAGCAATCTTTTTAAAAAATGGACCATTTTTCGGAAACTTCAACTAAGGCTCTTGGGAAAGATTCTTTTCAAGTCTTTCGTCTTTGTTACCATTCAGATTAAGAGTCATTCTCTAGGATGTTAGGTCTGACTTAGTGATTTGCATAAATTTAACTCATATGAATCTAATGTCCCTCTTTGGCTTTCATCTTGAAGGATCACTCCAACGCCCCTGGGAGAAGGGAAGAGCACGACCACCATTGGGCTGGTGCAGGCCCTTGGTGCCCATCTTTCTCAGAACGTCTTTGCGTGTGTGCGACAGCCTTCTCAGGGCCCCACCTTTGGAATAAAAGGTATTAACAGGACTAGAATTTGGGTGGCCAGAGGGCACTGCTTCTCCTTCAGTCCTCCCGAGTCCACTTGACCCATGAGTGCCTGTGGGGCCTTCACCTCATTTAGACACCAGGAATAGCCTCTTGGCAACCCCCCATCATGTGCTTTCATCAGATCATCCCAGCTCTTGCCGTCAGTATTTGACACTGCACAGGGGTTCCCAGGGGGAGGGGGGGCGGGTACTGTATAGCTAGGGATGCTTTTATGTGACTAATAGTCAACTGTCACAGTAACAATAGAGGTAATCATAGCTACTGCTCATCATGCTGACTTTCTAGAGACAAAGACAAACACTACAGATGTTTTACCCTTTGGGGAATAAGAAAAGCCTACCCTTATTGAGTATATGCTTTGTGCTGTGTTTTGTGCTAAGCAGTTCATGCACTTCATAATATGAGATAGTTACTGGTATCACCGTTTTCCCAGTAGCAGCAACTGGGACTTGTAACTTAGTCAAAGGCACTTATTAAGAGCCATGTCGATTTCAAGAGCTTTCCCAGGACCACCAGCACAGTGTTTCTGCTGATTGCATGAAGACTTGACATCACTAATCATTCTTCACTTTTAGTTTTTGATAACTGAGGTACTGCCACTATGCTCTTTTAATTAAAATTATTATTATTTTTTTAAAGATTTTATTTATTTATTTGAGAGAGAGAGAATGAGAGAGAGAGAGAGAGAGCATGAGGGGGGGAGGGTCAGAGGGAGAAGCAGACTCCCCGCCAAGCAGGGAGCCCGATGCGGGACTCGATCCCGGGACTCCAGGATCATGACCTGAGCCGAAGGCAGTCGCTTAACCGACTGAGCCACCCAGGAACTGAATTTTTTTTTTTTTAAAGATTTTATTTATTTATTTGAGAGAGAGAATGAGATAGAGCATGAGAGGGGGGAGGGTCAGAGGGAGAAGCAGACCCCCCGCTGAGCAGGGAGCCCGATGCGGGACGCGATCCCGGGACTCCAGGATCATGACCTGAGCCAAAGGCAGTCGCTTAACCGACTGAGCCACCCAGGCGCCCTAATTAAAATTATTTTTATTAGTTATAAGTTCTTACAGTTAGCTTTCTCATTTGCTTGGTGAGAGTATCACATGTTCTGTTTGTTCCAGTGATTACTGCACAGGGTACACCTTTGCCCTTCTTCTGCCTGTATTAATATATTTTATACATGTACTGACTTAGCTCTGCTTTTGAGCTTGTCTTAACAACCCTCTTTCACTTCAGAATGAACCTTTCCCTCGTTCTGCTTATTGAACCCAGCGTTCTGCTTTTCCTCTTATGAACTGCCCCATTTTTATTGCGTGGTCTCTGCCTCACAAAAAAACCCACAAAATCTAAACCTCAAACTGACATTTATCTCACTGATAACCTCATAACCAGAACATTTTTGTCTGGTCTTCTGTTAATAATCCAAATAGTTCAGCAAAAGCTAGCAGTGAAGCTGCTTTCTAACATATGTCTCCTATTTAGGAAGAATTGCAGTCTCTGTGTTTGTGTTTGGCGTGTATATTTTAAACATTCCTTTTTTAAAATGCCAGAGTAGCGTTTATGAGAGTAGGAAATTGAACAGGGTTGTCTTTATGTAACTGTAGGCTGGGTCTTTTAACAAATGTTAGGAATCATGGGGAACCTGTTTCTAAAGATAATGAGTAGATATGTATGTGTTCACGGTTTTGTCATTTAGACCCAGATTTCAACTGAGACTATTCTGCGTGAACAGGGTCAAGTGTTTTAGCCTGGTAAAAGAAAACTAAAAAACACTGGATCAAAACTGTCCAAATGGTTGAAAGAAGTAAATAGATAATAAGCATAGCAGTGACAGAAACCAATTTGCTTTGCTTTGCTTTGCTTTGCTTTGTGGTGAAAGCACACTGAACGTGAGTCCTCACCCTTGACCTGTCCTGTAGGTGGCGCTGCAGGAGGTGGCTACTCACAGGTCATTCCCATGGAAGAGGTAAAGTGTCTGCAATTTGATTTGAATCGGACCCTTTATTATATATAGCTTTTCCTTTTTTTTCTATTAATATTCTTTTTTTTAAATTTTATTTTATTATGTTAATCACCATACATTACATCATTAGTTTTTGTTGTAGTGTTCCATGATTCATTGTTTGTGTATAACACCCAGTGCTCCATTCAATACGTGCCCTCTTTAATACCCAGCTCCAGGCTGACGCATCCCCCCACCCCCTTCCCCTCTTCCATAGATTAACCTTTTTCTGTAGACCTCTTAGTGGACAGATGATTGGTTTCTCATCAGAAGTAACACTTAAGGGGAAAACATCTTAATATGCAGACTTGTGAGACAGCTTAGTTTTTTGACATGACAAGGACTCCAAGGTCTGGCTTTCAGTGGGAATAATAACTTTAAGTGAGAGATCCAATGAAGCATGAGAGTGGGAAGAACCAACACAAAGCGAATTCAGGGTGGTAACTACAGAAATGGGAACAGTGTGCAGGCACGTAGGCGTAGGCTTGCTCTCCTCTACTTCTCCTCGGTCACAGTTGAAAGGACATGAGTATGTCCTCAGTAGTCCAAGGTTGCTGTTGATGCTGGTAGTGTGGCGTTTATGGTTACGGGACGTGTCCCTTAAGCTCCAATTTCTCCTGAGGAGGGAGAGTCTACAATTTATGTTTTCAAGAGCTATTTGTATTGGGTGTTTGTTCGCTAACTGTACTGCTGTTGGTTTTCCGTTAGCTTTTTTTTTTTTTTTTAAAGATTTTTATTTTATTTATTTATTTGAGAAGAGAGAGAGAGCACATGAGAGGGGGGAGGGTCAGAGGGAGAAGCAGACTCCCCGCTGAGCAGGGAGCCCGATGCGGGACTCCATCCCGGGACTGCAGGATCACGACCTGAGCCGAAGGCAGTCGCTTAGCCGACTGAGCCACCCAGGCGCCCTTCCGTTAGCTTTAATGTAGGGATTGATTGGGTTGCGATACACTGATGGTTGGAAAGATGCAGGGAAGTTGAAAGCCTGACGTGGCCTCTGCTCTGTTATAGTTTAATCTCCACCTCACCGGCGACATCCATGCCATCACTGCAGCAAATAACCTTGTCGCCGCGGCCATCGATGCCCGGATGTTCCATGAGCTGACGCAGACAGACAAGGTAGGCTGCTGAGGCCCCAGGGACACTTTTGAAAGGGTTAAAGCACCCAAATTAATGTTGGCCCCTCGGGTGCTGATGTTGCGGGTAGCGAGGCAGTTCCTCTCATTTAAAAGCCCTTTTCCTCCCTTTTCTTTAAGGCTCTCTTCAGTCGTTTGGTACCATCAGTAAATGGAGTGAGAAAGTTCTCCGATATCCAAATCCGAAGGTTACAGGTAAAATTTTCCCTTCTTCATTTTTGATATTGTATGAAATTGGGTGATTGGTAAAGAGATAAGGAAATGAAAATCTCCTTAGAGTAACCTATTTTGGATCAAGTTACATCCATAACCATGGTCTTAAGGTCATGATACACCTAGCAAAGATTGGTGGTAGAGGTTCTCACTCATCAATAAATTTTAAGTGGTTAGTCCTGGAATAAGGAGAGCACCAACAACCTGCCCTCAGTTAGGATGAAGACTGATATGTCCTTTATAGCATGGATAGGAGTCAGGATGCCAGCATCCTGGAGTTTGAATACCTGCTCTTCCTGGCACTGGGATCTTAAGCAAGAGCGGTTACTTCTATATTTTATTTGAATTTCCATTACAAATATATAGTCATCAAACATACACTGTACCATGTGACCCAGAAATCCTACTCCTAGGTCCAAGAAAAATGTGAACTTGTGTTCATACAAAAACGTGAATCTTCTTATTTATTTATTTTTTAAAGGTTTTATTTTTGCGAGGTAGAGCGTGTGAGCAAGTGCATGAGCAGGAGAGGGGCTGAGAGAGAAGCAGACTCCCTGCTGAGTAGGGAGCCTGATGTGGGGACTCCATCCCACAACCCTAGGATCCTGACCTGAGCCGAAGGCAGACGCTTAACCGCCTGAGCCACCCAGGTGCCTCAGCAGGCAACTTCTAATCTTAACTTTGATGATGGAACTTTCTGTCAGATGTGGGGAGGTGCTGGACTAAATCTGTCTGATCCTTTAAAAAGCTCTAGGGTGTGAAATCAAGGGACTTGCCCGAGGCTACAGTACCCCACACCAAGTTGGAACTAGAACCTTTCCTGGTCCCCAAGCATCCTCTGTGCTCTCCCAGTCTGGTGCTGTGTGCTCAGTCAGAGTGGGCTGTCAACGGCGGACTCTCAGCCTAGTGACTGAAAGTTTTGCTGACTCTGTAAATAACATCATGTACTAGGCTGGTGAGACCAGTTTGATGAGCCCGTGAGGGCCAGCTCTGAAAACACATCTGAGGTTTTAAAACAAAGTCCTCACAGTATAAAAAAGGAACTGTGGGAAGAACAGGATTTGTTGGAGCCCACTCAGATCTACCACACTTTAGAAAAAAAGGAGAATACATTATATAGGCACTTTCCATTTCAGGATGTGAGCTGCATATACACTATAAGTAAATAAAATTTCCAAGTTCTTCAGGAAGAAGAGACAAACCTCTTTTGTGCCTTTTGGAACAGTCAGAAGGCAGTGAAAATGCAGTCTATATAAAAAGCACGGAAAAGTGATTTACATTGATTTTTGATGATTGATACTTATTTTTGCCTTTCCTCCTATTTCATTTGAATTGGGCTTCTCAGTTGTCTGATTGAAAAAGCTTTGCACTTTGCTTTTTCCTTTCAATATGTTTGGGTTTGGTGAATTAGGTACAACACTTGTGGGTCATTATGCTTATTTAGGGCTAGGTTTAGGGAAGTACCTCTGGTGCTCAGTTACATAGGAGTAAACATGTTAGTAATACCTTTGTATGTGTGTGAGGAGGAAATAAAGCTTCATCCTAAGGGATTATAGTTTTCCCTTCTGAATATAACACAGTTTATATTTCCTAGAAGGCACCCCATCTGGAGATAGAGAATATATTTTTTAAATATTTAACATGCTTGGGACACTTGGGTGGCTCATTCGGTTAAGTATCCGAATCTTGGTTTCGGCTCCGGTCTTGATCTCAGGGTTGCGAGATCGAGCCCTGCATCAGGCTCTGTGCTCAGTGCGGAGTCCGCTTGGGTTTCTCTCTCTCCCTTGCCTTCTGCCCCTCCCGCCCCCCACCTCAAATAAATAAAAAAGTCTTTTAAAAAATTATCAGGCTTTTATTTGTTTTGTCTTAATTCAATTTTCCTGCCTCTTCAGAGACTAGGCATTGAAAAAACCGACCCTACCACACTGACTGACGACGAGATAAACAGATTTGCAAGATTGGACATTGATCCAGAAACCATAACTTGGCAAAGAGGTACCTGTGCAGTATGGATGCCTGATTTGCTTCCATTGGGCTGCACACCCCACACTGCCCATGTGGGTCATTAAAATACGGGGTCCAGAAGCTTATGTGTTGGTGTTCTCACGGTTAAGGTATGACCAAGGCAGTGACTTACGTGTTTTTTTGGTCACCTCCATCAGTCTCTCTCCTTATTAGCTGTAATCAAACCTCCTTTCGTCGGGTTCGTTGGACATTTTGCTGGCTTTTTTCAGTGTTGATTGGAGTGAGGGTGGTTTCGAGGAGGCTCATGCCTACACCAGAAATAGCATTTTGCAAGTTTCATTTTATGCAAAAAGTTCCGGTGTCATGAAGTAGAGAAATTATGTTTTATCACTTCTTGAATCATGTTGCTCTTTTCTCTCAGAACTCTTGTATGGTATAAAGTGACTTGCTTTTTCTTGTTGCTCTCTAGCTTGCCTGCTCATTTTTACTTCATTTTATTAAACTCCTGTAACAAAGTAGGTAGCCTTCAAGGTTTAAACAGTTGGCGGTTTAGCGAGTGAGTTGCCTGGCTTCACTGCCGTGTGATGCTTCTCTGGGTACAATTGGCATGGCTTAGAATTTTCTTTGGTACCAGCAGTGCGTCTGTCTATGCCACGTCACTGCTGAGAAGGAATTTTTGTCCAGTCATGCGGAATGCAGCTAAGGGCAAATTTATTGAGCATTTCAATGATTTTCATTGGCTCAGTAACGTTTGCTAGCTAATGGCGTTTTAAAGATGACTCCCTTAATATCGAAAACCACATTGATATTTCTCTTCCTTTTGCTTCAGTAGCTTTAGACAGATGGTATATTTTATGAGGAATAAGCTAAAGATCCATTTTGAAAATTTAGTATCTTGTTCACTTTTCCTTTGCTTTATGTCTAATTTATGCTTTCTAGGAAAGTAGAAGGAGACAAGGGAAAAAATGGATCATACCTATTTTTTTTTTTTAAAGATTTTATTTATTTAATTGACAGAGAGACAGCAAAAGAGGGCACACAAGCAGGGGGAGTGGGAGAGGGAGAAGCAGGCTTCCCGTAGAGCAGGGAGCCTGATGTGTGGGGCTCGATGCCAGGACCCTGAGATCATGCCCTGAGCTGAAGGCAGACGCTTAACGACTGAGCCACCCAGGCGCCCTGGATCATACCTATTGACTGGCTATTTTATATAGAGAAATTAAGTACAAAGAACTTGACCTAGTTTTTTTTGTTTGTTTGTTTTTTTGTTTTGTTTTAAAGATTTTATTTATTTATTTGAGAGAGAGAGAATGAGAGAGAGCACATGAGAGGGAGGAGGGTCAGAGGGAGAAGCAGACTCCCTGCTGAGCAGGGAGCCTGATGCGGGACTCGATCCCGGGACTCCAGGATCATGACCTGAGCCGAAGGCAGTCGCCCAACCAACTGAGCCACCCAGGCGCCCTTGACCTAGTTTTTTAAAAAAAGAATAGGGTCCAACAGCACATTACATCCTTCACTTATCAAGTGGGGTGTGTGTGTGTGTGTGTGTGTGTGTGCGCGTGCACACATACACACACATGCTCACACTGTGCAAGACACTGCTTTGGGGGTTTAAATTATTGCAGTCTTTATGGAAAATAATTTCCCATGTGATCAAATGCCTTAAAAATGCCTCTCCCGTTTGACCCATTTAGAGTGTGAATTGGTTTGTTGTTGTTCGTTTTGTGTTTTATGCTTATTTGGCATGTCATACAAAAAACAAAATTGGGAATGCACTAAAATGTTAACAGTAATTAGTCCTGAAAGGTGAAATTAAGATTAGTTAGTTGGTTGATATTTGCCGTGTTTTCCAAGGGTATACAATTGGATAGATATTCTGTCATCGAAATGGAAATTATTTCTTCTAAGTGTGCCGAAGGAAAGAGCAGATCTATTACCTAGCATGCTTCAGAAAGCATTTGCCTTGCCCTGCCTTTATGGCTCTTTTGTCTCTCAGGATGGTGTAAGGTCAGTGAGTCATCCCACAGAACAATAACCTCAGCCTTTTAAAAAACTGGCCTGCTCTGTTTTTCTTTTCACGTGCAGTGGGCTTTAAAATAGATGCCAGATTTCTCCTTGATGGTTTGAATTCTGTAGACAGAATAAAACCAAGCCACTCCACATTTCTTAAAAATATCCTTCTTTAGGGGCGCCTGGCTGGCTCAGGTCAGTAGAGCATGCGACTTTTGATCATGGGTCGTGTGTCATGAGTTTGAGCTCCACGTTGAGGGGTAGAGATTACTTAAAAATAAAATCTTTTTTTAAAGTAAAAAATAAAATAAAAGTAAATAAACATATCCTTCTTTAAAAATAATTCCTGTTCATTTATGGCATGTGAGCATCATTTCTTAACTTGCACCCATATTCTAGCTTCACCATCAGCTTTGAAATCAAATGTTAATAGACAGTCATTAAGTTGGACTTGTTTTAAGACTGCTGGTTTAACTTTATGGTCCTTTTACTAAAAATTGTTCTGTACCTTCTCTTTCTACTACAGTATTGGATACCAATGATAGATTCCTGAGGAAGATCACCATCGGACAGGCTCCAACGGAGAAAGGGCACACACGGACGGTAGCTATTTGTTCTAAGTGAATTATTCCTGTGAAGCAGATCTTGCTGCTTCTGTCCTCCTCCATCCTCTCCCGTACGATTGATACTGCCAGGTGCCACTCTGCCTTCTCCCTTTTAAAATGGAAGTGAGTAGGTGTGTGGCATTGAGCACTCCTGACAGCTTTTGCAATAAATCCCATGTGCCACCTGTGTGTTTTTCCCCCAGCATTTTTTCCTGGAGGTGGTGAGCCCCCGGTGAATATCCTTGCACATAAATGGATCAAAACTGCCTCTTTTTTGTGTGTGGCCGTTCACAATATGTCTCTTGGTTGTAAGAGCTTCTGTGTTGTTTCCTTGTGTGTTAGGGAAACCATCACCACATGATTACAAGCTTCCTTCGGCAGAGACTGTTGGTCCTGCTAGAACATTTATTTTTAAAAATTGGCGACTCAAGGTCCTGGAATCATTGATGACAAATTTTTGCTATTGGAGAATTATTTTCATTAAGTTCTTTGTGTACCGTTGTGCCATTCTGTCCTTTGAGGCTATTTGTGTAAGCCTCGGATGCAAACAAGGATTGCTTTTGCAACTCACGCTTCTGGTTTAATGCAGTGTTGCCTGTTGTGTCTTCTCCCGGCCAACAGGCCCAGTTTGATATCTCTGTGGCCAGTGAAATCATGGCTGTGCTGGCTCTCACCAGTTCGCTAGAAGACATGAGAGAGAGACTGAGCAGAATGGTGGTGGCATCCAGCAAGAAAGGAGAGCCCATCAGTACCGAAGATCTGGTGGGTACCCGGGTGTTCAGAGGGTGCTCTGCGGGGACCCAGAGGCTTGGTGATGCCTCCGGGTCTATCGCCTTAGGGTATCCCAGCGGTTACTGATAAATTCTCTGTGATTTTGCTACTTACAAGAGAATTATGAAGTTTCCAAAAAGTACCTCATAGCAAGTAACAGGTGGTATGCTCCAGTAATAGACCACAGGTTTCAGATGATTTGAGCAACATCTTCATCCTGTGAGTATTTCTAAAAGTGGGTGTATGACCTCAGTTTGCAGAGAATGTCAACTGTCCCAGTGAGGTCCTTAGCTGCTGAGGTTGGAGTCACACCCTGGCTTCTCCCCACAACAGGCCTCCCTCTTACCATGAGGCTTATTGACCACCATCTCCACATTAATAACCACATTGGGAACAACTTATTAGCCGGTTTGTCTGATGGCCCTCCTAGGCTAGTTCTCCACTTCAGGATTATTTCCGAACTGTCTGTGTGGTAAAATGAGGTTTAGAATGAAATCATCTTACAGATTAATTTTTTTGAAAGCCTGTTTATGTTGATATACACCAAAATGTTTGGCCTGTGATTAGCAGTCTGTCAGCTAAATTCAGAAAAGGGAGAAAATACTAATTTCCTGTTTTTACAGTCAATATGTGTAAGACAGGAAGTAGTTTTAAATTTTTACACCCAAACCAGAAACTTAGAAACTCACCAGAATTGAATATAGGTGGGATCCATAGCCTTTTCTTACTTTGTTACCAATTTATTCAACTATGGTTGGATGGCTTAAAAGAGGGACCTGATATTTAAGAGTGTGTATTGAACTCCTGGGTACTTTTTCAGTTTCAGCTTTGGAAAACACACACTGAATTTGGTTTTCAGTCATTTCTGCCCAGACATCAAAGTTACAAATAATTCAGTTCTCTAAAAGCTAGCATTTCTGTGCTATAAACTGGCTTCAAATGGATTCCCTCATCAGTCAACAACAGTGCTTGATTGAGATGCTTGTTTCCGGAGTTACATGTTTTTCCACAAATTACATGTGAATGTCATTTTTTTTTTTTAAGATTTTATTTATTTATTTTGAGAGAGAGAGCACATGAGATGGGGGAGGGTCAGAGGGAGACGCAGACTCCCTGCTGAGCAGGGAGCCTGATGCGGGACTCTATCCAGGGACTCCAGGATCATGACCTGAGCTGAAGGCAGTCGCTTAACCAACTGAGCCACCCAGGCGCCCGTGAATGTCATTTTCATTGTGTGTGTTCTTCCTGCTTGAAATAAGAGACAACTTCATAGTATATCCAGAAAAAAATAAGTAAATGGATGGTTAGTTCAGGTGAAAGTACCAATTGGTGCACAATCACTAAAAAGGGAAGATCTAAGAATGTTGAGTTTTGGTTCAAAAGATTGGGGGTTTTTGCTGCTAGGAAACAAGGTGTCATGCCTTTGTCTTGTAGGGGGTGAGTGGTGCATTGACAGTGCTTATGAAGGATGCAATCAAGCCCAATCTCATGCAGACATTAGAGGTGAGCCGAGCGACTCCTGCCTTCCTGAATCGGTCTTCCGTGTCAGAGCAGAGTGGTTATAAAGCACACTTCTCGTGGGGAGTCAGAGAGTTCTCTACCTGCTCATCTCTTTCCTCCCATTCTTTCTCACTGTTGTGATTGGGATGTTGCTGAAATATAAAAGGGGTGGCGTTGTATTTCTCTGCTGGGAAGTCTTTGTCTTTTGGATTCCCAAAGACATGATCCCATTTGTGGTAGCTTTGCCCATGCCATCTTGATTTCCACAGGGCACTCCAGTATTTGTTCATGCTGGACCATTTGCCAACATCGCACATGGGAATTCTTCTATCATTGCAGACCGGATTGCCCTCAAGCTTGTTGGCCCTGAGGGGTTTGTGGGTTAGTATTTTTGCAAAATCTGTGAATAAACTGGTGTTTTTCTTTTAACATCAAGGGAGTTGGGATGGCCTTTTTACAGTTGCTTTTCTCCTCACTTACAGTGACTGAAGCAGGATTTGGAGCGGACATTGGAATGGAAAAGTTTTTTAACATCAAATGCCGGTATTCTGGTCTCCGCCCTCACGTCGTGGTGCTTGTGGCCACAGTCAGGGCTCTTAAGATGCACGGAGGCGGCCCCACGGTGAGGATCAGGAGTTCAAAGAATCTGGTTCTCAGCAGTGTGCTGAAGGCTAAAAGGAAGTTGGGATGACTTGTCCCTCTTTCTTCATTAAGCTGCTCTTATCCTCATGATTAATAGGGTGCTGAGAGCAAGAGATGTTTCCACAGCTCTCATGCCGGCCACCTTATCACTTGTGGAAATTGGCTTCATGGCCGGTCTTTCTGAGGGAACCTCTGATAATATCTAAACCAAAGACGTGTGCTTGGCTAGACGCACAGAAAACTCCTTTATGTTCAGACTGTTCTTTTTAAGTAAGTCCCATTTTCCCTCTAAATAGTGACATGGGCAGCCAGCCAACCAAACCATTTAGCTGAGACAGAGGTCAGCCCCTTTTTGAAAGGTGCGTGCTGGGTGAGACTAGCCCAGCCTGGGAGGGAGGAAAGGGAGAAAGGTAGATATGCCCTGGACTGCCTCCGAATAACAGAGAGAAGCTAGGTCAGGACTAGTTTATCTTCAACTCCAACCTGAACTTTGTGTTTTCCTGAATTTCTACTGGTTAGAAATTGCACTTTTATCCTATTATTGTAATACCTTTTCTTCAGCGCCTGCACATGAAGACATGGTGATAGTTTTCAGAAATTATTTGAAGAAGTATTAGATTCCTAGCCTTATTAAATTCCAGAAGCCAGTCTTGCGACATGAGAAATAAAACCTCCTTCACTTAAAATCAGTATTTCTTAGTGTAGCGATCAGGGTTTTCCTAACATAGCAGTTCTCAAGCATTTTAGTCTCAGAACTTTTTTTTTTAAGATTTTATTTATTTATTTGACAGAGAGAGACATAGCGAGAGAGGGAACACAAGCAGGGGGAGTGGGAGAGGTAGAAGCAGGCTTCCTGCTGAGCAGGGAGCCCGACCCAGGGCTCGATCCCAGGACCCTGGGAACATGACCTGAGCTGAAGGCAAATGCTTAACGACTGAGCCACCCAGGTGCCCCTAGTTTCAGAACTTCTTTACACTCTCAAAATTATTGAGGACCTGCAAGAACTTTTGTCTCAGTGGGTTATAGCTATGATATTTACTGTATTAGGAACTGAAGCTGAGTTACATAGCAACAAAAATTACATATATTTCTATATGTATTTTAAGATTTTTTATTTATTTGAGAGAGCGAGAGAACCCGGGAAGAGCAGAGGGAGAGAGACAAGCAGACTCCCCACTGAGCATAGAGCCGGACACAGGGCTCGATCCCAGGACCCTGAAATAGTGACCCAAGCCGAAGTCAGACATTCAACTGACTGAGCCACCCAGATGCCCCCCAAATTATATATATATATATATACATATATATATTTTTTTTTTTAAATGAAAAGTTGTTAAATTTTCCCAAACAAAATGTAAGCATTGTACATTGTTCAGATCTCTTCAGGATCTAGCCTAGTTGAAGACCACTGGACTCTCACCTTCTGCATGTGATCACGTCACATGTTCTTTGCAAAAGTCCATTGTACACTCCATGAGAGAATGAGAGTGGAAAGAACCATGATACCTTAGAATTATTGTGGAAGTAGTCTTGACCTCATGGACCCCATGAAAGGATGAGGTCCCCAGACCGCACTATGAGAACCACTGCCATAACCCAGCCCCAGCACACCTCTCCAGTCTAGCCCAGGAGTGCAGGATGGACTCCCCTTTTTTCCCCAATTATAACCAACATGTTTTCCCCTTGCGCCATTGTACCTTCTTTCCTCCTGATCTCAGGGTCTGAAAAATAATGCCAGACACTTAACCTGGGCAGCCCTGAGAGGAGAGCATCCCACACAGAGCTCTGTCCGGGAGGCAGCCCTGCTCTCTCGCTCCCTCTTAGAGCTGCATGTAAGGCCCAGAACATGGCGGCTCAGGTCCCTGCTCCCTGCCCCGCCTTTCCGGGGCCCCTTTTGGAGTTGGGGCACTATCGTCCCCGAGGAATGGGAGCACACCAAGCTGAGAAGCTGAAGGCTTTAAGGCACTCTGCACTGCTCACAGTGGAGTCTCTGGAATTGGCACCTTCACCTCAATGCTCATCCGTGTGGGTACAGCAGGGCCAAGCCATCAGGAGCCTCCAGAACAGTGAGCTCACTGCTGTGTATTCTGACACCTTAAATATACTCTGATGGAGGGAGAAAATTCTGTGTTGGGTCCCTCTTGTTTGCATCGCTCGTGCTCCCTTGTTCAGCTCCATGAAGGCGTGGGCTGGCTCCATGGGGCAGCTCAGGAACCCATTGTCACAGGGTTTGTCACAGGGCTCGTCACAGACTTCGTTGGTGGACATTTCAGGGTGGCATTTGCAGGGCTGACCGCTGCCTTTTTCCCAACACGCACCTTGGCTTCCACCCCCACTGCTGTGTGCTTTGCTCATTGAGGTTCATGCCCCTGCCTAGAACACATCCCTTTCCCCACCGCCTTCACATACCTGTCCTCACCTCCTTCGTTCAGGCCACAGACGTCTCCCACTCTGCTCAAAGCAGTCATTTTTGTTGTATGCAGTAGGGTTGGTCAGATACCCTAAATCCTTTGGGCAGGAAACAACCGTATCCTGCTATGAACCACCCCTCCCCCGCTGGGATGCAGCTTCTGGCCTTTTGCACTTGGCAAGGCATCCTTTTAAGCTAAAATTGGATTGTAAGTAGAAAATGCCTCTGACTTTGCTTCCTTTCCTTCCAGGTTACTGCTGGACTGCCTCTCCCCAAGGCTTACATAGAGGAGGTAACTTCAGTCATTTCTAATCGCTTGTCCTAGAGGGCACCCCACCCTGAATCACCATTTCTCAACCCAGTCCGTGTGGACATGAGTGGGCGTGTGGCTGCTGGGAGCAAGGGCGCCAACAGGCCTGCAGTGTGCTGAAAAATTGCAGTGGATAAAGTTGGGAAGAAATGCTTCATGAAACAGCCGCTCCACAGAGGCTGCCATGAAGCCACTCCCCCAGACCAGTGGTTGGTTCTAGTCGGGGGACATTTGGCAATGTCTAGAGACATTTGTGATTGTTTCGACTTCAGGTAGAGAGAGCTCCTGGTGCCGAGTAAAGGCCAGGGATGCTGCTAAACACCCCACAGCTCACAGGACGGCCCCCATGACAGACTCATTTGGCCCCAAATGTCAGGAGTGCTGAGGTTAAGAAACCGTGCCCTAGACTAATGACGTTTCTTTCCATTGTCGTCCCTGCATTGGCTGCTTCATTACGAAATGCCAATTGAGTGTGAAGCAAATAGGGACTTTTTTTTTTTTTTGAAATGTCTTTTCTTCTGTAGATTTAAATCCATGTTAAAGGGCCAGTATACAGTCAGGATCCTGTTATTTTGCTAGGTAAGGTTTCCCTGATCTGATTTGGTAGATAGCAATCAAGGAGGAGCTCAAAGAAGAACCGGGAGCTTGAATCGTTTCATATTTAGATCATTTCCTCTCAAACATCGCTAGAGCCTGTTTGGCGTGGTTATGTGAGAGACAGACCCTCGCATGAGATGGTGAGGTCAGCTGCCGCCACTGTTCATTCCGTTTTTCGGCCTTTTTGGGGAGACTTTTAAATTGTCGGGCAATATAGTGCCACTGTTCAAGCCCTAAATGAAGTATTTCAGAAGCAGCTAGAAAAGAATTGTTGGTGCCTTGAGTCTGCCTGTCTTCTGAGTTATGATTTGCCTTTTATGGTCATTTGTCTGATTCACACGTAGGAGGGGAATTCACAGTTCTGGCCCTCCTGCCACCCCACAGCCTTTCCTGTGTCTAATTAGAGTTACTGCCCCTGACTGGCCCAGCTGGTGTCTTCATTTAAGAAATTCTCCTTTTTAAAAACTGTTCTCAGTCTTACATATTAATTGGGTTTCATGTGATTAGAGGTAAAGAATTAGCAGGGCTCTTTAGAATATCAATTAAATCCTAATTTTAGTTTTCAACCATTAAGGGGAAAAAGGCGTAAGTCGTGTTTATAATCTCAGTTGTTTTCTATCCTTATCTTATTACCCCCTTTTTCTGCTGTTTTATTGAATCCACAGACCAAGGGCTGTTAACTGCTGGGGTTTGCTCATGATCCAGTGTATTTATTTTTATATAAGACTATTATATTTTTATCTTAAAAAGATTTAATGTATTTTTAAGCTTATAATAGTAACATCCTTTATGTAAAAAAAAAAGTTAGACAATGTAAGGATATATAATACATGATTTGAGTCCTCTGAACAGTTTGGTAGATATTTGTCAACATTTAAAATATTTCCTGAATATATACGTGTTTTTTTGTATTTGTCCAAAAATGGAATTAAGCTGTCCATAGTTTTGCAACTTTGGTACACTGTAGTACATCTTTGATAGGTTCCATGTTAATACAGATTATTTCACTTTTCGTAACGCCTGTATGATACGAATTTATTGAGTGTATATGTCATAATTCACTGGCCCCATCCCCCATTGAAGGAGGTTTGTGTTTGCAGTTTTCCAAGGCTGTGAGCAACGCTGCCATTAACATTTAACATATTTGAAGATATGTTTCCTTCATTACTTTCCTTTAAATGTCTCAGTATTTGGTTCTTAAACATGGCATTTCTCTTGTTTTCTTTGTCCCCGCTGAAGGCTCACGGTCGAGTTCCTTAGAACCTTTGAAAGCACCACTGATCACTGCATATTTTCCGACAGCACTTTGGCAGCTGTGTCATGCCCACCAGGCACTGTGCTAGGCGCGGTCTTCGGGCGGAAGGGTCCGAGCGCCGCTGAGTAGAGGCAGTTTATACCCTCGTACCATATGAGTACATAAAATCTACCGAACACAAGGTTGTCAGTATAATT
>NC_138377.1:32369720-32378277 GCF_054177405.1 Leptonychotes weddellii | reverse complement strand
CCCAAAATTTTAAAGAGAGAACAACTTATATATATATGCCAAAAATAAGGTTAACTACAATGAAGGGATAGAATATGACTCTAAAAATGAAAAATAAAAAAGATTTTTAAAAAAGGGATTGATAAGATGTTGGTTGAAAAAGGAAAAAAGGAAAATTAAAAAAAAAAAGAAAATTTAAAAAATTAACTTTGAAAGACTAAAGAATCATGGGAAAAAAGCCATGAATTCTATGTGCAGTATTCCCCTAGCGCTAGAGTACTGCCGTTCTCATTGATCGGTAAACTTGGTCTTGGCTTGCTGTTCTCGCTGATCTTCTGGGGGAGGGGCCTGTTGCCGTGGTTCCCAAGTGTCTTTGCCGGAGGCGGAATTGCCCCGCCCTTGCCCAGTGCGGGCTAAGTAATCTGCTCGGGTTTGCTCTCGGGAGCTTTTGTTCCCTGCAAGCTTTCTGTACAGCTTTGGAGGATGGGAATGAAAATGGGGGCCTCCCAATCTCCGCCCCGGAGGAGCCGAGAACTCGGGGCCCCACTCCTCAGTGCGCCCTCAGAGTAAAGCAGTCAGTCACTCCCGTCTCCCTCTCCTCTGGCCGCACTCCGTGCTCACCCGGCCTGTGACCGAGCACTTCTATCTCTGGCCCATGACCCCATGTGGAGTCTCCAAACCTAGCAGATCCCTGTGGTGCGCTCCCACGCCGCTCCTCCCAGGGGAGGAACGTGAGTCTCCCCGGATCTGCCGCTTGTTGGGTCCCTGCTGGAAGAGCGGTGGCCCAACTGTGCCGCGGATCACGGTTTATGGCAACCCCGAGCTGAGAGCCCACTCCTTGGCTCCTTCACTGCAGCCCGCTTCCCTGCTCCCAGGCCGCACTGCTTCCGCCGCACTCAGGCACCTCCGGTCTTTCTGTGACCCCAACGGACCTGAGACCACACTGCCCCGGCGAGGGTTCCACCCCCCGCTTAGCCACTGGAGCGACGTCCCTCAGCGGAGCAGACTTCTAAAAGTTCCGATTTTGTGCTCCGCGGCTCTATCACTTGCCAGAAGCGGCTGACAAAGGCCCCTTCCCCCGCCGTCTATCCTCCCAAATACCGCCTCGGATTCACTTCTCCGCACGTCCTACCTTCCAGAAAGTGGTCGCTTTTCTGTTCAGAGAGTTGCTGCTATTCTTTTCTTTGATCTCCTGTTGAGTTCGTAGGTGTTCAGAACGGTTTGATCCCTATCCAGCTGAATTCCTGGGACCAGACGAAATTTAGGTCTCCTACTCCTCCACCATCTTGCTCCTCCCCCCGGAGCTTGGTATTAAAAGAAAATGTTTCTAATCCAAATATACCTCAAACTATCTGCATATCTATTTGTGTATGTAGGGACGCCTGGGTGGCTCAGTCAGTTAAGCCATCTGCCTTCGGCTCAGGTCATGATCCCAGGGTCGTGGGATTGAGCCCTAGCCTGCTTCTCCTCTTCCTCTGCCTGCTGCTTCCCCTGCTTGTGTGAGCGCTCTTTCTCTCTATGACAAATAAAATCTTTAAAAATGCATGTGTGTGTGTGTGTGTGTAAAAGCATCTTCTCACCCTCTTGGGAACTCTGACCTGGAACGTGGCCCTGTCCCAGTTCAGCATCATCATGTGCACCCAGTCATGGATCCCCCTTCTCTCTGCTGTCTATTAGCTCCCGATTGAGGATAAAATCAGGATCATTGCGCAGAAGATCTATGGGGCTGATGACATTGAACTGCTTCCTGAAGCTCAACACAAAGTTGAAGTCTACACAAAACAGGTAGATATTCGGTTGTTCTGTCACTTCTTTACAGAGCAGCCTGGGAGCAGAGCCC
Organism: Leptonychotes weddellii; assembly: GCF_054177405.1. Taxonomy (NCBI): domain Eukaryota; kingdom Metazoa; phylum Chordata; class Mammalia; order Carnivora; family Phocidae; genus Leptonychotes; species Leptonychotes weddellii. The sequence goes on along the minus strand of NC_138377.1, from coordinate 32,376,458 downwards.
CCGAGTTCTCCTAGCCCTGCTGGGTGCCCACTACCTCGCTTTTCTGGGTGTTAGCCCTCTCCCCTCTGAATACTGCGTTTGGATGAGATGGTCCAGGCCTTTATCTGCCCAGGGGTGGTATATGAATGTGTGGAAAAGCCAAGAAAAATAGGGAGTGTCTTCCTCAAATATTAAGAGCCTGCCTTCAGTTGTGTTCTCACGTCTGCTCCAAGCTACCATTTTTAATTGGTTATGTAGATGAAAATACAATACTCACTTTTGGAATATGGTTGTGGGTCCTTGCTGCTCTCACCCAACAGAGATTTTTTTTTTTTTTTGGATCTCTAATAACTGAGCTTGGGGTCAGTGAGGTCCAGGTGGGTATAAAGGGAATGGATGATTTAAATAAATGGAAGAATCGGTATCATCACAGTGCCCAGGTGCACTTGGTTGCACTGTCAGCTTTTCACTGGTCCTGCTTCTTCCCTTTTCTCCTCAGGGCTTTGGGCACCTGCCCATCTGCATGGCCAAGACACACTTGTCCTTGTCTCATAACCCAGAGCAGAAGGGTGTGCCCACAGGCTTTGTCCTGCCCATCCGTGACATCCGTGCCAGTGTTGGGGCCGGTTTTCTGTACCCCTTGGTAGGCACGGTAAGTGAGTGCTACAGGCGGAGAGCGGGCTGGTTCATCGGGGCTTCGCGTCTGAGATGGGCCACCAAAGCTGCCGGGCAAGCGCTGCCAGAGCGGAGCTCCTCACTGAGCAGCAAGCTGGCGTCAGGCCCGTTAGGACTGGTCCTCTGGCTGTGGACCATCTGGGTGTCGGTTCAAGGATGAAGCCATGACTGCTTGTCACAAATAATAGTTCTGCTTCCCAGGGGCAGTATGACCTTGACTGAATCTGGGACAGGCCTCATTGATCATCTGCGATAGTGCTAACGGATAATCATAGCTGACATTCACTGGGCGCCTTTCGCAGATGAACTCAGTCCTGCCAAGCGTCCTTTGAAGTAGGGACAGAGGCTTTCCCTGTCCCGGGTCTTCTTGACAGGCCTGGAGCTTAGGCCTGAAACTCATTGGGAATTCATTGTTTCTGAATAAAGAAAATGCCCTTAAAATGCAAGTGAACCCTGTAGATGTGAAAAGTGAGGTCGCCTATTTCCACTTCAAGATGCATTCATTATCAGATGCTTCTTTATCTTAGGAATCGTATGCATATGGAGAGAGGAGCTGACCATCCCAGGTTAACAGCTGCCCTGTGCCTGGCTTACCCCCTTTGATACCCCCTTTGATCTGCCCGGTGTCCTTACCTGCAGTACAAGACTGACCTATCAAACAGCCAGTTCACGATGAAAAAGAAGCCAGTAGATCTCCTAATGGAGCTACATCCCTGTTGCAGGATTTTAAGAAAGTGGTAGGAAGCGGCATTATAGAGTCAAAAGTATGTAACGTGAAAGCCACATACAGTTTTCGCTGCTGGTTCTGGCCTTGGGCAAGTTATTAACGATCTGTGCCCTGCTCCCCTCAGCTCTCAGCGTGGGGCAATATCATCATGGAACAACAACGGTCAGACAAGTGCCAGTGTTTACGGCAGAGGGGACGGGGGGAATCCTCTTTGGGAAGGAGTAAAAATACGAAAATCTGAATCACTGTTTTGGGAGCCATCTTTAGGGTTTTCTACACCATGCACATCTGTGTCTGTATCAGTGGGCACACGCTCAGTATCTTTAATGTCATCTTCAGGCTTCTCTGCTAGGTCTCAGGAACAATCCCTTCCTTTTCCCCCTTCTTGTTCCCACACCCAGCAGTTGCTTACAGAGTTCACGAATAGAGACTAATATCAGATCCCTGTAGAATGTTCTGGTAAGTTATAGTTAAGTTGTAGAAGTTGAGCTTAAATTCTCCTGTCTGGATCTGATTGGGAACTTGTATTTATTCGTTTTACAAGACACTGTTACAGGTGAAAGTGTACTGAGCTTTTACTTACAAGCCTTATGGATCTGCAGCTAAGTAGATATTTGTCAAAGCCCAGTCTTGAGAAAAGAAGTAAGTACAAATGTAATCTATGGCATTACAAGCTCAGTTTTAGAAGGCCAAACTGGACCAGTCAGAATAGTGGTTATAAAGCTATCTAGACTTTGTACAGAAATGTCTTGGCCCAAGTTAAAGGACGCTAATTTCTAATGTGTTCCTGAAGCAAAATAATACAGGCTTTGATGCAAGACTTGTTAAAACAAAATTAAAAAGCAGACAAGCCTTGTACCTCCTTTTGGTCTCGTGAGAGGGGAGGAGGTGACTCAGCCTCTCCAGCCCCTCCCCTAGACCATGAAGGTGGAAGGACCTCCTGCCACTTCTTGTTACAACTGTCAGTGTGGAGGACGGTAGTGAAGCCTGGCATTTGGCGTGCTGAAGGACATGAGGGTTTCTCTTTGGGGTCATAACAGGATCAGTGACTTGGTTTTCAGTGTGTAACAAGAGTACCAATTTATTTAAAACTATGAAATAATATTCTGTTTTGTGCCTCGGGCTTCTTATCTGAAGGGAAGGTGGAAACAAAGATCACTTTATTTTTCATGCTATTTCACATCTCCTAGATGAGCACGATGCCTGGACTCCCCACACGGCCCTGTTTCTATGATATTGATTTGGACCCTGAAACTGAACAGGTTAATGGGTTGTTCTAAAACAGGTGAGTTGTTACTGGTAAGAGTTTTGCTTTTTTCCTTTGAGGTATATTTATGAATTATGGGATTCCAGCAAAAGCTCTGAAAATGCAAATTCGAATGCTTTCAAAACTTTCTTTCCAAACATCATTGAGGGGAGAGTTGGCAGTAACCAATGAAGGAAATATTCCAATTTTGGAAGAAGAGCATGGCTTGTCACGGAGCAGCGTAGGGGAGAAAGCCGCCGTCTACTGAACTCTGGAGGGACTGCCACGGAGGCTGGGCTAAGGGTCTGTGTACTTTGAGTAGATAGCAGGCAGGAGTTGAGTAAATGTCCCTGAAAATAGAAAAGAAAAGGAAGCAGGACCAGTCCGGGAATACTTGGGATCTTAAGGGAAACATCCCCAAGTACTCATCACAATGAACAAACCTTCCCTAGACACATCCAGTTGAAATTTCAAAAACATTAAAAATGTAATTGTAAAAAGTCTTCTCCAGAAAAGAAAAAAATGGCTTGTCTATGAGAAAACGGGAATTAGAGTGAACACCTGTCTTCTTATCAGAGTAAGGGGCTTTTCGACAATGGAGGAACCCCCTCGAGCTGACTTTGCACCTGCACTTACACCCACCAGATCTATCCAAAGGCTTTCAGACATGTGCAGGTTTGCCACCCCACCTCGCTTCCTAGGAAGGTATTTAGCAGTGTCCTCCGGCAAGATGGGGAATCAACCAAGAAAAAGGAAGACATGGTTTTCAGGAAACCGAATTCTGATCTGGGCAGTCACGAAGGAGAATCCTGACAGCTGCAAGGGACCTAGAGTTACAAGTCTAGGAGGGAGGAATTGAGAACCGCTAGAAAAGACAAGGGTATCAGAGGGCAATAATGCAAAACTGAAGCTCTCACATTGTTTACCAAAGTAAAGGTCCAGGTGGAAGCAAACTAGTCCTCTTCTGAGCAACCAGAGGATGGCTGCTTACAGAAGTAACTGCTTACAGAGAAGAGACGGTGTGCTTGCTGCCCGGGAACACCGTTCTTCCTTCAGGAGGGCTTCTGTGACGCTGGGAGTGTCCCTCTGGCTCAGGCCTGGCCTGGCCTCGGACAGTCTTCACGTTGCCAGGATGCAAGTGCCGCGTGTTGTTTTCAGGCCCTCGGGCCAGCCCGACAGAGGTGGTCGTGGAAAGGCTGGAAATGTCAGGGGCTTTGGCAGCACCAGAGGGGAGTGCTGCGGCGGGGCAGGGGAGAGGCGAGGTTTCAACTCTTCGAGGAACATTTACTTCTCGTTTCTTTTTCCTTCTAGATTGCCCCTCTTCAAGAAGCTGCTCCAAATATTTGGCCGGTGTCCATTCAGGCTGACTGTTGGTTAGGAAGTGTGGGGAAGTCCAGAGAAGTCCGCCCCTGCCCTGAAGATCTTAGGCAATCAAGAGCAGGCGTTTCCCCAGTAGCCTTCCTTTGGTCTTAATTCCCACCACTGTGTATAAATTAACATAAATCATGTGCAAGTCTGCTTACTTTACTGAAGTTCCACAGAATAAAAGGAAATGGATTTTGCGATCTGGATGTTTAAACATAAATTCTAGCGTTCACAGACGGTGCTGCAGTATGTCGGCCATCCTGTGGGAGCCCGTTTTGCCGGCAGAGCCCAGGACCGGAGACGCAAGTTGCGAGATGTCCTTTATGACACTGTCGTGTTTAAAGGGGTAAATGGTGCATGCTTGCAGATTTCTGGGAGGACACATCATCAGGAGACCTCCTGATAGGGTTGAGGGGGAAGTAGGGTATAGAGAATGTGCCTTTTTATCATACACCTTTCTATATTATTCCTTTTTTTTCTTTTTTTAACCTGAGAAAGGATTGCTCATACAGGTTTTTGCCCTGAACTTCCCTGGAATTTCCATTGCTGTCACATCTTTAGCACCATTCATTTTTAAGTTCTCAGGAAAGGTGGTCATAAAGCACTGACTATAGGCGAACCCTATCTGCTATGTTGGTTCAGCAGATATTTATGGAGCTGTGCCTGGGCTCCACCCCTCCCTCCGGAATGTTTTTTTTCCCCTGAAATGTTTTCCCTTTTCTCCTTGTTCTTTAGCTTCTGTCTCGGTTCCCCCTTGTCTTCCTGCACTGGATCCTTCCAGAAGATGTTGCGTCCCCACTGATGCCAGTGTAAACCCTGCTGGCGTTGGCAGAGCAGTATTTTCCCTGGTGGCCTTGGTTTCATTATCTTTAAGTCCCTAGGTTCACATCAGTGTTGTAGCACAGTTCTGCCATCCAGAGAAGTGATGGCGGTGCTTTGGGGGCATATTGCCAAGGAGTCATGCGCGCAGAGCCCCAGCTTCACCATGCTTTGTATGGCGCCTGGCACGTTGTACACAATGATGTCGTCGGTTCCTGTTCCAAAGCATCATGCGGGTCCCGTCTGCTCAGAGTTCACTGTTTTTGATGATTTTTTTAAATGTCCTGTAAGACCTCATCTGGAATGGGACTTGCTGGGAATTCATTCTGTAAATAAGGGAAGAAAGCAGTCTATTTTCAGACATAATGACTTAAAGATCATCTTAAAGGATTGAGGCTTCCTCATATCCCCAAAAGCCATGTGGGTTTACATCCTTAAGATTGATAGGAATATTGGGGCACCTTGGTGGCTCAGCTGTTAAGCATCTGCCTTCGGCTCGGGTCATGATCCCGGGGTCCTTGGGATCAGGCCCCGCATCGGGCGCCCTGCTCAGCAGGAAGCCTGCTTCTCCCTCTCCCACTCCCCCTGCTTGTGTTCCCTCTCTCGCTGTCTCTGTCTCCCTCAAAAAATAAATAAAATCTTTAAGAAAAAAAAAGATTGATAGGAATAGTGAACACAATTGGTGGGAGAGGGTGAGTGGAGTTTTATAAGCCAAAGATGATAAAGCCCTAATAAGGAATGCAAATTGTTTTTACCAGATATTGCCTGGAATGAGTGGACTATCACTAATGCAAGAATTTTCTTAAGTAGGAGTAAAATATGTCTTCAGTAAATATTCAAATGGTGTAAGTTCCTTTTTTCCACCTGGCAGTATATCTTGACGATCTTACTACGTCAGCAGTTTGAGATTCACCTTGTTTGTTATCGCTGTGTAGTATTTAAATAGTCCTCTGTCGATGGACACTTACCATTGTTTCATGGGTTTTGCTATTACAAATGAGAGAGCACAGAATATTCTCTTATGTATCAATGCAATTTGTGTAGAAGCATCTGTTGGATAAATTGTTAGCAGTGGAATTGCTCAAAAGTGACCTTTAGCTTCAAAATGAGAGCTGGCCTTTGGCTAGAAACGTGTAGAGAGAAATTATAGAAGAACGAATTTGTAAATTAGGTTTATATCTCCATTTTTCAGAAAGGCAAACTTCAAAATTGCACTGCTGTTGCCTACCAGATGAACCTGTTAAAGTCCTCTGACTCTAAAGCCTTCTCTCTTTACCAGCATTCAGTATATCAGAGCTGTTCCTAGAAGCCAGCCCCTGCCAGGCGACACAGAAATGGACTTCCTGTTTGTGACAGGCAGAAAGCTGTGCCCGTTTCATTTCCCTCCAGAAGGAAGGGATGATAAAAGGTGGCAGAAGCAGAGGGAAGAAATAAAGAGGTTAAGAACACTGCTGAGCAATTATTGATAGCATGGGTTTTGTGGAATTGATTCTTCAGTGTGTGATTAAGAAGTGTGATAAAGAGGGGCACCTGGCTGGCTGAGTTGGTGGAGCATGTGACTCTTGGTCTCAGGGTCAGGAGTTCGAGCCCCACGTTGGGGGTAGAGATTACTTAAAAAAATAAAACTGATAAAAAGAGACCGCATGAAGGATTAAAAAAAAAATTGGCAGGCCAGTTGAAGACGTGAATTCAAGACCTACAGAAGCATTAGTGCTTGGGGTACATATTAGTATGTATTGCCAGACAAGATCCAGTGCTTTACCTTGGGGCTAGGAGCCCTTCCAGATATTGTTCTTAACCCTTCTCTGGGCCACTAATGCTTTCCCATCCCATATTTGTTTTTTGTTTTTTAAGATTTTATTTATTTGAGAGAGCATGAAAGGGGAGAGGGTCAGAGGGAGAAGCAGACTCCCCACTGAGTGGGGAG
>NC_138377.1:32342246-32369620 GCF_054177405.1 Leptonychotes weddellii | reverse complement strand
AGGATCATGACCTGAGCTGAAGGCAGTCACCTAACCAACTGAGCCACCCAGGCGCCCTCCCATCCCATATTTGTAATGTTACTGATAAAACAGATTGGACCCGGGGCACCTGGGTGGCTCAGTTGGTTAAGCGACTGCCTTCAGCTCAGGTCATGATCCTGGAGTCCTGGGATCAAGTCCCGCATCGGGCTCCCTGCTCAATAGGGAGTCTGCTTCTCCCTGACCCTCCCCCCTCTCATGCTCTCTCTCTATCTCATTCTCTCTCTCAAATAAATAAATAAAATCTTAAAAAAAAAAAAAAACAGATTGGACCCTCTATTCTGCACTTCAGAGACTTGCCATGCACCAAAGATGTATGTATACTCCTAATTCAGAAGAGGCAGCATTTGTGTGCCATCAAGCAAAGCAGATTACAACAGAACTACTGTTTGTGTTCACTGGTACAACCCTGATGGTGCCTAGAAACAGATCAGAATACCAGAAAACAAGCCACAGGTTCATTTAATGGTGCACCAGGGAAGGGGATGGAAGGCTTATTCCCAGAAGGTTTCTAAAATGTAAGAATTATTCCTAAGGAGTTATAAATCTTTTTTGGTAGCTATAGGCCCAGGCCATGGGTGGATGGGGACCAAGATGGAGAAATGCTATGATCAGTTGAGATTAGATAAATATGAGTTCAGACAAATATGCAAGCTATTCTATTGGCACACTGTGTCTGGTGATATTAACAAGATAAGCTGTAGGTAGAATAATTTCTCATCAGATTGGAGAAATATATTTATAGCCTGCTTCTCATTATATAATCAACAGCTACTAATGGAGTAGCAGACAGTGATATGGGTAATAGCTTACTGTCACTTTAGTGAGTTCAGGGATGACAGGTTTCTTTCATGCATGAAGTACTGGATACATTTCTTAAAACTCAGATGTGGCATCAGATTCTAGTCATCCTAAAGAAAAATCACAGTGCAGTATTTCATTTATAGTACTATATTCTTTGTGAGTGTGTGAGTGTGTGTGTGTGTGTGTGTGTGGTGGAGGTTGGGGATGAGTTTTTTGAAATACACCTTTAAAAAAATCTTCCCTTCAAATACAAAATCAATTTACCTCTTACCGCCCTTCAGTTCCCTTTCATTAGTACCCCCCCTTTTTTTAAGAAAAGTGGAGTAAGATCTACAAGTCATTTAGGGGGCCTTTATTGTTTTAACCTATCCCTTGTCTCACTTCCACCTCCTTCTAATAAGACAGCTGTTCTACCCTGTCTTCATCTGGATAAGCTCATCTTTTTTTTTTTAAGATTTTATTTATTTATTTGACAGAGACACAGTGAGAGAGGGAACACAAGCAGGGGGAGTGAGAGAGGGAGAAGCAGGGTTCCCGCAGAGCATGGAGCCCGACCTGAAGCGGGGCTGGATCCTAGGACCCTGGGATCATGACCTGAGCAGAAGGCAGACGCTTAATGACTGAGCCACCCAGGCACCCCAAGCTCATCTTATTTTTGCTTGAAATTGTTGCAAACACCTAGATCTAGTAGATTTGGGAAAAGTTGGGTCTCAGCGAGTAATAGCATCTCAATTAGTAATGAGTGGCATGGATTTCTTTTGGCTTGTTTAAAGTTCAAAAGTGTCAGTAAGCAGGGTTAGCAGCCCATCTGGGGATATAAATACATTTTCACAGACTGGTGTTTGCTGACTGCACAAAGATAGACTGAATTCTTAATTACAACTAAGGCAGATGCTTAGGAATTTTCCTGTTTTACAGCTCTTGTCTCTAATTTTACCTGTAAATTTAAGACCCTGACAACTTAGATTCAGCTTTGCTATTGTGTCCTAATGGTTCTTTCTTAAGTCTCAGTGAGAGCTACAGAATCTTACAAAGGTAAAATATATTCCTGGAAAAACATCCAAAAGCAGATAACTGAGATTGACTTCCCTAAAGATCATGATCCTATCAAAGAAAGGAGGTAAGTACAACTGCTTTTCAGTAATTCTTTACTCCACCTTAATAGGGTCTTCATCTGGATGGTACACCTGGGAGGGCCCAGGAGGAGCCAACCCTCGGGAGGACCTCACAGCTGGAACTCCCAGCAATGCCTCGGTAGGTAATGTTAAATCCGTAGCATGTCACCTAAGCTCTCACAGGAACACCTTTCATTGGTTAATGAAACCAGTGCGTTATGTGTACAAATAAAATAAATGCTTGCGGTGCTTTTCACTAAGGCTAGCAACTTGTTTAGATAAAGACCCAGAAAATGTATGAAAATATGCAACCTAGCCATCCAGTCAGGCTGGAGGGTAGATGTTGCCTGTGCCCTTTGCTCTGATTGGGACTGGAATTGTGAGGGAAGCCATCTCCCGTTCCCCAGCCCCGCTTAACTGAGAGGGACAAGATTAAGCAGCCATTGGAAATACATAAGGTGTAAAGGATGGGGCTGGGTTCCTGTGCCCTTCTGACCTCCTTCGCACGCATATCGGATCACCTCTACCTGCCGCCTAGCCTAGGGAGACAAGGGTCTGCGGTCTTGGGCCTCTCGAGAGTATTTAGCAATGAACCATAACAACACCATTACACCCAAAGTCACTCCTAGGAAAGTTTTTTTTTCTGTTTCAATTCATATATGTAATTTTTTTCCCCAAACAAGCTTTCACTCTGCAGTTTTTAACCCTACTTTTTAAATGTAATATCCGCCGTGTCTTTAAATACTCGGTGTGTGTGGGGGGGGAGTGCTTAAATGGAAGTGCCCCTCATTTAAAACCAAATGTTGCTACTTTGCGTCTCAGAAAATGCGGGGCTCACTCCCCCGTCCCCACCCCATCTGCCGCCGCGGGGACTCGCGCGGGGGCTGGGGGGCGGCCGCGGGGGCCAGGTGCGCTCCCACGCCGCGGGGCAAGCCGCTCGCAGGCGGAGCCCCCGCGCCCGCGCCCCCGCCGCCCGCCCCGCGCCCTGGCCCCGCCCTCCGGGCGCGCATTGGAGCCGCGGGCTGTCGCTCCCCGCGCTCTGGGGAGGGGGCGCCGCGAGCTGCGGTCCCACGGCAGAGGGCTGCTCGCTGCTGGTGCGAGCCGGGCTTCCCCGCCGCCCGGGCGCCCGGCCCCGCGAGCGGCCCCCCCGACTTCGGCAGCAGGGTCGCCGGGAACCCCGGCGCCGTCGGTAAGTGAAGGAGGGCGAGGGGGTGGCGGGGACCGGGGTCGGGGCCAGTGTCAGGTCCGCTGGCCGCCTGCGCGGCGGGGTGGGCGGAAGGTCCCCGCTGGACACCCGCAGTCCCGGCCGGGGTAAGAACCGGGAGGGGTCGTTTGTCCGCCGGAGCCTCCAGCCAGCGCGATCCTCGTCAGCTGTGCCCGCCCACCCTCAGCTCATTCTGGCCGCATGGGTTGCGGGTACCGCTCTTCCGTCCTTACCCTTATTTGAGGGAACTGTGATTTCGGGTTCCTGGCCATTATAATTGTGCCGATAGCCTGAAGCTGGGCTCTCTGTTCCACGCCCCCGGCACTTCCCTTTTTGAGGACTTGGTCCTGCGCTCCGGCTCCGGCCGCGGGGCGCATCCAGTCGGAACGAGCCGCCTTCCTCCGGGTGGCGGGTCGGGGGTCCGCACCGGCCCTGAGAGGGAGTCACAGCTTTCCCCCCGAAGGGCTTGCTCTTGGCCTCCGGCTTCTCTGCTCAAGGGGAAAAGTGGCGTTAGACTTGCGATTCTGTCAGGAAATGACAACGGGGACTTGAAGATTACCCCGGCGATAAAAGTACCCTGCAGGTTAAGGAGAATCGTTTGCACACTAACATTCTGCAAAGTCTGAGCGTCTCCAGATTGCATTTTCCCCATTTCAGTTAGGCTTTTATTTGGGTATTTGTTTGATTTCTACTGTAATATACATTCAAGTGAGCTTCACGGGCAGTTGTCTTTGGGCAATCCAGGTTAACTTCAAATCGTACCATCTTAAACATGATCTAATTTCAGTACTTCTGTTGTACATCCTCTGGTTGGTAAAAACTCTCAGGTGCTGAGATCTCCAAGACGTGAGAGGACTTAAAGAGAGCTGTAGTCAGCTGTGGTTCTAGGGCTTATGGAAGCATTGCGTGAGGAGGGACACTGCACAGTGTTTATATTTTAGTTCCATCGCTGTTCTAGGATGACTTTGTCTTTCTGTCAGGGACATAGAGTATGTAACTCCCAACCTAAGGGAATATTTACTTAGATCATAAACTGATTTCCTGAGTTCCAGTTCCTTTTGTGGTTCATAGACTCAAGAGCTACCCAAATAAACCATCAGTGCTGAAGGATTTACAGAAAAACAGTACAAGGAAAGAGTTCCCTTGCTTATTTTAGGACATCCATCAACAAAAATTAATACAGCTTTTGTCAGATCATCACCTCACATCTGTGTTCATTGGTGCTGTCATACTATTCTGTGGATTAATTTTATGTTTATATATAACTAATCAGTTTGCCAATTGCATAGCCTATCAATTATATTTGGCTTTCAAATTAGTTCCAGAACCAAGAAAACAAAATATAAAGAATTTCAAAAGCTTGGGGCGCCCGGGTGGCTCAGTCATTGGGTGTCTGCCTTCGGCTCAGGTCATGATCCCGGGGTCCTGGGATCGAGCCCCGCATCGGGCTCCCGGCTCCGCGGGAAGCCTGCTTCTCCCTCTGCCCCTCCCCCTGCTTGTGTTCCCTCTCTCGCTGTGTCTCTCTCTGTCAAATAAATAAAATCTTTAGAAAAAAATTTTTTAAAAAGCTTGATTTTAAAATAGCAAGAATTCAGTCTAGTCTTGGTTCAATTATGAATTGATGGGCTGACTTATGGTTAAATAAAACAATTAAAAGTTTTTTGACTAGTGAATCTAGCGCAGATTAGTATCTCCAAACAATTCATCTTTCGGATAAAACTCTAATGCCCACCTTCCGAGCATGGGCTTCAGAAACAGGCAATCTGGTTGAATCTGATCTCTGTTACCTACTAGCTGTGTAATCTCGGGCAGATTGTTCAACTTCCTATGCCTCAGTTTCTTCCTCTGTAGATAGTGATACCACCACCTACTCATTTTGTAATGTGGGGAAGATTAGAGATGTATGTAAAAGGGCTTAGCGTATCCTAAAGCACAGAGTTGCTCAATAAATGTCAGCTATTATTATCATTCACTCTTACTGACCTTTGACTATGTGCTCATGATGGAAAACATTTGAACAGTAGATACTTAGGGGGAAAAATGTCAAAATTATATAACTAAATTTAAGAGGGGAGAATGACAGTGATGTTAAATTTCCCAAGAGTGTGTATGAAAAGTAGCACCTCTCCGATGGAACATACATTTTTAGAACAGAAACCTTATGGTATAATGGAAAGAACATTGGAGAGTCAGAGTCTTCAGTTCTAACTCTGGCTATGACCTTATCTAACGGTATGGCTTTCGGCACTCCAACTACCCACTCTGGAGCTCATTTTCTTCATCTGGCTGGACTTGAATGATCTCTAAAATCCTTTGCAGCTGCAGAATTCTTTATTGCATGTAATAAAAATCACCCTAGCTTTCTTATCACTTTGCCCTTCATTGTTTTGTTATTGTCATCTGTTAACTTGGATTTGAGTCATAAACATCCATAAAGATAGCACAACGAAAGAATTGATATCAGATCTGCAAATAATCCAAGTTGAAGTTTTAACAAAGAGAACAGAGCAGAATAGATTCACATTGTAATCTCTTTGGTACTTTTTATTCTCCAGTCATTTCAGAAGATTATTAGATGGGAAACGTGCCTGGTAGAATCATATACATTCAACTGAAATATTTCTATAGGAAACGATAGGCTGATGGTGAAATAAAATACCACTCTTTTTTCTCTCATCAGGTTGATCCTTAAATAAAACAAAAATCTATCCAGTAAAGGGCTTTCATGAAGAAATTAAAGAGAGAAATTACAAGTAAGAGAGAAACCAAGAATTATACACCAGAGAAACCACCTAAAACAACTGTATGGAGTAAGACAAAAGGAGTGAATACATCTGGAAGAAATATTACTTAGTATATTTTTGCCCACCTTTTTGTCCTAAAGGCTGCTAAGGAAGAGAGAATATAGTTTTCTAGAGAAAGAACGAGTGTGATATAAAAATGGAAACCACAGTTTCCGAAATTCAAGTTGAAAGCAAGGATGAGAAGAGACCCACAGAAGTTAGTCCTCAAGATGAGAGGCAGGAGGAAAGAGCATCGATGCTTTGCTTCAAGAGAAGAAAGAAAGCAAGCAAAGCAATGAAGCCCAAAGCTAGCTCTGAAGCTGCTGGTACAGCAAGAAAGTGTCCCCCAGAAGCAGGAGCTTCTGAGCAGCCACGGCCCCCAGGGGGGGCCTGGGCCTCAATCAAACGTCTTGTAACACGCAGGAAAAGGTCAGAATCTTCAAAGCAGCAAAAGCCCTTTGAGGCCAAAGTGCAACCTGAAATCAGTGCTGAGGATGCTGATCTTTCTAAGAAAAAGGCAAAATCCGGACTTAAGATTCCCTGCATAAAATTCTCAAAAGGAGAGAAACGAAGTAATCATTCCAAAATTATAGAAGACTCAGACTGCAGCATCAGAGTCCAGGGAGAGGCTGAACATTTGGATACAAAAGCTCCAGCCCAATCAGATGACCAGGCAATAAAGACCAAGTTGCCCCAGGATATAAGTAAAGATGTCTCACGGAAAGTGGGTGATGAGGTCTGTGAACCAAATGTGAGCAACAGCACAACTACAGCTGGAGAAAAAGTGATTTCAGTAGAACTTGGGTTAGATACGGGGCATTCTGCCATTCACCCAGGAACACTAATCCTTGAAAGAGATACTGAAATGACTGAGGAAAAACAAAGTGTCCAATCCCAGCAAGCAAGCCCACTTGAAACTTCAGAAACAGAACATCAGCCACCAGTGGTTTCTGATGTTCCTCCCTCACCTGCCATCCCAGATCAGCAAATTGTGGAAGAAGCCAGAAGCAATATCCTAGCAAGTGGACCAAATTGGGAAGAGCATGAAAGTAGAGAGATTGTAGCTGAAGAGAGTGAGCAGAAAGATACTGAATTGAGCCAGGAATCAGAGCTGAGAGAAAATGAGGTCACTGCAGAGAAACCCAAACCAGAAGAAAGCAAAAGAATGGAGCCAATTGCTATTATTATTACAGACACTGAAATCAGTGAATTTGATGTTAAGAAATCTAAAAATGTCCCTAAGCAATTCTTAATTTCAATTGAAAATGAGCAAGTAGGGGTTTTTGCTAATGATAGTGGTTTTGAGGGTAGAACTTCAGAACAATATGAAACACTCTTAATAGAAACAGCTTCTTCTCTTGTCAAGAATGCTATCCAATTGTCTATAGAACAGCTGGTTAATGAAATGGCCTCTGATGATAATAAAATGAACAATCTTCTACAGTGACTTAATTTCCAGATCATGGAAGGAAAAAAAAAAAAAAGCTTCATGTTAAATTATTTTGCATATTTGTGGCATTTCTTATTCAGTTACAAATGAGAGGTTTATCATCCATGGAATTTACAGGTACAGTTCCAGCCCTGAAGTGCTAAAAATTTAGTTTATAAAACTCTCCTACCATTGAAATGCAGTCATTTCTGGATTTTGGAGGAAGGTAGTGCAGATCGCAACGCAAGTGACATACAGGGAATTGCTAAAATGACATGTGGAAGTTGGGGTGCTTGGGGGGAGGAAGCTGTATTTATTGAGCACTTATGGTATGCCAGAAACTCTTTAATATTCTCTGATGTCACAAAGCCTGGTTTCCTTTTGATAGTTCAATCCTGTGTATAGGTTAACATCACGTTCGATTTTCAAAAAAAATTTTTTACAGTGCACTTTTTTGTTTAAAATGGTGAATAAGGTGAGCTGTTTTTGTGAATGTGTGATTTACAGTTGTTACACTCATAGGCAGTAGTCTTACCTCAAAAAAAAAATATTGCCTTTTCCTAATTTCAGCAGAATGTGCATATTTGAATTAAACATGAATGTTTTTCTCGTCTTGCTTAAATATCGTACAAAAGCCATTCACAATTTATTTCAAATAGGCAAATAATTACCAAGTGCAAGGGTGTGGAAATAGGCAATGCATTTTCCCTGTCCATCTTTTTTCTGCCTCAAACAGACCTGTCTAAACCCATTTCTGCATGGGGGCATCTGCTGAAAAGTGAGAAACAAAACCCAAAAAACTAAACAACAGCAACAGCAAAAACAAGAAGAGTGAAATACTGTGTTGCATCCAGGAGAAGGCAAACTGCCCAAGTAACAAATGATCACAGAAAACGTAGGACTCATCTTGCAGGATTGTGCCTCTAGAGACCACTTTCCTCCACCTCCCCCCAAAGAGGGAATTCACAGCCAGCCTGGCAGTAAAAGTCCCAGGAAATCGTAATAACTTACTGAACATATTACTCACTTTTGATCAAGAATGAGCCAAGTTCATGGTTGAATAGAAAGTGAAAAGTTATTGCTAAAGCACATTGTATTTTAAATGTCTGTATTCTCATTGTGCCTGTGTCAAGAGGCACTAGTAACAAACACTTTACATGGATTTTGAAAATTAACTTTTTCATCAGTATGTTCAATCCAGCTAATCCCTTACCAAAAAAAAAAAAAAAATGAACTCAATGTAACGAGAAGGGCTTATCTGCATTTTATCTGGTTATTTAAATTGTCGATCTCATCAATAATTGCCATATTTTTTGAAAAAGTAATTCCATTTCAATCTTTCCTTGTGTGAAATGGCCATAATACTGCAACACACTTCCCTACCTCACAGGTAAAGGTCCAAATTGTATAGTCCCCACTGACTAAACTGAGGGACAGCGTTACTCTGACAGTAGATGAAGTATAAAGAGCTTTCCACTCGAGTTGCAAAGTATTTGTTAAAGAGGATTTGTACATTCTTGGAGAAAAGAGTGTACTTTAGATGAGTGTAAATGATCTGGTGACTTCTTGCATTATTTATGGCTTACGTATAGAAAGTATGTGCTAATTTGTCCTATAGAACCTTCTTTGTTTCTTGCTGTGAGTACATCTTGAGACCTCTGGCAGAAAAACCTAATCTGACACTGGAACTGAACCAAATAATGGATATTATTAGCAAGATTCTTTGCTGAAGTGCAAAATTATTCCCCCAGACTTTCTTACCTTCATGCCTGTAATCTTGAGAGGAGAAACCCACAAAAATCCTTCAATTTAGCAACACAAAAGTGGATTTTCAAAACATATGACCCAAGAAATGAATTTCTTTTAGTTGTACAATTTTTAAACATTAAAAAAAGACTGCTAAGTCATTCTCCCTAAAAATACTCTTTTTAATTCACTATATGTGGTGCTAATGGACTTGGATGGCTACCAGCGAATATCATATCATATTTAGAAGTAAACAATTTTTAAAAATCTGATCAAAGTTGGTGCATTTTACAGTGTTTTAAGGAATCCTGTCTTCATTTATTGCAAGAATAGCTCAAGCCAATATATACTTGCATTGCTAGGTTTTTTAGTAATCTCTAATGAATGAACACAAAGTATAACACCTACAAGTGATTGAAAATATTTTGGAAGGCTTAGGCATATTTGGGAGTTTTAAAAACAGGTATGAGGTAAATATGTGTAACCAATTATTTTTGTTAAGAAAATAACACTTCTCTAGTCCTGGGTTTCTACTTTTTTTTTTTCCCTACTATGGTTTGATATATATTTTTGGTTAGAATGTATTATAATTGATTGTTTTTGTGATAAGATGTGTACTCTACCTGCATCCATTCTTAAGTGGTTCCTCCTTAATCTTTTCTATTGAGAATATCTGGTGAATTAAATAAATAGGGTTCCAGTCTGAAAAATGAATCCAGAAATTAATTGGTCTCAATCTGAGTATACCTGCCACATGGCCAAATCCTATTAAAATGAATTCTAAGATGATCCAAATTGTTTTGTTATAGAAATAAGCAGGGATCAGATAACTTGGAAGTCTCTTATAAAATATGTTTCATTTCAATAGTATTTATTTTAAGCAATTGGACCTTATATGCAAGACATTAAATGTATATAAATAGGTCCCTATTCAGTTCATACCTACATTTGACGTGATTAAAATGATCATTTAGAAGACAATTTAATAATAGCACATTTTCATTTACATTTGCTGTGATAAATGCTGCTTTTAATGAACATTTTATTAATTAGCTGGGATTCAGTTTCCCTTTGAACTCAGAATTTTACAAGGTGGGTTGGTTTATTGGATACTTGTTAATTTTTTCAGCATATTATCTTCTCCCTTTTAAGAGTCAAGTATTATTCACTTTGCTTTACAACCCAGTGAATATGAAAACCCTCTTCTATTTTATGTAGCACTATTCACTTAACATTTTCTCAAAGTACTTTATAGGATATAAAAATAGTACTGGGTAACATTTAAGTAAAGATAGCAGAAAACAAAAGAACTTTCAAACAGAAATTATGTTCCCTGACACCACCTCCACCTGAAAGAATAATAAGCATGTGGCACAAATGGGATTCTTCAGAAAAGCTGTCTGCATAATTTTCTTTCAAGGTAATGCATTTGACAGCACGAAGTTTGTGACGATCTTAATTGGTCTACTATTTAGTGGAATCTAAGAAACTCTCTGATTTATTTCTGAGAGATAATCTTATTTCACCAGTGTCTGTGAAAAGCCATACTGCTAAAGGTCAAGTTAGAGATGTGGGTCATGGGAGGGCACCAGCCAAATCTGGCTTCTGCATGCAATCCAGAGTTAACTTCATCAATGTGCTCTGCTGACTGGGGATTGGACAGACTTTACAGTGACAAGTTGCCTTATTTTTTATGGTTAAAGAGTTAATTTGCAGGGGGTGGGGGGGTAGAGCAGAATTTTTTAAATAATTGTTAGGCTTTAGAAAGATCCTTTTAATGTTAACTTTATTCAGATATGTGAAGTCTTCTAATTTCATCTGATACTCTCAGTACATCAGGGGTTGACTTTTCTGCCTGCCATTTCTATGTTTTTTAAAAGTCCTTGTTTATGGTTTCAGGTTCTTTAGGTTCAAATTCCTGTGATGTTTTATTGTGTAACATAAAGTTTCTTATTATACAGAATTCAAAATTTCAGTCAATAGTACATTTTGTGGTACATTTTTGAAAAAAAGTTCTTGTAATCCTTATTTAGTTACAAAAATTAAACAGAAGGAAGCTACATAAAATTTAGATGTCCTGATTAAATTCAGTTTGGTTCAACATGTGTTGGGTATAACATATGCCCAACGCTGTAAAGGAGACAGGCTCCCAGCCCTCCAAAAGCTCAAGCTAGGGAACAGCAACCAGAGGAACTGGGACAGGGATTAAGGCAAAGAGCCACAGGCAAGGAACATCATGAGTGCCATAGACAAGAGAATAAAGAGAACGTGGTTAATTTGTCCAGTGTGGGGAGGTGGTCATCTAAATACAGGGACAGTTTGAAAGCATTCCATTTCTAAATATTTAAACAGTTATATTCATTATGATTTGTGAACAGGTGCAGAAAAAAAGCCTGCATAATGTTACATATTTATAGTAGTTCTTTGTCTGTAAAAATGTTAAGTGGATGAGCTATTATGAAAGTAAAAATTCCATATTGTAATTTCTCGTTAAAATCAGTACTATAGGACTGTGGTTCAGATGCTAATATTTAAGAAATACTCTGTAGAAAAAGGTTTCAACCTGAATTAATATATGTATGACTCTTAATATAGAATAAATGTTATAGTGGCTCATGTTTATTTTATTTACATCTCTTAAGAGAAAGGTAGTATATTATGTTTATTTCCTAAAAGTATAAAGATCACACTGATGGAACTGTTGAGTTAGCACTACCAAGAGTTGTGCTCTGCTGATTGGGAGGTGGACAGACTTTACAATGACAAGCCTAAAAGAGCCCACCTCCAGCAGAGAGAAACACAAACACCTTGAACGGGAACTCAATTTCAGTGAACTCTCTATCCATCTAAAGGGCATATCTGACTTTGATGCCATCTGTAAATTTGACAAAAGTGTACTTGTTTCATCATCTCTTGCTATATTCATTAGTTGCCTTTTCTACATTATATTAACCTATGAATTGTTAATAATCTTCATGGCTTTCCAAATAAGCAATCTTGGTATGAAATGCTTCAATTATTCAGATGTTGCCTGCTAAAGCTGGGTGTTTCAAAAGCTAGGTTTATGAAGACACTGATCTTATTCCCCTAACATTAACAACGCTGTTTTTCCTAAAGCACAGAGCAATGGTAATAACTGGACTCTATGAAAGAATGTACTTTCCAAATCTCGGGACCAATTTAAAGTTGATAGTGTCTGGGGCACTTGTCTGGCTCAGTCAGTAGAGAATGCGGCTTTTGATCTCAGGCTTGTGAGTTTGTGCCCCACCTTGGGCGTGGAGATGACTTAAAAAAGAAAATAAACCGGATAGTGTCCTAAGACTAAAATTTGTTCCAAAGCAAACTGTTTTACTAATGTACAAACCCTGTACATAAGCTCATTTAATATTTCACATCTTGCAGAGTTTTAAAATTCTTATTAAATCACATCTTTCTAATAGATAACACTACCTTTTGCAAAACCTGTCCTCACAGACAATTCTGCTAATCCTTTAGACCCACCGTTACTGCTGAAGTCTGGAGTCCCTGACCCGCTGGTGAGTGCCTACTTCGTTTTTTCTCCAAAAGCTTAAGAACACCAGGGGTTGAGTTTCTGAGCTTAGGAAAGAGTGAGCGCGGACAGTCCCCAACTTACAGTGTTCAACTAATTATTTTTTGATTTTAGGATCGTGTGAAAGCAATATGCACTCAGTAGAAACTGTACTTGGAATTTGGGGTTTTGAGCTTTCCCAGACTCCCATTGTGCGGCACGATACCGTGTCCTGTGCCGAAGCTGCGACAGCTCACGCAACCACGGGTCACCAGGGCAAGAATCGACATACTTACAACTGCTCCGGACGCACACAACCCTCCGTTCTTCACTTTCAGTACGGCAGTCAATAAATTACACGAAATGTTCAATACCTTATTATAAAATAGGCTTTGTGTTAGACGACTTTGCCCAGAATAGGCTAATGTAAGTGTTCTGAGCTATACTTAAAGTAGATAGGCTAAGCTATGATGTTCGGTGGATTAAGTGTCTTCAGTGCATTTTCAACTTACGATATTTTCAATATGCAATGGGTTTATTAGGACATGACCCCATCACAAATGGAGGGAGATTATGCGTGTTTGTACGTGGCAGGCAACACTACACATCCGCAGAAAATCCTCCGCGAAGCTGGACCCAGGTGCCATGAGCAATTAAGGAAAACCTAGGTAAGGGGAGGATGGTGTGCTGGCCCCAGCGTAGAAAAATGCCAAACTAAAAATGGTCTCTGTCAATTCCAACTCATCGTAGCAGTGTTCAGTTTCTCCACATTAGCAAGATAAGATGCACTTTTCCTATGACTCATTTTGTGGCTAAATTCAAATAGGACTTTTAGCCTTGATTTTTATTACAGTGCAATTATGGGGTAGAGATTCAGCCTTTCACAGCTATCCTGTGGCCATAAAACCCAGACCTTCCACTCTGGCACTCCTGGAGATGGGGAGCCCAGGGTGACACAAAAGCAGATGCAATGATTTGTATACTTGTCCTCGAAGCTTTTATTCCCAAATCCTTACTGTGACATGTGTACCTTCGGAGCACAGGAAGGTCTAGTCAGTATGGCTACAAGTGGGGTCTCTGGACCACGTCTGTGATGAGTCACAACGAATGCAGCTGCCGGCATGCACGCTCACATCAATCACACATGCTTGTACATAAATCACAGTGCAGAGGTTCCATGTAGAGCAGCTGTTTGTGACCTAAAAACTTGAATATTGCCTCTCTTTAAAGACATCATCCAAAACCGGAGTACTTCCATCCTCCTGATTGGAACTAGTTAGAGGGGTGCCTGGGTGGCTCAGTGGGTTAAGCATCTGCCTTCGGCTCAGGCCATGATCCCAGGGTCCTGGGATCGAGCCCTGCGTGGGGCTCCCGGCTCAGCAGAAAGTCTGCTTCTCCCTCTGCCCCTGCTTGTGTTCTCTCTCTCAAATAAATCAAATCTTTAAAAAAAAGAACTAGTTAGAACTGTCCTTGTACTCTGGGTAAGGCTGAGATGTACAGAATGCCAAAACAATTGGTCACCATTCAAGTGAAAAAAGTCAAGCTAACTTGGGTGCCTGGGTGGCTCAGTTGGTTAAGCGACTGCCTTCGGCTCAGGTCATGATCCTGGAGTCCCGGGATCAAGTCCCACATCAGGCTCCCTGCTCAGCGGGGAGTCTGCTTCTCCCTCTGACCCTCCCCCTCTCATGCTCTCTCTGTGCCTCATTCTTTCTCTCTCAAATAAATAAATAAAATCTTAAAAAAAAAAAAGTCAAGCTAACTTTCTGATCTTTTATCCAAGTGTGCCACAGACAACCTTATCAGCAACTTCACTGATTTCAGAGTGAACTTACTTAGATTTATCTTTTTAGTTTTATGGGTTTCTCCTGTACCCTTAATGTCTGGCTGATGTGTTCTTTCTGACCTGTGGAGGTTTAATAGTGAATGATAATCATTATGGTTCATTAAACTCTTAAGACTTTTTTATATCTAGGTGATCTTAACCTTTTTTAAAAATTAAGGTATAATTTATATACGGTAAAATCCACCCTTTCCTGTCCACAGTTCTACAGATTTTGACAAACACATATAGTTGTGTCACCTAGGGAGTTTTTTCTTATTCTGATTTCATTATTCTCTATACCATCCGTGTATTTTAATTTCTTAATTGCGTCAGTGAAAACTGCTACTTGTGCAGAAATTTAAAATAAGGGCTTCTTAAATTCAACGTTTAAACCAGGAAGAAAAAACAAGGCTGCCATGCACAGCTGTGCAAACTGGACAGCCCAACTGCCGAAGTCTTCATGCGGGGAGTGGCGCCCCCTAGTGTTGATTGTGCGTAATCTGCATGGCCATCCGTGGCGGCTCTGAATATAGCCACCAGTTTGAGAGATATGCAAAACTGTGGTGGTGTTAACAGTGAAACAGGAGATGTTTAAAATAAAAAAAGGAGGCTTCCACTTATATGCCTTTCCTCCCACACTTTAAAAGACTGTGATGGAAAGAGAAGACAGGAACCACTGAGCTTAGAGCACCAGACTTTGCACATATGTGAAAGAAGGGCAGTTGCAAAATGAGAACTGGTCTGGTAAAAACAAAAAACAAAAAGACTTGGAGACTCTGCTGAAATCTCTAGTCTGCATTTTTTAATGTTTATTTTTTAAAAAGATGTATTTATTTATTTATTTTTTTACTTTTTAAAGATTTTATTTATTTATTTGACAGAGATTGAACAAGCAGGTGGAGGGGCAGAGGGAGAAGGAGAAGCAGGCTCCATGCTGAGCAGGGAGCCTCATGCAGGGCTTGATCCCAGGACCCTGGGATCATGACCTGAGCCGAAGGCAGATGCTTAACGACTGAGCCACCCAGGCGCCCCAAAAAAGATGTATTTATTTGAGAGAGAAAGAGACACACACGCGTGCACACAGGGTGGGGGTGGGGCAAAGGGAGAGAGGGACACAGAATCTCAAGGAGACTCCCCGCTAAACGGGGAGCCCAACGTGGAGCTTGAGCTCGATCTCAGGACCCTGAGATCATGACCTGAGCCAAAACCAAGAGTTGGACATTTAACCAACTGAGTCACCCAGGCGCCCCTCTGGTCTGCATTTTAAAACCTTTTCTCTCACCTTTGCAAATATTATATCCTTCTTCTAAAGAACCACTATAGGTTCTTTAGATATTCTTCCCTACAAGGCACTTAGAACAAATGCCAGTTGCCAAAAAAACCCTTTTTTTTTTTTAAAATATTTTATGTATTTGACAGAGAGACACAGTGAGAGAGGGAACACAAGCAAGGGGAGTGGGAGAGGGAGAAGCAGGCTTCCCTCCAAGCAGGGAGCCCGATGTGGGGCTCGGTCCCAGGACCCCGGGATCATGACCTGAGCCAAAGCAGACGCTTAACGACTGAGCCACCCAGGCGCCCCCCAAAGCCCCTTTTTTAATTAGATATTTCCCTACATATGGTTTGAACTAAGTCCCATACGGCTCCCACTACAGAAAAATGTGGCAAAACTAAATTCACAAGACCTCATTCTGCCAGGGCCTATTTGGTCCACACAAATCTAACATGGACCATCCAGAAATTCAAACCAGACAAGGAGTAACAACTACAGCTGATGAGGGCCTCCTTCTCAGACTTCCTTCCCACACAAGTCTCTCTCCCAGTCCCCAGGAGAGCAAGGACCAATTCAGTTGTGCAGACAACTTTTCCCAGAGTACTACTATTCCTTCAGATTTCTGGCATGAAAGGACACCATAGTTTTCTAATAGTTTAGGGGAAGGTATTTTATTTCTGTTATTTTGATACAATATCACCAAGTTGTTTCAATGAAAAAAGTTACAACGTTGTATAAACAATGGATGATAATTTATGTGAGAGGAGATGGGCTTATTCTCCACATTGGCTACTCAGCTATAAAATGAATTTAAGAGAAGCATTTAGTGATTAGGTACAAAGTTCTAGGGTATTAATAATAATAATATTGCAAGCAGCGGGGCGCCTGGGTGGCTCAGTTGGTTAAGCGGCTGCCTTTGGCTCAGGTCATGATGCCAGGATCCTGAGATGGAGCCCCTGCTTAGCGGGGAGTCTGCTTCTCCCTCTCCCTCTGTGCCCCCGCCCCCGCTGGTGGGTGTGCTCTCTTTCTCTCTCTCTCTCTCTCTCAAACAAATAAAATTTAAAAAAAAAGAGGGATGTCAAAACACAGAGGTACCCAACACACTATGGAATTCTAGGAAAAATCTTGTCATGACTAAATAAAACAAGATCCAGGAGTAGCTAAGTACTAAATAAACAGTGAATTAAACAGTGATGCCAAATTTGAGCATATGTAAAATAGATTTTTAAAAGATACATTGGTGCCACCTTTTGGCCAGATTAAAAATTTACATGAATTATAACCTACAATCACATTTTAATTTCACAAGAAGATCTTGTTAGAGACACAGTTGTTAAATTCAAACATTATGTGAATAGATTTAAAACTTCCTTGCCGCTTAATACAGCTGATTTTTAATCCTATTTTTTATTTTTTAAGAGTGGGATAGAAGATAATACAAACAGAGTTTAATTCTGAACTAACCCATCTCATACTCTGTATGTACTCCTTTAGCCCTTGACAACCATCACAAAACTTATTTTAAGCTTTTGGACCGGGATTAGTCAACTTTAGCACTACCGATGTTTTGGGCTGGATAATTCTTTCTTGTGGGCAGGGAAGGTGGGGGGACGGTCTCCTGCACTGTGAGATGTTTAGCAGCATCGCTGACCTCTACCCGCTAGATGCCAGGAGCAACATTCCCCCCCGCCCCCGCCAGTTGTGACAACTGAAAACATCTGTGTTACAAAATGTCCCTATGGTGAGAGGGATCACCCTGTGTATGGTTAAGTGTCACCTGGCCACGGGTGCTCAGATATTTGGATAAACATTCTGGGTGTGACTGTGAAGGTGTTTTTGGATGAGATAAACATTTGTTTGAATCAGTAGACTGAGTAAAGCAGATTGCCCTCCCTAAAGTGAGTGGCCCTCATCCAATCAGTGGAAGGCCTGAATAGAACAAAAAGGCTGACCCTCTGAGAGCAAAGGGAACTTTTCCTGCCCTTGTGAGTCTTGAGCCTACTGGCTTTTGGACTGGAATTACACCATCAGCTCTCTTGGGTCTCCAGCTTGCCAGCTGTAGATCTTGGGACATCTCAGCCTCCATGTTTGTGTGAGCCAATTCCCTATAATCAATCAACCTCTCTGTGCACATACACACTGTTGGTTGTTTCTCTGGAGAACACTGACTAACATATGCTGGTTGAGAACCACTGTTGTTGATTACATTACAAAGAAAATACAGTAAATAGGGAAGAAGAAAGCAAAGCAGGGAACTACTTGGCAGTGGCTAGATGTTACCTTTCTTTCCAGAGAGGGCAGTTGGAAGGCACCTGAGTAGGAAGCCAATTTTCTATTCACACAGATTACGGTTGATAAGAACGGGGCTCAGTGATGCATTTTTGCCTCACACGTCCAAGATGTTGCCTGGCACAGAGACGTACTGACCCCGGTGCTAGGAGGACAACATTGGGCAGACCCTGCTGTAAAATGAGAACACAGTCTATAAGCTGGACTAAAAAAAGGTTTTGTTTATAATCAAGTCACATTAATTTATTTGCCATGATAAAATACATGAAATGCACTGTTTTCATTCCAAACAGAGGATACCAAACTTTCTAAAATAATGTTTCTGAAGCAAACTCAAAGTCCATAAGGTGGAAGAGCTCAGCCATACAGCGCACTGCTCACCAGTCTCCGGATTCGCCATGTGTTACTTGTACGTGGAAGATTTCTTCACTGGGCCTTTTTTATTGCACACATTTTTGAAATCCAAGTTTCTCTGAAATGAGTTTAAGTTGATATCTGATCTAGTCTGACTAAATGACTTTATTTGGCACAAAACAGAAGAGTTGATGGCAGTTCATGTCCAACGCGTTGGAGCAGTATCTACTAAGTAAACGAATGTAGCACAGACGCACGCTGACGCACAACAGATTCTTCCAGGTCTCGAAGACAGAAATCAGTCTGTGATTCCTTGTATTTAAGACATCCAGACTTGGGACTGTATAATCCTACCAGTTTTCAAAAAGTCCAACCATACAAACATGGCAATACAGCAGAGAACAATCAGTTCTAGATTTCACTTGTAGAAATTTAAGAATTATAATAAAATACCACAGAGCTACATTTAGTTTAAAACATACAGACACAAATTACATTATAGAAACTCTTCATGTGGCTTATTTTACCTCAAATACTACTAAAAAATTACACTTATCAAGGATCTGGGTTACAAAGTAAGAATTTGCCTGTGCAGATAAACATTAATGGAATTGTACCATCTTCCAGACTCTCTTTTTCCATGATTAACATGTATTTCCTTCCGTTTAAAGTGAGACCTTTCCCGGGGTGCCTGGGTGGCTCAGTCGTTGAGTGTTTGCCTTCGGCTCAGGTCATGGTCCCAGGGTTCTGGGATCGAGCCCCGCATCGGGCTCCCTGCTTGGCGGGAAGCCTGCTTCTCCCTCTCCCACTCCCCCTGCTTGTGTTCCCTCTCTCGCTCTGTCTCTGTCAAATAAATAAAGTCTTTTAAAAAAATAAATAAAGTGAGGCCTTTCCATTATGAATTCCTTCCAATAATGAATCACTATGTTATTATCCCCACTCTATTTCTTGTCCCTATTTACTTTTTAGATGATCTACATCAAAGAAATGAAAACGATATTTTCTCCATTGCTTTTGTTCCTTTTCCCATATGTAAACAATATGTTTGGGGGAACTTTCCAGGTGGCTGAAACTGGCAAGGTTTTATTCCCTGTAATACCAAAGAACTAATATCCTTCTTCTTAAAGGCTAAAGAGAAGTACAGGTGGTTAAACTACAGTAGAAAAGGAATTCCAGCAACATTACTGTCTAAACAATATGTTTAGAATATTTCTAAAAAATAAGAATTGTGTCAATTAATTACTGAGTATTAAATAATATATGACTGCTTCTAAGACATTCTAGAGTTTACAGGTTGGAATCCTGAAGTTAATAGGTTTAGCTATAGAACACATATAGTTTTCTTTATATGGTTGGTTTTTATTGAGAATACTAAGAGAGGGGCACCTGGGTGGCTCAGTCGTTAAGCGTCTGCCTTCGGCTCAGGTCATGATCCCAGAGTCCTGGGATCGAGCCCCACATCGGGCTCTCTGCTCGGCAGGAGGCCTGCTTCTCCCCCTCCCACTCCCCCTGCTTATGTTCCCTCTCTCGCTGTGTCTCTTTTTGTCAAATAGATAAATAATAAAATCTTAAAAAAAAAATACTAAAGAGAACTTAACACAATTTTTTTGTTGTTAGAGAAGGGGGTAGAGGGGCAGGGGGAGAGGGAGAGAGAATCTTAAGCAGGCTCCACTCCCAGCATGGAGCCCAACGTGGGGCTCGATCTCAGGACCTTGATATCATAACCTGAGCTGAAATCAAGAGACGCACACCTAACCGAGCCACCCAGGTGCCCCAAACTTAACAAAATTTTAATACAAATCCTCACAACACCCCTGTGAGGTAGGTATTACTAATATCCACTTTACAAATGGGAAATCAGAAAAGCAGAGCATGAAATAATAATCTCAAGATACATAAATCAAGAAATTTTGGTTTTCGGGGCGCCTGGGTGGCTCAGATGGTTAAGCGTCTGCCTTTGGCTCAGGTCATGATCTCAGGGTCCTGGGATGGAGCCCCACATCCGGCTCCCTGCTCAGCAGGAAGCCTGCTTCTCCCTCTCCCTCTACTGCTCCCCCTGCTTGTACTCTCTCGCTCTCTCTGTCGAATAAATAAATAAAATCTTTAAGAAAAAAAATAGCTTTATTAAAGAAATTTTGGTTTTCTTATAAGGCAGACTTCACTTTATGAGTTCCAGAGTTGTGACAATATGCTAATAGTGACAAATACTGAAACAAGTCTGTTTTTCTCCAGAAAAGAACTATATGTAGGATCTGGAAAGAAGGGAAAATTCTAAGCTGATCCAAGAAGAAAATGTCTGTTAAGTATTTGCCTAATACATTGATTAAGGTGCATATAGCATTTCCCGTTTGAAGAGCTTGGTAACCATTATGCAAACTGTATTATATGGTTAAGATTTTGGCTCCATTTTGCAGATGACATGGTCAAAACTAAAGGGTTTAGCTGGAAAAAACTTTTTTTATCCAGAACAGATTTTCTTAGTAAGGAATCATGTCTTAAAAAAATACACTCAGGGCACAGCATTCATTAATCATATAACAGTTATTTTATTTTATTTTTAAGATTTTATTTATTTGTTTGACAGAGAGAGATAGCAAGAGCAGGAACAAAAGAGGGGCCGTGGGAGAGGGAGAGGCAGGCTCTCCGCGGAGCAGGGAGCCCGATGCGGGGCTCGATCCCAGGACTCTGGGATCATGACCTGAGCCGAAGGCAGATGCTTAACAACTGAGCCACCCAGGCACCAGGCCTATTATTTTAAAAATATGTCTGTCGAGGGCGCCTGGGTGGCTCAGTTGGTTAAGCGACTGCCTTCGGCTCAGAGGTCATGATCCTGGAGTCCCGGGATGGAGTCCCACATCAGGCTCCCTGCTCGGCGGGGAGTCTGCTTCTCCCTCTGACCCTCCCCCCTCTCATGCTCTCTGTCTCTCATTCTCTCTCTTGCAAATAAAAAAAAAAAAAAATCTTAAACATATGTCTGTCGAATGAATGAAAAAAATTAAAGTGGGGTCAGTCCCCACACCACTATTCACTGGCTCTCTAGAACCCACCTCTTGGGACTTTTTCTTCTATAAAATGGAGTTAATATTTTTCCACTTCCTAAAACAGAGAATACTATGAAGACTAAGGAGAGGGGAAATCAATGTTAATATTTGTGTTCATCCTATGAGATGAAATCTTTGAGGGTAGTGTAAATTTGAAAAATTGCTTAAATGACTTAAGACTAGATGAAGTTCTGACCCCAAAGAGCAACACATTTGTTTTTAACCACTCCCAATATAATTGATCCTATATCAATAGCTAGTTAGATTTCTTTCTCAACACATTTCAATCTTGACCCCAGGAAGCTTTAGTCACTTGTCTGAGACGGAAACTCAACTGCCTTAGACAATGCCCAGTGGTTTCTTCATTCAGCCTTCAAGAAAAACTTAACATTTCATAATTCACCTAACCTCACTGTTTACCCACAGAAAACCTTTTGTGCCCTCAGAATGAGCTAGAGGCTCCCTTCTGACTGAACCCTGACACTGTCAGGAGGTGTCCTCAGAAGGACGCCGTCATAAAGGAGCTCAGAGTTTCTGTATACACTTAATTTCTAAGCCTCACAAACCAGATCTACTAACATGTCTGTGAGGCTTTAAACCGGGCAGCATACAAAAAAGATGGGGCTGTTTCAAAGCCTCTCTCTTTTGTTATTCTGGACTATCTAATCTTTGAAATGTAAACATTTCAGAAACAATTTAGGTCCATCCTTTGTGATGAAGTTTGACCAGCTCTCCCCCAGCTACAGAAAGAAGGAGAATCTATCGTTTAGTCCATCAGTTTTAATTTTTCTGATGTTATAGCTTTGTAAGTTTCACTGCTATAAAACAGAGCTAAGTTTATTCACAAAGGGAAAGCTATCATGGATTTTAGACATACTTCAAGGACATTGACTGTATCTACTCTGCTAGTTATGGATCAGAAAAAAATGAAAACTGTGTCATTGAAGAATTACTTTTTCAAGTGACACTTAGAAAATCAACATCAACTTGGGCAGCCTAGAAAATCCTCTGACACTGAGAGTAGAAAGATAATTTATATTTTATCATTTTCTTTAAAAACTGATGTAAACCTCTGGTCATAAAAAAATCTCAAATTGTTCTTATGGTCTTTAAGAAAATGCTCTAGGTGAAGGTAACAACACTGGGTGTTGGTCAGTGTAGATCTATCTGAATCTGTCTCTATGTTTGTCTGTATATATGAATCTTCCTACTTCTCTCCGTAGGATTTTAATGTCTGAATCTTCTCCCTTTCTCTCTTTTCACTAGAATATTTTTTATTAAAAATGAGGTATGCTCAATATCAAAAAATAAAAGCCAGGTAAGATGTTGCAGAGCTAATAAGTAAAAAGTGATTTTAAGGTGCGCCTGGGTGGCTCAGTCGTTAGACGTCTGCCTTCGGCTCAGGTCATGATCCCGGGGTCCTGGGATGGAGCCCCACATCGGGCTCCCTGCTCAGTGGGAAGCCTGCTTCTCCCTCTCCCACTCCCCCTGCTTGTGTTCCCTCTCTTGTTATCTCTCTCTCTGTCAAAAAAAAAAAAAATCTAAAAAAAAAAGTGATTTTAAAACTACTTATGATTATAGCTACGCCTTAAAGCAAAATTTGTATAGATTATAACATATAGTTATGCATTAGAATAACTTTAACTTCCTATATGGCAGAAAATATTTTTAAATAGTCTTCATAGTGGCGTATTCATGTGAAAAATTAGCCAAAAGTGATAGTCTACAATGTTCTTTAAAAAATATTTCATTTACTTCATTTTCAGTTTGGTTTTACTGATTCACTACAACTTAGAAATTCTATAAATATTTAAAGTTCCATGGTTCCTACATTGATTTCTGATTTCTAAATTATGATTTACAAATGTTCATAGCTCTACTTGAAGGCTACATTTTAATAGCCATATGTATATCTTACAATAAGAAGACCTCATATATACAACCTTAAAACTGTGAATCAATGGTAAAGAAAAAAAGTTAATAGAAGTGGAGGAGGAAAATAATTCATGAATAAAAATGCATGTGAATTTTCTTTTTCCAAATGGGTATAAACTTCATGAAGGAGAAACTGCTACTCCACAAGGATAGTGTCTGCATTTTCTTGCGTGAGCTCTGACTCTAAGGCACAAGGTGAATCTAACTGCTCTTGTGACAAGCGAGAACTTTTCAGGGGGACATCAGACCAACTGTCACAATATGGCTGAAATCTCTGGGCTAACACATTGCCAAACCTTTGGCATCGGTTATATCTGTAAGATTTACCTTTGTGTGTATACATGTGTTCTAGCAACTGGCTTTTTCGGAGAAATTTATGACCACAGATGGAACAGCTGATTTTTCTTTTCCTTGAGAAAGAAAAATTACAGTTTAATTCTACTGGCTCTGTGTCTTTGGAGATCAAAGCCACTTGACTGATCTGCAGAGGCTCTGTGGCACTCTGGTTTGAGTGGTCACGCTGCTGCTCATTCTCTGTGACAATGAAGGAGCTGAGCCTGCGGCATTCAAGGGCCTCACTATTTTCATTAAGTGGATGCACTTCACCAAGGTCATTGCTTTCCAGAATGGAAGCAGGGACACCAAATGGGAGGGATCCAGACACATGGGTATGGAGATGTTGCCGTAGGTTACTACGGGAATCAAAACGTTCCCCACAGTAATGGCACAAGTGTGTTTTGATGCTGCTTTCGGTGAAAGTGGGGCCTGTCACCTCAGATGAGGGTGAGGGGTGGCTCTGGGAGAGCGCAGACTCTGGGTCATATGTCTCCTGCTTGATGGACACTGGGGGCTCCTGGCGCCCCTCCAAGGCCTGGGCGGCAGGACGGGCCCTCTGCTGTTCTGCAGTGCCGTCATCCAGCCCGATAGCCAGAGAGAGCTGCAACTGGCGGTGGTCACCCTGGACAGCAGCTCTGTTGCCACTGTTACTGGAAGGAGCTTCCTTGACCTCCAGCCCGGGCTTGACAGTTGTCTTTTGGGTCGTTGAGATCTGAATGCCATACAAATTTGAGGACTGCACAGTCTCTGGTGAGAACGCTTGATTCATTTCAGTCGCAATGTGAGAAAGGTAGTCGGCGTGAAGAAATCGAATCCCTTCCTCCAAACGACTGTGATCCACAATCTGTTTTGGCCCTTTCCCCGTGTACATAATGTGCAACAAATAGCTGAATATGTCAGGCTGGATGTCAGTTGGTTGTATTTTTATGCATTCACTGTTAAAAACAAACAAACAAAAAAACAGACCCACACAAGATAAAATGACCAGTTGGCCTTTTGGTTAGCACTATACAGTCTTAGGCTAATGCAATTTCTTCCTAAGAAGTTCAGACTCAGCGATCTGCCTTGATGAAATACATCAACAGAAAATTAAACATTCACAGTACACCAGCTTTATGGCCCAGCAACAAGTCTTCACGTATTCAACCTACCGCCGAAAGCTGGGAAACACACACAGATATTCTGATTAGTTGAACAATTAGTGACTCCTAAGTGGTAGGCACTATACTAGGTGCCAGGGAGGAAAAACATAATGAATGAAACAGATACCTCCCGCGTAAGGAACTTAACAGTCTTTTGAATACATAACCAAAAGAACTGAAAACACGGACCCAAAAGACGCCTGTACGCCAGTGTTCATCACAGCATTACTCACATTAGCCCAAAGGTGGAAACAACCCAAGTGTCCATCAACAGATGAATGGATAAGCGAAGTGTGGCATATACATACAGTGGCATATTATTCAGCCAAAGAAAGGAATGAAGTTCTGAATGATGTTACAACATGGGTGAACCTGGAAAACGTTTGGTAAGTGAAATAAGCCAGACTCAAAAGGACAAATTTTGTATGGTGCCACTTATAATAGGCAAATTCATGGAGGGAGAAAGTAGATTAGAGTTTACCAGGAGCTTGGGGTCAGGTGGGGGAGATGAGGAGTTATTGCTTAATGGGTACAGAGTTGATGTTTAGGGTGACGCAAAATTTTGGAAATGGTAAGTGGTGATGGTTGCACAACATTGTGAATGTACCTAATGCCAGTGAATTGTATGATTAAAATGGTCAAAATGGCAAATTTTATGTTGTATACATTTTACCAAAATAAAAAATATTTAAAATTTTAAAAGGATCTATTAAAATTGGTAATATTTAGAATTTAAATTATACTAATCTTATTTTGGCTTCCAAACTATAGTAATATATCTACTCTTCAAATCACAAATGAATATAGGTATAACTTTGAAAAACTTTAAAAATAACCACAAGCTCAATTTTTAAATATGAATCTACAATTCAGATAATAGAAATAACAGCATAACAAGAAATCAGCAAACGCCCTGCAAAATTAGGATAAAGAGAACGTGAGGGAAGTGTTGGACATCAGGGAACAATGGCTCCAGTCAATGGACTTACCTTCCCTGAAGCAAACGTTCCTGTCTGCTTCAGAATGCACAGGGTATCAGATGCTGGCAATCCATTTCTTTAATTCCCTTATCTCAGGATTCCCTCTTGGGTTTCAATCTTAGCTCTCACCCACCCACTTCCAGGGTCTGTGGCAGGGGTTTTTTATATCAGCACAGAGCTGTTAACTGAGGATTTTTAGTTGCTCAACAGAGATACCACGTAGCAGGCCTGACACCTTTGTATCTCTTGGATTTAGTTTAGCATGGTGCCTGGCTCACAACAGGCGCTTTGGGAGCTGAACCAACTCATAGCTTTTAGACGAGACTGATGTGAAGGCACTGTTCCTAATCTAGTTTCTACATTGACACCACCCATTACATGTCCCCCACTCCAACCTCCTCCCCACTTTGTGTCATGCATTCCAACCATTCTGGTCTATTCTGTTTCCTGAATGTACTAGCCCGGTTCATATCTGCCTATGTTTTCATGCAATTTTCCCTCTGCCTGCAATGTACTTTCTTGCATTCCTTTACAATATCCAAAAAACTCCTCCTGATCCTTCAAGATCCAGGGCTTCTGTAAAGCCTATTCCAACCTCCTCAAAATAGGGCTGCTGACACTCCACTCTACCTTGTACAACACTTCTGTTATAGACGTATCACATTAGTTATTGATAACAGTAGCTGACAGGGCAAAGCTCTGTTCTAAGCATTTTAATATTATTAATCCATTTAATCTTCTCAACACCATGGGGTGAGTATACATACTATGCCAGTGTTTTACAGAGAAGGAAACTGAGGCACAGACAGATCAATTACACCGCAATTTTTTTCTTTACATGTGTTCTCTATTAAACTATGAACTAACTAACTCCTTGAGGATAGGGAGCATTACTAGCCTGTTACTGGGGTCTAATACAGTGCTTACATGTAAGTACCCAACAAATATTTAAATGAATGAACAGGTAAATGAAAATGTGTGATTGAGGCTAGACTACTAAGTATTTCATGCAAGGTCATTTAAAAAAAACCGAGAGAATTCTATCTCTTTCAACCTAGGGTGGATTAAAACTATTCTTTAAGAGCTCAGAATCTGAACACGACTTTCCTGCCCACTCCCTACATACCCATCATGTTGGGATAATCCACATTCAAAAAATCAAAACACTTTTTGAAAAAAAGTATTTGAAACAAATGTCTTCTGAACTGTAATATGGAATATAAGGTGTGTAGAATTAATGACATTATACTCTTGTTATGAAAGTGTTATAGAATAGATATCAACAATTCAGTGAGTCAGAACATAGATCGTTAAAAGCACAGATCTGCATTTGAGGATAACTTACTAGCTGTATAATCCTGGATGGGCCAGTTACTTGACTCAGTCTCAGTTTCCTTTTCTCTAAAATAGTATGGATAATAGTAGAATGTACATTAGGTAAATACTTATGGGCTAAGCCTTCAGTAACTTTTAGCTATTATTGTTTTCATTTTTACCTTCTACCATGGATCCTACACACTGAGATGAATTACTGGATGTGTGTAAAAAAAAAAAAA
>NC_138377.1:32290360-32342146 GCF_054177405.1 Leptonychotes weddellii | reverse complement strand
ATATATATATATACTTCTTAAGGTGACCCCATAACAAAGAATCCCCCAAATGATGTTATAATAAGGCTTAGCTATATCACAACATTAAAAACTCTTCTGATTTACAAAAGCACATCCTTACCTTGTTTGGTGAATAAATATCATCTTGAAATAGTTAGAAAAAGCAGCAAGCACTGCTCTGTGGGCTTTGAAGTAAACATCTCCAATGGCAACTGTGCAATCACACAGAAAACCAAATTCTCGCTGCATGTTCAGCTGCTGCAGAAGGACAAGGCTATGGCTAGCTGTGTCCATTGTGGCTCTGAGAAAAAGGACAATTTTTTTTTTTTTTTTTTTACAAAATTAGCTACAGTTCACACAAACCTACAGAGTACAAGGAGGCCTAAATTTAAACGAGATTACTTAATAGTTTTTAATATTGTTAATTTCACCCCAAACCTAGCTAACATTAAATCCACTCATTAAAACTGCAAAATATGGTCTTTTTTCATCTAAGAAGGTAGCTTGGTATGAGTAACACAGAAGCAAAAGGAAGGCTGTCTTTTTTTATCTATGTGACCGTGCTTCTAGTCATACTGACCCCTTCCTCAGAGCTACAGGAGTTAAGTTATGTGAAAAGCACCTTGTAATGGAAACTGCTATTCAAGTGTTAGCTAGAACTGTCCATATCACTGTCCTGGCTGGGCTAGAGCTGTCAGTGCTCCGTAGGGAGCCCTGTGAGCTCAGGGGACACTGGCCCTCTAACTATCATACAGTACGTTTGGGAAACATGATCAGTCACAGTATGTGCAGGAGCCCTTAAAATAGATACCAAGCCACAACCCATGATTTACATGGGGCCCGGGAACCCAATGGAAAGAGCCTAAACCCTGATATTAACTGGATTCAGACACATACAAGCATGGAGGCTCCTGAAGGAACAATACAGAATGGGACCACTGGTCTTGGAAAAATCATGCATGAGGAAAAACATGCATAAGAATTATGGCAGAGAAATCTAGTGTGAGCAGCAAGGGATTCAAAAGTGCCAGAGTTCCAGGCAGATTGGAGGCTCTGCTTCATCCCGACTGTGTAGACAGACCCGGTGCCTTAAGGAGAAGGCAGCTGTCGTATAAAGGGCATCACTGGCCAGCTGGGAGAACCTTCTCTAAAAGAGCAGTTTCTGAAAAAGAGAATGAAGTTTCCTCACTAGCCAGAGACCAAAGTCTAAGGAAGTCAGTGATGAGAGTGTGGAGTTAGCTGTCTGGAGACTGGCCACAGCTTGGGCAGCAGACAGCTGAGTGATCAATAATATAATAAAACTAGCCAACATTTACAGTGCTTCCTGTGTGTCAGGCACTTTTCACTCATTTAGCTCTCAATATGACTATACAAGAAAGGGAATATTCAGTGCATGTACAGATGAAGAAACTGAATCAGTACAAAGAGTTAATTTACTCAAGTCACACTGCTAATAAGTGGCAGAGCAGGGGATTCAAACCTGGTCACTGGGCTCCAGAACCCAAATGTCCTCCCTTTCCACCTCCCAGAGAGAACATGACCCACAAACTGGAGATGCCTAGGGAATGGTCAGGTTATACATCAAGATATCTCGGGAAGCCTCAAGAATGTTTGGAAAGGGAAACTAGGGAAAAACCCAGATTTCCTGCTGCTTAATTTGCTTACACAAATCTGATACAGAAACAAATACTTATTAATGGATAAAATCTAGGCAATAACTGGTAAACAAAAAAGGTAATTATTACTGATACAAAGTTAAATCTATTTTTATTAAAATTACGTATTTAATGTACTGATATGAAATAATCTCTAAGATATATTAAGTGAAAAAAAGCAAAGCATGAAATTGTACAGAGAAGACTACTATTTATGCAAAAGGGGATGGAGTGGTTATTTTAAAGGTAGGGGAGAAATTTATACAGAAATATATTCTTGTTTATGTACACATCTCTGGAAAGATTCAAAGAAATGAGTGAAATGTTTGCTTCTGGGAGGGAAACAAGGGAGCAGGGTGGGGGAATTGTACTGTTTAAACTTAAATTCTTCTTTTTTTTTTTTTTCTTGAGAGAGAGAACGACCTTAAGCGAGCTGGGGGTGGGGAGCAGAGGGAGAGGGAGAGGATCTTAAGCAGACTCTGTGCTGAGCGTGGAGCCTGATGTGGGGTTCCATCTCAGGACCCTGAGATCATAACCTGTGTTGAAATCGAGTCGGACACTTAACCAACTGAGCCACCCAGGCACCCTGAACTTAAATCTTTTTATTGAAGTTTAACATCATAAGTACATTCCAACATGTATTCCTTTTCCCCTCATTTTTAAAAATTATGAAGGGGGTGCCTGGGTGGCTCAGTCGTTGAGTGTCTGCCTTCGGCTCGGGTCATGATCCCAGGGCCCTGGGATCGAGCTCCGCATCGGGCTCCCTGCTCCTCGGGAAGCCTGCTTCTCCTTCTCCCACTCCCCCTGCTTGTGTTCCCTCTCTCGCTGTGCCTCTCTGTCAAATAAATAAATTAAATATTAAAAAAAAATTATGAAGTATTTCAGATAGACAAATAGGTACAGAGATCAATGTGACAAACATGCGGCCAGCCAGCCACCCCTGAGCACATAAGGTAAACATTACAAATGTGGTAGAGACCCCCTACTATCTCTCCCTCATTCTAACTACCCATTACCTTGCCTCCAAAGGTAATCATCATCCAGACTTTGGTGTTTATGACTGTCTTGTAACATCATCATGTTCCTACTGCATCTGTATGTATTCCTTCAGAAGGTATGGTATTATTTTGCATGTTTTAAAATTTTATATAAATAATATTGTATTTTAAGAGTCCTGCAACTTGCTTTTAATTCTATTCATACATTACTTTTAAAAATTATACTTACTCAAACATTAAGTTTCTCCCAAACCTCCCCCAATTAAAAAATAAATAAAAACAAAACTCTTACTCCTTACCATCTCATTTTAAAAGCCTTTAAGCAGTAATGAAATAAGAGGGAACAAAATAACAGAACCTACAGAGACCTGAGTGTAAACCAAACTCCAAATTGTGAGTATTGTTCCAAAAAGCCATTTAACTAAAACTCACTATTTATTGTATTTGCCGCATTACCCGGATTCTAAAACACCACCGATTTATTAGAGAGAGATTTAAAAACCAAAATAAAACTGTATGCTGGAGATTTCACCATGTGAAAAACATGTGTCTTAGATTCAATGAAATGGTTCAAACTGAAGTAGTTTAAACTAGCTTGACAAATTGTAAAAAAAAAAAAAAACAAAAACTCAGACCATAAACATTTTCACCAGATCTATCTACATACATATATATATACACACACAGACATATATATATATATAGTGCATTAGTATAATGAACTACTGAACCACATGGAAATGAGAAAGGGCACACTAAAAAGCTACATATACAAAACTCTTGTGGTTAATGGTCTATGAGTAACAGTTAAATTCTTCGCTTACTGAACATTTTTTGAAGAGAAACTTAATAAAGAAAAAATTATTTGAAGGCATGCATTATACAAGGCCTAGGGACAGAAGAAAAATACATGCTGCAACCAAGAAGACTGCAGGCTAACATGAACCCCAATGTTTATAGCAGCGATGTCCACAATTGCCAAAACATGGAAAGAGCCCAGATGTCCACCAACAGATAAATGGATAAGAAGATATGGTATATATACAATGGAATACTACTCAGTTATTGAAAGAATGGAACCTTGCCATTTGCAAGGATGTGGTTGGAGCTAGAGGGTATTATGCTAAGTGAAATAAGTCAGTCAGAGAAAGACAAATACCATATGATCTCACTCATATGTGGAATTTAAGAAACAAAACAGATGGACATAGGGGAAGGGAAGGAAAAATAAAATAAGAGGAAAATGGAGAGGGAGGCAAACCATAAGATGGGTGGCTCAGTCGGTTAAGCGACTGCCTTCGGCTCAGGTCATGATCCTGGAGTCCCGGGATCGAGTCCCGCATCGGGCTCCCTGCTCAGCGAGGAGCCTGCTTCTCCCTCTGACCCTCCTCCCTCTCATGCTCTCTGTCTCTCATTCTCTCTCTCGCAAATAAATAAATAAAATCTTTAAAAAAAAAAAAAAGAAATTCTTAACTATGGGGAACAAACTGAGGGTTGCTGGAGGAGGGGATGGGGTAACAGTGTGATGGGCATTAAGGAGGGCACTTGAAGTAATGAGCAATGGGTGTTATATGCAACTGATGACACACTGATTTCTGCCTCTGAAACTAATAATATAGTACATGTTAATTAAATTGAATTTAAATTTAAAAATTTTTAAAAGAAGATTGCAGGCTAATAGGGGAGAGAAAACATAAAACATGGTAATTATGATAGGAAGTAAAAGTGGCAAATGTCATAAGGAGCATTTCAGAGAACATGCTATGAAGGGGAGATCAATATCAGGCAACCCAATGAAAAATAAGCCATTTGAACTGGATTTAGATGAACAGGCAGAAGGTAAACATAGCATTCCAGGCAGGAAAAAATAGAATGAATAAAATTACAGGGAGGAGTGTGAATATATAGGTAACTGAAGAACTCAGTTTGGCATAGAAAAACCATAAGTAAGTGGGTAATAAGAGATGTGGTCAGCTCACACAGGGTACCGAATGTAAAACTGAAAGGTACTCCACTTGTGTTTGAAATGAATGATGTTAAGATGTTTTTGCAGGAGGGAGAACAGCATAGTAGTTAAAGCTTGGACTCTGGAATTAGACAGCTTGGATTAAAATTCCAATTCTGTCATTTAGCTGTGTGATCTTGAGAAGATGCTTAACTCTCTGGTCCTTGGTTTTACTTGTAAAATATGGATAATTACAGTATCTACCTCACAGGTTGTTACATAGATTTAATAAGATAATGCACATAAGCACATAGAAATAGTGAGGCCACAGTAAGTGTTCAGTAAATACCAATTACCATCATCATGATCATCATGATCATCATGATCAGGCCTTTGAGTCAAGATTGCTCTAGTAGCAATACATAAAAAAGATTAGCAAGGGAAAGGTATGGAAAAATAAAGACCAGCAAGAAGTCCACTGCAATATCCAAGTAATGGCAGTGGGAATGAAGGAATACAAGAGATATACCAGACATAGAACTGACATGACTTGGCAGCCAGACTGGATGTGGTCAGCCACAGGAAGATAAAGTCAAAGGCAAGTCTCAGAATTCCAGCTTGGATAACTGGAAGAATTCATTCATCCCTTCAGGTCATATTTGCAGAGTAACTGTCATGTGTTAGGTATCAATATAAAGGCAGGGTCCCAGAATGCCAGAGAAGAGGCATAGAAACTGGCTTCATACAAGAGAAGTTTCATTTTGGACACAGTGAATTCAAGGTGTTCACTCCAGGACATCTGAGTAGAAATGTTCAGTGATCAATGGAGACATTATGTAGGATTGGGACTCTAGAGATCAGGGCTAGACAGGGAGAGGAGGTCCTCTGTAATTACACAGCTGAAGCCACCAGGAGTGGATGGGACTATTGAGTAAAATAGGAGGGGAAAAAAAGCTAAGAATGAATCCCCAAACAACACAAAAAAGACACAACAAGAAGAGGAGTAATAGGGGCGCCTGGGTGGCTCAGTTGGTTGAGCGACTGCCTTCGGCTCAGGTCATGATCCTGGAGTCCCGGGATCGAGTCCCACATCGGGCTCCCTGCTCGGCAGGGAGTCTGCTTCTCCCTCTGACCCTCCTCCCTCTCATGCTCTCTGTATCTCATTCTCTCTGTCTCAAATAAGTAAATAAAATCTTTAAAAAAAAAAAAAAAAAGAAGAGGAGTAATAAGAAAACATATCAACATTGAGTGGGGGAGAAGGGGGGGCGGTGAAGGAAAGGCAAGAACCTGGGTGGGGAGTGCTCCACCAATGGTGGAAAGTACTGCAGAGAAACATGGGGATGAGGCCTATTACAAACACCCCAAGTGTGGTGACTAAGAGATTTCTAGTGACCTCTGACAATAGTCTGTGAAAGTAGCAAGAGCAAAATCTCTTCACTGCAAGGGAATATTAGACAGCAAAGGCCATAAAGGGTAGGTACAGATAGGATAAGACATTGATGATGGGCACCTTCAGCTCAGAGAAGACTTTCAGGCTGAAGAGGGGTGGAATCTCCAGAAGCCAGAAGGAACACAAGTAAAAGTCTTAAGTGTAGCAGTCAGCCATGGAGAAGAGATGGATTTCTTTCTGACAGTGGCAAGGAGATGGCTGAGGTGAGGAGAGAATCTCAGAGTACTCTGTAGATGGCTTCCATTCACACACTATGAAGGCAGTCCATATGCAGAGGGAAGAGCTGAGTTTAGATCTTGAAGGAAACCTAGAGGGGCACCTGGGTGGCTCAGTCCGTTAAGCGTCTGCCTTCGGCTAGGGTCATGATCCCAGGGTCCTGGGATCGAGCCCCGCATCAGGCTCCCTGCTCGGCGGGAGGCCTGCTTCTCCCTCTCCCACTCCCCCTGCTTGTGTTCCCTCTCTCGCTGTCTCTGTCAAATATATAAATAAAATCTTAAAAAAAAAAAAAAAAGAAAGAAACCTAGAGTAACAATCCCTGATGCTAATATATAGTGATGAAGTTTATATAGAACTTTCACATAAAATAATTTTTCTGTTTCAGGGGTGCCTGAGTGGCTCAGTCAGTTGAGGGTCTGGCTCTTGGTTTCCGCTCGGATTGTGATCTCAGGGTCATGGGATCAAGCCCCACGTCGGGCTCCACACTCCGCGCAGAGTCTGCTTGGGATTCTCTCTCTAAAATAGGTAAATGAAATCTTAAAAAATAAAAAAAAGCATAAAAAGATTTAAAAAATTTGTTTCAGATGAAATACTTTCTATTAAGCTACAAGTTCACGGACTGTCATTTTTGTTAAACTCAGTGAATTTTTAATTTCAGATATTATATTTCCAGGTCTAAAATTTTCATCTCATTCCTTTTTAGTTTCTATTTCTCTGTTGAGATTTCCTATTTGTTGACACATTACCACTTTATTTTGCTTTACATTCTTGAGCATAGTTACAATAGCTGCTTTAAGTCTTCTCTGCCAAGCCCAAACTCTGGGTCATTTTGGAGTCAATCTCCATTAATTAGGATGATAGTTTCCTGTTTCATTTTGGACAATATCCTAGACATTGTGATTACTGTGGTAAAGACTCTAGATTCTGTAATACTCTTTCAAAAAGTACTGATGTTTTTGCTTTGTTGTTACAATTAACTTGGCTGGACTTGAACTCCAAATTCTGCCTCCCTTTTGGTTCAGTTTTTTTAGTTGTTGGTGTGCTATATGGAGGTTTGACATATGTGTAAGTTTAGGGGGTTGACAAGAGATTCAAGCTGAATTATACACAATATTTGGGGTCACCAGAATCCTTTCTAGGATTTTCCTTTTCTTTCCAGCTATGTGGTCACTCCGAACTCTGTCCTCTTTTCTTCAAGCAAGTAAGATTACAGGTTATTAACCTA
Source organism: Leptonychotes weddellii (assembly GCF_054177405.1). Lineage (NCBI taxonomy): Eukaryota > Metazoa > Chordata > Mammalia > Carnivora > Phocidae > Leptonychotes > Leptonychotes weddellii. The sequence continues at coordinate 32,334,657 of NC_138377.1, read as the reverse complement.
AGTTTGGCCGGCTCCTCCTGTCACCAATTGGAGTCTTCTCTCAGGATAAAAGCCATAAAAATGGAAACTCATCCACTGCTGTTCCCTTCTTCCAAGTATAGACTTCATTCCAGTTTCTGCCTGATTTCTTTTTTTTTTTTTTAAAGATTTTATTTATTTATTTGAGACAGAGAGAATGAGATACAGAGAGCATGAGAGGGAGGAGGGTCAGAGGGAGCAGCAGACTCCCCGCCGAGCAGGGAGCCCGATGTGGGACTCAATCCCGGGACTCCAGGATCATGACCTGAGCCGAAGGCAGTCGCCCAACCAACTGAGCCACCCAGGCGCCCTCTGCCTGATTTCTGTCACTTTTAAATGCCATCTGATAGTTTCTAAAGCTTTTTTTCAAGTTACAGAGTTGACCCTTGAACCACATCAGTTTGAACTGCATGGGCCCACTTATATGCAGATTTTTTTGGATAAACACAGTACAGTACTGTACATGTATTTTCTCTTCCTTATGATTTTTTCTTTTTTTTTAAAATAAGCTCTAGGCCCAACATGGGGCTTGAACTCACAACCCAGAGATCAAGAGTTGCACACTCTACAGAGCCAACCAGGTGCCCCTTACGATTTTCTTAATAACATTTTCTTTTCTTTTCTCTAGCTTATTGTAAGAATACAGTATATAATACATGTAACATACAAAATATGTTAATTGACTTTATGCTATCAGTAAGGCTTGCAGTCAATAGTAGGCTATTATTAGTTAAGCGTGGGAGGCTGGGGGGGCAGGTGTTAAGTTAAATGCAGATATTTGACTGTGCAGGGAGGTTGATGCCCCTAATTCCCACGCTGTTCAAGGGTCAAATGTAGTTTCTAGTTCAGAATTGTCCCAAGAGGAACTACTCAGCCATTATTACCCTTTATCAGTTCTAAAAAGTTCTGGCCTCGGGGCGCCTGGGTGGCTCAGTCGTTAAGCATCTGCCTTCAGCTCAGGTCATGGTCCCAGGGTCCTGGGATAGAGCCCCACATCGGGCTCCCTGCTCGGCGGGAGGCCTGCTTCTCCCTCTCCCACTCCCCCTGCTTGTGTTCCCTCTCTCGGTGTGTTTCTCTCCGCCAAATAAATAAATAAAATCTTTAAAAAAAAAAAAAAAGTTCTGGCCTCAAGATCCAGTTACACTCTTAAGAGGAGCATTAGGGACTACAAAGAGCTGTTGCTTATGTGGGTTGTATTTATCAATATTTACCATATAAAAAATTACAAGTGAGGGGGCGCCTGGGTGGCTCAGTTGGTTGAGCGACTGCCTTCAGCTCAGGTCATGGTCCTGGAGTTCCGGGATCGAGTCCCGCGGCGGGCTCCCTGCTCAGCAGGGAGTCTGCCTCTCTCTCTGACCCTCCCCCCTCTCATGCTCTCTCTCTCATTCTCTCTCTCAAATAAATAAATAAAATCTTTAAAAAAAAAAATTAAAAGTGAGACATTTAAAATTTTTAATTCATTTAAAATAACAATAAACCCATTATATATTAACATAAATTTTTTTTCTAAAAAATAACTACATATATTTTGTAAGTGGGAAGGGTAGCATCGTTTTATATTTTACAGTATTCTTTAATACCTGACTTTAAAAAATACAGCTGGGTTCTTTGCTTCTGTGCTCAATGTGTTGCCACAAGTTGTTTTGATTCAAGTAGATTAAGAGATCTTGCCCTTGCAAAAGCAAGATCCTTGTAGATCCTGAAAAGGTTTCAGGAACCTCTGGGGGGTCCCTGAGCCATACCATACTTTGAGAATCTCTGCCCCGTGCTATCTTTTTTTAATCCTATGAGGTAACAGAGCAGGTACAATACTAGTTTCATTTTATGGTTGAGGAACCATAGGCTTAGAGAAGGTGGGAGAGGTACCCAAAGTCAGACAACTAGCCATTAAATGGTGCTGGTAGTACTTCAAGTCTGACTTTTAACTCATCCCCTTTCTTCAAAACCCCATCTGAAACTTTTAACATACATACTAATGGCAGATTTTGCAAATATATTGAATTGAATAAAGGGAAAATTTTTCCAAGTTTATAAAATGAAACGAATTCAGAAATGCTTAAAAGAAAAAAACACCACAACTTAGATACATAATAGGTTCACTCAAACTTCTTTGTATAGTAATAGACCTTTGACATTTTAAGGCAACACAACCAGATTTTATCTGTCAATAGAGCCAATCCAACACAAAGTTATTAAAAACATTTTCTAATACAGCCTACTTTGTAAACTTATTAGCTAGGTTTTTCATATACCCTTTGCTCATCCTTTCTTTTACCATCAATATTAGTTTATCTAGTATGTGGAATAGCTAAAGCTTCCTATGCATACAGAAAGATCTTAGAAGTTTTATTTAAGAATTTTGGGTGGAGGGGCACCTGGGTGGCTCAGTTGGTAAAGCATCTGCCCTCGGCTCAGGTCATGATCCTGGGGTCCTGGGATGGAGCCCCACCTCTGGCTCCCTGCTCAGTGGGGAGCCTGCTTCTCCCTCTCCCTCCTGCTCGTGCTCTCTCTCTTGCTCTAATAAATAAATAACATCTTAAAAAAGGAAAGAAAAGAATTTTGGGTGGAAATTTTAAGATGTGAGAGAAGTTGCAAAAAAATAATTTATCATTTTATTACATTTACAAATACGAGAGCCCAAATGAAAGAGTGCTTCATCTTAAGATTCTGTATCTATTATCAAAGTGGTATTTATACTGTAATAGAATTAGTATTGATATTTGAGAGACTACAAAACCTTGTTTACTAACTAAATTGTAGTAACTCTGGATTAGCTCAAACTAAGTAGACTAGAACAGCTTTATACCAGTATCCATTTTTGTTTAATTCAAAGTTAACTTGAAATTTAACATCTTTTGATTTTTACTTATTTAAAAAAATCTTTTGTATTAGTTAGACTGGACTCTCAGATCTATGGTAGCCAGATGATATCCTGGAATATACAGCTTTTCATTCTCTCAGGCTGTAGAATCTTTAATAAAAATGGGACAAAAGGAGTAGGACATCTGTTCCTGTAGAAAATAAACAATCTTAGATATTTTCTCTGTGGTTCCTACCACTGTGACTTTATTATTAAATTATCATAAGACAAGGAGACAGAAAAGTTGGCAGAGGAATATGTACAGCTTTTTTGAAATACTTACTCATGGCTATAAATACAAAGGTAAAAGCAGAAATATTCAAAGTGCCACGTGATAACAGACTTTATACAATGATTTTAACTTTTTAATGGTACTTTCACATGATGATTATGGAGGGATAACATTTTATAACCTCGAGAAAGAATGTTCGCAGAGATCATTTTATCATGAAATAGTAGCTCTTACCACTGACTGTACTGTGAAACTTTTTTTTTTTTTTTAAAGATTTTATTTATTTATTCATGAGAGAGAGAGAGAGGCAGAGGGAGGAGCAGGCTCCCAACGAGCAGGGAGCCCAATGCGGGACTCGATCCCAGGACCCTGAGATCATGACCTGAGCCGAAGGCAGACGCTCAACCATCTGAGCCACCCAGGCGCCCTGTAATGTGAAACTTTCAATGTAGAGTTGTAGTGATGCCTGTGTCCTACTCTAGACCAAGCCAAACAGAATTGCTGAGAGTGAGTCTCAGATCCTTTTTTAAAAAGCTCTTGTTCTAATATGATGCCTCAGTCAAGAACCACTGTGTTAGAAGGGAGCCAAGGAAACCGAAGAGAATATTTCACACTGTAAAATTACAGAGAAAAAGAAGCAATTTTACAAGAAGTGCTCAAAATGTGGGAATTATACCAATTACATTAAATGAACAAAAATCAACTATTATAATTCTAATTATAACTTTAAACAAAAAAATTAACCAGATTCTAAGAAACAAAAGTGCTCTCAAACTAGTAAATTGGACACTGGGGGCAGAGGAGGAACATACTATTTTCAGACTTCTTCTAAAAAAGTATTTAGGAAAAAGAGGTATTTACTCTCATACACCATTATGCCTATTTTCATAACATCTGAAGATGATATGGAAATCGCAAATCTGAAAATATTGAGATAAATGTGCAGTAATTCTAGGCATCTGCTTACAATAATCACTGAAAATATTAGAGAAGAGGGTAAGAAGTAGACGTGGTAGATGACACAGGAAGAGCAGTTATGCTCTAGAAACCTTTAACGGAACAGGGAAACGTTAGTTTGGGGCCTGCCTGTTGCCAGACACAGCCAGTCTACTGTATCTCTAACCATCTAACCAACATGTGGGATGCCTGATAAAGCCACAGCACCAGGCAAACAAGAGTGCTAACACGGTAAGTGCAAATTGCTAGTGAACCTTAAAAAAATCAGAACCCTGTGAAGGAAAATAAACAATTCTTCTTAGTCCACTAAAAAAAAAAAAAAAAAGACTGCATTTCTGAAAGAAAAAAATAAGGTACTCGAAGGACAGTAGGAAGCTGGATAACGACAATGCTAGTATAGAGCTAGAATACAGTACAAACAAGAATAATTATAATTTCTGAATATAGGTGAACCAATACTTCCTTTGCCACAGAATGCTCCACAAACACATTATCCAGATGGGTTAATGAAGCCCTTTGCTTAAAGTGCCTAGAGTTTTTCACAAGGAACAAAATGTCATTGTATGATTGATATGTATAGGGAAGAAATGATTTAGAAAAATTTCAAAAATAACTAACAATAATATAAACACTTTTTCTTCAGTTAAGATTAAAAAAAAGAAAAGAAAAAAATTCCCGCAAGCAAAGGGAAAGCAGATGTGTGAATAAATTCAATTACTAATCCTGAAACTGATGTTTATTTCAAATACTTTCCTCTTCCTCTACTCTCCCTAAGCAAGTTCAAGCAGCAATATCTTTCCTATCCTAGAGGGAATAATTCTGTTCTAGTTAAAATAGCTACTGTTATAATGAGTAAATACTACACGCAAGGCCTTGTGCTAAGTGCTCTATGTACATTCGTTTAGTCCTCACCTTGACTATGTGCTATTTTTATTTCTATTTTACAGATGAGGAAAAACGTGGGCTTAGAACACAGTTAGCAGACAGTATAAAGTGGGGATCAAAAGCTAGGTCCAACTCCATAACCTGGGCTGTTACTATAAATTGGAGTAGTATTTTTCTTAGCATTCTTCTCTCGAAAGATTGAAGTTCACATGCAATTGGAATAAATAAGCAGAAAGGGGGCACAGGAAGTGGTGTACAAATACTTTATAATTTATCAAGATAAGAGCACCTGCACTCCTTTTTTAAGACAAGAAAAAAACTCTGCAAAAATATAAAACCCCCAACTCTGTTCTGGCCCTATTATTACAGAAAAGGACAAGTTTTTCTTTAACAAGATGGTCAAGCACCACCTACGGGCCACAGTAAATAAATCACTTTGGTTCAGTGGTGGGGAGGGCATTATGCAACACTTCCCAGCACTGCCCTGCCAGGATATTTTATGGCCAAGACTCTTGGGCCCCTCCTCCCCAGCTAGACAGCCTGGCTCCTGCACATTCCCCTCAGGAGATAGGGTGGAAGCACACAGCTCCATTTTCTAAGGCAAAGAGGGCAGCTGAAAGTCCTGCTCAGTCTCTCTGGGCAACCACAGGCGCCAATAAATCAGCCACAGGCGATTCTCTCATCCCTTTCCTGGCTTGAAGTGGTAGCAAGATACAATGCAAAAGATCACTGACTGGACTTGGGAGATAAGTAATCTAGCCTTGAATTCTACGGCAAGAGACAGCATCACAGAAGTCAGGTAAATCTCTGACTGTTGTTAACATAGAGACAGTACTACTTCCTTTTTTGTCAAGTACTCAAAATGCATCTATGAAAGTGGCTAGCCACTGCAGGTGCTCAATAAACAGCCAACAACCCCAGCAGAATAAGACATTAAGGGAAGGGTTGGGCAAAAAGGTATATATAGCAAGTCATCTGAGGCCCCTCCCTGCTTTGTTGCTGACCATCCCTTTGATGTTCCACTCTTTCCTGATAACCTTCCAGCCATCAGAACGAATCTATTCTGAGTGTTATCCCAGGATCCTGCTCCCTATTAAGGAACTGATTTCTGATACTGGATAGTTAGTTTACCCTTAATCAAAACACATCTAGGTTCCTAAAGACAACTTTGATGCCTTAACCTAAGGAAGCAACCAGTGCTGCAAATGTTGGTTATTCTTACAGAGAACAGGGCTGAATTTTGGAGGAGTCAGGCTTTGAGCCCCAAAATACATCATAGGCAATCTATTCCACCTAAAGATAATGCCAACCCCATTCCTTAAAATACCTGAGCCATCACACAACAGCCAAGCCTTGTTTCTCAATAATCTGAATCAAGCCAAGTATAATCACCTCTGGCAGACTGTCTCTACAGTGAGTGGGTTAAACTGGCACTGCTCTCCTGGTGTGGTGGAGACCCCAATAACCAAGGCCTGGAGCCCTGGAGTCCAGTTACTCAAAGAGTGTAGGGCTTCGATCAAGCTACACGTTCGTTAGGCCGGGTGTCTTCATCTGTAAAACAGAGGGATGAACTAGATTTCCTGTAAGGCCCCTTTCAGCTTTAAAATCTGTCATCCTAAAGTGTACTTTACACACTTGACAAAATCCTGTGAGAATCAACAGTTTTGCCAAAAAACTTGAGTCTCAAGAGAATGAGTGCCAAATGTAATTTCCTGGGGGGAAATGGGCGTTACTTTATGAAACATGTTAGCTGCTGTCAAATTCCAAGTACAGCGCTAGGTGCTGCCTAAGTAGCTTGATTTCTCAAAATAACAAGTGATAGGGAAGCAGTTAACGATCGGGCAAACTTTAAAAAGAAAAACTGGATTTACTCAGAATGAGATTAATATAATCTGAAAAAAGGAAGAAATGAATTATGGAGGGGGAGGAACTTCCTGCCCTAGAAACGGGGTAATCACAAACGGGGGTGGGGAAGGGAGAGGACAGTGGCCGCAGCGTCTCTCAATTTGCACCAGGAGACCCGCCCACTTGCGAGAAGGGTTCGCGCGGCCGCCCGGGGAACGCCGCGGGCCCGTCGGGGGTTCCCGCGCGGGGTCAGGCCCCGGCAGCCGCCTTCTGTGCTCACTCGCGGGTGCCATTTTCCTCCAGTGCCCTGATTGACATGTCAAACGGACCAAAACACCCCTCTCCCCATCTACTTGCATCTGTCCCGCGACCGGCGCAGCTGCAGGCCGCCGCCCCGGGCGGCTCGCGGCGGGAGGGACTGAGCCCGGAGCAGCCCACAGGGGCCGGGCCGCGTCGCTTACCCAGACGCCGCCGCGGCGGCCAGCCGGCTCCTCCGTGCGGGAGGGGCGGCTCCCGCGCCGCGCACGTCACGCGGCGGCGCCGGTCACGCACCCTGCGGCCCGCTCTCGCGCGGCTTCCCGCGCCGGCCGCCCCGCGATGGGCCCACGTGACCGCGCGCCTGGTAGCCGGGGAGCGAGGGGCGCGGGGGCTGAAGTGTGCGTGCGTGCGTACGTGCGCGCCCGCCCGCCTACTCAAGTGGCCAGGCGGGGTTCGGCCCGCGCTCGGGGTACCTCCGCCACGGTCTTCAGTCGTGACTCTTGTAGGCGGAAGCGTGGAGACGAGCCTGAGCGTCACAGGCTCCCCACACACAACCGCGTGACCCGGGGACTTTCCCCAGGGTGTGCAAAAGCACAGCACTGCCTCACCTCGGGGGTGGGGGTGGGGGAAGGATGCGCCCGCGTGTTCGCGGGGAGAGGGGTGGGGGCGCTGGGCCAAGGAGGCTGAGCCGCTGGAGCCTGGGAGGGGAGGCGGGCTGGGTGGGGTGGGGCATGGCGGGGGAAGTGACTCAAGGCCAGAGGCGGACAGGCCCATGGCAGGCAGAGTGGGGGGGAGCGCGGGGAATGGGCGACCCCGGACCGACTGGCGGCGCACGGGACAGGGCGAGGGTGCCGGCGCCCCCAGAACGCGGGGGACGAACCGAGAGGGAAGGCCTAGCTGCTGAGCCCTCCGGGGCAGGGGTCTGACATCTGGACGGAGTGGGAAAACAGCATCCTGCCCTTGGGGAGTCGGGAGGAGCCCAGTCCCATCCAGCTGTGCAAACAGGAGGAGGAGGAGGTCCCAAGCCTACCCTTGGGAGAGGGGCGAGAGGGGTGGTAAAGCCGCCGCCGCGCCGGCCCCCGCGGTGCGGGTTGCGCCAGCCTCCCCGGAGCTCGACGCAGAAACTTGTTGCAAACAAACAGGCGACCGCGGGTGCCCCTAGCAGCCAGCGGCGGAGTGGGTGGGCGGGCGAGAGGGAGGGGAAGGCTGGCGGACGCCGCAGCGAACTGGTGGGCAGACCCGGAGTCGCCGCGTAAGCGGGGCCGGCTCAGTGCGGTGCGGCAGGCGCGGCTGTGCGGCAGCGGAAGTCCTTTGTTGCAGCACAGTCCCTGGCAGAGCCAGAGCCTCTCCGCGCAGCCCAGCCCGAACACCGCGCGCCGCCGCCACTGCAGCTCGCGGCCCCTTCGCCTCCGCCCGCCTTTCCCGTGGCTGATTTGCCTTAAACTCCCTAAAACCTCCGCAGCCCCGGTTCCTGCTGCGGCCGGTGAGTATCTGCCAGTTGTGGGGCTATTTGCGCAACTTTGGCCCGGGCGGGAGGACGCGGGCCGCGGGCCTGGCGGAGTGCGGGGCCGGAGCGGTGCCGACCTGTGCGGGGATCCAGAGCGCGGAGGACGCGCCGCGAGGAGCCGGCGACGGGCGGCTGCCGGGCCGCCTGCTCGATCCCGCCGTTCGCCGGCGCGCCTGGTCCGGGACGTGCGGCCTCCCTGGGTCGGAGGCGAAGCCCCCGTGGAGACTAGTTCCCAAATTAGTTACCTTCTTTTACGTTTCTTTCTCAGTCTTTATTTTTTGGGGGGGGGAGGGGAGGGGAGGTGTAGACGGGAGGCGGGAGGACTCGGTTGATTGACGTGCCTAGAGCCCGCTTCTCTCAACTTACAGCTGCGGCTCCTCGGCGGGTGGGAGGGGAAGTGTCCCGGAGCCCGAGGCCGCAGACTTGGGCGCGCTCCGAGGGAGGAGGCGTAAGAGCTGTGCAAATTCTTGCCACGCTCTTTTTCACCCCCTCTTGCCGGCACACACGCTTTTTGTTCAGTAAAAAGTAGTGGGTCTCGGGTTTGGGAATTTTCGGTGGAAAAGATGTTTCCTGGGAAGAACGTGCTTTCGAGTCCAATGGTGGGCGTTTGCTAGAAGTTCTGTTAGTGTTCGGCAAATGTGTTGGGTGTAGATCGGGAGTCGTTACCACTAAAATATGTAGGCTTGGGTCTGAGCTCAGCCACCCTCCCAGTCTTAGGTAAACTAAGCAACGAACGCGTCTGGAAGATCTGAAAGGTTGACATGACCTTTTCCAAATTGGGAGCGTCGGGGAGAGGTCCATGAAAGTCCTTGATGTTTTCTGGGGACAGGTATTTGTATGTGTGTAATAATAACGACTCCAGTCGAGCTTAAACGTGGTAGGTACGCGCAGATTCTCCACTGGCCTGAGGGTATTTCCATACGGTATGTCTCACAGTCTCAGGGCAGGAAAACTTAACAGGAACGATTTTCTCAAACCCAAGGAGTGGTTCCACCCTTTTTGAGGCGACTTAGAATCAGTTTCATGATTTGAAGTTCAAGGCACTTTGGAGCAGAAATGGTGAAGGATGCAGTTCTCATGTTAACCTCAAAGCAATCACTATCTTCTCCTTTGAAACGAAGAAATTCGATTCCATGAAATTTTGTCAGTGCAAATGGATATGATGGGGAGAATTGGGATACAAAAAAATGAAGCTTGAATGATGGCTGGCCATCACAACCTCAAAACTTTTGATTCACTTGCTGGCTTTCTGATAAAGTCTCAATAACTGAATGGCTTTGGGAGCTAGATGGGGGCTTCCTCATCTTAGAGAAAATTGAAACGTAGTGGACATGAAACTATTTTCAAAGATCAATAAAGACAGTCTGCAGTAGAGTCTTTAATTAACATCTTACATTCATTTTAAGAGATTTCTCCATTACGACCAAATTTTCAGTGTAGAATAACTCAGGTTGAGTGACCTTTCCTGAAGCCTTTCTATTCTTCCCATTCCAATGGGATGCCCTACTTTGGGGGAGTTGTGGGGGAGCCCTGGTGCATCATTGTCAGAAAAAAAACATATTTAACCAGGACTTTAGCAGGGCATGAGCACAGTCTCAGCCACTTGCTCTTGACCTTGTGTTTTGATTTCACATTAACAGTGCTAAATTTTTGTACTGTTTCTTTATTCTCCTCTTTTGCCAGGCTCTGGAGAAGATAAGTTCATAGAGCTTTTTAAGAGTGTCTCTGTGTTCCTTGGAGCACCATTTCCTATCCTAATGTGCAGGAGAAAAGAAGTGCCTGCTTTCAGGTCTCTCCTCCTCTAGCCAGGAGAGTGCTAAGCCTTTGCTATTAACCTCTGGCCCAAAGGGGAAACAACCATTTGGGATATAAAGGCAGAAAAGTTTCCATAGATTTTTATTTTTAAGCTGTAATCTGTTGTCTTCCAAAAAAAATTGAGTTGTATTTGAAAAACATCTGCTTGAGAGGTCACTTCGGTCTCTATAGGATGTTTTCTCTTGATATTTTTTTTCTTGTGCTAGTATATTTTACCCTGAAATATTGACATTGTTATTCTTATATGCTTTTATGTGAACCAAATAAAAAGTGATTCATGTATATTCTTTTTTTTTCTCAAAATGGTAATACTTATAAAACCCATGCTCTATGTAAAAATTCAACCTATACTAGAGTACATAAAATACAAAAATGAAAATCATTCTGATTGCCACTTCCCAGAGATAACTGTTAGTAGTCAATACCTTGTTTAAAACAAGAAGAGGCAACATTTGATCATAACTGTGCTGTTGTATATGCCTCACCCTGCCTAAGGATGGTGTGTGATGATTCATGGCCTTATGTTCTCTATTCCCTATTCAGGTTGGTGAGAATTGACTAGGTGGAGAAAAGGAATGTTTTGCATTGGACTGGTTTAAAATTCTATGATCAAGTAACAGACGTGAGCGTTTAAATATAACAGGATTGTTATTTTAAGTTTGTCCTATGAAGTATTTACCTCGGTGGTCTAGTTCTCACACTTTTTCGGGCTAATGATGATGTCCAGCCTCTGATGGGTTGATTTATACTGGCCAAACTGATTTAAAAAACCCAGAAGCTTCATATTTGTAGAGAGTTTCATAATTCCATAGTTGGGAGGCAAGGAGTGGCTATATTTGCCATGAAGATATCCCTGTGCTGATATTCCTGTGCTGATATGGGTGTGAAGGCTTCCCCTTGATCAGTATCTAGAGGTAGCAGCATGCCAAATGTCAAAGAAAGAGAATTCGAATGAAGAAGGGAATTAATGACTGCAGTTTTTAGATGTGGCATGGGAGGAGACGGCACGTATTTCAGATAGATTTCTAACTATACTTACATTGTGGCTTGTATGGTAACTACAAGAGATCTTAGTCAAAGTACAGAATCATTTATTACTTAGCCTGGCAAGTAAGAAGAATGAGTGTGAAGTGGTTGATGATATTCTGAAAACAAAGCCCCAAAATAGTACATAGAAGTTTAATCACAGCATTATTTGATGTTCGGGACATGAGTTTTTTTACACTACTCTTGCACTGAGTTTAAAATCGTTTTCCAAATAATATTGGAAAATTAAAGAATTAAATCACCAACCAGATTTTTCATTTGTTATCTTTGTGAGGTACACATAATCCTTTTTTCAAGATAACTAAAGAGTTCCATCTCCACTTTACATCTTACAGTATTAGGGAAGGGCTTGTTCTGATAGGCCGTGGGAGTCAGCAGATGGAAGAGGAGATGGGGCGGGGGCAGGGCATTCCACATGCAGTATGGGGCTGTGTAAGAGTGGGTGACTGGGAGGCTCAGGACGTTCCAAAGCAGCACTTAAGTTAATAGTCATTGCCAGGAAGAGTGTTGTCTGGCTTATAAAAGCTGAAACTCAGGGTTCTGAATCAAGACTCCAGAGTTCGAGTCCCATCTTCTACTTAGAAGATGAGCACTTCAGTATCAACCACTAAACTTATTCACAAAATGAGGATAATGAAAATACCTGTCTCAGGGTTGTTGTGAGAATCAGTTGTTTAATGTGTGGGAAATTGCTTTGTAAATTTTTGACCACTATGTAAAAGTTGCCATGATTGAAATAATGCAAAAAATTGAGTGCCTGGCAGGCTCATTTGGTGGAGCATGTGACTCTTGATCTCAGGGTCATGACTTTGAGCCCCTTGGTAGGTTGTAGAGATTACAAGGAAGGAAGGAAGGAATTGATAAGCAAAATAAAACACCTATTTCAACATTTATTCTTTCAAAATTGATCAAATATCAACTAAATGCCAAGCAGTTGTTAAAGGTTCTGGGGGATACAGTGATGACTAAGACAATGCCTTGATCTCAAGGAGCTTCCAGCAAAGCAAGGGAGCCACATAATTATAATCCCTGCCAAGAGTGTGGTGATAGACACAGCACTCAGTTTGGATGATACATTTTTTTGTCATCATATAGTTGTAGGTAGGGTCTGTTTTGGAAGCACAGAAGAGGGGCATCTGCATTATCCTGGGATCAGGAAAAAAAAAAAAACTTCCCAAAGAGAGTGAGCTGGACATCGAAAAGGTTCCAAGCAAAGGGAATAGCATAGCATATATGAAAGCATGAAGGCTTTTGCTGTGGTAGGTCCTGGGTATGAAGGGGAATCTTAAAATAGATTGAAGGCTTAAAAAATGAAGTTAAGCTTCTTAGAATGAACACACTTTTTTATGATACTCTTTTTATTGGTTTCAGTTTGTTGACTTTTAATTAGATAAGAGTGAAATTTCCAGGGTTTTGGTTGGAATTAAATAAGAAAAAGGTGGCTGTGATTGGAAAAATTGGAGACAATACAAATTAAAAAGATGTGTGTATCTGCTGAGGGAAGGAGCCTGGGTAGCACTTCCCATTGTCTTAGAGCTGCCTCACCAGCTGCTCCTTCAGGAGCATTGACTGAATACTTACTATATTGCACAGAAACAAGCTAACAGCCTTGCCTTCAGTTGGTCATAATCTGGTGGGGAGACCTATGGACAGACACATAGATAACTGTGGTAGCCAATTTTTATTTAGCATTTACTCCTTGACAGCCACTGCCTGTGATAACTCTAAACACTAGGAAGGATTATCATCCCCATTCTCAGTTGAGAGAATTGAGGCACAAATTGCTTATGCAACCTGCTCAAGGTCACACACCTAATAAGTGGCAAAGCCAGAATTTGAACCCAGGCAATCTGGTTAGTCTGTGCTTTAACACCTACCTTATGTTACTGTTCTGATGATTAAAATATAGCGTAATAAGTGCAAAATAAAGAGATGAAAAAGAGTAATATCAAAACCTGGGGCGCCTGGGTGGCTCAGTTGGTTGGGCGACTGCCTTCGGCTCGGGTCGTGATCCTGGAGTCCCGGGATCGAGTCCCGCATCGGGCTCCCTGCTCGGCGGGGAGCCTGCTTCTCCCTCTGACCCTCCCCCCTCTCATGCTCTCTCTATCTCATTCTCTCTCTCAAATAAATAAATAAAATCTTTAAAAAAAAAAAAGAGTAATGGGCACCTGGGTGGCTCAGTTGGTTAAGCAACTGCCTTCGGCTCAGGTCATGATCCTGGAGTCCCGGGATTGAGTCCCGCATCGGGCTCCCTGCTCGGCAGGGAGTCTGCTTCTCCCTCTGACCCTTCCCCCTCTCATGTGCTTTCTCTCTCTCTCTCAAATAAATAAATAAAATCTTTAAAAAAAAAAAAAAAAAAAGAAAAGAGATTTATTATAAAAAAAAAAAAAAAAAAAAAGAGTAATATCAAAACCTAAAATAGTGGGAGAGGGAGGTATTACAGAAGGTTTTCTGGAGGAGGTGATAAACCGATTCTTAGATATGTGGGAGGTTCAGGCAGAAGAACCAATCGGGAATGAATAAAAATAGAGGTAAGAAATACATTAAGTATTTCTTGGGGTGGGGCAGAGTGGAGAGGGCAAGCAATTTTATGCTACTTGAACATGAAGTTTGAAGCAAGAAGTAGCCAAACATAAGACTAGATGGGTGGACACTGTTGGCTTTGTATGCTTTGCTAAGGAGTTTGTACTTTAGCCTGAGGATATGTGAAGAGAACCATAGAAGGGTTTAAGCAGAATGATATGGTCTGTTTTTTGTTCTTTATTAATTGTTTGAGGGTGAAGGATAGATTTGAGGAATGAGTTAAGGAGCCTCTTGTAATAACACAGGAGTGATGTTGAGGCCTCAGGAGGGCAGGGAAGGTAGGCATGGAATAGTGGGGCAGTTTTGAGAAATACTAGGAAATTGGTGAGACTTAATAGTTAACTATTAAGGGAGGGAGAAGTCCCAGGTGACTGCCAAGTAGCCTGGGTGATTGGTGCATGGCACTGCCTGCAGAGACAGAGAATAAAGGGGGAGGAGCAGATTTAGGTGGGTCCCGAAGTCACAGAGGCACTTTGGAATAGATATAAGTTCCACAAAATGAACCCTAAGAATACCGAGAATACCAATGCCACGTGCAAAAAAAGTGACTTCCTGGTAAAGCTGCTTTTTGCTGAGAGAAGCCTACTGTTCACATGGTGCTCTCTAGTGGTCAGAAGATGCCATGTTGCCTCTTTAAGATGAACAGATCAAAATTTAGAGACTGCCTGGATTAAATACTTTTCTACTTCTTTTTTTCTTTAAGATTTATTTATTTATTTGACAGCGTGTCGAGCACGAGTGGGGGAAGGGGCAGAGGGAGAGAATTCTGAAGTGGAATCATGAGCATGGAGCCTGATGCAGGGCCCAATCCCAGGAGGACCCTGAGATCATGAGCTGAGTGAAACCAAGAGTCCGATGCTTAACCATTTGAGCCACCCTGGTGCTCCTTGCTTCTCCTTCTGGAGGGAGAGAGAAATATTCCAGAAGCCACTATGTTCACTTTGCTCTCTATGTGGATAAATTTATTTCCTAGACCTAGCTGCTTACCTATAGTAACAACTCACTTATTCAGAAGTTATTTGGTTGGCAACCTCAGCTATCCAGTCCCCTGGGCAGAAACAAGACTAAAGCAAATTAAAACAGCATGAAAGCAATTAAAACAGATGAAACAAAGTGCAGGAATTAAAATCTTATCTTACAGATCACTTCCCTAGGTCCTCTCAGAAAAATTATGTAAATTCAGCTTCAGTGAGTTTTTGTCTAATTTCATAACCCATAACAGATTGAAATGGTGGCAGCGGGGGATCAGCACCCTTTTTAGAAGTGATAGCTGTTGGCTTGACAAGCAAGGAGGCAGAAAAATACTAACCAGCCAACAAACCACAAACTCCCAAAGCACAACAGTCTCAGGCCATTTTGTGTAGGTGCAAACAACCCTTGCCAATTTGAATAGCTCCTGTATTTCGGTAAAACACGATGCAGAGGAGAAAGCAGACAACCAGTTGGTTCTGTACTCAGGGACCAGGATTGAAGAGCCAAGGGCCTTTAGTCAGCCACTAAAACTGGAAGTGACCTTGAGCATGTCTCTGAACCTCTTAGGGCCTCTGTTTTCTCATCTATAAAGCATCGGGTTGAACTTGATCACTTTGTAAAATTCTATGAACTATGTTCGCAATGATGACATTAATACTTAAGGAAAATTGTATTATGCTTGACTAAAAAGGCAAGAAGAAATTGTTGTCTCTAATTGATATGAGAACTCTGAGGATTATGATTATCCTTATATTATAGATGAGAAAAGCGGGTTTAAAGAGGTAAAGATGTTTCCTCATAGCTAAATAAGTGGTAGAGTTGGTATCCAAATCTGTTGGTGCCTGCTTCCTGAGCTCTTTTTATTTATTTTTTTATTTTTTTAAAGATTTTATTTATTTATTTGAGAGAGAGAGAATGAGAGAGAGCACATGAGAGGGGGGAGGGTCAGAGGGAGAAGCAGACTCCCTGCCGAGCAGGGAGCCCGATGCGGGACTCGATCCCGGGACTCCAGGATCATGACCTGAGCCGAAGGCAGTCGCTTAACCAACTGAGCCACCCAGGCGCCCTCCTGAGCTCTTTTTAATACTTCCATTTGAACAAGCATGCATTGAGTGCCAACTATGTGGGCAGTGTGTGCTAGGCACAAGGGTCACAAAGGCCATTAAGTCTCATCCTTGCCCTTGACCTTTGGAGGTCAATGAGGTAGGCATTGCTGTATGATACCTCTGTTAGTACAAATGATAAAAGTCATGCTATAGCACTGTTAGGACTGATGTAAAGCTACATTAGGGTTTTAAAAGATTTTAGGGTGTGAACGTAGAACTGACTCACCATTTATAGCATTGTTTCTATGGGAATATGTGTTTCAAGTTTCAAATAACTAACTTAAAAATAAAGTTTTGGAACATAACCCAATTATAATTTCAGAACTTCCTGTGCTAAGTACTGAATTTACAGTCTAATAACCAGCCAGAATGCCTGTTCTAAAAAGTGAAAAAATTTTAACCTTGATTGTGTCTGTCATTTAAGTGCCTTGAAGTAAAAGTTTTTAGGAGCATCTACAAAACTGGTTCTTCCTGGAAATTTCAAGGAGAAAACCTAAGGAACTTAATTAAGTTTAGACATTGGACCGTATACTCTGGAAAATCGTATTCTAGGAAATAATTTCGCCAGAGTGACCTTATTTTTATAGGTGACAAAATCACTGAGGCCATGATCTCAGGCTCAAGAGTCCTATTGCTTGTGTTCTAATCCCACCAAGTCCTCTGTGGCCTCACAGAAGTTATATAACATTGTGTACAAATACACGTTATATATACACACACACACACACACACATATATATGTATGCATATGCACCCCTCCACACACACACACCTGCTTAGACTAGAGCCTGACCGTTGATAGTAAGGCTTAACAAATATTGGCTATTCCCATTATTGTTGTATTACAGTTGTCATTTACTCTACCTCCATCTACCAGTTCAGTAAAGCATATCTGCTTTCCCTCCCATTACATTTTCATGCTTTTGCTTATGCTGCTGTGTACCCTTCTCCCAGTTCTTTACCTACACGCTTATGCAGATACCTGAAATGCCTTTCCCCTTGCCTTCTATTTTTCTCTATGCTACTTATTCATTAAGGTTTCACTCAAGTCCTACATCCTTCCTAAAGCCCACTGTTCTAGTACAATCATGCTTTTTCCCCCCTCTAACTCTTGCTGAACTTTATTCAGTATAATTTAATACTTAATTATTCTCAGATTGTTTCTTGGTTCAAAATTTAATCCTCATATGTAATTGGCTCTGTGTTTACCATCCTTCTCCACCCTCTACTTCAATGCTTTATGCAGTGTTAGGAACGTGTAGGTATTCAACACATTCTGATACTCTGATATATTAACATAAGAGAATCCTTTCATTTCACTTGGGGCCTTTTTTTTTTTTTAATGTTATGTTAGTCACCATACAGTACATCATTAGTTTTTGATGTAGTGTTCCATGATTCATTGTTTGCGTATAACACCCAGTGCTCCATGCAACACGTGCCCTCCTTAATACCCATCATCTTGGGCCCTTTAAAAGGATTGTCTATAACCTTCAAATTATTAAATCCATATACCTATATCCAATCATATAAGGCACAGAAATAGGTATGAGAAAATGAATGTATATACCTAAATGATCTTTCAGATCCAAAGGTAATTGTTAGTAGTGCAGAGATTGGGGCACTGAATCAAGAGTCTAATGCTAGGCTCTGCTGCAGATTCTCACTGAGGCTATGCAAATTGTCCCCAGGAGAGCCTCCTTGGTCTTTGGCACACATTAAAAGGAGATTATTTGCTTTACAGAAGGAGTCACTCCAAAATTGTAACTGTAAGTTATTTCTTCATTCAGTTCATATGCTCATTTATAGGCC
Organism: Leptonychotes weddellii; assembly: GCF_054177405.1. Lineage (NCBI taxonomy): Eukaryota > Metazoa > Chordata > Mammalia > Carnivora > Phocidae > Leptonychotes > Leptonychotes weddellii. The sequence continues at coordinate 32,316,760 of NC_138377.1, read as the reverse complement.
CTTCAGTTATTATTTGACTAAGGCAGAGGCAAAAGAAACTTTCAGCAAAGCTGTTTTTTCCAATTTAAGAGATTTATGGTGATGAAGGAAACGTCTTTCTGATACTGTGTCAGTGAGAAATTTACTGAAATAGCTTACACGGTGTAACTTAGGGAACACGTCTACTGAATAAGACTGGATGCACCTCTACAGATAAAACAGCATTGTAGGTAGAGTTCAGATGTGGGTAGGCGCTTATGGAAGAGCACCCGGCCAGTAAACCCTGTATTAAGGACTCCTGTCCAGTCTTTGTTGAGTGTTCTTTGCAGAAGGGCACATTACATAGTCCCAGGTGGTTCGTGCCCACCTGGGTGGTCAGGAGTCTGTCCTGTAATCCTAGTACCTACTTTACCACAGTTAACTATCCCCTTGATACACTGTTTAACAGTCTTAGATCTTTGCCCTTCTATGAAATAATGTTGGACCAGATTAGATCTCTCTGAACTAAAAAATCTGTGGGTATCTAAATTAATATGCTGAATGCACTTGGCGGCTGTTTTTGAATGAGATGAAACTGTCAAACTAAAAATTTTAAAAATCAGTGTAAAATGTTTGGCATCACCTAACTCCTTTCTCTTCCGGGAGAACTGCCTGCATACAGATATCCTTCTGGCCTTAGAACCCTTGGCTTCGGATCACATTGGAAGTCCTACTCTCCTGCAGTCCTTGACTTCTAGCTGTAATAAACTTGTTTCACCAATGATACAGCTAGTAACACAAAAGCAATCACAGATTTCAGTTACAAAGACAAGAACAGCTAAACCCTCATGCGCTGTTGGTGGGGATGCAACCTGGTGCAGCCACTGTGGGAAACAGCATGGAGGTTCCTCAAAAAGTTAAAAATAGAACTACCCTATGACCCCTCAATTGCACTTCTGGGTGTTTACTCAAAGAATACAAAAAGACTAATTCTTTTTTTTTTTTTTTTTAAGATTTTATTTATTTGAGAGAGAGAATGCACGAGCGGGGTAGGGTCAGAGGGAGAAGCAGGCTTCCCACTGAGCAGGGAGCCCGATGCGGGACTTGATCCCGGGACTCCAGGATCATGACCTGAGCTGAAGGCAGTTGCTTAACCACCTGAGCCACCCAGGCACCCCAAAAACACTAATTCAAAGGGAAATATGCACCGCTGTGATTAGAGCAGCATTACTTAGGATAACCAAGATATGGAAGCAGCCCAAGTGTCCATTAGTTGATAAATGGATAAAGAGGATGTGGTATATATACACAATGGAATATTATTCAACCATAAAAAAAGAATGAATTTTTGCCATTTGCAATGACATGGATGGCGCTAGAGAGTATAATGCTAAGCGAAATAAATCAGAGAAAGACAAATAACATGATTTTATTCATATGTGGAATTTAAGATACAAAACAAATGAGCAAAGGGGAAAAAAAGAGAGGCAAACCAAGAAACAGACTCTCAACTCTAGAGAACAAACTGATGGTTCCCAGAGGGGAGGTGAGTGGGGGGATGGGTGAAATAGGTGATGGGGATCAAGGAGCGCACTTGTGATGAGCACCAGGTGTTGTATGCAGGTGTTGAATCACACCTGAAACTAGTATAACACTTCTATGTTAACTTTACTGGAATTAAAATAAAAAGAACAGCTAAAATAGAAGCAATCCTTTTATTTAAAACGTTTGCAAGCTTTACTATAAGATAAAGTTAAGGTTTTTTTGGTAGGATTATTAAGGATATCAAAAAATTGAAAGGAGAAAACTGCTTTTGGAATTTGAGTGAAATTGTTTTTAATTAAGTGAATGAATTTTTAAAATTTTAATGCAAAAATTATTCCCAAGAGATAAGCTAAAAGTCTCACAGGAATTTAGATCCCTCACCCCTGGTTCCATGCCCTTCTTTTCTGTTTTCTGGGGGTTTGTTTTGTTTTGTTTTGTGTTATTAGTTGGCCTTCTCCAGGCTTTTCTGAGTGAGGTGTAACAAGAATAAAGTTGTTGGCACTACTATGTGTAGGACTGCTATGAACAGTTACCCTACCTTTTAAAGTCCATTTTACTGGAACGTGGATGTTTGCGTAATGAGGTCAGCCTAGAAGCTGTAGCGTTAGCATGAATTTTGTTCAGCCTCAAGCTCTGAGGGGAAGGTAGGGATGTAGAGAGACATCTGAAGACAGTGGGATTCACACCCACGCCTTTCTGACCCAGAGCCCTTCTTCGTTCTCTCCACCAGAGCATGGTGCCTTCTTCCACAGCGGAGGTACTTTACTTAATACATGTGGACTGAAGTCACTGATGTAGGAAAAGTCAGGATTCTCCTCAGTGATGGCTCCTCGAGATCACAGAATACTGGTGCTATTGTCCATCCCTGGTACTTTATGTATAGCGTCTGGCTCCAGAGCACTCCGTGCATATTTGTTGCATTAACAGATGTGCATTAAAATGCCGTTGATGCTGTTTTTGTGTTTTGCTTAGGTTAACACAGAATTTATTTTTACTGCCGTAATTGAATTGTGGCTACAGCTGTAGCAGTGCCTGTCACACTGGTGGTGTATGTCGTTGCACCAGGTTTGGTGGCTGCCCATAAAACTGCTTTCCCTTAGATTAGTAGAAGAGTTCTTGGAACTTTTAAGCTCTTTATGTCATTATTTTAAGCACAGGAGATTTAAAACCTGAAAGTCCTTACAGATTAACTGCTGGCTTTCTTCTACTGGACTCCTGCTTAGAAGGAAATTTTAAGGTTATCTAGTCAAACTTAGCTCCTGATGCTTGGATAAGCAACTGCCAGTCTTACTTCCATTAATTATCACGTGTCAAGAACTGTATGTTTTACACATTGCTTCTATGAATCCTCATGTTTGATGTGTTATTTGACATATTATTATCCCCACTTTGACAGTTCAGGAAACTTGGGGTCAGTGAAGATAAATAAGGTGGCAAAGCCAGATTGGAACTCAGGTCTTTCAGATCCAAAGCCTGTGTTCTTTTCCTTGTATTATACTGTCCTCAGTGACATTTCATCCCTCTTCCATGCAGGGCATCCATTGTCCTCCAAAAGAGTTTGTTTCATTTTTTAACAACTCTTATTACTAAAAATTTTTTTTGAGATAACATCTATCCTTCTGCCTCTTTCTCTTTATTACCCATTAAAGTTCTCTCTGAATCCCACAGAATGACTATAGACCTAGAAATTTCATCTTATATAAAATGGGTTTAGGGTCAGCATTTGTGTGTGTGTTTTTCATTTTTTTTTTTTTACCCTTTAAGGTTTTGTTGTTTGGATTCGTTTTATATACTTTTTAAAGGCCACGTGATAGTGAATTTTAGGTAGTGGATTTACCTTGGTAAAGGTGGATTTACCTTGGTTCACTTACAACTCCCTTATTACCAGGCATTTCAACATATTGATGAGTATCTTTGTGCATATATTGCTTTTTGTATTTAGGTACATACTGAGCATGCTTCCTCATTGGGTACAGACATCTGATTTACAGAAGGTTGAAAAGGTTGAAAGATTGTACCTATTTGACATGCTTCACCTGGCTTACAAAAATGGTACAGTGGTTGCAATTTTAAGAAGGCAGTAGGTCTCATTATAGGCCACCTTCCTTTCTAGAGGCACATCCCTGGCCGTGTCATTAGGCAGGAAGAACAGGAAGAAGGAGGTAGGATAGGTCTTCAGGTAGTGGGGAAAAGGGGTATGTAATCCACATGTGATCTGTGATGAACAGATAAAAAGCAAGTGGAAATAAGCTGTAGATACCTCTTAATTACCACTGCAGGGATTCAAGGATTTGGGGACTGAAGAGTGAACATTTTATTTCTCTGAACAGCTTGTTAAATGTTCTTTTTATGCTCAGATTGTGTAGGAACTTGTTTTAGGTAGAAGATAGATTCTGAAGTTTTATGTATACAGATTAAAAATTGAGGCTAAAATTGGATCTTATTTTAGTTTTATAATATAACGGATAGGGCTTCTAATGCTTTTAATGTTTTCCTCTCCCTCTTTACCCAAAGTCAACTCACTACATTAATATTATTTATAATGTCTACCATATGTTCAGTGAAGAAAACTAGTTGCAGAAAGGTATATATAGAATGATACCATTTAGGGGGTGCCTGGCTGGCTCAGTTGGTTAAGCATCTGCCTTCAGCTCAGGTCATGATCCCAGAGTCCTGTGATCAAGCCCCGCGTCGGGTCGGGCTCCCTGCTCTGCGGGGAGCCTCCTTCTCCCTCTGCCTGTAGCTCCCCCAGCTTGTGCTCTCTCTCTGTCAAATAAATGAATAAAATCTTTAAAAAAAAAAAAAGGATGATACCATTTAGGTTAAGAAAAAACAGACACACACACCGCAAGAGCAAAAACTATGTACTTGGGCACATAATAGGTACTCAATATCTTTTGACTCTGTATGGATACATATAAACAGATCTGAAGATACACAATCCAGAGTGTTTGGAGACTTTACCTCTGGGAAGAGGTATGTGACCTAAGGTGTGTTTTTATTCTATTTACTTATATATTTTAATTTTTTGCACATGTTACTTTGTATACTTTTTTTAACAATTAAAAAATGAAGAAAAATTTACCATTTAAGGATAGACACCTCCTTCTCTAATGGATCCACTGCCTTGTTATACCCTAAAGTGCATGCCCAGCGATATAAGACATATTCTGACTCTACAGAATGACTGCTTCCCTAATAATCAAGAAAAAAGGCATTGATCAAACCTATTTGCTTGTGGCCATTTCCATATAATCTAATAAGCATTTTAAATAGAATTTTTCTATGGAAATTTTCAAACATACAAAAATAGAATTATACCTATCTCCCAGCCTCAGTAGTTATCAACATATGGCCAATCTTGTATCATCTATTGCCCCCACACCCACCTCACTGGATTATTTTCTAGTGTATTTTAATCTTTTTTTTTTTTAAAGATTTTATTTATTTATTTGACAGAGACACAGTGAGAGAAGGAACACAAGCAGGGGGAGTGGGAGAGGGAGAAGCAGGCTTCCCGCCGAGCAGGGAGCCCAACGTGGGGCTCGATCCCAGGACCCCAGGATCATGACCTGAGCCGAAGGCAGATAGATGCTCAATGACTGAGCCACCCAGGAGCCCCTCTAGTGTATTTTAGATTATATCATTTCATCTATAAATATGTCAGTATGTATATATAAAAGATCGGGACTCTTTTTAACGCAACCAAAATACACTCATCACACTTAAAAAATGAGCAGTAGTTCCTTAATATCAATTTTGTGAGAAGTTTTTAATACTCTGTAATTTAGTTATGTACTTTCAGTCTAAGTTGCTATTTTATTTACTTTCACTGTTTGTATCCTTCAGGTACTTTTAAACCTTTTCCTTTCACATTTAGCATACATTTTCCCCCATAGAGGTGTGATGAAACCAAAATGATGGTTTTTGCTTCGGATACCTTAGCTTGTGTTTTCTTAAAATCAAAATGAGACGCTTGAATAAATGGCTGTGTTATCTTCAACTTCACATCTGAAAAATGATTCAGGTGTATATTACTGAGTTTTGCTACATTAGAATGGAGAGCCATTTATACCTTTATTGTGATAGCAAAATCACGCACGTCCCAGTGTCTGATCAAAGTGATTCTTCTTTTCAGGTGCTTTTCTAAAGATATCTTGTCTGACTTTAATGCTTTTGTTTCACATAGGTCTCTAAATAATAGAAGATGGCAAAGCCCAGCCACAGCAGCTACGTCCTCCAGCAGCTGAACAACCAGAGGGAGTGGGGTTTTCTCTGTGACTGTTGCATTGCCATCGACGACATTTACTTTCAAGCGCACAAAGCCGTTCTGGCTGCCTGTAGCTCCTACTTTAGAATGTTTTTCATGAACCACCAGCACAGCACCGCACAGCTGAATCTCAGCAACATGAAAATCAGTGCCGAGTGTTTTGATCTCATTTTGCAGTTTATGTACTTAGGAAAGATTATGACTGCACCCTCCAGTTTTGAGCAGTTTAAAGTGGCGATGAACTACCTGCAGCTGTACAACGTTCCCGACTGCTTAGAAGACATTCAGGATGCAGACTGTTCTAGTTCAAAATGTTCATCTTCTGCTTCCAGCAAACAGAACAGCAAAATGATATTTGGGGTAAGAATGTATGAAGACACAGTGGCTAGAAATGGCAGTGAAGCCAACAGGTGGTGTGCAGAGCCAAGTTCAACAGTAAATACACCACACAATAGAGAGCCTGATGAAGAGTCTTTACAGTTAGGCAATTTTCCCGAACCACTATTTGATGTATGTAAAAAAAGTTCTGTGTCCAAATTATCAGCTCCAAAAGAACGCGTGTCACGGCGCTTTGGACGGAGTTTTACCTGTGATAGTTGTGGATTTGGCTTTAGCTGTGAAAAATTGTTAGATGAGCATGTACTAACCTGTACTAACAGACATTCGTACCAAAACACAAGATCCTATCACAGAATAGTGGATATTAGAGATGGAAAAGATGGTACTATCAAAGCCGAATTTGGTGAAAAGGAATCTTCTAAAGCGTTTTCCACACAGACAGACAAATACAGAGGAGACACCAGCCAGGCTGCTGATGATTCGACTTCAACCACCGGAAGCCGAAAAAGTAGCACAGTGGAGTCTGAACTAGCCAACGAGGAAAAAAGCAGAGCTGCTGAGAGGAAAAGAATCATTATCAAGATGGAGCCGGAAGATATTCCCACAGATGAACTGAAAGACTTTAACATTATTAAAGTGACTGATAAAGACTGTAATGAGTCCACTGACAACGACGAATTAGAAGATGAACCTGAAGAGCCATTTTATAGATACTATGTTGAAGAAGATATCAGTATTAAGAAAAGTGGTAGGAAAACTCTAAAACCTCGAATGTCGATAAATGCTGATGACAGGGGTGGTTTAGAAAATATAAGGCCCCCTAACAATAGCAGTCCAGTACAGGAGGATCCCGAAAATGCATCCTGTGAGCTCTGCGGACTCACAATAACTGAGGAGGACCTGTCCTCTCATTACTTAGCCAAACACATCGAAAATATCTGTGCATGTGGGAAATGTGGACAGATCCTCGTTAAGGGGAGGCAGCTTCAGGAACATGCTCAAAGATGTGGGGAACCCCAGGATCTGACAATGAACGGGTTAGGAAATACAGAGGAGAAGATGGACATGGAAGAGAATCCTGACGAGCAGTCAGAAATAAGAGATATGTTTGTGGAAATGTTGGATGATTTTAGGGACAATCATTTCCAGATAAACAGTATCCAAAAAAAGCAGTTATTTAAACATTCTGCCTGTCCTTTTCGATGTCCTAATTGTGGCCAGCGTTTTGAAACTGAAAATCTAGTGGTTGAACATATGTCTAGCTGCCTAGACCAGGATGTGTTTAAGAGTGCCATCATGGAAGAAAATGAAAGAGATCACAGACGAAAGCATTTTTGTAATCTCTGTGGAAAAGGATTTTATCAGCGGTGTCACTTAAGAGAACACTATACTGTTCATACTAAGGAAAAACAGTTTGTTTGTCAGACATGTGGAAAGCAGTTTTTAAGAGAACGTCAGTTGCGACTGCACAATGATATGCACAAAGGCATGGCCAGGTATGTCTGTTCCATTTGTGATCAAGGAAACTTCAGAAAACATGACCATGTACGGCATATGATTTCTCATTTATCTGCTGGTGAGACTATATGCCAGGTCTGCTTTCAGATATTCCCAAATAATGAACAGTTGGAACAGCACATGGATGTTCATCTGTATACATGTGGAATATGTGGAGCAAAGTTTAATTTGAGGAAAGATATGAGATCACATTATAATGCCAAGCATTTGAAAAGAACATAAGTGATCTTCTACTGTACTAATGTTTAGTTGATAGCAGACAAAACACCAAAGCAAAGGATATGAGCTATTTAGAAATTGATCTTATAAGATGAATTGTTGGGAAAAAATTTCAAGGCCCTTTTACCTTTAATATTTTTGTTTAGGATCTTAAGTATCTACATTTTAGGTGTTATTAAATGTTTATCATTTTTGTTATTTCTTAATAGAATTCTTTGATTTTAGTTTGTTTTAGCTATGATTAAAATTACTTTTCAATGTAGACTACAAGTGGTTGTTCCTCTTCAATGACTATTAAACTTTAGTTTTTTTAATCATAAGGTGATGACTTTACTATTTCTATGTGGGTTTTTTTTTTTTTTTAAGGTTATCCTGTGAAATTTTAAATCCAACGTCATTGGCCATTCATGTTTATTTAAAAAACTTTTTTTAAGTAATTAGTTCTTTGAAACTATCTCATCTACTTTTAGCTTATTTTTTTTTTGTAAGTTGAACAGTGATTTAGCCACTGTTTATTCCCCCTTATCAATGAAATTCATATTCTTAAATTGACATGCTTATTAGGCAGGTTAGGTGCATTGACTCTAAACTTGAAGGTTGACATGGGCTCAAACTTGGCCTAAAAACATTGATGGACCTAAGGAAATTCCTATAAATGAATATTTCCTATAATTGATAAAATATTATCATTTAATAATCACATTTAAAACTTATATTAAGTGTAAAACCCAATGACTTTACCTCACTTGAGAAATTAGTGGGGACAAGTCATTTTGTTTTGTGATATGAAATTTAACTATGATAGTTAATTAAAAAGACATATCTTGTATTCATTTAAAATAATTTAAGATATTCTGATTTCTAAAGTGTGTTAGTTTATCAATTATTTTTGTTTATAAATAGACTTTAATAGCTCTCTAGGAATATGACATCTAAAGGAAAATGATTTTTCACCTTTAAAATTACATACTTTTGGAACTTACTTTGAGATTTGAGAAAGCTGCCATGTATATTGATAAATCAAATAAAATAAAGAAATCAATTACAAATCTGGTTGTTCTATAAAAGTAGAGTGTGGAAAAAAATGTCTTGTGTTTTATACTAAGATTTGGAGGAAATGTGTTGTGGCAAATTGCAGTTTTATCACCATGCTCTTCTTTTTTTTTTTTTTTTTTCTGTAAAGGACTACAAAATTTGAGCACTATAAAATAATCACAGAGCATATAAGTGGAAATAGTTTATCACTTTTTCAAGTAGTATTGTTAGGTGTTGCTGACACAGGGTCTATATGAATTACATGTGAATTAAAACACTGGCAAAACTGACCCCACCAATAAACACATCTGTTGAATAGAATGCCTTTTAATGTGAATTACTTGCATTTTAATACCCTTCTCATAATGAAAGGGATTTAAATAACATCTGTATTTAAAGTATAATTTTGTAATTATGAACAGTAACTTCACAACATTGCTCTTTTTGTTTACATTGGATTTTTAAGATATGCAAGTCATATTTTTCTATACAATTTGCATAAAAGAATACATTGCCAAGAGAATTGAGAGACATATTGACTAACAGATCTAGTTGAAAGAGAATAGAGCACAGTGTGAGCTCAGAGATTTGTGGGGATACACTGTGGTGTTAAGAAAAAATAGGAATAGTACAGGAGGCGTGTGGTATGAGAAAATAATGGGAAATGGAGATGGGGGAAATACACTAAAAGATAAATGAGAAGTAAGGAGTTTTTTTAAAAAGCCACATAGCAGGGGCGCCTTGGTGGCGCAGTCGTTAAGCATCTGCCTTCGGCTCAGGTCATGATCCCAGGGTCCTGGGATCGAGCCCCACATTGGGCTCCCTGCTTGGCGGGAAGCCTGCTTCTCCCTCTCCCACTCGCCTTGCTTGTGTTCCCTCTCTCGCTGTGTCTCTCTCTGTCAAATAAATAAATTAAATATCTTTAAAAAAAAAAAAGCCACATAGCAGAAAAAACAGGAAAAGTGATTCATCTTAGCCTTGGACACAGTAGTTTATCAAGGAATTCAATCTGAAATGACCTTAAATGAAATATGGTGTATACATTACTGATAGGAACCTGCTAAAAGTTCTGTAACAAACCCAGAGACCATCAGAGGCTTGTCTAAAGAGAGAAGATAAACTCACTCCAAATTTCTAAACTATTTATATAGTATCTTAGGTAGACATAATTTTTAGGGGGATCACTTTTTTCCATGACCCTCATGAAAATCTATTGCAATGGCTTCCCACCATTAAAGAATAGGGTTCTTTCTAAATACTACCATGCTGTAAAAAGGGTTATATGTTCCATTAGGAAAAGGGGGGAGGGATAATTTAGTGTTCTGACAGTACTAACAGTCAACAATTAGCAAGCAAATATATAAACATTGAACATGATCTAACTTTACATAACTGAGACGTTTATGGTTTCACAAAGCACCACCTCATCATGCTGTCTCCTCCCAGTTTCATATTACACAGGACACCTTGTGTCGTGTTTTGGAACTAGCTGTAGGGCAGCACAGGCTTCTGTAAGTGTCATGTACAGGTTTTCCTTATGAAGGCAGAGAGTACATTTAAAGGGTTCTTGCCTCTTAAGGGGAATGAAAAATGTCTGATACCGCTCTCCAACCCAGTTTCCTCCGACTTTCTTCCTCTGCTGGGGTTACAGAGCTGTACCTCCTTGCTATTGCTTCTTGCCCTCCATGCTGGGAAGGCAATGAATCAACATTGTGGAAGCTGCCTTCTCAATTTATGTAATTAGGCTCCAAATCCAAAAAATGAAAGGAAAATCTAGACAGATCAATGAGGAAGCTTATGTCTTACAGAATCTTGCTTAAAGGGCCTGTTAGTTCTCCAGCAAGAAATCCTGGAGAAATGGAGTCAGAGCCTAAACAAGCTTGTCACTAGTTAGAGTGCAACTCAGAGGTTTATAATTCTTTAGTAACAGGACTAAAAATTTCAGATTAATAAAGCACAACAGGGCGGCAGTGGAGGACTCAGAAATTTGTCTTAATCTCTCCCATATTTTTAAAGTAAAAATATTCAGAGAAATGACTCTCATGCATAAAATGATACACGGCTAATGTTTAACATATGAAGTTTGAATATGGACAAAACTTAGAAGAAAGTACATAAGTATCCCAGGGGCTAGTTATAAAACTAAAAGAATTAAAATAAGGAGAGACTTGGCTAGGGCAGTCAGAGCATCAGTTAAAAGGAAAAACAATAGACTGAAATGAAAAATCATATTTAAGTACCGTAGTTGAGAACAAAAATGTAAAAGTTGAATAAAAAACATTTGGAATTGTCTAGGTGAGAGTAGAGATTTAAGTAATTTGATAGGTTAAAATAATATTGATACATTAAAATAATTACAGCTATAAAATGCCTAATAAAACAATTGCTGTGAACATGCCAAGGATGTGCCTAAATACTAGAGATGATATACCAACTTTTATATTCTAAAAAACTGGGAAGAGAGACTGGTGGTGGTTGGCAGCTTTCTCCCTAGTTAAACAATACTTGTTCCTCTAAACCCCTAGTTAAGGAACTTACATATTTAAGAGATGCCTGGAAAATCCCCCCAAAGAACCAACTTAACAGTTAAAACTTGCCATCGTTAACAAAAAGGTAAACTATTTTCAATCGTAAGAAAAAACCTGAATGTGTATGTACACATTGAAAATAAAGGAATTTGGTGTATTTCTTAATTTTTAATGGGTTTTATGAGTTAAAATTCTTTTTTTTTTTCGCCATTAATCTACTTGATCAGTTCCTCATCTTTCCTCACCAGCCCCACCTCCTCTGTAACAAATGCTTCTAGAATGGTGATAAATGCCAGTGCTGTGCAGGCACCCTAACCTTAACAATGCCTAGGATTCCAGGGTGCCAAAAAGCTCTGTGAGGACATAGCCTTGGGAAAGGCCCCCCCACATCTCCTTGATACTTGAGGTGTAGTGCACAGGGTGACAGGGTGCATGCCAGTGAACTGAAGCAAGTAGGGTTCTTTGGGGTGTTAAGAGCCTGAAGCTGCTGCCCAGATTTGGACGCCTGTGGTCCGTCCATCCTAGAGCTCTCACTGAGTAAGCCTGGCATCCGTTTAGGTAGTGTTCTTTAGGCTCTGCTAAGTGCTTTACAATACACAATGTTAATTAAATCTCACAGCTGTATGAGGTAAGTATTATTCTAATTTTCCAGATGGGGCACTGAGGTTGAGAGAGACTGGCGTATTTTTCCCAAGATCACACACAAATTAAACACTAGAGCTGGAGTTTGAGCCTAGACCTCTTTGATTTCCGTTTGCCTGTACTTAAGCACTAAGCCACATACCTCACCTCCCAAGAGGTACAAAGAAGGACCTTTTCAGCCTAGGAACACAGGTTATCAAGCTCCTATGAAACTCTGTGCTCCATGTTCATCATCTGTGGTCTGCTGTGCCTGGTAAGGTAGTGGGTACCTAATGAACATGTTGGATAATGTGAAAATATATCAGTAGGAAACAAAACTATCTATTTGAATGGGTCACTCAGAATGATGTTTTAGAAATAAATACTAAATATTGACATGGTTTAATTTTCCTTTATTTAAACTTAAACCTTTAGTGGTATTATCAGCCATTTTGGAGGGCCCATTGTTAAGTGCTCAAAAAAAAAACTTAGTTTGAATTCAACTTCTATATTTCTACCTCTGTGACTTTTTTCCCTTCTTGTTTTCCCTATTCCTGACCTTTATGTTTTAATCTCCAGCCAATCACCATTTTATTGATTATGAGACTGATGAGTTCAATCATTCAAATCATTTGAAAATATTCCCAAGAAAAACCAGGACCCCAGAATAACCAGTTTCCTCTTTTTGTCTTAATAGATGATGTTGATAAGAAAATTGTCATTTCTTTGGGTAAAAAAACAAAACAAAATCCCTAACTGCCATATTGTGATTGATTAAAGTTTATAATCTAAGTTTGTCTAAAAACAAAGGTTATTATTCTAGCTATTTATAATTCAAATACCAAAAATATTTAGTGTTAACTTATAAAGACAGTCTTACTCATAAAAGAAATGAAAGATAATTACAGGAAACAGCTGTTTATGCACCTTAACGTAGCAGCAAACATGAACATTTAATGCTTTAAGTGAAACAATCCCCCTCCCAATCTAATCTGATTTTAACTTTATGCATCTATTGCCTGATTTCTAAAACCTATGCAATAGGTTTTACTACTGCTATATTAAATTTACTACTTTAATGGTCTTTCTACCATCTGCCAAATGTTATTTTTTAAGTGAAAACAGAAAAAGAAGGTAATGAAGACTCCACAGATGATGTCTATATAATCACTTAGGTGGCCCACTTTCATTGCCTCTGTCAAACTCAAGGACATATTACTTGGTAACATATGGGTAGAGTCTCCTACTAAAACCAGATGAAATTTAGCTACTTACAAATTTATCTGCTGACAAAAGGCAAAGATGCAAGGATTCAAAATGCAAGGACTTTTGTGTCTGTGAGTATTAGTAAATATGAATATTAACTAAATGACAATAGCAGCTTGTGAACTCATGCTAATTTTGAACTAATTTAATACCACTTACATGTTTATATTCATATGCTTAGTTGACTTTAGCATTAAGAAGCTTAAGTCCTATTTATTTCCTTTTATTTAGGAGAACCAAATCATTGAGGTCCATTGGTAGTGACAGAATTGTTCATCCTTCCTATCAAAATCTACCACAGATCACTAGGGGGCAGAAGCCATTATAATTTCTCATTATCTTACTCATTTGCAGAAAAGATGGTGTGAAGATTACAATCCAGTACTTGGCTCCGAATTGAATGTATCAATATACTAATCACCATTTCAATAAGAAGGCACAGGAAACTCTAGGGCCAGGGGGATGACAAATATATAAAAGACATTTCATTTCAGAATTAGGAATATTAACAATTTTATGTGAGAAAATTTGCATAACCCTCTGTACTTACCTATTTGAGAAAGGAATACAGTCAGGTAGACAGCCTATGAAGCCCCCAATTAAGCTTTATTTTGAAAGTTACTATGTTGTTTTTAGGATACTTAAACCAATTGCTTATACCAGTCAGAATCAGCCAAGCTCATTTTTAGATGACAGAAATATAATTCTGTCCAGATTATGAAAGTCATCTTTTCTTTCAAATACTTATGCATTCCCTAATGTGGGACAAAATATTTTAAAACAGAATCACTTTGTTAAAAAAAAAAACTAGGGCAAAGCGTTGTTGCAAAAAATATAATGCTACCCAGAATCACTGGGGCAGTTTAGGAGAGTTATGAACTTAGGAACTGGAAGGAAAACTCCTCGGTGTGTGTATGTGTGTACTTCATTTTCATTTGCAGAGTGTACAACATTTAATATTTGAAGAAAACAATGTTAGCTTGATGGGTGAAGGCACTCAGTAAAAAGAACATGAACTTTTAAATTTGTTGGATCTATCTTTCAACCAGAGATTTACCATTAACAAGTTGAAGTACATTGAGGGGCACCTGGCTGATTCAGTTGGTAGAGCATGTGGTGCTTGATCTTGGGCTCATGAGTTCAAGCCCCACCTTGGGTGTAGAGATTATTTACATAAGTAAACTTAAAAAAAAAGTTAAAGTACATTGTATGTAAAACTATTTGATTTGAAGGAAGACACTTCCTAACTGCTTCCTTCCTCCCTACTTTCCTCTACCTGGCTGACCTCCTATCTTTTCATATGGTATGTGTCCTACCCATTCTAGCTTAAATCATTCAAGAAAACAGAAAGTGCCCTTAAAGCTGAAGAATTATATTAGTAATAGGAACACCTTATATTTGAAGGGTACGATGAGTTACATTAAGGAAGAAATTAAATAAATTTAAGTCCCAGGAACTATGCTTTCATTCCCATTCTTTGTTGTAGTAATGCTGTGCTGGCCTGGTGCCAAAAGCCATGAAATTCTGACCTAAGAATTATGTTGTATCTTGTAAAGCAGTCAACTTGTAATACTATTTTTCTTGAGAGTTTTGTCTTTTTCTGTGTGGCAGTGGTGAAATAGGGCCTTCTAAACCTCTGGAGAAGTGAGATCTGAATTTGGAGAGGACATGGGGAAGAATCAATCTTCAACAGATAATCTTTAAGTCCAGACCCAGGAATATCAGATCTGAAGTGACACCATCTTTTCTGTCTTCCTGACAAACCTCATCAATCCCAAAAGTTCCAGTTTCAAGGATCCAAGAAAACTCAGTAAAGATCACTTTGGAATCACTTTGCTGTGACAAAATTGATTCATGGTGACTCTCCTAGTATTTGTGGAAAATCTGCTCAAGAAAAGTAACTAAAATATTCATATGACATCAGTGGTTAAAGCTACACTAAGATGAAACTCTATATGCTAATTATCTTCCATGGTCCCTTCTAAAATAAAAGGGCTTACTAGGCTACTATAAATATATTATAAAAAGATAATAACATATCTGTGTAACACATATAATCCTAAACTTAAAATAATCTGAATCGCAGTTTATATATTATGAAATGTAGTTAGACAATTAAAAAAATTATACCCCAAAATCTGTAGTTTAGAGTATAAATAAAAAGATGTGGGTACAGAGAAAAAAAATGTGAGACCAATATTTTAACAAGATAATGTAGTTATTACTCATTGTAATGTAACATTTGCCCTTCCTCTTTTTCACTGTATATATCAGTCACAAACTTGATTATTAATATTAATGAAGTTCCCTTTTAAGACTGTTAACTTGAAGGAAAAACAGAAGTGGTTATTACTTCAATAGTGGTAGATTTTCATAAATCACAGACAACAAAAAGAATGTATCTTAAGACACATTATTTTCTTCTGAACTTAGCAATATAATCTAATAATGTAGAATGAGTTTCTGTTAAATATTTATTCTTGGTGTTAATGTATAATACCGTTATTTCTCAGCTTTCAAATTTCAAGATAAAACTCAACCGAGTATTGAGTGAAACAATGATTTCTGTGTTTTTAAAAATCTTTCCCTAGGAAATGAAATGTTTGATGAGATTTTAACCTGGCTTCAAATAATTTGTTTTATAAATATATGCTCATAAGCACATTTCTTAACCATATGA
Organism: Leptonychotes weddellii; assembly: GCF_054177405.1. NCBI lineage: Eukaryota > Metazoa > Chordata > Mammalia > Carnivora > Phocidae > Leptonychotes > Leptonychotes weddellii. The sequence goes on along the minus strand of NC_138377.1, from coordinate 32,300,781 downwards.
CTCTTATAGCCATATTATTTCCTTATTGTGAATATACTTGTAGTTTTACTTTTGGTTAACTGTCTATCCAATTCATTATTATTATTATTTTGTTTCTTATGCAGTATCATGTTATATATTTTCAGAAATGCTTATTTTGTTTTTATATCTATTTCTTCAAATGTTTTAATAAGGAGTTACACAAAGAAATCTAACTTAGAGTATACATAATAGTATATGCAGACGTAAAGTCATTTAAAATCTCTAGCTATAAAGTGGGATGATAACTTAAATATTCATTCTACTAATCAGACTAACAAAAAATTAGATAAAGTTAGTTAGAATGTGATAGTGGGTATAGGGGCCTGAAGGGAGAAGAGAAATCCACTAAAGACTCCAAATTCATATGAGTTCAACTGCTTCAAGAGAAGTAAGTTTAGAAAAGTGTTAGATTATAAAAAACAAAAACAAAATAAAAAACTATAGCTAATCTCTTGGGAACCATATAAAACGGCAGACTTCTAACAAGTAGGAAACAGACAAGATAAAAGATTACTGATAATTAAAGGTACCAGATCAATATAGCAGAGATTCAACAAATAATTTTTGACTGACTGGTAGAAGTAGATTCAGAAAAGGAATATGAATTGAATTTTGACTGTACTAAACTACAAATGTAATGAATTACAATAATTATACGTGATATAAATGCATTCTATAATGTGATTATTTTCTGTATATCAGTATAAAATGCAGTTACTGAGTCATATGGGAAATTTGTTACATTTTTTCAATCCATTGCTTTTACCTAATAAAATTTCCTCCTCTATGTTCAGAAGTCAAACTGTCTGTATATTACTTTTATTTATACTGTATTTTTTTCAACCTGGCTCTTTTATAAAATTATTTGTCTGAAAAGTTAATATCAACTCCTTCCATTCTCTAATACAAAAACAATAAAATATCTGATACAGCTAATTTTGGTGTTCCTGAGCAGCTTAAGAAGTATACAAAACAGGGGTACCTGGGTGGCTCAGCTAGTTAAGCATTCCACTCTTGATCTCAGCTCAGGTTTTGATTTCAGGGTTTTGAGTTCAAGTCCCATGCTGGGCTCCACACTGTGGTATGGAGCCTACTTAAAAATAAGAAAAAAAAAATTTTTTTTACGTGCACAAAACAAATTAACTAAAATTCCTATTGCTAAATCCTGGTTTCTTCTATATGGAATGATTGAAAAAGTACTCTCTCATGGCAAACATAGATGGCAACAAATTAATTAGGTTTCCTCATAATATGAAAAGAAGTAATTATTTATAAAAAATCCACTGACATAGTATTTCAGAGGGTTAATTTTCAAAATAACAATTTACTCAGAGAAATAACCTCCTTCTCAATATAATTCATTTTGTTTATTTTCAGGTTAAGAGTTTAATAAGTTGCCCCCCTCCAAAGTGATCAGCAAAGAGTATTCTCTTCATTTCAGTCCAGTCCCCAAAGATGATTGAGATAATTGCACAGAATTTAGTAAGTATTAACAATTACAACAATATTGGGTCAGACTATTCCATAAGAGTCTATCCTCGAAGTTAATGCTGTACAGAACTGAAGCAGGCACCATTAGTGTTATTTTCACAGATTCACTTCTCTTCTGGAAAAGCCTCTCTTCTAGGTTCAGGTCTTAGCCTTCCATACCAGGAAGTGCCCCACTGCAAGGCCACTGTTTGAAAATTTGAAAATTTCAAATTTTCACTAAATTTGAAAGCTGAGAAATAACAGTATTATACATTAACACCAAGAATAAATATTTAACAGAAACTCATTCTACATTATTAGATTATATTGCTAAGTTACAGTTTCACTGTAACTTTTAAAGACTGAGTTTTTCAAGACTAAAAGAAACAATGGTGAAATTTTTCCTATAGTGACAGGTGACTGGAGAAATATTTTGGAACAAATATAAGATGGCAGTATTTATAGAGATCTTAAATAACTACTTCAAATCCAGTTTGCTCATAGGCCCTCAAATTATAGGCTGCTACTTACTTCTCTTCAGGCCAACATTACTTCCTCAAAACAATCCACAACCTTTTCTGTTGTTGCTGTTGTTTTTTAAAGATTTTATTTATTCATTTGAGACACAGAGATACAGAGAAAGAGAGAGAAAGCATGAGCAGGGAGAGAGGCAGAGGGAGAGGGAGAAGCAGGCTCCTCGCTGAGCCAGGAGCCCGATGTGGGGCTCAATCCCAGAACCCTGGGATCATGACCTGAGCCAAAGGCAGACGCTTAACCATCTGAGCCACCCAGGCACCCCTGTTGTTTTGTTTTTAATCCACATCCTTTATAAAGAATGTGTCCAGGTAGGAATTGAGAGGATTCCAGAAAATCCATAAATTTTTTCCCTGGTAATTCTGGAAAAACTTATTCTTAGTCTCTTTAGGGTAGGCCTGATTACCCAGGCACATACTTTTAGACCTCATCTTACTCATCTTTTATCTCTAGTACAAGTATTTTCAGATGTGAGTTTGTTTCAACTTTTAGTCTCTGAAGTATTATTTAATACAGAAATATAAGAGATAGGCAGAGAATTTTCACCTTATACAGGAAAAAAATGAAATTATTAGTTCCAGTTGTTTGGTTAAACAATGTGCTTCAGACCACTTTTAATAAACACTGAGCTTATTAATCACTACTGTGTTCCAGGTACTTTTCTGGGTGCTGGGGATTAGAGGGTTTGACATGTTAAAGCTCTTGTTTCTTCCAGACTGTGTGGAACTTTAGTCTTTGGATTTTTTTTTTTTTTTTAAAGATTTTATTTATTTATTTGACAGAGGGAGACAGCGAGAGAGGGAACACAAGCAGGGGGAGTGGGAGAGGGAGAAGCAGGCTTCCCACCGAGCAGGGAGCCCGATGCGGGGCTTGATCCCAGGACCCTGGGATCATGACCTGAGCCGAAGGCAGATGCTTAACGACTGAGCCACCCAGGCGCCCCTAGTCTTTGGATTTTAAAAATATTTTGAAACACCCTACTATTTATAATCTGCCAAAGAGATTTCCCTTGTTGAAAGTCAGTAGTAATTTCTATGTAAATATTAGATTAGCAAACTTTGTTTCAATTGTATGTTAATAGTCAAGCGTTAAAAATCATTGTAAAAGTACAAGAAAATTTAGAAAAATTACTGATAATCCTACCATCTAGAGATAATCAATTTTGACCCAGTTTTTGGATCCACTTTTAATATATGGAAGATTATCCTACATATAAAATAAGATACAAAAGTCTTATATCTTATTTTCCCACTTAATTATACCAGGAACTTTTCCTATGTCATTAAAAATTCGTGTACACAATGTTATGGCTACATAATAATTCATCATAGGAATGTATTATACTTTATGTTATCATTTTCTTATTGCCAGATATTTAAGCCATTTCCCTTTTATTATTGTTGTTATTATAAATAATATACCTGTATGTTCTATTATTTCCTTAGGATGAATCCCGCAAAGAGTAACGCTAAGTGGAGGGTATAATCATATTTAAGGTAAAGAAAAAATATCATCACATTGCCCTCCAGAAAGACTGTACTAATTTATATTCCCACCAGTAGCATTTACCTATTTTGCTACACCATTGCTGGCATTGATGAATATTATTTGATCACAAATTCACTAATTTGATCATTTTTAATGGGCTATGTTTTAAATGAATTACGAGTCACAATCATCAAAAAGAACAAATTTAAAAAATATATAAATAAGAAACAATATAAAAATTCCAAGAATGGTCAGTATATGACAGTGTTCTAGGGCTGCAGATGTTTATTTCATATAAAATTAAAATGCAAACACTGTCTTTTTGGGAAAAACTAAGATGCCATTTAAAGTATAAAACATATAGGGGCACCTGGCTGGTTCAGTAGATACAGCATGTGACTCTTGATCTCATGATCCTGAGTTCAAGCCCCATGTCGGGGGTAGAGTTTACTTTTAAAAAAAGTATGAAGCATCAATTTACTAGGTAAAAAGAGCACATATATATGTAATGAAATATATATAATGAAAATGCAGATAAAATTGCTATTGTGATTTCAGAAAGCAATGTTAAAGATGAATGTGGTGGTTAGACTGCAAGATTTATTTGTAATAACTATGCATTTAGTACATAGTTATTACACAAACCTCTCCCTTCTGAAGCTGTAATTTTTTATTTTTTTAAAGATTTTTTATTTATTTATTTGAGAGAGAGAGAGAGAGAGCACATGAGAGGGGGAGGGCCAGAGGGAGAAGCAGACTCCCCGCTGAGCAGGGAGCCCGATGCGGGACTCGATCCAGGGACTCCAGGATCATGACCTGAGCCGAAGGCAGTCGCTTAACCAACTGAGCCACCCAGGCGCCCTGAAGCTGTAATTTTAGTGTTTGTAAGAACTAGCATGTTTGCTTTTATGCAATCTTGCTTTGCTTGAAGTAATGCATGAGGGCTGTCTGAATACAGGAGATCTGATGAGTTTGTTTCTCACTGTTTTTCTGCTTTCACAGTTGTAGCTGAGACCCTGTCTCTAAATTACACTGTATCATCAGTTCTACAAAGAATTTGTATTGCTCTCCAGCCTGCTAATCCCTTTTCCTTTTTTAACTATATAAAAAGCAAAAATTTCCAACAATAAAATCAAGAGATCTGTACTCACAATTTAAGACAACTTTAATAGGAACTTCTTGGTTTTATCTTTGTTTCCCTCATATTTTCTTTAAAAGGTTTCCTAGTCCAAATTTTTTTAACTTCTTTTTTTTTTTTAAGTCCTTTTTTTTTTTCCCTGAGGCTCCTGAGTGGCTCAGATGGTTAAGTGTCTGCCTTCGGCTCGGGTCATGATCCCAGGCTCCTGGGAAGGAGCCCCAGCATTGGGCTCCCTGCTCTGGGCGGGAGCCTGCTTCTCCCTCTCCCTTTACTGCTCCCCCTGCTTGTGCTCTCTCGCGCTCTCTGTCAAATAAATAAATAAAATCTTAAGAAAATAAAGATTTTATTTATTTGAGAGAGAGGGAGAGCATGGGGGGGGGAGGGGCAGAGGGAAAGGGAGAGGGAGAAGCAGGCTTCCCAATGAGCCGGGAGCCAGGAGCCAGGACCCAGGACCCAGGATCATGACCTGAGCCGAGGGCAGGCGCTTTACCGACTGAGCTACTCAGTGCCCCATCTTTAGCTTCTTTCATAGAAAAAGAGATGGGAATCGTGGTTAAAGCCAATACTATTTAACCAATGAGATTAACAAATTAATAGCAAATGTGTTTTTAAAAATTAGAAATGACAGACACAACTAGATAAAAGAAACTTAAATTATTCATTGATTTTACAGGATTCTTTCAACATTACTTCTTGGACACAGATAGCTTGTGTGTTTCTTAGACAAAAACTTTTCTCCAGCACTCTCACACAAGTGTGACATGGGCCATACATTATTAATTATTAGCCTCCTTCAAAAGATGGTTCCCCCCTCCCATAGCCTCAGGAAAAAATCATGACACCTAAAGCTCTTAGTCGTATCCTGTCCACCTGAAGTGTCCCTCTCCTCGTTGAGACACTAATCTGTACAGAACTTGTATTTGCCTCAGCACACACTGTTCTTATCCTTGCTCACGCTACAGTCCACAGAAAGAATGCCTTTCCTCCCCTCTTCCCTGGACACTTCAGCGCCTGGCTCACGTGTGCCCTCGCTCCCAGGAAGCCTTCACCCCTGTCTGGATGTTCCCCTTCTTTGTGTTCCCACAGCACTTCTCTCAAATTACCTTTATCTTTTTATTAGAGTCTTAACCTCATAAAAACTGACCATTTTTTACGCTCACATAATAGGTACCTGTTAAAAGCTCGTTGAGTGAATGTCTCCAGCTTTCCCCCATAATGTGAAGTGTTATCGCTGTTTCTGTCACAGCAATTTTGTTGTCGTCTTCCTGCAGGAGTCCAAATATAGGGGTTTGCTTCGACCTCCTCTCAGCTGGTGCCAGATAGTACTTCCAGACCTATTCTCATCGTCTTCTTAAACATACTAGAATGAGTTACGCTCCTTTTCATCTACCTACTCTGAGGGTTTCTGTCTTTAACGTAACTTCAGCATAGTTAAAGAAAACAATCTCTTCACTTGAGCTTAGTCATAAAACATGACTCGGTCATAAACACGAGCGCGTGAGCGCATGCTGGGGATGAGAGAATCGGGCCGGGCGTGAGCCTGGGTTATTTCACGGTGCTTCAACGAGCAGGTTTTGATTAATTTCTAGATTTTCCAGTGAAGAACTCAAAACGGGGAATAAAGCACTTGAAACGGAAAATAAGGAAAGCAGTGGAGAGAACAGGGAGACGAAATCGGGAAGCTTAAAATGGCATGACAAGCAGGGAAAATGGAGAGCGAGGTGGATAAAGTTTAAACCCTGGGACGACGACTCGCAGTCGCTTCCCGGTCTCCACAGTTTTGCAGGCCGTCCGCGCGGCGCAGAAAAACCGCCGGCCTCTCTGGGCGCTCCCCCGGGCTCCTGTGGTCCCCACCCCACCAGGCGGTTTTTATCGAGCGCTCACACCCACAGAGACGCTGCAAAGCACGCGAAGTAAAATTCCAGGAGGCCGACGTCCCGTCCTAGGAACTTCAAAGTCATTTCTTTTTTGTCCCCGCCCGGGGGGGGGGGGGGAGCCGCCCTCACGCCCAGGCCACGCCAACTCCCAGTCCCTTCCGTTTGAAGGGTGCGGACGGAAGAAAAAAAGCTGGCTCTGGCCCTATTTCCTCGGCGCAGCCAACTCTGAAGGAACCGGCCCGCCCCTGCGTGCTAGGTTAGTTGGGACACTTGGCTTTGAACTGCATTTAAGGTCTTAGGAACTGAGCGAACCGCTCAGGTGGTTCCCCTCTCCGAGCTCCCCTCCCGCGTCTCCTCCCTGCACCACGCCCCAGCCTTCCCTTCCCCACCCACTTGGGAGTCCGCGCTGCTCATTGGTTGTGTGTCCTGCCAATCCAGGAGACGTTGCCGAATCCCGCCTTATGAGAAGCAAAGATCCTGCTAAAGCGTTTACACCTGGCGGGAGGGGCGCGAGCCTAACGCCGCTGAGCTGCAAGAGGAGCGCGAGGTTGGGCGGTGGGAGGCAGCCGGGGAGACTTGGGGGGACCCTCATTTGCATAACGTCCGCCCCTCGCGTCTGAGCACGGGCCGGGGTCCCGCCCCTCACCCAACTAGAAATCTGTTGGGCTATGGGCGGGTCACTCCGACCCAGGCAAGCCTGTGGCGGGCGGTCCTGGGAGCGGATTGGCTCCGGGAGTTTCCAGAAGGCGGCAGGGAGGCGGCTATAAGAGCCGGGAGCCGCGCAGGGGGAGCGGGAGATCTTGTTTGCGCTCGCGGTGTCTGGTACGAGGCGGCCGTTAGTTGACGCCGCAGATTTTCGGTCCTAGGTGTTGTCGCCTAACGTCGCTTGCCTTATCTTTAAGTCAGGATGTCTGCCCGCGGCCCGGCTATCGGCATCGACCTGGGCACCACCTACTCGTGCGTGGGGGTCTTCCAACATGGCAAGGTGGAGATAATCGCCAACGACCAGGGCAACCGCACCACCCCCAGCTACGTGGCCTTCACCGACACCGAGCGCCTCATCGGCGACGCGGCCAAGAACCAGGTGGCCATGAACCCCACCAACACCATCTTCGATGCCAAGAGGCTGATCGGACGGAAGTTCGAGGACGCCACAGTGCAGTCGGACATGAAACACTGGCCGTTCCGGGTGGTGAGCGAGGGAGGGAAGCCCAAGGTGCAGGTGGAGTACAAGGGAGAGATCAAGACCTTCTTCCCAGAGGAGATCTCCTCCATGGTCCTCACTAAGATGAAGGAGATCGCCGAAGCCTACCTGGGGGGCAAGGTGCAGAGCGCGGTCATCACGGTCCCGGCCTATTTCAATGACTCACAGCGCCAGGCCACCAAGGACGCGGGCACCATCACGGGCCTCAACGTGCTGCGCATCATCAACGAACCCACCGCGGCGGCCATTGCCTACGGCCTGGACAAGAAGGGCTGCGCCGGCGGCGAGAAGAATGTGCTCATCTTTGACCTGGGCGGCGGCACCTTCGACGTGTCCATCCTGACCATCGAGGACGGCATCTTTGAGGTGAAGTCCACGGCCGGGGACACCCACCTGGGCGGCGAGGACTTCGACAACCGCATGGTGAGCCACTTGGCGGAGGAGTTCAAGCGCAAGCACAAGAAGGACATTGGGCCCAACAAGCGCGCAGTGCGGCGACTGCGCACTGCCTGCGAACGAGCCAAGCGCACCTTGAGCTCGTCTACGCAGGCGAGCATCGAGATCGACTCGCTGTACGAGGGCGTAGACTTCTACACGTCCATCACCCGCGCCCGCTTCGAGGAGCTCAACGCTGACCTATTCCGCGGAACCCTGGAGCCGGTGGAGAAGGCGCTGCGTGACGCCAAGCTGGACAAGGGCCAGATCCAGGAGATCGTGCTGGTGGGCGGCTCCACCCGCATCCCCAAGATCCAGAAGCTGTTGCAGGATTTCTTCAACGGCAAGGAGCTGAACAAGAGCATCAACCCCGACGAGGCGGTGGCCTACGGAGCCGCGGTGCAGGCGGCCATCCTCATCGGGGACAAGTCAGAGAACGTGCAGGACCTGCTGCTGCTCGACGTGACCCCGTTGTCGCTGGGCATTGAGACGGCTGGCGGCGTCATGACCCCACTCATCAAGAGGAATACCACGATCCCTACCAAGCAGACGCAGACCTTCACCACCTACTCAGACAACCAGAGCAGCGTGCTGGTGCAGGTGTACGAGGGCGAACGGGCCATGACCAAGGACAATAACCTGCTGGGCAAATTCGACCTGACCGGGATTCCCCCGGCGCCCCGCGGGGTCCCCCAGATCGAGGTCACCTTCGACATCGACGCCAATGGCATCCTCAACGTCACCGCCGCCGACAAGAGCACCGGTAAAGAAAACAAAATCACCATTACCAACGACAAAGGTCGTCTGAGCAAGGACGACATTGACCGGATGGTGCAGGAGGCAGAGCGGTACAAGTCGGAAGATGAGGCCAATCGCGACCGCGTCGCCGCCAAAAACGCGGTGGAGTCCTATACCTACAACATCAAGCAGACGGTGGAAGACGAGAAACTGAGGGGCAAGATTAGCGAGCAGGACAAAGGCAAGATCCTCGACAAGTGTCAGGAGGTGATCAACTGGCTCGACCGAAACCAAATGGCAGAGAAAGATGAGTATGAACACAAGCAGAAAGAGCTCGAAAGAGTGTGCAACCCCATCATCAGCAAACTTTACCAAGGCGGCCCTGGCGGCGGCGGCAGTTCTGGAGCCTCCGGGGGACCGACCATCGAGGAAGTGGACTAAGCTTGCACTCGAGTCAGCGTAAACCTCTTTTCCTTTCTCTCTCTCTCTCTTTTTCTTTTGTTTGTGTTTCTTTGAAATGCCTTTGTGCCAAGTATGAGATCTGTTGTTGGAAGTCTTTCCCTGGGTGTATGCATAGGAAAGGAAGGGTGCAACATGCAACAACTTAGTTCAATTATAAAAGGTTAGTTCTGAAGTTTGATTTTTAAAACCATTATTTGAGGTTTCTCTTTAATGCGTTTTGGGTGTTTGCTGACTTGAGTATTTTTGAGTAGCTTAGTTTGTGCATGGAGGTTTGTTTGAGATGGGAAACCTGAAGTTTGCACACAAGTTCTGTGGAAGCTTGGTGACAATAAAATATATAGAAGCTTGAACTGTTTATTTTTATGTACTACTTTAAGACTAAAATGAACATTGCAGTAATGTTAAGGACAGGCACATTTTTTTGCAAACAGATGCATAAATACAGATTTAAAGTAAAGCTGAAATTGAACTCAAAATCATGGTCTTGGGAGTTTTCAATTTTCCCTTCTCATAGTTTTGCCCATGTTGGTCTTTAAGATATTAGTATGAGGTGAAATGTACCTAACTCAGTCTTGTCTAATTCTCAGAGGAGATTCCTGCTTTGAATTGCCAACAACTTTTCAAGGGAGAAGATCTGGGTAAACTTTCCCCCTCCTTTCAATAAACCAGACAGGTCTGCCAGAGTACCCAAACTCCTAACGCTTGGTTAAGTGAAAATCCACCTGAATATTTCAGCAAGATGCAAGCTATATTCTGGGGTTAAGTATAAAATGATTCTTTCTCTAAACTGGAGCGGGAGTTGTCCTCTGATAATAGCCTGACACAGTATAAAACAAATTGCTTTTTGGGGCATGCGGGTGCCTGAAACAAGAGCCAGGAGGGCAAACTTTAAAGCCACTTAATATTAGGAGTCCAATTTAGTCAAACTTGTTTTAACTTTAATTTTCTAGGGAAACATCTTAACTGCTGAGCTTATCCAAATTCCATTAAGGATAGGTTTTCAACAGTTAACAATTACTTGGGAGATAGAGGGAGATAATTTTTTTTTCTGATT
>NC_138377.1:32264446-32290260 GCF_054177405.1 Leptonychotes weddellii | reverse complement strand
AATATTGCAACCCTTTGGGATCCACTGTCCTGGGCTTAAGCTTTAAAATCCACACCCTTAGGAGAAGGGGGTTCTTATTTGTATTTTTTAGTGGAATGACATCTCTACTTTATTCTGATTTATTCTCTTTAAGGGGAACTTAGGAGAAATTGAGTAAAGCTGATTGGAAAATGGCAGTTAGCCTGTTTTTACCACATACAGACATTTCAATATCTCTATTCAATGTAGCTTTGCTTCATGTTGTTCATAAGATAACAGTGCATTATAGATGCTATATTTTTAGTAGTGGACCCTTCTGTATCATGCAGAGAGATTAATTTTTGAAATAATACAAAAACTAGAGAACAAATTAGCCTAAAAATATTGAGCTTTGTAATGACCCTCTCACACAAGAGCTGACTCTTACATAAGTTTTTTATTTTTTAAGCAGAGTCATTTGGGTGGGTGGGAGTGAGATAAAACGGCAGTTTTGAAATTGTTTCAAAACTTAAAGTTTTAAGGTAACTGCTTTTTACACTCTGAAAAGCTGATAACTTTTTTCAGTGCTAGTGCCACTTTGGTGGAAAGTTTTCAGCAAGGAGGCATTAAGGGTGTTTAATTAACTACAGATAGCATCACATAAATACTTGACAAACTACCTTAGTATTAACAGAATCTGGTGAATACTAGCTTTAAAGTGATGTCTAACATGAATTTTTACCATGACAATGCTCATTCTAGTAACCTTTTATTAGTCCTTTATTTGTTGAAAGCGTTTATCCCTTGCTCTAACTTCAAAATGTAATGGAATCTTTCTGCAAGTGCAATTTGGTATTAGTATGATTCATTTTAGACCTTTGTTTAGAAGAGATTAGTTTCTAAAGTATCAGAAAAATGACCAGTGGTAGTCTCTTTGACTATCCTATGGCCTGGCCTTGGGTAACTTGCTATAACACGAATATCAATTTATGTAGATACTTCATTTTCTGTTATTCTGAAAAGTAATTTGTAAAACTCCTAGCCTTCTTGAGTGTTTTTAATTTAATTTTGTCTTCTCAAATTTATCTAGATCTGAATATTGTGAAGATAATGCCACCAAAGTAGCCATTCAGTGTTTCCAGGGTCAGTTGAAACTGGTAATCGGATAACTCCTGGGAACTCCTTAGCAGATGTTAGATCAGACATAGTCAAATGACAATGGAAAAAGTACTTGATATTAGGATGAGGGTAAATTACAGTTTAAGGAATAATTAGCATCACTTGAACTTGAAAGTAGTGTTACACTAGGGACTAGTGGTCTGGACTAAAGCTAATGCAATACATATAGAATGCTAAAGGATTAAAAAGAACACTTCTCAGAATGGGCATTTAAATACTTACCTGAATGTCTAATATAGTTGTCCCTGTTTTGAGGCAATAAATCCTAAACACCTGTCAAAATAAGACCTAACAAAGTTTTTCATAGTATTTGAGATGCATGAAATTTCAAAACAAGCTTACTCTAAATTTTTTATGGTACTAGTTTGATATGTATAGTGGTAATTCATTTAACATTTGTTCATGAGGACATATTAATGCTGTTCACATCTTTAAACTTAGCATGCACAAAGGTTATTTAATGTATCATCTGTACAATATGTCAAGGAGACTTAACGAGAATTTCTTTATCCTATGCATTGAATGTAGTTTATAGAAGTTGTGCTGTGAGGCATGTTCCTCTTGCTTTTGAACACTGGAATTGAAGTTTTAAAGAATCTCAAATCCAAACATCACAAGACAATTGCTAAGGCAATATATATGTTTAGGTTAAGGAACAACAGGCATATTTAATTGCTTCTGTATAATGTCTAAATAGAAATGAGTTTTGAAGGATTATCCTTAAGCATTACAATTAGATACAGAAAAATTGATACATTCCTTAAAAATTATAGATCTTTAGAGATAGCTCTTGGAATACTTAAGGGTATATGCAGTCCTGAAATTTAATAGGGTGATACTTAGTGTTGAAATGTCTTTACCTTAGAACAAATCAAGAAGCCATAGGGTCTTTCCTCTTTCAGTATAGGTTAGATGGAGAGTAGATGAATGGAGTTGATAATTCAAATACTGGCATTGCCATTTTCTTACATGTTAGTTTTTAAAGGTAGAATTATAATACTTTGAAAATCTGTTACGACTTTTTCATCGTATAAGCATACATTATATTCAGTTAATGTCTTGGGCCTAAAATCTGAGACCAGCAACTTAGTTTTATGTTAATATGCTCTTAGTTATATGAACTTAAGAAGTTTCTCTTACTTAGGCAAAAAAAAAAAAAATCTATCTCACACAGGACACTTGAAGTTGTTAAATATTTAGATAGTACCTTTATCCCTACTTTATAACATCATGAATTTTTTTTAAAGGGAAAATTATATTTCCATTTTAGATTATGAGATTCTGATATCACTAAAAAAATCTAACTGGTAAAAAAAAATCTAACCTAAGAAATGAATAGTTCACTTTTTTTTTTAAAGATTTTTTTTTTTTTTTAATTTATTTACTTGACAGAGAGGGCACAAGCAGGGGGCGCGGCAGGGAGAGGGAGAGGGAGAAGCAGACTCCTGCTGAGCAGGGAGCCTGATATGGACTCGATCCCAGGACCCTGGATCATGACCCGAGCTGGAGGCGGATGCCCAACTGACTGAGCCACCCAGGTGCCCCAACAGTATTGGTCACTTTTTAAATAAATAATGATTTAGAGCCATAAAAACAATCTTTTATTCCCTTTTTTATTAGGATCTGGTAATACAGAAGTATAAGATGGCCCCTTCAGAGTTATCCAAGTTCTCCTATAAATATTATGTCCCTCTAGCACAGGTGAAATAACTTGTCATGTAACTTTTATGTAGATCATTGTTTTCAGGTCTCACCTCTTATATTTTACCTTAGTTTTGTACATTAGCCTGAAGTTAAACTATGGTGAAGTATAAAAGATCTTTGGTTTTCTATTAGCATTTCTTCACTCACTGGGATAAACTGAAGAAGTTGACTGAAGTGTGGTCTTCCTGACATTGGTGGTGAGGTGAACGGATTCTATCTGGAGTCCTTGGTCTTTCTCAGGCCTTTGTGGAGCGTTAGCTCATAATTTCTCCCTGTCCTCCCCACCCCAAGTTATATACACTGTTAGGTGAAAAACTCTTGGTGACTGAAATATTCTTAACTCCTATTTCAAGTGAGTAATCTCATATAATGAGCCAGTCCTGAGGCCATGGCCTCAAAGCCCCACTGCCAGTGTATAGGTGGGTTTCCATATTATCTGAACAGCAGTGGACTGAGTGGAACATGAATCCAGCTGATTAGTTTTATACTAATTATGTGTTACCCAGTAGTGAGACTGGGGGTGGGGGTGGGGGCGGGGCAGTAAGGGGAAGCAGTGGGATGCCAATTGTCATATGTTTAAAATGGATGGGAATATAAATAGTTACTATCTACTGAGCATCTCTTAACCTAATTAAACTGTGGGGATAAAACAGGCAGAATATATTAGGCATTCTCAATTGTTATCTAGCATTGCTGACATCAGTGTTGGAAGGAAAAATATCAACAAAAGTCGGTTGCAAGAAGGAATTCGAAGACACAGGATTTAAAAAGTGAAAAGCATAAATGTAAAAATATTATCGAATACTCACACAAAACAAGTTTCTTTGCTTTAAGCAACACTAATTTTGAGTAGGGTGGTGCTTTACACACATTACTCCTTTAAAAACCTCATAACCCCTGACTTCGGTATCTTCAGGAGGATCAGAGTTGTCTTGCCCTGGGTTGCACATGTAGTTATGCAGCAGAACCAAGTTACAAAAACCTTATTTCCACGCATCCTCCCCTAAACCTCCACCAACCACCCCCTCATCGACCTAATCCCGACCTGGATTTGAAATTAATTTAGTGCTATTAAATTTTGGGACAAAGGGATCTTCCCTATGGAATTGAATCTTGTTACTCCAATTAAGAACAAAAAACAGCTAAGTGGTTTACTTCACAGTTGGAAGGCCATGAAGAATTGACTTGTACAGAACTAACCCCCGGGCAGCTTTACTCTGCGTACGCCTATAAGCCACCAGAGGTAGCCAGAAAGTGGACGGAGCCCCGCGGGAACGGGAACCCGGCCGAGGCGTGCCACGCCCGGGCTGGGCAGCGCCGCCGTTCGCCAGCCCGCCGGCGCAGTCGGCGCAGCCCGCGGCGGAAGCAGGGTCTCCGCCCCCCCCCCGGCCCCCCCGCGGCGGCTCTCGGGCCGCGGTTGCCCGAGCCGGCGGGCAGCTGCCTGGGCGACCATGTTTGGCGGGCTGCGAGGGGACAGGCATCCGGTACCGGAGTTTTATTCCCGGAGAAGGCGGTGGGACGGGCAGGCCGCTTCCCTGCCGGAGGTAAGTGCAGCCTTGGTCGCCCCCACCTCCGAGGCCGCCGCAGGCCTGCCCTGCCGCCCCCTCTCTGACCCCGCGGCTCCCGGGGCGGCTCCCCCTGCCGCGGCCCTGCCCTCAGCCCCGGGCGAGCGGCTCTCCGAGAGACGTGGCCCTATTTGCCTACAAAACCAAGACTAGAGAGGTGTACTCGGCCAAAGGTCAGAATTGAATTCTGG
The DNA here is from genome assembly GCF_054177405.1 of Leptonychotes weddellii. Lineage (NCBI taxonomy): Eukaryota > Metazoa > Chordata > Mammalia > Carnivora > Phocidae > Leptonychotes > Leptonychotes weddellii. Next base: position 32,285,663 of record NC_138377.1, on the reverse strand, counting down.
CTTCCTACCCAGATATTTAGATGTTTATGAAAGTTCCTCCTCAGCATCTCTAATTTGGTTGGTTGCAAAATAAATAGCCCTCCTGCGCAGAAAGCCGTCCTGCTCCGGGCGCGATGCCCGGGAAGGAAAGGCTGGTGGCTTCGTAGCTACCACTACTGAAAAGGTATGCTCGTCCTTTGCCTCCTTCCCCTGAAGGGCGGGGTCGGTGTTAGAGCACGCTCCCTGTTTTGAATGTCTTATCTCCTCTCCTCCGCTGAGGCTCCCCTGGGCATCAGTTTACTGTGGTCTGAGTCCCAATTCATAAATTGCTCTGATGAGCCTCGGGATAGTAGTGCAGACTAAGTGAAATGTCCTTCCTTCCCTTCCTTTTCTTCCTCCCCCTCTTCATCCCTCTCTTCCTTCTTTTCTACTGAAACTACACCTGAACACAAAAATGATAAAATCCTGGCTTCAATTAAAACAAAACAAAACAAAAGCCCACAACACAACATTTGAAGATTCTACATCTTTACTGAATAAAGAGCAACAAGTGGCAGTTGTTAAAAGTTCATTGTGAGATGTGTATTGTAAATTGAATTTTTAATATTTGCTGCAATCATTTCATTTTACAGCAGTTGGGATTGCGATTGGGGATGTGGTACTGGAAAGATGAAACCAGAACTCTTGAATTCAGAAGGTAAATTTTATTAAAACTTTATTTTAGCTTTTATAAAAATTACATGTGCTTGGGGTAAAAAAAAAAAAAAATCAAGCGACATACAAGAGTATAGCGAGCAAAATAAATATCTGCTGAAATCCCACCATCTAGAGAAAACCATTTTGGTGAGCGGCCTTCCAGATACCACTTTCTGATAACATTTATCAGCTGCTTCCTATGTAGCAGACACTGTGCTAATCAGTTTGCCAACCCTTTGAAAAAGCTGCGTGTTCATCCACTTACAGATGAAGAAACTAAACTCAAAGGGTTAAGCAATTTAAAGAAAACTAAGTGACTTAGCCAAATAACACAGCTCACAGGTGACTAAGATGATTGAAATCTAGGTCTTTTTGGCTCAGCGTCCATATATTTTTTTAAGACTTTATTTATTTGAGAGAGAGCACGGAGCAGTGGGAAGGGGCAGAAGGAGAGGGAGAAGCAGACTCTGTGCTGAGCAGGGAGCCGAATGCGGGGCTTGATCCCAGGACCCTGACCCTGGGATCATGACATGAGTCGAAGGCAAATGCTTAACGGGCTGAGCCACCCAGGTGCCCCCAGAGTCCATATTCTTAACTACTTTATAAAATTGCCTCTTTGAGTTACAGAAATACAGTTTTACATTAATGAGACCGTATTATACTTGCTCCATAATAGACAGTCAGTTCTCCAAGGTAAAATTACTAAATTAGAAAAAAACGATTTTAATCTCCATTGAGAAAATACTGACTATTAAAAGTGCATAACTTGGGTCACCTGGGTGGCTCAGTCGGTTGAGAGGGGTCGGTGTTAGAGCACGTTTCCCTGTTTTGAGGCTCAGGTCATGATCCCAGGGTCCTGGAATCAAGCGCCACATCGAGCCCTGCAGCGGGCCCCCTGCTCCTCAGAGAGCCTGCTTCTCCCTCTCCTCCCCGCTTGTGCTCTCTGTTGCTATCTCTGTCTCTCTCAAATAAATAAATAAAATCTCAAAAAAATTAATAAGTGCATAACTAAACAAACAGTACTAGCCGCTATCTGCTGTGTACCTATTATGTGCCAGATATTTGCATGTTTTCTGATTCTTAAACAGCCATGGAAAGTGAGAATTAATACCTCCATTTTCTTTTATTTATTTTTTTTAAAGATTTTTTTTTAAAATTTATTCATTTGAGACACAGAGATACAGAGAAAGAGAGAATGAGCAGAGGGAGAGGCAGAGGGAGAGGGAGAAGCAGGCTCTCTGCTGAGCAGGGAGCCCGATGCAGGACTCGAGCCCAGGACCCTGGGATCATGACCTGAGCCGAAGGCAGACACTTAACCATCTGAGCCACCCAGGCGCCCATTTTATAGATGAAGAAACAAGGCTCAGGGAGATTAAGCAACTGACCCAAAGTCATACAGTCAGTAAGTAGCAAAACTGACATTTTGAGCCAGGGTTTGTCTGTTGCCAAAGCCCTTCCCACCATATACACTGTCTCCCTCCTTTAGACTGTAAGCCCCTCAGTGGCAGGAGCTGTCTTACTCATGTTTGTGTCCCTAGGATATGTCTACAGAACTTCACAGAGTACACCCTCACCAGGTGTTTATTGAATATTTCAGTAAACCAACTAGATTCAAGTAGAGGAAGGCCAGAGGCAGGGGACCAGTTAAAAAGCTAGTTGTGGGAGGAACACAGATGGCTGTAGGGGTACAGAACCGTGAGTCGGCTTGAAGTCTTGTAGTAGGAGGAACAGAGAAGGGTGCAGCACTGTGAAATACTTCAGAGTTGGAACTGACAGGATTTTGGGTAGAATTGATAAGATGTGAAGGGAGAGGGAGAAGAGAGGCTCGCGCTGATTCCCAGTGTCAGGCTTGGGTGATTGCGTAGCTGGGACTGCCCTTCACCTATATACAGAATAACAGACAAAACTGGTGATGTGCTTGAGGTTACTGTGACATATTCACAATGGTCTCTTAGGCCATTGGATAAATGGGCCTGGAGATCAGGAAAGGCTAAGCAAATGTACTTTATAGTTATATTATAAATATAATGATATTTGATGTCCAACAGTTTAAAGGCTAAGCATTATTTTAGAGTCAAAATCAAAAGTTTACATTTCATAGAATATTTGTTTCAATATTTCTGAGTTGTTTGTCATTTCCAAAGTGGTGATTGATTTCAGTTTTTTGTTTGTAGATGTGTCACAGAAAATTCTGTCGTGTAGCTCCTGAAATATCACACTCAGTGAGTGTGAGATCGACAGTGAGAAAGAAAGAGCTTTGGGATTAGACAGCCAAGATAAACACAGGAGTCAAAGTACAAGTTAAATGCATGTTAAAATACCAGAAAATGTGGATATAAATTTTAAGTGCCAACATTTTCATTTTTCAGTCTTCATGTATATTTAAAGGCCATCTCAATCCTCTCTCTCTCTCTCTCTCTTTTTGAGAGAGAGAGAAAGAAAGCAGGCATGTGTGGGGGTGGGCGGAGAGGGAGAGAATCTCAAGCAGGCTCCATGTCCAGCACAGAGCCGAGCAGGGCTCGATCTCACAACGCTGAGATCATGACCTGAGCTGAAATGAAGAGTTGGATGCTTAACCAACTGAGCCACCCAGGTGCCTCTCAATCCTCTCTTCCTATGGTGAAAGTTGGACCATACTTTTTACTTACTGACCTTTGTAAATGAAATTAATTTGCAGTATATTTCAAACTAATTTTCAGTGCTAATTTAATGGTAACCCACCCAAGTGTCACTGTTTCCTGTATGCGCCTACTAATAAATTCACAGATTATCAATTTCACACTGACTTTCTTACTCATAAAATATTCATATTCATAAACTAGTTTCTTTTGGTTTATTACCAAATTATTCTTTAAAAAATGGCTTGATTGATTTCCACTAATTTTGGAGAATATATGTGTGATGGTATGATTTAAAAGGTAGATTATATGACATAATGTTGAAAGGCCAGACACAAAAATGTAAATCTATAATTCCATTTATATAAAAGTTTAAAATAACAGGCAAAAAAAGAACTGTGATGATAGAGGTCAGAATAGTGGTTACCTTTGGGACATTATCAACTGACAGGGGGTGGGGAAATGTATAAGAGAACCTTCCAAGGTGCTGGAAGTGGACTATATATCGATCTGGGTGGTGGTTACATGGGTATATACATAGTAAAAAATTCATCAAGCTGTCCACTTAAGATTTATGTACTTTACTACATGTTAAATTATACCACAATTTTTTTTAAGGTTTTATTTATTTATTGACAGAGACACAGCGAGAGAGGGAACACAAGCAGGGGGAGTGGGAGAGGGAGAAGGAGGCTTCCCGCCGAGCAGGGAGCCGGATGTGGGGCTCGATCCCAGGACCCTGGGATCATGACCTGAGCTGAAGGCTGATGCCTAACAGTTGAACCACCCAGGCGCCCCTATACCACAGTTTTAAAAAGCAAAAAACCAAACCAAACCAAAACAACACACGAAGTCCAGACTGTGGAGTACACAAAATGGGAGCAGTTAGGAGAGAGAGGGAAAAGAATGCCATGAGGAGTAGATGGGTGACTGCTGTTTTGTGGTGGAGCTGCTCTATGTTTCAGCAACTCAGCATGGCAAATCTCAGCGTATCAGGATTCCCTTGGGACTCCAGCTGCTAAGGACAATCCTAAGGAAGAGGAAAGCAGACCTTTGTATGTTTCAGGCCAGAGTTAGTGTTTGGATTTGATGGAAGTGCAGATACTGATTCGCTTTTAGAGTCTAAGCATATCCCATCACAAATTAAAATGTGAGAGGACTCATGAGCCGGAACATGCTTTTTTTTTCTTGAAACTGTGTTTCAGAGACTTATGTTACCCCAGTTACTGGTGATGGTACAGGGCAGAGGCAGGGGAGGCTAAGAGGAGCTGGTGGTAGGGGTGGGAGCAGTGGAGGCAGAGGGAAGGCCTGTTCAGTCACTGCACTCAGACCTGGTTCTGTTTAGTATGCTCCATCAACCTTGACTGAGCATGTATAGGATGGGATTGCATCTATGCTCTAGAAAGCCCCTCCCACAGTAGCGTGGAGGGGAAAGTTAGAACTAGGGGCGCCTGGGTGGCTCAGGTCATGATCTCAGGGTCCTGGGGGGATGGGGCTCCCTGCTCAGCAGGGAGTCTGCATCTCCCTCTTCCTCTCCCTCTGTGCATGCTGGCTCTCTCAAATTTTTTTAATGATCTAAAAACAAACAAACAAACAAACAAAAACAAAAGAACTAGGGAGACACAATCAGGCAGCGATCCAAGGGGGAAGGGGACTAGGACCCGGATGAAGACTGGCAGGAGAACAGAGTCAAAGACCCGCGGTAGAGGTACTGGGAGGTAACTCTGGCCCTGCTGAAGGAGGGAGTAGTTGGTGAGACTGGCTGCGAGAGAGGGCAGGAAGCACGAATGTCCCAGTCACTGTGTGGGCGATGATATTGCCCCTTGAGATAAGGAGGGAGGGAGGGCCAGTAAGTTTGTGGAGGGGGTGAAAGGTTACAAGTTGCTTTTGTAGATATGCAGAATTTGAGGTAGCTGCCCGTGAGACTCGCAGGTCAGTAGGCAGGATTTTGGCCCTCCTGAGAGAGGCCTGAGCAGAATTAGAGTATGGAGTGAAATGACAGAGGCCAGAACCCTAGGAAATATGTACTTTTAAAAATTATGAAAAAAAATTTTAAAGTCATTTTTTTTTTTAATTTTAATTTTTAAAAAGATTTTATTTATTTGTCAGAGAGAGAAAGAGTACAAGCAGGGGGGAGCGGCAGGCAGAGCAGGCAGAGGGAGAAGCAGCCTCCCCACTGAGCAGGACCCTGGGGTCGCGACCTGAGCCGAAGGCAGACGCTTAACAGACTGAGCCACCCAGGCGCCCCTAAAAGTCATATTATTTAAACAATCAGAAAATACCAGTAAGCAAAAACAAAAAAGAACTTTGCAGTCCCACCCAGCAAAGTAAGAGTTAACGTATTAACATCTTATTATATAGCCTTCTAAATCTTCTATATGTGTACTTTTAACTTACTACATTCTGCATTTCCGTTATCTTTTTTTTTTTTAATATGTTCAGTTAGCCACTGTATTATTATCTTTTTTGTTATGGCAAAGTTGTACATATGTACTGAAAACAAGTACATAAATGTACAAAGTTGAAAGTGAAGATTCCACCATTGTTCTACCCCCAAAGACCAACAGTGCACCAATGTTAAGGGTTACCACCTTATTTTTATTTGTCTTCAACATACTGGTTCCATTTATTTTATATCTGGTGACTGAAAATTCCAATATCTAAAACCCTTGCTTGCAGGTCTGATTTTTTGCTAGTTTTTTTCTTATAGCATTATTAAAGTTTTATAAATAATTGTAAACATTTAAAACTTTTTATACTGGAATATTTCCAGCATATACAAAAGTAGAAGGATGATATAATGAACTCCCAACATTCTCACAACATAGCATCAACAGTCATCAAATTAAGGTCAACTTCATATCATCCACACCCCATCTCCTCCACCCCTTGATTATTTTTAAGCAAATCCCAGACATCATATCATTTCATCTATAAATATCTCAGTATGTATCTCAAAAAAATAAAGCATTGGCTTAAAAAAAAACTTACTATTTATGCAGTTACAATATAAATGGTAATTTCTTTATATCATCATATATTCAATTTGTATTCAGGGGTCTGCTATCATGCAGTGTTTTATAAGTTTCTTCCAATCAGGATCCAGATAATTTCCATACATTGTAATTGGTTTGATATGTCTCTTAATCAAGTGTACATGTCTTAAAGTTTTATTTTCACGTGGCTCCCAGTAATAGTGGACAGGCAAAGAAAGAGGAGCTAGTGAAAGAGAAAGAATAGTTAGAAGGGTCAGAGAAAAAGCGCTGGGACCCATAGGGCTTTGAAAGCAAGAGGATGGAGTAGGGAGTGTCAGCAATGTCAGATGCTAAAGAGAATTTAAGGTGAGGCAAATACTAAAAACAAGCCTTTAAATTTAAGGATTCAAGTTAGGATTGCTGGGGGGGGCGGAAGGGGCCCCTAGGTTGAAGCAGTTTCAGGAGGCCAGTAAGGTGGAAATCAGATAACAGTAGTTTGAAGAGAACATCTGAGATAAATTTCAAGAACCTAGCAAAAATAGAGTACTCTTATTGGTGACTTTGTGAAGAAAGAAAGAGATAGTAGGCTTTTGGGGATCCAGTGCTAAGGGAAGGGGATTTTTGTTGGTTTTGTTTTCAAGGTAGGAAAATCTCAAGTTTGTTTTGGGGAAAAAAAGAAATGCAACAGAAGAGAAGGAGTGGGGAATGGGGTCAAGAGCACAGAAAAGATAGCAGCGCCTTCCCACTGAGTACGGTGGAAGGGAGGTGACACAGACAGGAGGACTGGGACAGTTTGAAGGGGTGGTTGGGTATCTATGCTGCCCTTCTTACTGAAAATAAACCAGACCCTTCCAGGCTCCTGTTAGAAGGGGAATCTCTTGGTAGCAGTGCTATGACCCTAACTCTTTCCCCTGAGATTGCTGCTCTCCTTAGGGCCCATTCATTAGTTACAATCACCACAGCCACCACTGGGCTAGGGCCAGGGCTGAGGAAAACTGCATTCAGCCAAGTACCTTGACCCAGTCCCCAAATAGGGCCATTTACTGAAACCCAGGGGAGGTGGGGGCAGGGAAGGCTTCCCAGGGGAGGTGATATCTAAGCCAAGACCTGAAGAGGAGTAAGGGATTGGCAAGGCAAAGGGAGATTTGGTTGGGGAGGAAGAGAGTGCATTCCAGGCAGAAGGCCCAGCATGTGCAAAGGCCCAGTCCTGAGAGGGCCCAGGGCATATTTGAGACTGCAGGTAGTTCAGGAAGCTGGATATAGGGTTCCAGACAGGTGTGAGTAGAAGATTTAAACCAGGGTAAGATCATAAAAGGTCTTGCATGCAATGTTGAGGAATCTGAACCTCACAGGGGAGCCACTGGGAGGGTTGTTTTTTTTTTTAATTTTTAAAACTTTTTAATATATTTTTTAAAGATTTACTTTTGAGAGTGTGTGTGCGAGCAGGGGGAGGGGCAGAAGGAGAGGGAGACAGAGAATCTTAAGCAGAATCCCCGGGAGCAGGAGATCAGTTAAGAAGTAGTTGCAAGGCGCCTGGGTGGCTCAGAGGGTTGAGCATCTGCCTTCGGCTCGGGTCATGATCCCCGGGTCCTGGGATCAAGTCCCGAATTGGGCTCCCTGCTTCTTGGGGAGCCTGCTTCTCCCTCTGTCTCTCATGAATAAATAAATAAAAATCTTAAAAAAAAAAAAGCAGTTGCAGGCATTCTGTTGACAGATGATGGTGGCTAAAATTAGGAAGGTGGCAATGGGAAGAGAGGGAAGTAGACAAATTCGAGATGTATTTAAGGATTAAGTGGTTAGTGGGCTGCAAGGGCCACAGGTGATGGAGAAACCAAGGATGACACCATTTTGCGGCTTGGCCACCTGGTGGGTGGTGGTGCCCATTTGCTGAGATGGGGGAGTAGTAGGGAGTACAAGTTAAAGGGGAATGAGTTCAGCTCATACTGAGTTTGAGATGTCTGTAGGATGCCCAAGCGAAGGTGTCCAGTAGGCAGATGTATCATTTTATAAGTCTGCAGAAAGAGCTGAACCTTCACTATAAAATTGTCAGTTATCAATGTTAGTGGAGTAGATGAGATTACTCAGAGGAAGTGAGAAGAGGAACGAGATGGAACCCTGAGAAAGGCTCTCATTTAGGGAACATGTCCAGGAAAAGGAAAAGGAGCTTTAAAAGGAGACTAAAGAAAGAACAGCCAGCAGTGGGGAAGAAAATTTGAAGTGTTATGAATCCAAATAATTTGCTTTTGCATAGTAACAGCTTGATCTCAGGGACATTCGGTTTTTAACCCGTCAATTTCAAACCCTGGGAATCCCTTCTGGAGTTTTAGTCTTCTTTCACATGGGGTAGGCCACCTTTTTACACCCACTAGCACAGACTTCTAGGTATTCTTGAGTTCAGAGAAGATGATCCCTTTCCTCTTCCCAGCCTTTCAGGTCTTCACCTCTTTCCTGAATGAGTGACAATGGAAATCTTACCCTTCAGAGAAGACCTAGCTAGCTCCCTATGTCACAGGCAGATCTTGCCTTATATTTGCAGATTATACCCTGAGAGGGATAACTGTATCAGAATATAAGATACCCATAACCTCCACACAAGAAATGGACACACACTAATGGGCAGGAAAGGATGGTCATTCTTTCTTTTCTTTTTTTTTTTAATGTTTTATTTATTTATTTGACAGAGAGAGACACAGCAAGAGAGGGAACACAAGCAGGGAGAGTGGGAGAGGGAGAAGCAGGCTTCCCGCGGAGCAGGGAGCCCGATGCCCTCTATCCCAGGACCCTGGGAGCAGGACCTGCGCCGAAGGCAGACTCTTAACAACTGAGCCACCCAGGCCCTCCGGTCATTATTTCTTTTTTTTTTTTTAAAGATTTTATTTATTTATTTGACAGAGAGAGACATAGCGAGAGAGGGAACACAGCAGGGGGAGTGGGAGAGGGAGAAGCAGGCTTCCCCGCGGAACAGGGAGCCCGATGTGGGGCTCGATCCCAGCGTCCTGGGATCACGACCCGAGCCGAAGGCAGACGCCTAACAACTGAGCCACCCAGGCGCCCCATCCGGTCATTATTTCTTAATAGGCAGTTAAGGAAGAGACTTTGAAGGGGGGCCTGAAAGTTCAAAGACCTAGGGTTCAAATCCTACGTCTCTCACTGACTAGGTGGTTATATTTGTCAAGTTACTTAGCTTCGCTGATGATCAGTTCCCTCATCTATAAAATGGAATAATAATGCTTTGTGAGGCGTAAATGAGGGTGTTGCATAATTCACCAGCATGCATGCCCATTTCTTATTTGTTAAAGAGGGAATACCTTTCTTCACAGGCCACCTCTGGGTTGGCCCATGAGGCAGGCTTCCTTCTAACACAGTGTCAGCTGTCCTACTCTTTCTTGTTTCAAGAGCCCCTCCTCACAGCTGGGAGAGAGTCAGCAGCCCGCCTGAGTCTTTGCCAAGGTCATTGACTCCCCTGAGGATATACAGCTGAGGAAACTCAACCTCCAGGAGCTCCAAACTCCTCTTGTCTTTCCTCGGGGCCTGAGAGAAGACTCTAATAACCACTGAGGAGCTCTAACTTGTGTGAAAGCCAAGGGTGGTCCAGCCCTCTGCATTTTAGGGATGGGTTCTAGGGGAAAATATGATTCTTTTCCTCATTTATTTCAGGGCAAAGGGAAACGACATGATTATGTTGTAATACTGGGAATGTAACAAAATGTGGTCTGAGAAAGGCCCAGATTCTAAAGGGGTTGCCAGATGGAGGGGGAAATGGAGACTGCAGGAGGGCACAGAACTAGCTCAGACTGCGGTTTGGGAGCCAATCAGAGGTACGATTCTAGCTTTCAGTTATTACTGAAATAGCTTTCAGTTATTACTAGTGATGCTTTGTAGTGATTTCAAATGCACTGTGAGCATAGTCCGCCTGTAGAGCTACAGCAGCGCACTCACAGGGAGAAATCCTCCTCACCAGGCAAGCTAGAGAATGACTTGACTCAAGGGAACAGCCGCTCAGAATAGCGGGAAGTAGAGAAGGCATGTCTGAAGGTCAGAGAATAAGGACTAGAAGCTTAGCAGTAAATGTCAGACTATTGGCGAAGGACAGGCACTTAGTGTCTTATTTTAAGGTTCTCTCATCTCAAATCATCTCGGGCAAATAGGGCAAGACACTTTGAATGATAGGGATAGGACTGAGAAGAGGGTAGGAGACAGCAATTTCATTTGGCAGTCACTAAGATTGGGTGTATCTATCTTCTCTTGTCTTCTAGAGAAAGAGAAAAGAAATCCTGGGAGAGCTGGTGACCTGTGACTTCCTTAGCCTGGGGTAGGAAAGTTAACAGCCAGTGGCTCGTAAGTGGCCAAAACAGTGTGATGATCCGAGGAGAAATGGGAAAACAATTTTGTGTTCTTTTTTAGGATGGTTATATGAAGGAATCTGCACAAGGCATCTAGCAAGGAGAAATGGCTTCAGAGAGCCATTAGAAAATGTCTGGGGGGCCCCTGGAGGGCTTAGTCGGTTAAGCATCTGACTCTTGATCTCAGCTCCGGTCTTGGTCTAAGGGTCGTGAGTTTGAGCCCTGTGTTGGGCTCCATGCTGGGCGTAGAGCCTACTTAAAAAAAAAAAAAAAAGTCTGGATGTTTGGGAGATTTGATTATTTTGTTAAAGGCTGTCCAAATGGTCTGTCAATATAACATATCAACCATATAGTGTTTTCTTTCTATGTGTCTCTATCAACTTTTTCTTAGTGATGCAGGAAATAAATCAATATATTCTTATTATTAAAAAGAAACACCTCAAAATGGAAGTACACAGATTGGAAGATAGACCTCTTTATCACCATTTCACCTCTCTGCCCCATCTGATCCCCCGTCTCTCTTTGGCAGTAGCCGTCATCAACATTTGGTATTCTTCCATTTCTTTTTTTTTCCCACCCACCCCCTCAGTATTTCAGCATACTCTCCCCACTAAATACCCAATCCTTGGAGGCATCAGAAAGAATGAAAAGCTTAGAAATCATCCACTGACCAACGTGGTGCCAATGACCTTAAAAAAAAAAGAGTTGAAAAATGCAAAGGATCATTTCCTTGCGGTGACATGATGTACATGCTTTTAGGAGCTAACTTATTCTACAACCTGAATACTGCTAGGAGGTTGGCAAAAACTAGAGGAAGAAAGAACCAAACTGATTAACTTTATTATTCCCATGGGAAAGTATTTCTCTAAAATGATTACTTTGTGGGTAACATCAGTCAAAGAAAATTTTCAAAGGAAGTTGTTTCAAAACTGTTGTGTCAAAAAAAAAAAAAACCTGTTAAAATACACAAAACTATTGTGCTGGCAAGGAGATGAAGAGAGTAGACATGATTGATATCCGTCTTTAGAAAATGAGTAAAGTCTGGGGGAAATGTGCTTCTATTACTACACCTGCACTTAAGCTTAGCAGAGAGACATCAAACTGTGGGCAGAAATTAAGCTTCTGGGTCGTGTTACCACTGTGGCATTGTTTCAGACAGAAAAAGTGAAAATCATAATCCACGGTGGGTTTCGAAACCAATGTATTTGGTAGACATCCCAGTTTTCCCAGAAAATGTACTCTCTGTAAAGGCAGGAACCACATTCTGCTGGTCTTCAAAATGTTTTTCTTGGCTTTTCTGTTAAGCATTTGCTGATATTCCCGAGAGGTTGTGCGTGGACTCGAACAGACACCATTTTCTTTTCCTGTCAGAGCAATGTGTGACACAGAGTATGGCCTCAGTATCTGTGTGTTTGTTGCTTAGTCATGGTCCCTTCTTAGCCCCATTACTGCTTAGTAAATGTTTGTATGACCTTAGAATTTAAGAAACCCTGAGTTAAAGAAAGGGTCCTGAAACCTTCCGTGAGATAGTCAAGAGTCCAGCGCAGCGACAACAAAGATGGCAGCTCAGGAGGCAGGACTGCCTGGTGGGTATGCGCATGGCTCTGCGTTGAGAGATCCTGGACCCCAATCCTGGCTCCGACACGGGCTCAGTGATCTTGGTCACGTTACTTATCTCTTTCCAAGCTTTGGTTTTTCCGTGTGTAAAAATGGCCATACTAGTAATATTTTCCTCGTAGAGGCACTGTGATTGAACAAGATTGTGCCTAAAAGCACTTGGTGCGTAACAAGCGCTCAGTAAATAAAAACATCTCTCCAGACCTCTCATGAGCTTTCGGTTTCTTGTGAAGCTACTATGACATTTTCAGATGGAAATGTTTTGTGTATGGTGGTGTTCTGGAGACCTCGGATATGTAGAGGCTGAACGTAAAGCCTGAAACGTTCATCTCTTTCTAGATGGTTGTTCCATATGTAAATAATGTGACTCGAGTACCGCAGTACCTCAGATTCCCCTCAGGCGCCACTCATAACATCTGCAAGTCCTAAGATGCCATGAGCTACTGTCCTGAGAGGATCAGTCTTCCCCCGCCCCGGGGAGAGGTTAGGGTCCTAATTTTCTCCTTTCTATTACAGTTTTACACCTGCAATAGAACTGAAGGAGAAAGGAAAGAAAGGCAAAGCAATACACTTTGCTGAAACTGACGGTCCCGCTTCAGACAGGTACCTTCACTTCCCAACTGTGGCAGTGCTACTGACCGCTCTCAGCAGAACGGCTCAAGTTGTCACAAATTCTTTTTTTTTTAAGATTTTATTTATTTATTTGACAGAGACACAGCAAGAGAGGGAACACAAGCAGGGGGAGTGGGAGAGGGAGAAGCAGGCTCGCCCTGAGCAGGGAGCCCGATGCGGGGCTCGATCCCAGGCCTGGGACCATGACCTGAGCCGAAGGCAGACGCTTAACGACTGGGCCACCCAGGCGCCCCCACAAATTCTAGAAAATATCATTCCCATTATCTGAGGTTGATATGCAGATACCTTTTAAGGAAAGAACATGCACTGTTTCTCAATTATGGGAGGTGTTACAATAGTCCCTGCAGATGTATCCCTGTGATAATTTGGCTCATAGCAAATTTTCAACGTTTTATACTTTTTTAAAAAATCTGAAAATGGTAGCTACACCATGAATGAATTATCTAAAAGGATGATTAATTGGTGATTTAAATGATCTGTTTTGGATGGAATTGGTATTTACGTTTTATATCAGGCTTTTCTCCTACCCCTAGCCTGGTAAATATAATGTTTAATAAAATGCATTCCAGAATTCTCCTCCATTAAACAAAACCCTTTTTTGGGTTTTGACACTCATGTTCTCCTTACTTTATAGTAAAAGTCTCATGTACCTCAGGATCAATTAAATACAACTGAAACCTTTCAAACCACCACTAGAGACTGTTCTATTCTAAAATAGGTTGACAGATAAAAAGTTTGCTTCAAGAGACGATAAGTCACCTAAAGCCTTAGAGAAACGAGGTCAGCAGGGCAACGTGACACTACATGATGCTAAATGTGAGTAACTGTTTCATCATCTTCACATATCCTATCTGGAGTGAATCTCTGACACAGCCCTTTGTCCCTCTCTCAATTGTCCGTCTTCTCTCCTTTCAGTTGTTGCTTTGTTTTTGCTACAAGATACTGAGATGCAGCGGATCTGTTCTTTTACAACATTTATGAGGTATGTAATGCTCATGAGACATTTTAGACCTTTTATCCTTAATTTGAAGCAATTTTAACTGATAAATGATGACAAATCTGGTTTTTGGAGAAAGGACATGGGACTGGCTTTATGCAAGCCATCCCCTCAGGACTCAGTCCCCAAGACTGAGACCAAAGACAGGAAGCCAGAAGTCACAGGAGCCGAAAAGAAAGTCCCAGGGCAAGAAGTATGGAGAGCACGTTGTCAAAGTCCCATAAAGACTACATTATATTTATATAATGGTTAGAGGGTAGACTCACTTACTGAAGATCAGTTTTCTCCATGTTTGGAGCCCCCGCAAGTACTAGGTGTATGACTCTGGGTGAGCTTCTTGACCTTTCTAAGCCTGTTTCCTCAGATACAAAATCGGAAGTAATTGTGTCTCAGTCTGGCTGAGAGTCGGTGTTCAATGAGAACTGGGTACCCAAGATTGGCAGCCCTCCCACATTCCCTCAGCATTCAGCGAAGGCTGCTTGTGGCAAGCACCTGAAGCTTTATTCCACAGCAGGAGCACACTCAGCCTGACCATAGGGCAAGCTGGGAGCACTGTCAGTGTCCCAGAAGCAGCCTTCAGCCAGAGTTGTGCTAGATGGAGAGTTGGTACAAAGATATCCCAGCCTCCTTCTGTCAGGATAACTCAGAAGTTTTCTGCACTGTCTCCCAGAGCCCCCCACAGGACTGAACTGCATTTATCCACAGGGATAATGAACTTGTTAACACCCGCTGTGTGGGCTTCCTTCCCTTTCCTGTCTTGCTTCCCCAACCCGCTACTCAAGTTTCCTGTGAGCACTTCCTAAGTAAACTACTGACTCTCACATCTTTGTCTCAGAGTCTGTTTCTGAGAGAACCCAGCCCAGGACAGGTAGTTACTAACGTTGTGAAAAAAAAATCTGCAATGCTCATCTTCATCCGGTTGTCAAGGTATAGTTGAAGAAAGAATGCCAGTAAGAATTTGCATTTGCTAGAAAGGAAGCAGCAAAAATCTTGTAAGAATACTTAGATAGAAGACTTTCTAAGAAGGCTTCTAGTTTTAAAAGAAATGAGATGGGATTGTGAATCAATGCAACCTTTTCCGAGAGCAAAACTGTGAAACTTTAATATGCTGTACACCATGCCCTAGCAATTTCACTCCTAGGAAGTTACTCAGAGACGTGGCCACAAGGATAATTACTGCAGCAATGTCAATAGTATTTTTAAAAGAACTACATATCCATCAATAGAGGACTAGTTAAATAAAATACGAGCTATAGAAAACTTTATCCAGCTTTTAAAAGAATGAGGAAAATTGATACATAGTATCATGCAAAGAGGTCCATGCTAAGCAGTTAAGTGAAAAAAGCAAGTTGCAAAGACTTGTATATATATAGCATTATCTTCTTTGTTACCAAAGAAAATTTTAAGGCATATATTCATGCATATGTATGTGCGTTGGTGGGGGAAGACCTTATATGTAATTGTCTATGCTTTGAAAAGTTTAGGAAGGATTCATTCCACTCTTAGCAGTGGCTGTCGCTTGGAAGTAGGATGGTAGCAAAGAAGTGAGAGGACTTTTTACTTTACACATTTGTGTACATTTTTTAAACAGTGGAAAATATTATTTGTATAATGAGAACTTCTTAAAAATTAAAACTAATTGATAAACAAAACTGTAATTTAGTATGTGACCCCCTAAAAAGTTTGGTTACAAAAGTCAGATTTCTTACATCTTCAATAGTATAGTAGATAGAATTTTAAATGGTAAATTAGTTGTGTGATAGGCATGATAACGTGTATTTCTACTTATTTTTATGTCATGTGCCCACATATTCTTATAAAAAGTTTTATGTTTGAAATATGTTTATACTATATGTTAACTCATTAGAATTTAAATAAAAATTTGAAGAAAAAATAAATATATTAGCATTCATTTCTTTTTCTTCTATTTTTTTTTTTTTTAATTCTTCCCTTAGGAATAAAAATCTTGACAATTTCCTCATGGCATTGTTGTACTATTTATCTCATTACTTGGAAAAAAACTCACTGGAAAAGAAACCCCAAAGCTATATGGTGTAAGTAGGATTTTGTAGTGCACTTTAAAGTTTTATTATTGCCAGTATGAAAACTAAGGTAAAGAGATGATGGAAATTTTTAAGTTTTTGGAGTATACGAAAACAAACATTTGGAGTTCATGGGAGGAGTTCATCAGTTTTTAAAGCTCACTGAATAATTCAAATGGTTTTTCTAGCAACAAAATATTCCAGATAATATAGACCAGCACTGCCCAATAGAAATATAATGAGAGCCACATATGTAACTTAAAATTTTTCAGTAGCTATATTTAAAAAATGTAAAAGAAAGGTGAAATTAATTTTAATAATGTGTTTTATTTAATGCAATGACTCAAAAATGTTACTGCAACATGTAGTCAGTATTAGAAAGTTATTGATGACATACTTTACTTTTTTTTTTGTAGTAAGTCTTTGAAATCTGATATCTATATTACACTTAACAATATACCTCAATTCATACTAACCACTCAGTAGCCACCTGTGGCTTCATGGTTACCATATTGGACAGTGCAGATATAGATATTGGTTCTATGCTTTTTATGCTTATGAAATTCTTGCTAGGGCTTTTGTAAGCATCTAATGAAAAAAACGAAGAATTAAAAAAATTAATAGATATGACCAAAATGATATTCCATATCACAGAAGAAAATAAGATTTCTTAGGCTACATAGGAAGAATTTAACTGCTTTAGGCAGAGGTGGCTCAGAGCTGTACAGGGCAAGAATCTGGGAACTCAGAGTCCAGAGCAGAACAATGCCTCTCAGGCTTGGTGACCTTTGGCAAGCCATGGAACTTTCCAAGTGCCCAGGCTGCCCTCCCCGGTAAGTGTGGAACCGATCCAATGATTCAGCTGTTAGAAATGCTGTCAGAGTCATCAATTTGTTGCTTTGGAATGTTTTTAAAGTGCAGAATCCTTGTGTACGACCAAGCAGTTTGAAAAACATTTTATGGATAGATAAACGTATCTGGACAGCAGTTTCGTAAAGAACTGGATAAGTAGTTCAGACGTTGCTACTCCAGTGAAGCCATCACGGTATACCGCATCTGTGTACGTCGGCGCTGCGTTCACGGCAGGGCAGCCCAAGATCCTGAAGTGCCTCTGTGCTGGCAAGCACAAGGGCTCAGCCAGCTGGAGGCTCTGAAGGTTTGAGGAGTCTAATCATCCCCCCAGAAAGAACTGATTAGACTTTGGTGGCAGCACATGAGCTTGTATTTTATGTGGTGTTTTCTAATTCTGAGGGTTACTGCTAATCTAGCAGAGACATTTGTTTCATTTCTTAATTTAGAGGAATAGATAACAGAGAAAAAGGTTTCTTAGTTGTTTTTGAAATACACTAACACTTATTAGAACACAGTGGTATAAGGTGGACTTTCTTAGAAGGAAATCAGTTACGGAATGACAGAAAAATCCAAGTCTTAAAATGATTGGTTCTATGGTGTGATTTTTTTTTTTTTAAGATTTTATTTATTTATTTGACAGAGAGACAGCGAGAGAGGGAATACAAGCAGGGGGAGTTGGAGAAGGAGAAGCAGGCCTCCTGCTGAGCAAGGAGCCCAATCAATGTAGGACTCGATCCCAGGACCTTGGGATTATGACCTGAGCCGAAGGCAGATGCTTAATGGCTGAGCCACCCAGGCGTCCCCTCTGGTGTGATTCTAAAATAATAAGACTAACGTTTCGCTTTCAGGGTTCCAGTGGTCAATTAGTGTACTTATTAATAGAAATAAATATAGGTTATATTGAGATATCTGGACTTAAATAACTTTAAGAAAAAAATTGATTTCAGTCAAACTAGTGAGGTAGAACAGGGATAATAGTAGTATCTACTTTACAGAGTTATCATCCAGATTAGATGAGATAATCCATATTATCTTAATGCAGAGGTTGCCGCTTGGGAGGAAAGCCTACAACTTGTGAGAGGAGAGCTGGGAGGGGTACAGAGGTACACGGTGGTGGTTTTAGATGATTAAAAGCCCTAATTCCGGAAGAAGAAGCCTTATCCCGATTTTACAGAAGAAGCAGCTAAGGCTCAGAGAGGTTAAGGAGCTGACCAGAGAAGACTTGTCTAGTTATGGTGGAGCTGAGATGGGAGCCCAGATCCATCTAACTCCCCAGCCTCTCAGCCTCTGTGCAGCGTGTTCGCCACCTGGTCCCAGTCAGCTGAGCCCTCTTATACAGAGTTTATCCATTTGTAATTAGGATTTGTAGCTTCTGTACAAAGGCAAAAGTATGCAGTTTTTAAAACATAAGTATTTTTCAAGTTATTACATCTTCACAATTACAATTTTTAATGGTGGCGTAACTTTCCGTCAGGCTAATGTGTGTTAATGGACTAATTGACTTACCTATTAAGAGGCAGTATAGTACGTACTGTGCTTAAGGGTGTGGACTTTGGTGCTGGAATAAATCCTATAGGGACTCAAATGTTAAGTTAATAAATGTCAAGTCCTTAAACAGTATTTGGCTGTATTACTACAGCCTGCATTACTACTCCTTTTTCCCCTCCATTTTATATATTTTTGGGAGTTGCCAGTTTTCCTGATAGACAAGTAGGTAATAACTGAATATTATTGAATATCTTCATGCATTAGATTTCCCCCTTAATTTTGGATAATTTATTTTAAGAAGGATAAATTTCCAGGAGAGATTATTGGACCCAAGTTTATGGTCAGTTGTATGGCACTTGAAATTATTATCAAGTTTTCCCCAAAGGATTATACTTGTTTTAAATGCCAGGCTCTACGCAGACCTACTGAATCAAGATCTTGGAGAGGGGATGGCACTAGGAATCTGCACTTTTAGCGAGTATCCCAGGCAATTCTTAACATATATTTAAACTTAGGAGCCAGTGGCCTAAAAGATTCAAGGCATTTTTTCCTTGTTTTGTTTTCAACAGCAAAAGAGACGTATTGACTACTGGCAGCTCTGGCAACACAGGGGTGAGGAATAAGAGAGGGTGGAGGTTGCTGAAGGAAACAGGGAGACAGGCATAGTGATGGGGTTTGGGGTGCAGATGGATGCAGATATTTGGGTTATATGAAATTTGGGCTTTTAAAGTTGGAACTCACTTTATCTATTCCAGAAACTTATTTTATTCCAGTGACTCACAAGCCTTCTCACTGCATGTGGTAACATTTTGTGCTTTGAAATATCTCTATTATCCTTAAGCCCCTTCCTCCACAGCATATCCTCGTGTGGTCAGTCTAGTGGTTAACATCAGAAGGGGCAGTAATTTGTCCCTGTTGTTTAAAGTGCATTTCATGGGGTTTAAATCTTTCTGAAAATTAAAAGGCAGATAAAAAGCCAATGACACTTCACTTTTCTTTTTTTTTTTTTAAAGATTTATTTATTTATTTATTTGAGACAGAGAGAATGAGAGACAGAGAGCATGAGAGGGAGGAGGGTCAGAGGGAGAAGCAGACTCCCTGCCGAGCAGGGAGCCCGATGCAGGACTCGATCCCGGGACTCCAGGATCATGACCTGAGCCGAAGGCAGTCGCTTAACCAACTGAGCCACCCAGGCACCTGACACTTCACTTTTCAATAGCAGTCACTGGAATGTATTGTTAGCAATATTGTTTCCTACTATACTGTACTGCAAAAACTCTAAAATTTGGCTCCAGACACGCTGTAACCTATGAACAGGTTGTCTTTTGGAAAGTTCATTTGCAATTTATTTGGAACTGGGGCAGTGTTTTCGCCGGGAAGCAAGGTTATTATAATTGATGCCAAAGTTCCCAGAGGAGTGGTCCACACATGCTTCCTCAGCAAACACAGAACTGGGAGTAGGGAAGCATTGAGGAGGTCAAACATTGAGCCTTCAAACTTAGTAGTAACATCAGGAACCCAGGGGAAGCTGAAGGGAGAGAGTCTCCATGGCTCTTTTAATAAAACAGCAGGGAAATGGGCTGCTAGCTGCCTCAGAAACCAGTGTAGGTAATTTGTCAGTTGAGCTGTCCTACATAAATTAGGACAGCCTATATGTAAAATTAAGGACACATACTACAAAGAATCTATAAAAAAGTGAAAATTCACCATAAACTCAAGATGCTGATTACAATGATAACTATCAAAGGGCTTGGAGGCCCTCCCTTTGCCATAGCTCAAATTGAATAAAAGAAAGATAAGTGAGATGTGTTGACTCACTCGTATTTCTTTCAAAATAGTTTACACTTCTGACTTTTTGCTAATTAGTATTGGCATTTGCCCAAATGAACCCAAATGATCATTTTCTTTTCAGGGGCCTTGTAGAGAAGAAAGAGATGGAATTGGTTATAAGTAAGTTAGAAGCGGCGCAGAAATACTTGGCCCAGAAGTACTGCATCCTCGTTCTGGGCTTGGCCATGCCTGATAAGCATCACATGTGCTGCGGAAAGTAAGTGCACACTTCACAGTTTCATGAGATCTTCACTTGTTTATGTATTCATATCCAGAAGACCCTTAAATTTGACTTTTGGTGCCCTTGTGAAAGTTTCCATTTTGGTTGTAGAGAATAATTGGGCTCAGGTGAGACTCTGCCCCAAACACATGTGGTGTCTTGTTTGAGAAAGCCGAGTATGGGAAGAATCCCAGAATCTACACTGCTTAAGTTTAAAAGACTTTCCCCTCAGGATATACTGGCTCAGTGGAATCTTGCTCTCAACCTGGAAGGCTTCCTGCTTCCGGGCCCCACGGCTGCCTAGGGCAGGAGGCCTGGTGATGGGCCAGTGTCAAAGGGGGCGTTGGGTGTGTCCCCTGCCCTTCTGCTGCTCATTGTGCAGCAACAAGAGCTGTGGGTACAAGCTAGTAAGGTGGGGGTGAAAGATGACGTTTGTGTGGAGATAATCTTTGCCCTAGAATGATAGTTTATATATTACTGTAATTAAGTTTTAAGTGTCTTGTGGGGCACCTGGCTGGCTCAGTCAGTACAGCATGCACCTCTTGATCTCTGGGTTGTGAGTTCGAGCCCCACATTGGGTGTAGAGATTACTTTAAAATCTTTAAAAAAACTAATGTGTCGTATCACAGGAGGGTTTGGAGACATTGAGGGAAAGCTCTGATCCTTAAATCACGCACCGCCCCCCACCCCGCCAATCTCCTTCTCAGAGTGGTTTTACAACAGGCTCAAGAGCCACACCAAAGCTGTGGCCAGAGCTCTTATTTTTAACTTCATAGAAAAAGCACAGAATTCATGGTTTCTCTCCACATTCCCCACATTTTCAAAATACAGATATTTCCATATGCTCTGTTTATGTTCTACATTTTCTGTGTACCTTATTCTGTTATTCTGCTTACAGAATCTCATCTACCACTTTTTTTTTTTTTT
>NC_138377.1:32241366-32263946 GCF_054177405.1 Leptonychotes weddellii | reverse complement strand
TTTTTTTTTTTTTTAAAGATTTTATTTATTTATTTGAGAGAGAGAATGAGAGACAGAGAGCATGAGAGGGAGGAGGGTCAGAGGGAGAAGCAGACTCCCTGCCGAGCAGGGAGCCCGATGCGGGACTCGATCCCGGGACTCCAGGATCATGACCTGAGCCGAAGGCAGTCGCTTAACCAACTGAGCCACCCAGGCGCCCTCATCTACCACTTTGAATAGCAACTATAGTTATTCTACTATGTGATATACCAGTTTGCCTCACCATTCCTTCTGTGCACACTTATGTGATTTCAGGTTTTCTGCTTTATGCTATTTCTGCGTTATATCATTATTGAAATTACTTTTGTCTATTTGAGCTATTTACTTATGGCTAATTACCCAGAATATATTTACCTAGAAGGCATCAGCAGTTCCCTAGCTCTTGTTACATATTGCCAGATTGTTCTCCAGAGAGGCTAGAACATTTTGTATCACCATCAGCAATAAGCATACCTAGCTCTATTAGTTAAATATTTTTGATAGCTTAAAGTTGTAAAAAAAAAAAAAAAAAAAGCTTAAAGCTATTTCATTTGACTTTCAATATCTTTCATGACTGTGGGGGTCTGTGCTCTTTTTCTGTATAAAATAATTTATTGCCTGTTATATTAATATTATTATTAAAATTAATTACTGCCTCATCTAGTTTTAACCATTTATCAACCAGAAAGTGGGTATTTGTATAATTTATGTTTCATATAGCAAGGCTTGGCTATTTGTTTTTCTAGTTTGTTGCTTTCCTTTGATGTTTATGTTTTTACACATTATGAAAGTGTTAAAAATCATTATTTGAACACTTCTACCTTGTTTCTGATGCTATTGAGTAGTCATATAAGTTCATCATCAGCTTCACAGTTTCCTATTCAGTCACTTTAAAATTACTTTTTCTCAGGGGTGCCTCGGTGGCTCAGTCATTTAAGTGTCCTGACCTTGATTTCGGCTCAGGTCATGATCTCAGGGTCATGAGATCGAGCCCCAAGTCGGGCTCCATGCTGGGCATGGAGCCTGCTTGGGATTCTCTCTCCCTCTCTCTCTGCCCTTGCCTCCCCTTAAAAAAATTACTTTTTCTCAACTTAACATTACTCTGATTTCTTCTGTCTTCTAAGCGTCACTTCAAATTGAGAAAGCTAGAATTTGAGGTTTGTATTAGTCAGCTTGGGCTGCCATAACAAACTACCACAGACTGAATGGCTTAAACAGCAGAATTTATTTTCTCATAGTTCTGAAGCCTAGAAGTCTAAGATCAGGAGGCCGGCATTGTGAGTTTTGGTGAGGGCCCTCTTCCTGGCTTGCAGACAGCTGTCTTCTCACTGGGTCCCTCCATGATGGAAAGAGAAAGTCCTAGTCTCTCTCTTTCTGTTCTTAAAAGGACCCTAATCCCATCATGGGGGCTCCACACTCATGACCTCATCTGAACCTAATTACCCCCACCTGCAAATGTTTTATCATCATAGTGGTTGTTAAGGCTTCAACATATTAATTTGGAATGGGACTAGGGGGATACAAACATTCGGTCCACAACAAGGTTAAAAAAAAACCTACTCTAGGGCCCCTGGGTGGCTCTGTCGGGTCATGATCCTGGGGTCCTGGGATCGAGTCCGGTTTTGAGTTCCCTGCTCAATGGGGAGCCTGCTTCTCCCTCTCCATTTTCCCCTCCCCACTGCTCATGCTCTCTCTCTCTCACACTCTCTCTCTCAAATAAATAAATAAAATCTTTATTTAAAAAAAACCTACTCTAAGAAAAACAAACACAAAACAGAAAAATACCTACTCTTAAAAAATAATTATATTGGCAATATTTAATGTTTAATTTTTTTTTTAAGATTTTATTTATTTATTGACAGAGACACAGCGAGAGAAGGAACACAAGCAGGGGGAGTGGGAGAGGGAGAAGCAGGCTCCTCGCTGAGCAGGGAGCCCGATGTGGGGCTTGATCCCAGGACCCTGGGACCATGACCTGAGCCGAAGGCAGATGCTTAACGACTGAGCCACCCAGGCGCCCCTAATGTTTAATTTTTAAAGATTTTTATTTTTAAGTAATCTCTACACCCAGCGTGGGGCTGGAACTCACAACCCTGAGACCAAGAGTTGCATGCTCTACTGACTGAGCCAGCCAGGCGCTCCTTAATGGTTAATCTTTAAAAGCACATGTACAGGGGCGCCTGGCGTGTGGCCCCACTGGTTAAGCTTCGGACTCTTGATTTTGGCTCAGGTCATGATCTCAGGGTTTGTGGGATTTAGTGCCTCAGGCTCAGCGGGGAGTCTGCTTGAGATTCTCTCCCTCTCCCTCTGTGCCTCCCTTCCACTCATGTGTGCGCACTCTCTCTCTCCCTCTCTCAAATAAATAAATCTTTAAAAACATTAAAAATAAAAGCACATGTGCGGTGCAGACTAATTTTGAGATTTAAAAAACCCAAGCTATGAATAATTATATCATAATTAGAGATTTTATTATATCTTTTAGTTCTCTGGATGTAGAACCTACACTCACATTATTATACTTTTAGCAGTACATTTTTATTACAATGTAATTTTTATACAAACTTTTAAAGAACTCATTATGTTTGAAAGATGAGGATTGCCTCAGTTTAGTACTGGCTCATCTCCAGGAGGTGCTGGTCTTTTTGTCATTATATGCAGCATCACCTGCTTTTCTCTGCCTATTGGATAGCAGTTCGGAACAAAGAATCAGTTTAGAGCTCACCACCCACCACTCACATAACAAATTCCATACGGGTCATAGAACCGAACAAAGGATATCAAAGAAAACAGATTACAGCATGTTTTTTGCCAATAAAAGTTGTTAATTGGCCATGGGCGTTGATTATGTCCTAGAATGGAGTTTATATTGTTCTTTTGGCTATTTTTATCTAGAAGGTGAGGACAGTTTTTTTGCCAGTTAGGAGTGATTACCTGATTTTAATATATCGTTCTGTCACTTCCAATGTGAATAAGCTAATATTCCCATGAAAACATTCTCATGTATTTTCTGACTTTTCTCATATATACACACTTAATATTGGACTAGGACTGACTTACGCTATTTGTCTCTGGAGTTAAATTAGAGATTTCAGAAGAACCAGCAATTTGGGGGCTGTTAATTTAGTGCTTTCATGTTTCTTGAAAAGTAGGAGGACATGCTTTTCTATTCTAAATACATCTGTAAAATCCTGATATCGCAAAAGCTTTGGCACGATTTTGATGAACGTGTTCAGTAAAAGATCTCTGTGTTTTCCAGGGTAGATAAGAAAACCTCTTCATGGCACATGCTATAGAATTAGATCTGTTCTTCGGTTATGGCCAATTCGGGCTCCACCCCTGCCTCTATCCTAGGATTTCTACCCTCCTCCTTTGCTCTCAGTGCAAGCTGTCGCCTGATGGGTGACCAGAGAGGCTGGCATAGGGATGAGCATACAGAGAAAGGGGTCTCTTTGAAGCTCAGTTTTATAAATCATCCTTAAGCCCCATTCCCCATTCCCACCCTTCTAGTCATGGTCAGTAAGGCCTCTTTCCCCTCCCCCAAACACATTCCTTTGATACTCTGTTCCTTTGTGCAGAGTAGGCCTTGACCTTCATTTAAACCTGATTTCCATCCAAAGCAGCAGGGGGTAAGTGGGAGCAAACTTTTTTTCTCTAGGGCCTCAGGACCCCTTGGGCCTGGCTTTTTTTTTTTTCCAGGAATGACTAAAAATATGATATACTTTCCTCATTTTGGTTTAGAGGTAAGAGTCTAATGTAGCAAGAAGGAATAACAAAGTGTCATAACAGGGCCACCTGGGTGGCTCAGACAGTTAAGCGTCTGCCTTCAGCTCAGGTCGGGATCCCAGGGTCCTGGAATCGAGCCCCGCATCGGGCTCCCTGCTCTGCGGGAAGCCTGCTTCTCCCTCTCCCTCTGGCTGCTGCTTCCCCTGCTTGTACACTCTCTCTGTCAAAAATAAATAAAATCTAAAAAAAAAAAAAAGAAAGCATCATAATAGGTCACTGAACATCTCTGGGTTTGCCACCAGGCTGGCTTTCCCCCCTTTTCTTTGGAGTTTGCCCTCACAGGTGAAATGTGCAGCATTTTCGCTGACTAGCATGGTAGCCACTTGCTACATGTGGCTAGTGAGCACTTGGAATGCAGCTGGTCCATATTTAAATGTGCTATAGATGTAAAATATACCCTATACAAACAAGTTTACAAATGAACAAAATATCTCATTAATCATTCTAAAATGTTGATTATGTATTAAAATGATAATATTTCAGGGTTTGGATACAATAAGTATATTATTAAAATTAATTTCACCTGTTTCTTTTACTGTGGCCACCAGAAATGTTAAAATTACACTTGTGGCTCACATTATATTTCCATTGGATTTTGCTATTATAAAGTCTATTTGAATTTGGAGTGTTTAAATTTGTTATTGATGCTCAGTAGATCTTTAAATTTATAGTCAGTTTATAATTATTATGTACTTAATATAAAAATTATAAAGTAAAATTAAAAAGAAGAAAAATGACCCAAAATTCACTGAGAGAGGAATTTGCAGATTTAAACTAGGAGGTTCCCAAATGTGCTCATTCTCTGCCTCCATTTCCTTGACTCATTTCAGGTTCATACGTAGAGGTAAATCAGAATGGTAAGAAGAAACCCACCGCCTTCTGTACTTGATTTCTGTGGGGTACGCTCCATCAGTTTGCTTTGAGCTTTAAGGGAGAAAGAAGTCTCAGTTTTATGGCAACTTGAGGGGAAGGGGAAGAGGTTCATGGTACCTTCTCTTCTAACGTTTAAAAAGAGAAGAGAGGCACCTGGCTGGCTCAGGTGGAAGAGCATGTGACTCTTGATCTCGGGGTCATGAGTTGAAGCCCCATGTTAGGTGTAGAGATTACTTAAATAAAATAAAACTTAAAAAAAAAAAGAGGGACGCCTGGGTGGCTCAGTCAGTTTAGCGTCCGACTCTTGATTTCAGCTCAGGTTATGATCTCAGGGACATGAGACAGAGCCCCACAAGGGGTTCTGCACTGGGCGTGGAGCCTGCTTAATATTCTCTCTTTCCCTCTCCCCACCCCTCCCCATGCCCACTTTGGAGTGTGCACATGCACTCTCTCTCTAAAAAAAAAGAAGAGAGAGAGAGATAAGAGAAAAGAGGAGGGGCGTCTGGGTGGTCAGTGGGTTGAGCATCTGCCTTCCCGTCAGGTCGTGGTCTCCGTGTCCTGGGATCCAGCCCCACATGGGCTTCCTGCTCAGCAGGGTGTCTGCTTCTCTCTCTCTCTCCTTTTGTCCCTCCCCACCACTCATTCTCTCTCTCTCTCAAATAAATAAATAAAATCTTAAAAAGAAAAGAGAGGAGAAAATGTGTGTTTCCTGTGCACCCTGTCATTTCAAAACCTCGCTAAGATGGTGCTGGTTTGAGTTGTATAAACCTCTGGTTTGAGTTGTATAACCCTAAGTGCTGGTCTAAATCTTCTCCCAGAAAGCAGGCTGACTTGGTATTCCAAATACCGAGTTTGGTTGGTTTTTGCTTCAGCTTGGCAGGTCTGCGTGGTGTCTAGCGTCAGCTGATAGAGGCCATGGAAGAGAGCAAATGCCACATAAGCGCTCTGGTCGGGTGGAGGCTGCAGGTGGCACAGAAGGACACAGAGGCTTGTCCTGAAAGCTTCTGCTGGGCCTGTAGTTTAATGTTTTCCATCTGCAAACTAAAGGAAGAGCTTGTTTCCCTAGCATTCTGGTTGCAGGGACAGATGTGGGGTCTGACAGGCCCAAGTTTTAGTACAGACTCTGTCCCTAATTACATGTCTTTGAACTTCAGTCTCCTCAGCTGGAAAGTGGGAATAATGATGCTGACTACATCATAGAGATCTTATGAGGACTAAATACGGTCATGTAAAGGGCTTAGCATACTTGGCACGGGGTCTGTGGTTAGTAAATGTGCACAGTAATGATTGACTTACTTCCTTGTTGAAGACTTGCACACAAGGAAACCAGTGTATGAATGAAGAGGCTGCAGGAAGGGAGGGATCTGCCCCAGTAAAAGCTGAATCAGTGCTTCCGTGTTCCCCCCAAAGGGAGGGCTAATTTGGGCCTACACAGATCATGAAGTCCCTGAGGGGTTTGCGTCATCTTCCCCAGACCACTGGAGTTCAGGATGGTTCTTGAAAGCCTGATAACAAGGGCCAATCCTGGGAGTCTGTTACTCAGGGGAAGTCCCAAGCAAAACCAGAAGCACATCCAGGATCAGCCTTGGAGTGCCTGGGTCTAGCCTTGGCCCCCTTGAGTGAGCAGGTGATTGCAGGTGCACAGCCCTCTTCATCAGTTCTCAAGTGCTCTGCAGGCCATGGCTGCTCTCCTAAGGCCAGGAATCAGAACTAGAATGGCCTGTGTTGGGGAGGGGGGCCAAGTTCAGTAAGTGTGCCCATGCCTGTACAGTATCCTTAACACTGAATTTGTGTTGCAAGGACTCCTGAGCAGATGCCTGCCTTTGAGAGACAAGGCTCAGTGTATGTAACACATCTAGGAGGAAGAGCACACTGCTGACTCCAGTGAACTGCAGCTTTTATTTAAAGATTTTTTTTTAATCTAAGATTTTTAAGATGTTTATTCTTTGTCTTTTTCTCCATTGTAGACTTCCCCTTAATTTCCTGTTTCCCTACCTGTTAACACGCCATGTTACCTCTTTACCACCTTTCCACTCTCCTTCCTCCCCAACCCTCACATCACCAAAAACATTCATAAGAATACAGTTCCTGCTGGCTTGTGTATCCTGAATTTATATTGATTAACTTTTGACCAAACACTCTAGTAGGGGTTTTGATCTGGATAACCTGAGAAGTTGAAGAAAAAGATATCGGGACTCATCAATGCCTTTTGACAGCATTTACGTAGCTAAATAGCCTTGGGGCCACAGGTAATGATCCTGCCAAGAGGCCTTTGAAGATAGGGGCTTGCCTAGATCACTGAAAGATTGAACTTCCCTCTCAACCTATAGTTGTGATTTGTTATATTGCAGGGAGAAAATATCAGATACACAGAAAGACTGGAAATTCTTTGAGGTGAGTCTTTGGGGCTTTT
The DNA here is from genome assembly GCF_054177405.1 of Leptonychotes weddellii. Lineage (NCBI taxonomy): Eukaryota > Metazoa > Chordata > Mammalia > Carnivora > Phocidae > Leptonychotes > Leptonychotes weddellii. The sequence goes on along the minus strand of NC_138377.1, from coordinate 32,256,859 downwards.
CTTTTTCGTATGAAACATGAAGTACACCAATAACCAATAGCCATTTGTCAGGCACTTATTTTTAGTGAATATCTTTTCTTAAAAGGATGCTAACAAGCTGTATGCCATACCTTAAATTTTTGGTCTCATTTTCCTCCTGCAAAGGTGAGTATGTGTGTAATTTTCCACAGCTTTTCAGGAATGTGGAGAAATGGGGTCATCTGGGTTTGTGTCTGATTAGCAGCGTTATATAGACAGGTGGGAGTTTTTACTGTCATAGCCGTGGTCATGATTCTTGTCTGTTTTCCATCGTAGTCCTTTTATACTTTCTGTACATATGTAGCTTGGATTGTCTTCCGACGTCAACACTTCACAGAGATTGAGGAAGAAATAGGGAGGCTCTTTCGTACCAATATGTTCAACATTCCTCGGAGGAAGCGTGAGGATGAAGAATCAGGAGGGGAAAAGAAACGCATGACTTTTGTACAATTTAGGTATGATCTTTTGACTTTCCAAAGCTCAGGGACATTTCTAGAAAACAGGATGATGTAACCTAAATGTCACCCCTCCCCACCCCAGGAGAATGATGGCAGAACGCCCAGCGATTAAAAAAGCCATCAACATGCGCTCTCCAGTCATGTCTACTCTGCTGCCATCTCTCAGAGAAAAAGCTCAGAATGTCTTTGAGAAAAAGAATCATCAAGGAGGCATCAGACTCCCAGCCCCGATGCAAGAGCACATGGACAGTCTGGGCTCTGTGCCCATGCCCACGTAAGTGGCCCAAGGAGAGAGAAAAGAGAGCCTCGGGTCATGTCCTAGGTTGGGCCAGGAGGGGCAGGGGCTCAGACACCGTGCCTTGTCCAGAAAGTTGAACAAAGATGAAAGCCGCCTTCTTACCCACCCCCCTCCACTCCACCTGTTTCCTTTCCCAAGCAGCTCTTGGTACACCTGGCTAGACTAGAAAACATTGCTAGAAAGTTATGCTGGACTTCAAATAGCTCTAATTTGGAGGAGGGAGTAACCAACTTTATAAGGCTGAAGTTTCTCCATTAGAAGAACCAGCTCTGGGAAATGTGGGAAGGCCAGTTACAAAATCTTACTGGGGGCTGAGTTTTTGGACCCACACTTAAGACCACAGTGGGGGTTCATGGAAACAGGGAAAACTTAAAAAAAAATATATATATATATAGGGGTGTGTGTGTGTGTGTGTGTGTAGCTTTGGTGTGTACACACACACTCGCAAGCACAGCCACAACCATACACCTTATTCTTTGGCCTCACTGCTTCAGCTCTACCAATAATCCTTTTCACAGAGTTGGCATCTTGGGGGAGCCTCGATGTCTCTTCAACCCCCATACCCTTCTGCCCCTTGAACCAGAAGAAAACACGAAACCGGATGGGAGACATTCTTCCCTGATAGAAAGAAATAACATGAAGATCCAGGATACACTGAACTTAGTCATGAGAACACTGTCCTCTCAAACAACATTCCCTAAATAATCGGGTACATTCCATTTCTGTAATTAAGTCCCTGTACTTGAAGTAAACTACTTTGACTTAATCACTTTATATAGGACTAATATTTATTATTATTAAACTTTTTAAGTTCAAATTATTATGTTAAAAGTTCAACAATAGACAATTAAAGAATCCCAGAAAGCTTTTGAAAAACTCATTTTCCTGTATTTACTAGTTTGCTGTGTTATTTATTTACTTCCTTGGCTTCTCTGTGACTATTTAGGGTAATATATTAGGACATTTAGCCAGTGTTCAATGGACTAGTGAAAAACATCCTGTGTAATTGTTCCTAAGTTCATTTTTACTATATGAGAGAGTATGTTTGGGACTTCTGAAAACTAAATTTTATAAAAAGGGAAATTAAAATGTTTTTAAAATGAAATATTTTTCTATGGCTATATTATTATTGGCATTGAGATATAAAGTATATCTGATTCATTTAAAAGCCTTTTAGCATATATGTTTCATTCATTCTTTCATTTACCCATTCAACGACAAACATGTATTAAGCCTCTGATCCATCCAAAGCCGTGCGCTGGGTTATGTAGGGAAAAGGGTTCATCAGGACAGAGACCATATCCTCAGATGTGGGTAGTAGAGAAGATAAACAAAATACACACCTGCTCACAAGACAATATTGAATGTGTTAGAGGCCATAAAAGAGGTAAAAACCAAGGCCCCTAAGAGGACAGAGCAGAAGAGCAATCACTTCTAGGGGGACCAGGAGCGTTTGGACTTGAATTTGGCTTTGGGGGGATCGGTTGGCACTAAAGGGGGACTTCCAGTCAGAGGAAGAATGTGTGCAAAGGCCCAGAGATGGAAAAATATGCTCTGTGACCGAGGAAAGGCAAGAGCATGATGCCTGCGAAGGGAGCAGTCGAGGAGCAGGCTGGAAAGGACAACTGAATGTCCAGCTATGGAGTGAGTTGGATGTTACTTGGCAGGAGGTGATGATTAAGAATCACTAAGGAGAGGCGCCTGGATGGCTCAGTTGGTTAAGCAGCTATCTACGGTTCAGGTCATGATCCTGGGGTCCTGGGGTCAAATCCCATGTCGGGCTCCCTGCTCTGCAGGGAGTCTGCTTCTCCTTCTGCCTGCCGCTCCCCCTGCTCATGTTCTCTCTGTCTCTGTCTCTCTCTCAAATAAGTAAATACAATCCTAAAAAAAAAAAAAAAAAAAAAAAAACTGCAAAGTTTTTATCAAAATCATGTACTATGAGCTAACCTTTGTTGGACTTTTCATTTATGTAGAGAATTTGGTTATAATGTACTCTGTCATAACAAATTTCTATCTAGAATATGTTGACATGGTTTTATTTTTGGTTTTTGTTTTTATTTTTTGATATTTTAAAATAAAGCCCGAGAATTAAGAGACTTTTATAACTATCTTTACTAGGGCACTGGGCTTTTCTCTACCTCCTTTCTGAACGGCGAGGCTTTGGGATACTTCATTTACTAATTCCTTCATTTGTTTATTCATTTTTTCATTCTATAATTAGTATATCCCCACTCTGTGCTGGGCACCATGTTTGGTGCTAGGAATTCAGTGTAGAAAAATACAGCCAACTCTGACTTGGAACTGACAAGTCTTAGGGAGTAACAGACGGGAAGCAAATACCATGATAATGAACTAATTGCAGTGGTGATGAATGCATAAGAGAAGGAGAGAATGCCAAGAGTGTGGAACCAGAGACTTGCTGGGGTGTGCAGGATGGGCAGGGGGAAGAGAGTTCACCCCTGAGGAAGTGAAATTTAAATCTGAGACTTGAGGGGCGCCTGGCTGGCTCAGTCGGTGGAGCCTGCGACTCTTGATCTCAGGGTTGTGAGTTCAAGCCCCACGTTGGTTGTAGTGATTACTTTAAAAAATAAAATCTTAAAAAAAATAAAATAAAATCTTAAAAAAGAATAACCAGCTGAGCCTGGGTGGCTCAGTTGGTTAAGCATCCAACTTGATTTCGGCTCAGGTCTTGATCTCAGGGTTGTGAGTTCAATCTCTGCATCCATGCCCAGCATGGAGCCTACTTAAAAAATAATAAGTAAGTAAATAAATAAATCTGAGACTTGAAGACACATGGGATTAGAGTGGTACAAAGTGAGGAGGGGAATGCTCCTAACCGTATTAATCTACTGCTGTGAAACAAATTACCCCAAAACAATAACATTTATTATCTCACAGTTTCTGTGGGTCAGGCATTGGCATGCAGCTTAGCTTGAATCTTCTGACTCCTGTCTCTCATAAAGGTTTCAACCAATGTGTCAACCAGGGCTGAAGTCATCTGAAGGCTCAACTGGGGTTTGATCTGCTTTCAAAATGACGCAGGTGGTTGTTGGCAGGATTAAATTCCTCATAGACTATTGGACTGAGGCTGCAGCCCCTCAGAAGCTATTGGCCCAAAGTCTCCTTCTGTTCCCTGCTATACGAGTCTGTGTCTCAGTAGCTTACAATAAATCAGTAGGCTTCGTCAGAGTGAACAAGAAGGGAAGAGAAAGTGTGCAAGATAGAAGTTAGTAATTTACCTACTATTGGAACTGCCATTCCATCAGTTTGCTGTATTCTGTTCTTTAGAAGCAAGTCACAAGGTTCAACCTACTCTCAATGGGAGGAGACCATACAGGGTCATGAATACCAAGAGGTGAGGATCACTGGGGGCCATGTTAGAAGTCAGCCTGCCACAATGGCTATGAAAATCTTGAGGCTGGAAGCAAAGCCTTTTCAAGTTGTTGCGATAAGGCTTTTGTGGGTATAGAGAGAAAGGATAGAAGGATGAGATGTGGCAAGAGAATAGGCAAGAGCCTATCATGGAAGGTTCTGTAAGTGTATTAAGGATACACTTAAGATCAATGGGGTTGTTACAATGTGATTACGCAGTTTGTGGCTTGCACAAGGCCACCAGTCAAGGGGATGGATGGGGGCTGAAATCCAAATACACATCTTTACTTGGCTCTAGATCTTTCCAGAGAGAGTCCCTTTAGTAATTTACAAAGCAACAAACTTAAATGGGTACCCTTTGATGTTTTTTAAGCAGGTGCATTGTTAAAGCTTACCAAAGAATTTTTTTTTTAAATATTTGGCAATTAAGTGAATGAAAAGGCAAGCTCCCAACTGGGAGAAAATACCTGCAAAACTCATATCTGATAGAGGACTTGAATGCAAAATACACATGAACTCTTAAAAATCAACAATAAGAAAACAATCCAATGAAAAAATGGGCAAAAATCTTACATAAGGGGCGCCTGGGTGGCTCAGTTGTTAAGCGTCTGCCTTTGGCTCAGGTCATGATCCTGACGTCCTGAGATCGAGCCCCATGCGGGGCTCCCTGCTCAGTGGGAAGCCTGCTTCTCCCTCTCACTCCCCTTGCTTGTGTTCCCTCTCTCGCTGTGCATAAGCAGGCAGAGCGGCAGGCAGAGGGAGAGGGAGAAGCAGGCTTCCCGCGGAGCAGGGAGCCCGATGCAGGGCTCGATCCCAGGACTCTGGGATCATGACCTGAGCCGAAGGCAGACGCTTAACCGACTGAGTCATCCAGGTGCCCCAAGTAAATAAAATCTTAACAAACAAACAAAACAAAACAAAACTTACATAAGAAGACACCTTACCAAAGAAAATATACACATGGCAAATAAGCATATGAAGAGATGTTCACAATTATTAGGGAAGGCAAATTTAGAAAGTTATGAGATAACACTACACACCTATTAACATGGCTAAAATCCAAAGAACTGACAATACCAAATGCTGGTTAGGTTGCAGAGCAAAGGAACTCTTATTCACTGCTGGCGGGGGGTGGGGAATAAAAATGATGCAGCCACCTTAGACTATGATTCAGAAATTTCTTTCTGTTTCTTACTTTTAAGTTTCTTTTTTTTTAAAGATTTTTTATTTATTTATCTGAGAGAGAGAATGGGAGACAGCATGAGAAGGGGAGGATCAGAGGGAGAAGCAGACTCCCCGCTGAGCAGGGAGTCCGATGCGGGACGCGATCCCAGGACTCCAGGATCATGACCTAAGCCGAAGGCAGTTGCTTAACCAACTGAGCCACCCAGGCGCCCCACTTTTAAGTTTCTTAAGATTCATATGAAAATGTAAGAGATCCAGATAAGCAAAACAATCTTGCAAAAGAACAAAGCTGGAAGACTAACACATTCTGATTTCAAAATTTAACTGAAAAGGGATCATAGACCTAAATGTAAGAGCTAAAACTAGGAAAGTCTTAGAAGAAAATGTTGAAGTAAATCTTGATGGTCTTGGGTTAGGTATTGGTTTCTTAAATATGAATGACACCAAAAACATAAGCAAGAAAAGGAAAGATTGATAGATTGGATTTCATCAAAATTAATAACTTTTGTACTTCAAAGGACACTATCAAGGAAATGAGGGTGATGGTTGTTCAACTCTGAATATACTAAAAATAAAATTTTACACTTTAATGGTGAATTGTATGGCATGTTTATGTCTCAATAAAGTTGTTATAATTGAAAACAATCCACAGAATGGGAGAAAATATTTGCACATCATATATGTGATAAAGGTCTGGTATTCAGAATATATAATGAATTCTTACAACTCCACAATAAAAAATAAATACTCCAATTTTTATTTTATTAAGTTTTTATTTTAATCATCTGGTGCTTATCATGAGACACGCACTCCTGAATCCCTATCACCTATTTCACCCACCCCCCACCCACCTCCCCTCTGGTAACCATCAGTTTGTTCTCTAGAGTTAAGAGTTTTTCTTGATTTGTCTCTTTCCCCCTTTTTTTCCCCCTTTACTCATTTGTTTCTTAAATTGCACATGTGAAATCATATAGTATTTATCTTGCTCTGACTTAGCATTATACTGTCTAGATCCATCCATGTCATTGCAAATGGCAAGATTTCATTCTTTTTTATGGCTGAATAATATTCCATTGTGTATATATATATATATATATATATATATATATATATATATATACATATATATATATATATATACACCACATTTTTATCCATTCGTCAATCGATGGGCATGGGCTGCTTCCATATCTTGGCTCTTGTAAATAATGCTATAAACATGGGGAAGCATGTGTCCCTTTGAATTAGTGTTTTTATATTCCTTGAGTAAATACCCAGTAGTGTGATTGCTGGATCTTAGGGTAGTTCTATTTTTAAGTTTCTGAGGAACCTCTATATTTTTTGAGCCACCCACAGTGGCTGCACTGTTTGCATCCCCACCGTCATTATAAGAGGGTTCCTTTTTCTCCACATCCTTGCCAACACCTGTTGTTTCTTGTGTTGATTTTAGCCATTCTGACAGGTGTGAGGTGATAGCTCATCGTAGTTTTGATTTGTATTTCCCTGATGCTAAGTCATGATGAGCATCCTTTCATGTGTCTGTTGGCCATCTGTATGTCTTCATTGGAGAAATGTCTGTTCGTGTCTTCTGCCTATTTTTAAATTGGATTATCTGTTTTTTGGGTATTAAGTTGTATAACTTCTTTATATATTTTGAATACTAATGCTTTGTTGGATATGTCATTTGCAAATATCTTCTCCCATTCCATAAGTTGCCTTTTAGTTTTGTTGATTATTTCCTTCACTGTGCAGATTTTTATTTTGATGTAGTCCCAATAGTTCATTTATGCTTTTGTTTCCCTTGCCTCAGAAGACATATCTAGAAAAAAGTTGCTATGGCCAATGTCAGAGAAATTACTCCCTATGTTCTCTTCTAAGATTTTTATGGTTTCAGGTCTCATATTTAGGTCTTTAATCTATTTTGAACTGATTTTTGTGTATGGTGTAAGAAAGTGATCTAGCTTCATTTTTTTGCATGTTGCTGTCCAGTTTTCCCAACACCATTTATTGAAGAGACTGTCTTTTTCTCATTGGATATTGGATATTGGATATTTCACTCCTCCTTTGTCAAAGATTAATTGACCATATAATTGTGGGTTTATTTCTGGATTTTCTATTCTGTTCTATTGATCTATGTGTCCATTTTTGTGCCAGTACCATGCTGTTTTGATCACTACAGCTTTGTAATATAACTGCAAGTCTAGAATTGTGAAGCCTCCAGCTTGCTTTTCTTTTCCAGGATTACTTTGGCTCTTTGGTGTCTTTTGTGGTTCCATACAAATTTTAGGATTGTTTGTTCTAGCTCTGTGAAAAATGCTGTTGGTATTTTGATAGAGATTGCATTAAATGTGTAGATTGCTTTGGGTAGTACATACATTTTAACAATATTTGTTCCTCTGATCCATGAGCGTGGAATGTCTTTCTATTTCTTGGTCTCTTCAATTTCTTTCATGAATTTTTTTTTAAGATTTTATTTACTGACAGAGAGAGTGAGCACAAGCAGGGGGAGCAGAGGGAGAAGCAGGCTCCTCGAAGAGCATGGAGCCCAATGTAGGGCTCCATCCCAGGACCCTGGGATCATGACCTGAGCCAAAGGCAGACGCTTAACCAACTGAGCCACCCAGATGCCCCCATGAATGTTTTATAGTTTTCAGAGTACAGGTCATTCACTTCTTTAGTTAGGTTTATTCCTAGGTATCTTATTATTTTTGGTGCTATTGTAAATGGGATTGTTTTCTGAATTTCTCCTTAGGCTGCTCCATTATTGGTGTATAGAAATGCAACAGATTCTTGTAGATTAATTTTGTATCCTGCAACTTTACTGAATTCATTTATCAGTTCTAGCAGTTTTTTGGTGGAGTCTTCTGGGTTTTCTGCATATGGTATCGTGTCATCTGCAAATAGTGAAAGTTTTACTTCTCCTTGCTGATTTGGATACCTTTTACTTCTTTTTGTTGTCTGACTACTGTGGCTAGGGCTTCCAGTACTATGTTGAATGAAAGTGGTGAAAGTGGACTTCTTGTCCTGTTCCTGACCTTAGGGAAAAGGCTCTCAGTTTTTCCCCATTGAGGATGATGTTAACTGCAGGTTTCCATACATGGCCTTTATTATATTGAAGTATGTTCCCTCTAAAATCTACTTTGTTGAAGGTTTTTATCATGAATGGATGTTCTACTTTGTCAAATGCCCTTTCTGCATCTATTGAAATGATGCAGAAAGAATAGAATAAAGGATATTCTTTTTTTTTTTTTTTAAGATTTTATTTATTTATTTGACAGAGACACAGCGAGAGAGGGAACACAAGCAGGGGAAGTGGGAGAGGGAGAAGCAGGCTTCCTGCTGAGCAGGGAGCCCAACGTGGGGCTCGATCCCAGGACTCTGGGATCATGACCTGAGCCAAAGGCAGACACTTAATGACTGAGCCACCCAGGCGCCCCAAGAATACTCTTTATAAATAAAATAAAATAAGAACTTTCTCTATTATTCATGTGATGTATCACATTGATTGATTTTTGAATATTGAATATTGAACCGCCTTTGCAACCCAGGAATAACTATCACTTGATTATGGTGAATAACTTTTTAAATGTATTGTTGGATTTGGTTTGCTAGTGTTTTGTTGGGGATTTATGTGTCTACATTCATCAGGGATATTGGCCTGAAATTCTTTTTTTTGTGTGTGTGTGGTATCTTTATCTGATTTTGGTATCAGGGTAATGCTGGCCTCATAGAATGAATTTGGAAGTTTTCCTTCCTTTTCTTTTCTTTTTTCTTTTTGAATAGTTTGAAAAGAATAGGCTTTAACTCTTCTTTAAATGTTTGGTAGAATTTGCCTATGAAGCCATCTGGTCCTGGACTTTTGTTTGTGGGAGTTTTCAGTTACTGGTTCAGTTTCTTTGCTGGTAATCAGTCCGTTCAAATTTTCTATTTCTTCCTGTTTCAGTTTTGGTAGGTTATATGTTTCTAGGGATTTACCCATTTCTTCTAGATTGTCCAATTTGTTGGCATATAGTTTTTCATATTATTGTCTTATAACTGTTTATATTTCTGTGGTGTTGGTTGTTATTTCTTATTTGTGATTTTATTTATTTGAGTTCTTTCTCCTTTTTTCTTCATAAGTCTGGATAGAGTTTTATCAATTTTATTGATGTTTTCAAAGCACGAGCTCCTGGTTTCATTGATTTGTTTTATTGGTTTTTTTTAGTTTCTATATCATTTATTTCTGCCCTAATCTTTATTATTTCCTTCTTTCTTCTGGTTTTAAGTTTTGTTTGTTGTTCTTTTTCTAGCTCCTTTAGGTGTAAGGTTAGGTTGTTTATTTGAGCTTTTTCTTGTTTCTTGAGGTAGGCCTGTCTGGCTATAAAACATCCCTCTTAGAACTGCTTTTGCCACATCCCAAAGGTTTTGAACCATTGTGTTTTCATTTTCATTTGTTTTCATGTAGCTTTTAATTTCTTTTTTTATTTCCTGTTTTACTTATTCATTGTTGAGTAGCGTGTTATTTAACCTCTATGTATTTGTGGTCTTTCCAGATTTTTTCTTGTGGTTGACTTCTAGTTTCATAGTGATGCATGTCAGAAAAGATGCATGGTATGACCACAGTCTTTTTGAATTGTTGAGGCTTTTTTTTTTTTTTAACATTTTGTTTATTTATTTGACAAAAAGAACCCATCCTTTACTCCTCTCCTCCCCATGTTTTAGGTATGTGATACCATATTTTACATCTTTTTGTTTTGTGAGTTCCTTGACTGATTTTTTTTACAGAAATATTCATTTTTACTGCTTTTGTGTTTCCTACCTTTGTACTGTCATTTTTGGTCTTTCCTTTCCACTCAGAGTCCCCTTTAATATTTCTTTGAACTGCTTTAGTTTTTGTTTGGAAAACTATTTATTGCTCCTTCTATTCTGAGTGATAGCCTTGCTGGACAGAGTACTCTTGGCTGCTGGTTTTTCCCATTCATCACTTTGAATATATCATACTGCCTTTCGGGCTTGGAAAGTTTCTGCTGAAAAATGTGCTCATAGCCTTATGGGGTTTCCTTTGTATTTAACTGTCTTCTGTCTTGCTGCTTTTAACATTCTTTCTTTATCGGTGTATTTTGTCATTTTAATTACAATATGTCTTGGTGTGGATCTTCTTTTGTTGATTTTCTTGGGAGTTCTCTCTGCTTCCTGGATCCGGATATCTGTTTCCTTCCCCAGATTTGGGAAGTTTTCAGCTATTATTTCTTCAGATAAATTCTCTGCCCTCTTTTCTTTCTCTTCTTTTTCTGGGACTCTTATAAATGAATATTATTACATTTGATGGAGTCACTGGGTTCCCTAAGTCTATTTTTGTTTTGCATAATTCTTTTTTCTGTCTTTTGTTCAGCTTGATTACTTTCCATTACTCTGTCTTCTATGTCATTAATTCATTCCTCTGCCTCTTTCAGCCTGCTGTTCATTCTATCAAGCATGTTTGATCAAATTTTTAAATGGGCAAAGAATTTGAACAGATATTATTCCAAGGAAGATATAAAATTGGCCATACGCACATGAAAAAATGCTCAACATCATTAGTCAATACAGAAATGCAAATCAAAACCACAATGAAATACCACTGCATACCCACTAGGATGGCCATGAACAAAAGACAGACAAGAACAAGGGTTGATGTGGATGTGGAGTAATCAGAACCTTCACAACATTGTTGGTGGGAATGTAAAATGATGTAGCGACTTTGGAAAAAAGTTTGTCAGTTCCTCAAAAAGTTAAGTATAGAATTACCCTATGACCTAGCAATTCCACTTTTAGACATATACCCAGGAGAACTGAAAACATGTTTACACAAACACTTGTACACAAATGTTCATAGAAACATTATTCATAATAGATAAAAAATGGCACAACCCAGGGTGCCTGGGTGGCTCAGTCAGTTAAGCATCTGCCTTCAGTTCAGGTCATGATCTCAGGGTCCTGGGATCAAGCCCCGCATTGGGGCTTCTGCTGAGCAGGGAGCCTACTTCTCCCTCTCCTGCTTCTCCTGCTTGTGCTTGCTCTCTCTCGGTCAAATAAATAAATAAATTAATTAATCAAATCTTTAAGAAAATGGAACAACCCAAATGTCCAACAACTGATGAATGGATAAACAAAATGTATATCCATACAATGGAATATTATGCAGCCTTAAAAAAAGAATGAAGCACTAATTCATTGCTACAATGTGAATAAAGCTTAAAAACATCGTGCTAAATGAAAGAAGTCAGACACAAAAGGCCACATGTTCTATGATTCCAATTGTATGAAATGTCCAGAATAGAGAAACCCATAAAGACAAGTTAGCTTAGTGGTTGCCAGAGGCTGAGAGGAAGAGGGAATGGGGTGTGACTGCTAACAGGTACAGAATTTGCTTTTGGGGTGATAAAAAATGTGCAGTAGATAGTGCTAATGGTTACACATTGTGAATATACTATCACTGAATTGTACATTTTAAGACAGTGGATTTTATAATAAGTGAATTATATTTCAATTAAAAAAAAAAAAGGAAATTCCGAGAAACTGCCACATGACTAAATGTAATGTAGTATCCTGGAAAGGATCCTGAAATAGAAAAAGGACATTAGGAAGAAATTAAGGAAATCTTAATAAAGTGTGGATTGTAGTTAATAGTAATGTACCAATATTGGCTCATTAATTGTGGCAAATATACCATACTAATGTAAGATGTTGATAATAGGGGAAGTTGGGTGTAAGGTATACAGGAATTCTCTCTATTATCTTCGCAGTTTTTCTTTATATTTAAAATTGTCCTAAAATAAAAAGTTGATTAAAAAAAATGTTCAGCGGATACTTATGTAGTAACGTAGTAATCTGATATGTGGATGTAGAGACAGACAACACGTAGTCCATTATGCAAGTTGCTCTCTGGGCATAAGGGAAGGCTAAGACAAATACAGGTTTAAAAAGGAGACTAGAGGGACACCTGGGTGGCTCAGTCGGTTAAGCGTCTGCCTTCGGCTCAGGTCATGATCTCAGGGTCCTGGGATCGAGTCCCGCGTCGGGCTCCCTGCTCCGCGGGAAGCCTGCTTCTCCCTCTCCCATTCCCCCTACTTGTGTTCCCTCTCTCGCGTGTCTCTCTCTGTCAAATAAATAAATAAAATCTTTAAAAAATAAATAAATAAATAAATAAATAAAAAGGAGACTAGATGTCAGAAATCAAGAAAAACAATGCAGGCGCTCCTGGGTGGCTCAGTTGGTTAGGTGTCTGCCTTCAACTCAGGTCACGATCTAGGGTGGTAGGATAGAACTATATGTCGGGCTCCCAGCTCAGCAGGGGGTCTGCTTCTCCCTCTGCCCCTCCCCCTGCTTGTGCTCTCTCTCACTCTCTCTCAGATAAATAAATAAAAGATCTTAAAAAAAAAAAAGTAAAACAATGCAATGGGGCTTAAGGGAGAGAGCCTATTAGGTTGAGGGAGTGAGAGGTGGGCACGGAGATGGTTCTTGAAGATGGGAGGGTCTGGATAGGCAGAGATGGAGTGGAATATACCAGGGAATGCTTCTAGGGCATCTCACAGGGTTCAGACCTGGAAACTGGGGGGCCACGAGGCCTCGTGCAGTTGAGCTGGACCATGGGGCTGGTTTGAGAATAGTGAGGACTTCTCCTTTAGACCGGAAAGAAGGGGTCTTATTGCTTAACCTTCTGCTGGTGACTGCAGAGCTCTTTTCTCTTCAGTCTTTGTTTTAAGGCTGCCTGCTCCAGGGTCCTAGAGCATCTGAACCATCACTGTTGAAGGATTCAGCCTGCCCTGCCCTGTCATCCTATTTCACATTTGGTCTATGGCATTCTGATCTCCCAGCTAATTTTTATACCAAGAAAGAAAAATAAACTTGACTCCTCCAGGCCCATTCTCATTTACCCCTCCCGCCTCTGAACAAGTTTCAGGTTGCAGAAAGCAAGCAGTTTCAGGGAACTGAGCACACAGCGTGAACTGGCCGCTGTTGTATTTGTAGCTGGTCTCCAGAGAAGTTTGTGCCTGGCAACAGGCTCCTACAGTTGTTCTCTGTCTCTGAGTTTGGGCACATGCTGGTGGCTCTCTCTCTGGGAGTGATGCCTGAGGCAGTCTAGGCGAGCCGTGCCCAGGGACTTGGTGTCCGAGACTACTTCCTTTGCACCTTGGCCTCCCTTCTCCTTCTTGTACCAAATGATTTGTTCTCATCTCCTTTACTTCTCCTGCCTCTAACCCAGCTGCCCAAGCAGAGCCGAAGGAGAATGCCCTGGGGTGGAGGGCCTCAGCCCTCACTCTGCAAAGTCAGGCCACACTGAAACCTGACACAGAGTGGCTACCCAAGCCTAGGACCTTTGCAGGGTCACCTCTCCTGCCCTCACTGGCCAGTGTCAGAACATAGGAGCTATTTAGAATCAAAGTTTTAAGTCTATTTGTGGATGCCCCGTATCAACCCATACTTCTTAGAAATACTTTTTTTAAAATTTAAATTCAATTAGCCAACCTACAATACATCATTAATTTGAGATGTAGAGTTCAGTAATTCATCATTTGCATATACCACCCAGTGCTCATCACATCATGTGCCCTCCCCAATGCCCATCCCCCAATTATTCCATCCACCCACCCACCTCCCCTCCAGCAACCCACAGTTTGTTTCCTTTGGTTAAGAGTCTCTCAGGGTTTTTCTCCCTCTCTGATTTCTTTCCATTCTGTTTTCCCTCCCTTCCCCTATGATCCTCTGCACTGTTTCTTATATTCCACATGAGTGAAACCATATGATAATTGTCTTTCTCTGATTGACTTATTTTGCTCAGCATAATACCTTCCAGTTCCATCCACATCGATGTAAATGGTAAGTATTCACCCTTTCTGATGGCTGAGTAATATCCCATTGTGTGTGTATGCCACATCTTCTTTATCCATTCTTCTGTCAATGGACATCTCAGCTCTTTCCATAGTTTGGCTATTGTGGACATTGCTGCTATAAACATTGGGATGCAGGTGCCCCTTCATATCATTACATTTGTATCTTTGGGGTAAATATCCAGTAGTGCAATTGCTGGGTCGTAGGGTAGCTCTATTTTTAACTTCCTGAGGAAGCCCCATACTGTTTTCCAGAGTGGCTGCACCAGCTTGCATTCCCACCAACAGTGTAAGAGGGTTCCCCTTCTCTGCATCCTCACCAACATTTGTTGTTTCCTGACTTGTTAATTTTAGCCATTCTGACTAGTGTGAGGTGGTATCTCATTGTGGTTTTGATTTCTATTTCCCTGATGCCGAGTGATGTGGAGCATTTTTTCATGTGTCTGTTGGCCATTTGTATGTATTCTTTGGAAAAATGTCTGTTCATGTCTTCTACCCATTTATTGACTGGAGTATTTGTTTTTTTGGGTGTTGAGTTTGATAAGTTCTTTATAGACTTTGGATACTAGCCCTTTATCTGATACATCATTTGCAAACATCTTCTCCCATTCCATAGGTTGCCTTTTAGTTTTGTTGACTGTTTTCCTTGCTGTTCAAAAGCCTGGGCTGCAAGAGTGGTTCAACTTTCACAAATTAATCAATGTGATACATTGCATTAATAAAATAAAGAACAAGAACCATATGATCCTCTCAATTGATGCAGAAAAAACATTTGACAAAATACAGCATCCTTTCTTGATTAAAACTCTCCACGGTGTAGGGATAGAGGGAACATACCTCAATATCATAAAAGCCATCTATGAAAAGCCCAGAGTGAATATCATTCTCAATGGGGAAAAACAGAGCTTTTCCCCTAAGGTCAGGAACACAACAGGGATATCCACTCTCACCAATGTTATTCGACATAGTACTAGAAGTCCTAGCCTCAAAAATCAGACAACAAAAAGAAGTGAAAGGCATTCAAATTGGCAAAGAAGAAGTCAAAGTCTCACTCTTTTCAGATACCATGATATTTTGTGTGGAAAACCCAAAAGACTCCACCCCAAAATTGCTAGAACTCATACAGGAATTCAGCAACGTGGCAGGATATAAAATCAATGCATAGAAATTAGTTGCATTTCTATACACTAGCAGTGAGAAAGAAGAAAGAGAAATTAAGGAATTGATCCCATTTACAATTGCACCAAAAACCGTAAGATACCTAGGAGTAAACCTAACCAAAGAGGTAAAGGATCTGTACTCTAAAAACTACG
>NC_138377.1:32197015-32240866 GCF_054177405.1 Leptonychotes weddellii | reverse complement strand
TGAGCCACCCAGGCACCCCTGGATTTTTTTTTTTTAAGATTTTTAAAAATTTATTTGACAGAGAGAGACAAAGCAAGAGAAGGAACACAAGCAGGGGGAGTGGGAGAGGGAGAAGCAGGCTTCCCGCCGAGCAGGAGCCTGATGCGGGGCTTGATCCCAGGACCCTGGGATCATGACCTGAGGTGAAGGCAGACACTTAATGACTGAACCACCCAGGTGCCCCCCATTGCATGGATTTAATAAATTATATAATCAATTTGGGGAGGTTTCAGAAGATAGAGATACCTTGCCCCCATTTTTTAACACCAGCTTCAAGATGAAGATTCAGGAACTCTAGGGAGGAGTTGACCCTATGAATTTTCCAGACTTTCCAGGTGGTTCTGATTATCAGCCAGGTCTGGGATTCTTTGGCAGAGGCAACGCATCACTTCACCCTACAAATATGAAAACACACAAAAAGCCAGGAAACTTCCTTTTTAAAAAAAAAATCTGTCTTCGGGGCGCCTGGTTGGCTCAGTCGTTAAGCATCTGCCTTCGGCTCAGGTCATGATCTCAGAGTCCTGGGATCGAGCCCCGCATCGGGCTCCCTGCTCGGCGGGAAGCCTGCTTCTCCCTCTCCCACTCCCCCTGCTGGTGTTCCCTCTCTCTCTGTGTATCTCTCTGTCAAATAAATAAATAAAATCTTAAAAAAAAAAAGTCTTCTTCTTTCTAGGACACAAGATACAAAATAAGCAATGTAAAAACATGTGTTTAAAAACTTCCAATACTTCAGTTCATAGTTGCCCTGGCTTACTACCAGATTGTAAATTTGCTCTGTTTAGCAATAACTAAAAGGAATGCCAGTCTAGAAACAAGATGAGGGGCAGAGCCCTCTCAGTAAGTTCCAGATATCTAGGCCAAGCTTTTACTTCCAAAGAACATTGCAATCCCTCCTGTATTTAGAATAAATTCAACTTTGATTGTCCTCCAGGAACTGAGCAGTGGCCAAACATCACTGTTTCTTCAGATTTGGAAATGAGTTTTGATTGTTTCTTCATAAGTCGGCATAACGCTTGGATAATCAACTGCAGTTATTGGAAAAGATTAAATGTGAACTCAGTTCACCCCTCCCAGACTATCTGGAAACCAGAAAAGTATATTTATGGGAAAAGAGGTTTATATAAATACTTTCTTCAAGTGATCTACATGATAGAGTTGAGAATAAGTATCTTGCTCTTGTTGGATGATACCAAATTAGGTGGAGTTGCCAACATCCCAACAGCAAGAACTAAACTCACTATGACCCTTTTAGATTGGCCTTGACAAATTTTTTTTAAAAAATGATCCACACCACAAATACAAGATGAGAAATGGCTTGTAGCCCTATAGTAAAAAAAAAAATAAAATGTTAACAAAGTTTTCAAAGTCAACAACTGTGTCACGACTACAAAATTAGTCAGCAAAGAAGGAAACTATTTGGGAAAACAAAAGAACACGATGCTGGAATGTTAATGAGGAAAAGATAAGCTAAACTCCTGAATACTTTCCCACATATGGTCTTGGTTGGGCCTTAGCTAGAGAACACTCTTATCCAGTTAGGGCCTTCATAATTTGGGAAGAATTATGTAAAAGAAATCAAGTGTGCCCTGAAAAATATGAAGACTAACATGGCGGGGATGGGGGAATCTCTGCGAGAAATTTTAAACTAATTATTTAAACGTGTTAGAAAGAAAACTCAGACACAGCTTAAAAACTCTCTTCCAATATTCATGGTGTGATTATAAAGAGAGTGTTAAATATCTTTTTCTCTCTCCCACAGAGGACACAACTGGAAGTCAAGAGGTAAATATGTAATAATTCAGATGAAGCCAGATCTATAAGGGTGAGTTTGCTCTAAGTGGATTAGTATACTGATGAGTAGTAGCTGTAGTGTACAGAGCGTGGACTCTGGAGCCAGACTGCCCGGGTTCAGATCCCGCTCCACCACTCACTCCCTGTGAGGCCTTGGGTAGGTTACTTTCCCTCAAGCTGCTTCAGTTTTCCATATGAGAAATGGGGAGGCCAATAGTGTCTGCCTCATAACGTTGGGGAGGAGAGTATGAGATGAGGTATGCAAAGCCCCGAGAAGAGTGTGATTATTGGCTGATGACTAAGGATGGTAAAACTTCTAGAACAGACTCCAGGAGGTGATTCCTGAGTCTATTTCTAGGCATTTAAAAGACTATCTCAAACTAATGAGTAAATCTGTAGTGCTAACTCGAGTCAACTCTGTGAAGAACACATGGTGTCTCCAATAAGCATCTCACACAATATTTTAGTCATAATTTCAAAATTGCCTCATTCTCTTACATTCTTACAACACAAAATTATAAATCTTGTGTACCCAGCTGTGTCTGCCTTGCACAAAATATACATATTCAATCAAGATTGCAAGCCTGGACCCACTCATGAGAATATTTGCTCCTTAGCCTTTTGATATTGCAGAGAAATTATTGAATAATCTTCATAACAAATCATGAAATATATTCCTGCCTGAATTTTGTGTCAATGAGCTGGTTTAATTCAATTTAAATAAATTCCATTTAGTTCAACTAACCATTATTGAGGACCTGTGCTAGGCCCTTTGAAAGACTAGTAACCCTCGTCCCCTACCTTTAGAGACTGCATGGTCTACCGAGAAAAGGAAGAAACAAAAATAGTTCATTTTATTTTTTTAAAGATTTTTAAAATTTATTCATTTGAGACAGAGAGAGAGAGAGAGAGAGAGAGAGCAAGCAGGGGGGAGGGGCAGAGGGAGAAGCAGACTCCCTGCCAAGTGGGGAGCCCGGCTCAATCCCAGGACCCCAAGATCATGACTTGAGCCGATGGCAGACACTTAACTGAGTCGGCCAGGTGCCCCCCCCAAAGTAATTCATTTTAATATTGTGTGATAGAGAGGCGCCTGGGTGGCTCAGTCATTAAGCATCTGCCTTCAGCTCAGGTCATGATCCAGGGTCCTGGGATTGAGCCCCACATCGGGCTCCCTGCTCAGTGGGAAGCCTGCTTCTCCCTCTCCCACTTGTGTTCCCTCTCTCGCTGTGTCTCTCTCTGTCATATAAATAAATAAAATCTTAAAAAAAAAAAAGAAAAGCAGTTTGTGTCTCTGTCAAATAAATAAATAAAATCTTAAAATCTTAAAAAAAAATATTGTGTGATAGATGGCACATTTCAGGTGCCAACTGCCATGGAAGTACAGGGCCTGACTGCTGACTTTGGCCTGGGAATCACCAAAGGCTCACGGAAGCCCAGACACTGAGGTAAACTTTGAAGAAAGTGGGGGAGGTAAGAGTATTTCTCGAGGTGAAGCTGAGAGGAGATCTAGGAGTGGCAGCTTCTGTCAGGTCCAGGGACTGGCACTCAGTATGTGGAGTGAGGTGTGTGGTGGTGTGGGGAAAAGGAGGCATGCTGAGAGGACAGGAGCTGTTGACTCTAGGGGCTGACAGCATTGAGTGACTCTTCCTAGCTCTGCTAGAGCCCTAGCCCGCCTTGGTGTCCATCCATGATCAATCGTGGGAGTGGACGAGGTGGCTTCCCCCAGTTCCTCTCCTGCCCTCTGTGTTGGGAAGAAACTCTTGTAGGACTCCATCTTCCGAGTAGAGAAAAAAAAAAAATCCACATTTCATCACTGTAGTCTTAGGGAAGTAATGCATCTCTTTATATATCAGGAAGAGTTGAACAAGCATGGATTTAGAGTCAGGTTCTAGGCTTGGGTTCAAATCCCAGCTCTGAGGGCGCCTGGCTGGCTCAGTGAGTAGAGCATGTGACTACTGATCTCAGGGTTGTGAGTTTGAGCCACATAGAGATTGGGTATAGAGATTACTTAAAAATAAAATACCTTAAAAAAAAAATCCCAGCTCTGCCACCTAGCTGCATTACTCTGGGTTAGCTGTTCATTGGCACTCAAGATTTTTAGACAAGGGTTTAATATGTTCAGCTCAGAGGACCCTGATAAGGATGAAATGAGGGGTTGCATTTAAAGCAGCCAACTTAAAGCAGATGCTCCATAGATATTTGAGTGGTTTTTGTTATTGTTACCATTATTATTTTGCCTAAGTGATGTTGGCATAGAGCTATGACATTCCCAAATGATCATGAACATGGAACAGTCTTAGGGGCCACAAGAACTCAGAGGCCATGGGTTGAAGCTGCATCTCCTCCTTGCAGTAAGATTTGAATAGCACCACTGCAAACTCAGAGTAGGAATCCTGTGTGTGTATGTGTGTCTATCTATTTATCTATTTATCTAACTATCTATCTATCTATCTATCTATCTATCTATCTATCTATCTATCTAACTTTTTAAACTATTCTTACACATTTGGACCAAAACCGTTTTCTAAAAAGTAAATGCCAGAGCAAGACACCTTATCCGTGATAAATGGAGTAGAAGGAACTCTTTCCTCCAACCCTGTTTCTAAGGATTCTGGTAATATCTGCCCAAATCACAGAAGTATGTTAGAAGGAGGCACTCACTCAGTTTCTTTCTATGTTCCAAATTGGTGCAAGTATAGAACACTCTACTAGTAATGTGGGAATATTCAAGAGGCCCCCCGCCCATGTCGTTATGAAGCTTCCCACAACAGCAACAATAGGGAGGAACAGTAAGAAGAGAGAGCAAGGAGGGTGGTGGCAGAGAACACAGGTGTCCCTGCAGATCCAGGCCGAGGTTAGGCTAGGGGACCTCTTTTAATGTTCCTTCAGGCAGCAGGGTTGTTTTCTCACTGATGTTTTCCTAATAAACAGAAGCCAGTCCTGTTATAAATCAGTCCCTCCTGGGGTTACAAGGAGGGCAGCCTGGGAGCCACTGACCAGGCCAGTCCCCTCCCAGCAGGCTCAGGATCCTGAGGAGACAAAGCTGCATATATGTTCCTGAGCCCCAGCTCGTCTCTGGACGTGGCCGATGGCCCCAGCACCACTAACAGGAAGTCTTTATTTTCAGGGCTGGGCAGGGAAGAGGCAGCTGGACAAGGGGTGTTCAGTGTTGTGCTATGGTACAAGGTCAAGGCTTTTTTCAAAGCAAATGACAGATCATCCTTTGTCCATCCATAGCTAAGTGACACCCGAGGCCCCAGGAGGAATAGTTGGTGCTCATCATGAGACGCCAGGCCCTCATCACGTGTTTGTGTCAGACTCTAAAATGAGAGGCGATGAGCCGGCCCTGCGGTGCTGCCCCTGACCTCTGGCCAAATGACTCTGCTTTCACCCTGTTCTCTTCTTTGGTGTCTGGTTTCACAGATGCCAAATAAAAACCTCATTGATTCAGCATTTGGGATCACTGGAGCTGAACAAACGGGAGTTTTCCTTTGCAATACCGTTAGTGAAGGGTTTGATTAAATGAACAAGGTAAAAAGTAGAGAAAAGGGGAATTTAACCCAATTACAATAATAAATGTATTAAAAAGACTTTCAGTAGGGTTGATGTGTTAACCCTTGGTGGCAGATGGGTTTCATATTTTGGCGCATCTCCATTTGGTTGGCACAACGTTATATCTGAGTTTATTTAAGACAGGGCTGTGGTTGGGGCGCCTGGGTGGTGCGGTTGGTTAAGCGTCTGACTCTTGGTTTCAGCTCAGGTCGTGATCTCAGGGTTGTGAGATCGAGCCCCACATTGGGCTCAGTGCTCAGCAGGGAATCTACTTAAGATTCTCTCTCTCTCCTTATCCCTCTGTCCCTCCCCCTCCACTGCACCCACATGCTCTCTCTCTCTCTAAAATAAATGAAAATAAATCTTAAGGGATGCCTGGGTTGCTCAGTGTGTTGAGTGTGTTGAGTGGCTCCCTTTGGCTCAGGTCATGATCCCAGGGTCGTGGGATGGAGTCCTGCATCGGGCTCCTTGCTCAGCGGGGAGCCTGCTTCTCGCTCTGCCTCTGCCTGCCACTCCCCTTGCTTGTGCATTCTCTCTCTCTCTCTCTCTGACAAATAAATAAATAAAATCTTTTAAAAAATAAAAAAATAATAAATATTAAGAAAAAAAAAACAGTGCTGTGGTTGATTAGCAATGCCTGCTCTGGGCTCATGAAGGATGATCGGAAGTGGTAGTAAATAGCCCAGGTATTTACTTCCTTGCTAGTGTTCAAACCTCTTTTAGAAAAAGAGCTGTCTGAAGAAGACAAACAAATAAAATGAAAGAAAGTAACATTAAATATGTGTTATGTTCCTGACCTAAGCTAGATACGGTAATTATTTTTTCATTTCATTCTCATTGTACTCTGAAAAGTAGTAATGATTTTACAAATGGGGAAGTAGAGGGGCGCCTGGCTGGCTCAGTCAGAAGAGCATTGTGACTCTTGATCTCAGGGTCATGAGTTCAAGCCCCACATTGGGTAGAGATTACTTAAATAAGTAAACTTTAAAACAACAAATGGGGAAGTTGAATCTTATAGATATTGAGCTGACAAAGGTCACACAGCCAGTTAGTGGGCCAAGCCAGCTTACAACTGAAGGTTTGGTTGACTCCAAAGTCCACACTCTTTCAGTTAAAGTAAAAAAGACCTCTAGTTAACAACACATTAAAAGAATCAATACACTGAAAGGTTTCAGTGTGTATGGGAACACTTTCACATTTTTTTAAAAAGACTTTTTGTTTATTTATTTTAGAGAGAAAGAGAGAACATGGCGGGGAGGGGCAGAGGGAGAGTAAGAGAGAGAATCTCAAGCAGACTTCCTACTGAGTGCGGAGTCTCTCTCGGGGCTCAATCCCACGACCAACCGTGAGATCATGATCTGAGCCCAAATAAAAAGTTGGCCACTTAACTGACTGAGCTGCCCAGGTACCCTTGTATGGGAACACTTTCAATTTAAAAAGTTTAAGTGGAGGGGGTAACTGGTTGGCTCAGTCAGTAGCACGCAACTCTTGATCTTGGGGTCGTGAGTTTGAGCCCCATGTTGGGAGTAGAGTTTCCTTAAAACAATAAATAAATAAATAAAAAGTTTAAGTGGAGGTAAAATGGAATAATAAAAAAAAAAATACCAAATGAATTCAAAGAAGACAGGAAAAGAGAAAAAAGAAGCAAAGAAAAGATGTGATAAACGGAAAACAGCTAGTAACAAAGTAGATTTAAATTCAACATGTGGTTAACTACATTAAATGTAAATAGTCTGAACCACCCCTAAATAAAAAGGAGAGATAATCAAATTGAACTAAAAGGCTAGACCCAGCTATATGCTGCCTGTAAGAAACACACTTGAAATATAAAGACACAAATAAAAGTAGAAAGATGAAGAAGGATATGTCATGCTAATCAAAAGAATGCTGGAATGGACTTTGAAAACAAGGAATATTACCAGCAATAAAGAAGTTCATTACCTAATGATAAAAGAACAATTTTATCAAGAAGATACAACAATTCTAAATATGTATGTACCCAATAACAGAGCTTCAAAATATCTGAGATAAAAACTGATAGAAATGGAAGAAGAAATGGAGAAATTCATAATTATAGTTGGAGATTTCAACACTCTTCTCTTAGTAACAAGATAGAGCAAGTAGATAAAGCAGAGGGTGGAACACTAAGGATAGAAAAGACCTGAACAGCACTATTAACCAACTTGACCTAATTGACATTTATAGGACATTCCACCTGACAGTAGATACCCAATCTTTTCAAGTACACACAAACTGTGCCCCACTATAACCCGGACTATAAAAACAAACTTTAGCAAATTTAAAATAATTGAAATCAAAGTATGTTTTCTAACTACAATGGAATTAAACCAGAAGCCAATAAAAGAAAGATATCTGGAAAATCCCTTATTATTTAGAAATGAAACAACACACTTTTAAATATCCCATGTACAAAACTAGGAAGCAAAACAACAGGCTCTTTCTTTCAGCCACCCTCCTCCCCCTCTGCCAAATATATGTATTCCACAAAGCATTCTCATAGAATTCTCCCATTTTTGGGCTGTGGAAAGAACGCGTTGCTAGACACACCCTCTCTGGATCCAGGGAGGAACTTCTTAAAAGCTGGGTGGTGTGTGTTAAAAGCAAAGAGAGGCTCAGAGCTGGACTGCCAGGACAGGTCCTGACAGGCAAATGTCTCAAAGTCCCAGGCTGGTGAGCACCTGAGGAAGACACACAGGTAGAAATCACCACTCTCAAGACGGTAAAGAAAGGAAGAGAAAAACAACTTTTTTTCATCCAGAGGTCATAGTTATAGGCGTGCACACTCAAGCAATTCCTAAGCAGACTCAAGAAGCAACACTTAGAAAATGTGTGCCGAAGTTGCCTTGCCAGACACTGGATTGGGTGCTGGGTGTGCATTAGCCCTAACAGTGACTCCACGAGGTTGTTAGTATTGTTACCCCAATTTTGTGGACAAGGAAATAGAGGCTCAGAGAGGTGACACAGCTCAAAATTGTGACCTGAGCCTCTCTGACCTGATTCATATTATCTGGACCCACAGAGCCCAGTAATTCCCAGTCCTTTCCCTCTCCCCGACACCAAGCAGCTCTCAGAATGGTGCCCCGTAATACTACGTCAGCTCTGTTCATTATATTCACGTCTGCATCGACAGCGGGTCACACTGGTGCTTTGGAAAGTATATATGCCAGGATGTACGAAACATGAGTGACTCTCGTGGGGCGCCCTGGGAGACAGCACTGTGTAGAGCAAAGGGCATTGGCCTGGGGATCAGAAGGGTTGAGTCCTAGCTCGAGATCTGCCATCAAGGGCCTAACAACCATGGCTAAGTTATCTGACCTCTCTGGGTCCTTGCTGGTTCCTCTGTACTAGCACTGACATGCCAGCATCCTTCTCCCCATTTGATTAAAAGGCTCCCTCAGGGCTCCTCGTCGGGACTGAGACTGTGTACTTCTGTATGAAGCCTCTAGAGCTACTCAGCGACTAGAGCAAACAGCCTGGATGGAATCCCAGCTCTACCACTTGCTGGTTGTGGGACCTTAAGAATTTATTAACTTGGGTGCCTGGGGGGCTCAGTCGTTAAGCGTCTGCCTTCGGCTCAGGTCACGATCCCAGGGTCCTGCGATCAAGCCCTGCATCGGGATCCCTGCTCTGCGGGAAGCCTGCTTCTCCCTCTGCCCCTCCCCCTGCTTGTGTTCCCTCTCTCGCTGTGTCTCTCTGTCAAATAAATAAATAAAATCTTTAAAAAAATAATAATTTTCTGGGTTTTTCCTAGATTTTGTCCTATGAACAAATATTAATATAAGTGTTAGCAAATACAACCTAAAAATAATTCTTGAAATTATTATTTAAATTAATTGTTTAATTTTTTTGCATCTTTAAAGATATTCAATCAATTGTATCTCAGTACAGCTGGGGAAAAAAAATTCAAAGACTTTTTGGTGACACGTGCCTGTAGAGAACTAAAGAAGAGACAGCAGGTGTGTTGTTCTTCAGCTCACTAGGTATCTTTACCAAGTCAGTGAGCTGCATGTCAGCCATGGCATGTGAGAAAGTAACTCCTATAATGCTGAGTAACACATCTCAGTAGGGGTGCCTCCTAAAAATCTAGAGGGCTTACGTGGGGTAAGCAGATTTTGCACAAACGTCCTATGAGATTATTGAGCACTCGCTACGGGCAAGGCTTTATTCCACAATCTTCACGGAGGTGGAGCGAATGAGAATTCTGGATTGGTCCTTTGGAGACCCTGACTTCAAAGGGGCTCTGTGGATGGTTGTCACCCCAGGGCTGTGCCACCCAGTCACAGGGGCATAAGGGAACAGATATCCTGGAGTGTTACTCCATGGAGTGCAAACCCTGGGAAGGACTCCGTTTGGAGGGACACTCCCAAAGCTGTCATTGCTGTCATCCCCATTGGCCATTTCCCTCCTTTGAGCCCCTCTCCCCTCCAAAATTGTGGGAACCACAATTTCATCCTCTTGGGTACCTCCCACTTCCATCGCTCCTATATGTGAAGGTACCCAATGAAGACTTTTACCAGATTAGATCATTTTTATTAGTTAGTTTGGTGGGGTGAAGGGAAAGGAGCCATGTCCCCTAAGAGAGGGTGCTAATGCCAGGGCTGAGGGAGAGTGTGGGGACCATGACCCTAAACTTCTCACAGGGTCAGAAGTCCCTAGATGCTTCCATGCAGTTCTTGGGAAAGATGATGAAGTTGGTCTGTTTGCTGGCTCAGGTCAGAGAAGGTGCTTCCTTGCCCTTCTCCTGCCTTCGGTACCTCTTCATCCCGGAGATCCGCGTTCTCCCAGACTGGTTCGGCCACCAGCACGTGCTCCATGCCTTAGCTTCTGTGCACGAAGAACTAGCCGTCCTGGCTGAAACCTGGCCCGCCTTGCTCAAACGATCTTCACAGTAGCTCACTCTGTGTTTCTAGACCACGCTCTTTGGCCTTACTCTAACTTCACCACACTGAGAAAAGAGCTGAGAAAACTTGGCATCACAGTGCCTTGCAGACTTGCCACCCACCACAGGAAGTGGATGTGGCACTGGGAAAGCAGGCTGGCCCTGCCCACAACACGTAATTACTGGGTTTCATATTTGCATGGTCCCAGCCACTGCCAGGTCTCTTGTACTTGTAGGAGCCAGGACATCATCCCCCACCGTTTCTTCCAAAACAAACCCAACGAGCCTTTATGCTCTGTGCTGATTTCCTTTGATGAGGTTTTCCAGGGCCTGATGGATGACTCTGTTCCCTCACCTTGGCCTCTAATTACTGCCCACACTTGCTTCCATCTGTTGTGGTTTCTGAGCTGGGAATGGAAGTGTACTTGGATGTTTTATCATCGCTTTGGAACACAGGCCTAGAAAAGCACAGCGTTCCCTGTAATTTCCACTCCTTTGGATTTGTAGTCAGCCTCGGTTTTTGCTGAAACAGCACACGAGGCAAAGAATAGACAAGGTACGGGCACCTCCCCAAAGTGCCAGCTACCTCGCTGTCTTATCAAGAGGGAAATCAAATGATAGAGCCAGTTTCCCTCTTGAATCTGCCATCCATCAGCAAGGAGGTATGCACCGACACATACCGTCAGGAAGTCAGAGGGAAAAGGAGGTTCCCAGAGGTAGAGGCATGCCCTCTGCCCCCAAGGAGTTCGCCATGGAGACTGTGCACTCAAGCGTGCCCTCCAGGCAGACCCAGGTGGCCAAAATGAGCAGGTCCAGTTCTTGACCCAGGAGGAGACACAGTGGCAAGATGTGATTGGATGTGTTGCATATAGAGCGACAGCTGTCTGCACTCCGAGCCACTGAAGGTCACTGCGGCCTGCACGGTTCCAGGAAGGTGACTTAGAAGAGGCTACTTAAACTCAACCTTCAAAATCAAGGAAGAGTTATTTGGGTGGAGAGGGAGAGAAGAAAATAAAGGTGCTCCACACTGCATAAAAGGGTGAGCCCAGCACTTCCAGACACCTATGGTGACCCCCTCCTTTACTTTGACCTCCTTCCAGACTTTCTCCTTCAACTGGTTTAACAGAATAACAGAGTCCTCTGAGGCCGCAGGCCCACCCCTAAATCAAGAGATGATCTGAGCCCTTGAAGATGAAGAAGCCTCTAAATTCCAGCAATCTCCACGTCCACCCAAGTAACCCAACGCATGCATATGTAGTCACTGAAGTAAAACTAGCTAATTACAGAAGCTGCAGGGGTGTGTGGGAGAGGGTGTTAGACTGAGGGGGACACCACTGGGTGCCCAGGTCGGTGGAAGGTGAGACGGTGCGGGAGACCGAGAAAGGGCTGTTGAAGAACGCTGAAGGTCAGTGCCAAGACTGTCGCATTGTGTACGGAGGTCAGACGGTCAAACAGCTATGTTTGTCCCGTAGGGTGGAGAGAGGGGCAACTGGAAGGAAAGAATCAGGGTTGATTTGACCCACCCTCTGGACTCTGCATTGAGCCTTCATAACCTAACAAGATCTCCTTTGAGGTAAGAGACTGTACCTTCCCTCCCGTTCCACAGCTATAAGGGATTTTGAGGTCAAAAACCTGTGCACGGAAGGAAAATACCAGGAAGGACACATGTGATGAGCTCTGTGACCTTGGGTCCCTGGTCAGTCTCAGAGCGTCTGAAGTATGTCCCCGCGAGTGACCTCCGGTCAGACCTCTGGACCCGGAGCCAGCTGTGGCCTCGGAGCCTGGCTTCCCCAGCCTGCCCTCCTGGCAGCACTCTCTCCTTGATCCCCGTGCCAAGAGCAGCCCGGGCAAAATAGCCGCATCCTGGACCTGCCCAAGCCCTTCAGTACGGGGGAGTGGGCAGCAGCCCCTCAGCAAGTGGGACCAAGAACCCAGAGGGGTACGTCAGGCGGCTTCCAGGCCTGAGACGGGGCCCTGGGGCTGTTAACCAGCCTGGGAGCTGGCCCGATGTTGGTTTGAGTGTGGGAGTAATTTTTTTTATTGATATCCGTGTGTGTACTCATCAGGGTTGGGACTCTAAGAGGGCATGTCTGTCCTGTTCACCACAAGGTGCCTAGCAAGAGGCATCATAAGGGCACTGCTGGGAGGGGGTCCCCACGAAGCATCTGTCCATGGAAAGAGAACATAAGCGCCCCGAGGGCAGGAGGCTCTGCTGTTCTGTTTACTGCTGTATCCTCCGTGCTTGCCTGCCCTGTAATAGACACTAAACACATACTTGTTTGTTGAATTCATTAAGTATCTAAAAATCACCAGCTCTAGGCTGGAAACCTTTTTTTGAAGGCTGTCGTCTGGGGAAAGCTGGGGCAGAAATTTTGCAGAGCTTGAATTCAAGATCCATCCACCCGTTTATTGAACACCTATTGTTATGTCCCGCACAGGGATAGATGTTTGAGGTACAGAAGTGAATCAGGTATGATCTCTGTCTTCAGGAGCTCTCAGGAGATCTGAAACAAATTAATGGAAAAAAAAAGTGCTGCTGGGATTAGGTGGGATCAGAGAGGAAGTCGGCAGAAGTGGATTGAAGCATGGGTCCTGGCCTCCGAGAGATTGTTTCAGAAGTTCCTCTCAGCCTAAATTTCCTGACCTGTAACGGGGTGGGGGGGAGGATAACAATCACTTCTGTTTACTATAGAGGTTGTTGCGAGAATTCAGTGAGCTACACGGGACGTGGGGCGTGGCATGGCACTCAGGGCGCAGGGCGCAGGGCCCAGGGGCTCCTGAGGAAGAGCCGCGTGTGTCCCGCAGGGAGCAGGTGCTCACAAAGGGCTTCTCAGAGGAGGGACCCAAGCAGGGTCTTCGGGGATGTGGGCATGTTGGCCAGGTGGGCTCAGAAGAGGGTGGGTTAGGTGGCATGATGGTAAGGCTGGGACACAGCCCGTCTAGCCCAGCAGATGACGAGGCCCCAGGAAGCCACGGAGGGGGTGCTTAATGCAGGAATTGCCCTGACCTTCGCCCCCCAACCCTCAACACACAACACGCAGCAACCGGAAGGCTCTGCTCTTTTCCAGGGAATTTCTGTGGTGTCATCTATGCATTTAGGGCCTTCTAAGGCATGATCGCCAGGATGTGCTTCAGCTACATCCCCAAGCACACAGAAGATATCCACACAGTTCAGTTGGGGGTGACCACTTGTGAATTGACAGTCTACGTGAAGGAGGTACCCCCTAACGCCGCCCTGGTGCCGGGCTCTGTTCTAAGCAGTCTACCTCTACTAACTCATTTAACCTTCACAACAACAAGCCAGTGAGGTAGGTGCTATTATTTGCCCCATTTTTTAATTGAGAAAACAGGGGCACAGAGAGGTTAAGTAATTTGCCTGAGGCCACACAGCTGGGAACTGGTGGAGGTTGGCTTCAAACCCAGGCAGTCTGGTCCAGAGTTGGAGCTCTTAGCCACCACTCTATGTTACAAACATAAGAAGGGGTAGAGAATCACAATCTTTACTGTTTAAATAGCTGTAAAAACCAGTTGAATTTCTTTGTTAGAGACCTATTTACAGCTAAACCTTTTCAGTTCTAGGGTCCTGGAGACTGAAAATCTGAGGACTGGATACTCTTCCCAGAAAAACACATGGTTGCAAAAGTAATTCGGGGGTGGGGGGTTGTGGGTCTCCTGAAGCCTATCCAAACACCCTTGACAGGCCTGTGAACTTGGGATTCATGGGTCCAAGATTTCCTATTTGGCCTGGAGATAGGGGTGGGGGGTTGCTGCAGAGACCAAGCAGGAGGCGGACTCAGGCGTCCACACCTGCTTGCCACCCAGCATGGTGCTCCGGAGATGAAAGCATTCGTTTCAAACTCTGAATCATCTGGAGCTATTTCTTTACATATTTCTGCAAGAAAAGAAGGCTTTATTTGGAATGATTGGCCAACATATTATAAATCAAGAGACATTAGACACAGACTTAAAGGAGCTACAGATTTACAAAGCCTAGGAACTAGAAAAATAAACTATTTCCAGTGTTCCCATAGCAAGGCATGTAAACTCAACTACGGGGAAAAGAACAAATGAAATCAACTCACTTTTCAAGAGGTTACAAATCTAGCTAATATAATGCACAGCTGTTTTCTTCTTTAAAAACTGAATCAAGGAAATGCATGAACGAGATTAAGAAGTAAAAAAAAATCAGAAAATCCGGAGATGAGAAGCAGCAGCTGTGACTTCTCCCCACCTTGAGTCCCACACCCTAAAGGTAACTAATTTACTGGTTCTGTTTTTACTGCTTCTCGGAGCTACCCCTTCTCTCTAAAAACCTATGTTTGACTTCTGCTGTTCTGCTGTGATAGCAAAGATTTAGATTATGTCCCACCTCTAGGACACCTACCTCCAATTTATTTATAGGTAAACAACGCTTTCCCGCCCTGTTGCCTTGGTTAACATTGTAACTTTGAAAAGTATAGACTTAAAGCTCTTTCTCTTGCTCACTCAACTTTTGACAATCTGTTTTCCTGCTTTACAGATGAGGAAATGGGAGGCTTAGAAAGATCATCGCTTGCCCAAGGCCACACACAGTTGGTAAGTGGATCTGGCGACAAGCCCCGCTCAGCCCCCAAGCCCGGCTGGGACTGCTGTGGTCCCAGAAACACTGTGCCTGGCACCTTTCATGGAAGTGGGATCACCTGCTATTTTTATACCTGTTACTCTGTAAAGAGAGCTGTCTTGCCAAGGATTCAGCTCTGCTAGCTAGTAAAAACCCAGTGCCGGCCAGTGGAGGGGGAGTGTTTGCAGAGTGGATGGCAGGGTTCTGTGGCTCGGTCCTGGAGGTCGGGGCCCCTCTGTGCTCCCTCATTCTCTTGCTGCAGGGAAGCAGGACGAGAAGCGGGGTATTTTACCCCTATAGGAATGGTTAGGGAGAAGCCAGCTCAGAGGTTCCCTGTCCAGCACTGTGGATAGTCAATAGTGGCAAAAGAGAGCAAAGGTATTGAGGTGAGTAGCTACTTGTTTGGTGTCCATCCCAAGTCTGGGAACATGTGGAGGGTCTCACTGGGTATCTCCCTCCTCCGTGGAGCTGTGGAAGGCTGGATTTGTTTTCATTGCTCCTTGATGGTTTAAATCCCAAATCAGACCAGAGCACACCTGATGATAGTTGTTTCTCAAGCATTTTTTTCGTTCGCCTACTACTTTATCAGAACAAAGGGCCCATGTCAGCATCTCTGCAAGAGCATGCTGGTAAAAACCTAGCAGCTGGCTCTCTTGGGTGGGGGCGGTGGTGCTAATGTGTAGCATTTGCCCGTTGCCATGATGTAAGTCCTCCCACCACTGTCGAGTTCAAGCTCCCAGCATGACTTCACTGAACAAGGACTTGGCAAGAGATGCCCAGCAGCAGCTCATGATAAAGTATTTCCACCACGCAGAGGCAATAGATATGAATCACCTCGGAAGCACAGATAACAGTAAACTAGAGTGACATAATTAGGAAATGATGATTTTTGAGTACAGGTGTATCTTGGAGACACACTGAAATAAAGTGAGTATCACAAGATAGTGAGTCAAATGAATTTTTTGGTTTTCCAGTGCATGTAAAAGTCATGTTTACACTATGCTGTAGTCTATTAAGTGTTCAACAGCATTGTGTGTAAAAACAAAACAAAACAAAAACCCAAGGTACGTATCTTCATTTAAAAAAGACTTTATTGCGGGCGCCTGGGTGGCTCAGTTGGTTAAGTGACTGCCTTTGGCTCAGGTCATGATTCTGGAGTTCCTGGATCGAGTCCCACATCGGACTCCCTGCTCGGTAGGGAGTCTGCTTCTCCCTCTGATCCTCCTCCCTCTCATGCTCTCTGTCTCTCATTCTCTCTCTCTCTCAAATAAATAAATAAAATCTTTAAAAAAAAAAAAAGACTTTATTGCTAAAAAATGCTAATCTCATCTGAGCTTCCAGCGAGTCCTACTGATCACAGGCCACCATAACAAAGATAATAATAACGAAAAAGTTTGAAATATTGCAAGAATTACTAAACTGTGACACAGAGGTATGAAGTAAGCTAATGCTGCTGGAAAACGGTGCTGAGACTTGCTCGATGCAGGCTTTGCCACCAACCTGCAACTTGTAAAAAACGTAATGTATCAGCGAAGCTCAATCAAATGAGGCATGCCTATATTTATTACTTTTTGAAAAATATACAATTTAGTTCACTGTAAGTTTTTGTAACTTAGTTTTTAATAATGACTATATTTAACAACTGGCTCCTAAAATTCCTGAAAATCCAACAGCCAGCTTGGTGAGTTTGCACCAACAGCTCCAGCATGCCCCTGCTCCCGGACAACTTGGGAAGCTGCTAGCTGGGCCCAAGCAGGGAGTGAGGAGGCCGGGATCTAGTATAAGACTATACTATCCTGTAAGTGACCAGCCCGGAAACCACAAAATACCCAGGAGGCTGGGCTCTGGCGGCGCCGAGATGCCTGCAAGACCGGGTGGTGCTGGGCTGCTGTCTTACTCAGTACACTCAGATGTGCAGAAAAGGGCAATGTTCTTTGAGACCATTCTCACCTTCCTCTATGGCCTCTGTTTCCTCTGGGGGGCAGAGATTTCCATTTGTCTATGAAAGGGAATTCAAGAGACTTCATTTTTTGTTTTAAGATTCTATTTATTTATTTGACAGAGAGAGAGACAGCGAGAGAGGGAACACAAGCAGGGGGGAGTGGGAGAGGGAGAAGCAGGCTTCCCACCGAGCAGGGAGCCCGATGCGGGGCTCGATCCCAGGACCCTGGATCATGACCTGAGCCGAAGGCAGACGCTTAACGACTGAGCCGCCCAGGCAC
Organism: Leptonychotes weddellii; assembly: GCF_054177405.1. Classification (NCBI taxonomy): domain Eukaryota; kingdom Metazoa; phylum Chordata; class Mammalia; order Carnivora; family Phocidae; genus Leptonychotes; species Leptonychotes weddellii. Next base: position 32,223,762 of record NC_138377.1, on the reverse strand, counting down.
CACTTCATTTTCTTTTAGTTTAGAATAATCTCTCCAAGCTCTCTCTTTTTTCTTTTTCTAAAGATTTATTTCTTTATTTGAGAGAGAGAGAGAATGGGGGGGGGGGGCAGAAGGAGAGGGAGAGAGAGTTCCAAGCACACTCTGCGGGGCTGAGCGCAGAGCCCGATGTAGGGGTGGGTCTCATGACCCTGAGATCATGACCTGAGCTGAAACCAAGAGTCAGACGCTCAACCGACTGAGCCACCCAGGCGCCCCCTGTCTCAGCCCCTCTTGAATACAGATCTAGTCTTTCAAAATTTCTCCCCAGGTACCTTGCGCCTTTAGCAAAGATGGCGTATTAATTTGCTAGCACTGCTGTAACAAAGTACCACAGCCTGGGTGGCTGAAACAACAGAAATTGATTGTCTCACAGTTCTGGAGGCTGGAAGTCCAAGGTCAAGGTGCAGGTAGAGTTAGTTCTGTCTCCCAATTCCCCATTTTATATAAGGATACGAGTCATGGACTAGGGGCTCATCCTATTCAGTATGACCTCATCTTAACTAATTATATTTGCAGCAATCCAATTTCCAATTAAGGCCACATTCTGAGGTACTAGGGGTGTGATACTGTGATTTATACTAAGAAGTATATATTTGGCCTTTGTCCTGTTTCTGGCACAGAGCTCCTAGAACTCTGGGAATTTCCCAAGTGATGAGAGCAATAAAGGTGTCCTCTGTTGTGTTAATGAGGTCAACTTTCGGACCACACCTAAGGATGGGGGCTGTTTGCCTATGGAGCCAACCATGTGATGAGAGGGTTGGAACTTTCAGTCTGCCCACTCCCCACCCCCACCTCTGGTGAGGGGAGAGGGGCTGGAGGCTGAGTCAGTTGCTAATGGCCAATGACTTAATTCATGGTGCCTTTGTAACGAAGCCTCCATAAAACCCCAAAAGGATGAGGTTCAGAGAGCTTTCAGGCTGGTGAGACTCAAGGACAGTGGCACGCTCAGAAAGGGCACGGAAACTCTGTGCTCTTTGCTCATACCTCACCCTATGCATGTTTTCCGTAAATAAAACGTTTCCCTGAGTTCTGTGAGCTGCTCTAGCAAATTAATCGAATCCAAAGAGGGGGTCGTTGGACCCTCCAATCAGAAGCACAGGTGATGAGCTGGGCCTGCAATTGGCGTTGAAGTATGGGAGGGAGGGCAGTCTTGTAGGACTGCGCCCTTAACCTGGGGAACCTGATGCTACCTCTGGCTAGATAATGTCAGAATTGTGTTACATTGTAGGACACCCAGCTGGTGTCGGAGAATTGTTTGGCGTGTGTGAAAAAACCCTCTCCCCCCATTGGGTGAAGAAATCTTGATTGTAATTTTGTTCCTGTTTATTTTTAAATTTTCTTTTTGTTTCACTGGAAAGGAAAGATAACGCTCAGTTTTAAATGTTAAAAGTACACAGGTTGGTTTGTTACAATAAAACTAAATGTGTATACACACACACACAAAGAAATCTTATTAAAGGGTTAGGAATTCAACATATAAATTTGGCAGAAGACACAATTCAACCCATAACAAATGGTATTTGGCTGTAGGAGCGTCTGAGTGGGAACACGCGCCCTCATGAGGGTGGCGGGTCTGGGAGATCTCCTCCATGTCCTTCTTGGTCTTCACTGTAGAGCGGCTGGTTTGATCTGGTTTTTGAATCTCCAGTGCCAGTCAAATGCTCACTCAGGTAAAGCTGGTCTCACCTGGCTCTCTTGGCTCCTTCATCAATAGTCCTTCTGGTCATTTGGTTCTTACATTTGGTGGCCTCTCATTATCCCTCAGCTTTCTGTAATCTACTGGTTCCAAGCACTTACTCAAGCCCCTTGGGAGACTGGGACTCTTGACTGCTGTTGCACTCCCATGGGAGAGTTCAGGGCTCTGTGAGATCCCCTTGCAGCCCACCTATCTCTTCAGCATCTTCAGCCCGGGCGGCCCATGCTGGATGTGGACCTTCCCTAAGGTGCCTGAGGAAAGAAGGAATAGTTCCACTGCTCTGGGAGTCTCCTGGACTGACCCAACAGGGTTTCAAGCCCAAGTGGGGAATGGGACATGCCTCCCCCAACATACATACAATTTGCTTCTCCTCCTCTTCTTTCCCCCAATTTCCCACACTGGAGGTGCCATCTACTTTTGCCCTAGATGAGTGGATATTTAAGTTATCTCTCCCTATGGCTTATAGTAAAAGTCAACATATAGAACTCTAAGCAGTACTTTTTTGGAATATGTACATATTTGATATATATGTATATCAAATATATGCTTAGAATTTTATATATTTAATACTATACTAACATATTATGTGCTTTATAAAACATAACCCCAAATGGGCATTTTTAAAAGGATAAGATAAAAATGAAAATAGAAGTGCTAATGTTTTTTTCCTGTACCCAGTGTGTTGTCTTGGCACACCCCACTTTGGAGGCTGCTGTTCACTACTGTTGTCTTACAAGGGATTAAAAAAAAAAAAAAAAAAGAATTTGGCAGCCAAAGCTGAGCAATGACCTGGTTGTTCTCTTTGGCATCTCCCTTTCCCTGAAGCATGGAAACCTGTTGATTAAATGGGTGGAGAACCACAGAGCACCATGATTTAATCGGACAGAAAACACACCAGTTTAATATATATTCAAAAGTATCATCCCCATTACATGGGAACCATGCCATGGGCTGGCCCTGATCACCAGGGCCTGAGAGCAAAACAAGCTGCCTCTGTGGGGTACACAACATGCCCTTTGTCATCACTGGAAGGCGGATGGGGTAATGCTTATTGTCCCCTACGTTCTCTGGAGCTACGGGATAGCTAGGGTGTCCACCAGCATGAGAAGCATGTGAGCACCCAACCTGTATGTGTATTTGTCATGGGGGTGGGAGTCACCAGGACGTGGATGTGGAGCACGGCAAGGAATGCTAAGTTGTGTGTGCTGGGAATTTAAAAGGGACATAGAATCGGAATCAGGGCTTAGCTGTGATGACCGTGTGTCCCAGAGGCTAACCAGATCTCCCTTTCGAATAGTGTACTGCATTGTGTAGAAGTCGCTAAGAATGAATACCAGTCCTGATCTAGCAAGAGAAATAGAAAATCCTTCTCACTATGGCATCTAAGAACCCAGGAGGTCAGGGGAATGTTTACAGGTTTCCCTTGCTATCTGAAAGTAGGCTGTTCTTTTGAAAACATTTTGTAAGCAGAAATGGCCTAGAGTGAGGAAGGAATAACCATGAATTTATATGGCAAAAGTTCCGAGTGTTCCCAGACCCAAAAAATCACCTCTCCTAAGCTTTTCTGATACGTTAGGACCCATCTTGCTAACGGATGCACAAATTAAATCTAGATAAAGTCCAGATGCTCACACAGATACAGTTCAAAGCTGTGGTGGATCCTGAGCATGATGGGGCCTCTCGCTGCAAAACAAATGCTGAACGTCATTTTTGCTTTTTGCTTTTTGTTGTAAAAGCAAAAATCGTCTTCAGATTTCTTTCAGTTAGCAAAAACAGGTACTAACGTCAGTCTATTATAGTGAAGTAGCAGGGGCGCCTGGGTGGCTCAGTCGTTAAGCGTCTGCCTTCGGCTCAGGTCATGATCCCAGGGTCCTGGGATCGAGCCCCGCATCGAGCCCCGCATCGAGCCCCGCATCGGGCTCCCTGCTCCGCGGGAAGCCTGCTTCTCCCTCTCCCACTCCCCCTGCTTGTGTTCCCTCTCTCGCTGTGTCTCTCTGTCAAATAAATAAATACAAATCTTAAAAAAAATTAAAAAAAATAAAAGTGGGGCGCCTGGGTGGCTCAGTTGGTTAAGCGACTGCCTTCGGCTCAGGTCATGATCCTGGAGTCCCGGGATCGAGTCCTGCATTGGGCTCCCTGCTCGGCAGGGAGTCTGCTTCTCCCCCTGACCCTCCCCCCTCTCATGTGTTCTCTCTCATTCTCTCTCTCAAATAAATAAATAAAATCTTTAAAAATAATAAAATAAAATAAAAGTGAAGTAGCAGAACACGGATTTTCAAGAGCAGGACATACCTGTATGAGAATTCTTTTTCATTAAAGACGTATGACAAATATTATAGGGACTTCTGGAGATTTCCAGCAGCTGGTCACCTCCACATGATTTGTGATGTTAGTTTACTCTGGCATAACTGTGGTCAAGGAGAAAGGGCAGGAAATTCTGGAATCTGGGCTTGCATTCTGGTTTGAATCCTGGCTAGTGCTTATAAGTTTGGGCAACCTGGGCAAGTGACCTTTGTGAAGCCTCAGTTTCCTGTTGATAAAATGGTCCAATACTAAACAAAATGATGTATACAAAGTGTCTGTTGCACCACATGGCACACAGTGGGCATTTAATGATCCTGATCAAAGTTAGCTGATAATAGGTAAAAGCGAGACTTATTAAAAGTTTCCCCCCCAAAAAATTTCCTAGCACCCCCTGCCTGCCTCAGGCCTGTCCCTCCAACCAAAACGCTGAGGTGTTAAAAGTGGCCCGTTTTAAAAAATGAAATTTCTAGAAATGTTTAGCTTTTTTTTCTTTCTTTTTGTCAAATATGTATATTTTTAATTTTAAGTATAAGCTAACTCCCAACGTGGGGCTGGAACTCATGACCCGGAGATCAAGAGTTGCATGCCCTACCAACTGAGCCAGCCAGGCGCCCCAATGTTTAGCTTTCTAATTAACTTTTATATTAATACGGTTTGTACATGTAAAACTGTTTTACATTATCATTAGGAAAATCACCAGAGAGTTTCTTTTTTTAATTAATTAATTGATTAATTAATTTGTTTGAGAGAAAGACAGAGGCAGAGGGAGAGGGAGAAGCCGACTCCCCGCTGAGCGATGGGGGGCGCCACCCCCACTCCCCCCCCCACACACCCCCCAACCACCACGTTTACATTTTCAGTAGGAAGCTCCGGAAAACCTGACCATTCTCAAAATCAAAAGAAGTATATTTTCAATACTACGACTCCAGGCTGTGTGACAGAGGGTAGAAGGAAATACTGGAACGAAGGCTGTGGGCGGGAGAGGAGGTGTTTCTCACCCGTGAACTTGGAGGAGCTGCCGGCCGGCCCGCAGCACAAACCTGGCAAAACCTCCGTCGGCCCTGAGGCCACCGCCGTGGGTGACTCCTGTGGGCACCAGGGTTTCCCTGAGACCGTCTCCCTCACGGCGGCCCCTGGGGAGTGCGGCGGAGCCGGTCGTTCCCGAAGGGGGGCAGCACACTGGTGACGGGATGGTGGGTCGGGCGGGTGAAGGCGAGGATTGGAAATAATTGGGAACAGCCCCACGGGTGTTTCTGGAAAGACCGATCCCCGGGGAACCTCACAGTGAGGGCCTTGGGCAGCCAAGGGCAGCTGGTGACATGAGAAAGGAAGACAGGTTCTCTTATTTCCACCATTTTCACAAAAGCCTACCCTGCTTATTTTTACTACAATGTTTCGGATATAAACTGTAAAAAAAAAAAAGAAAAAGAAAAAGAGGCATGACACAGGCAGGTGGAGTGGTCTTTCGGGCCCCCACAAATTTGTCTTCGGTCCCTTCCCAGGTTCTGAGCGCAGACCCGGGTGGGCTCCGCCGGCGCGGAGAACACTGCCACCTGCTGGGCCTTTTGAGAATGTCAGCGGACCCTGTCCATCAACGCTCGTCCCAAACTTCCCCAGTGTCCTGGCCGTCAGCACCGGCTGCACCATCCTGGTCCTCCCGAAGAACAGAACAAAACAAACGCCCCCCAACACACATGCGCACCAGGAATTCCGACCACAAGGTGTCCAGAGCTACAGTTGACACGCTGGAGGAGAAAGGCTACAAGGATTGTTTTTTCTTGGGCCCTTGGAGGCCACTTTGTCTTCAGCACTACTATCTGCTGTTTCTGGCCTTTAGATTTTAAGCCACCGATTGAGGCTCAGATGTGATTTCACAGCACAGGGGGAAAAACACCTTAGACATTTACTGAAGCAAAACAGAACAAAACATGGAAAGGCTGAGGGAAATGCGGAGGGGCAGGGGTGGGTGTGGAGCAGGGGCTGTGAGAGGGCTGACAACTTCTCTCAGGAAACTCTTAGCCAAACATCTGCTAAGGTGCAAGAGCGCGTGTGCGAGAAGAGCAGAGGAGGGGAGACAGGGGAAGGCGAGAGAAGGTGGGAATCAAGTTCCGTGGAGCTGGGAAATGACCTCTGGAACCGTTCTTCCTTCCACAAATGCTTTCTCGGTGCTAGATGTGGGGTGGAACTGGAAGCAGAGCCCAGATGCTACTCCTCTGGAAGGGCAACTCAGGGCCTGCTCCTTGGAGGCTCAAAACCTTGCAGGATTGAACCTGAGCCCCAGACCTTGATAGGCTTCATCCAACATCCTCCTGGTGTTTGTGACAATGGGCAGCACCCCGTTCATATTCAAGTTTCTCCTTTGTTCACAGCAGTGCAGTCTGTTTAAACATGCAGTGGAAATGGGTATGTGTTTCCAGCTACTGTTTAGGGGGAGATGTCGTGTTTTGGAGCATCCCAGTTTCAGAATCCTTTAACCAAAACATTGTCAGATGTGTCCTCAAGAACGAATGAAATTATGTTCTGTGTAAAATATAAAACAAGAGCATATCTTATCACCACAAAAGCAGTTAACTGTGTCTTATACTCATTGTGGACAGACTAAAGACCCCCTTCGCATCCAACCAGTAAGGTCTCAGCCATGCCCAGCTCCAGCCATCAGAGTTCAGTGACTGAATCGTGGGCTTAGCCACTGCCATTTTATAAGCAAGTCAGATTAATTGAGAAAGCAAATCATTTGTGTCTGCTAACAGCAATTAAACAAAACATGAGATTACAACATTATGAGAGTGAAAATATTGAATCAGGTCATTCGAAGATAAAGCAACTTGCTGATGTGTGACTTCAGCCTTGGGTAGTTATAATAAAAATGAGGGGTGGGGTGGGTCATATTGTCTGCAAGTTCATTAGGAGGTATGTGGTGTGTGCTTTATTTCTATGCCAGTCTAAAACCAAAGAAACAGGGGTGCCTGGGTGGCTCAGTCAATTGAGCGTCTGCCTTCGGCTCAGGTCATGATCCCAGATCCCTGGGGTTGAGCCCTCGTCGGCTCCCTGCTGAGTGGGAACCTTGCTTCTCCCTCTCCCTCTGCCTCTCCCCTCTGCTTGTTCTCTCTCTCAAATAAATAAATAAAATCTTAAAAAAAAACAACAATAACAACCATAGAAACATAAACATAGTTTGGATGATCTTTATGCCCACTGTGGAGCAGGATTCCACCATGCAATTTCAAGGTGACATTTTGCATGTGCTTTATGATCACCTTGGGGCCAAGTGATTATCCAAAGTAATAGAGTGTGACTATTAATGCAGCTTTTTTCCAACTAGAGCATTCTGAACGACTCCTCAAGTTATATTAAACACTGTCTTAAGATGGAGAACTTTAGATAGAGTTCCTTCCACCATAGTGAAGTGACAGGGTAAGTCCATGAATGTTAAAATCTCAAAGTAGTGTATGGAAGAACCCTCTGCGTTCCCTAAAACTTCTTTCTTTTTCATCCCGGACACTTCTTTGCCCTTTGATGTGGCCATATTGACTGAGTTCTGACCAATAAACTGTAAGTGAGAGAGGCCAAAATAGGTAAGAAATGGGTCAATATCACTGAAGAGTCAGTATACAAAAGTCGGTTGTGTTTCTTTATACTAGCAACAAACAATTTGAAAGTGAAATTTCAAAAAAGCAGTTCCATTATCAATAATACCAAAAAAAAAAAAATCACCTGAGAAGAAATGTAACAAAAGATGTGCAACACCTGTGTACAGAAAACTACAAAACATTACCAAAAGAAATTAAAGAAGGGAGAATAAAAAAAAAAGAGTTATATACCATGTTCATGGATTGGAAAAATTTTGTGCAGCTGTTAACTCTCCCCAATGTTATCTGTAGATCCAATTCAATTCCAAGCAAGATCCCCACAGACTTAAATGTGTGCATGTAAAAACAAACAAGCAAATTCTGAAATGTCAAGTGCCACAACAGCAAAGACAATCTTGAGTAAGGACAAAGTTAGAGGATGCAAATTACTGATTTTTAAGATACCCTAATCAAAACTATGCAGTATCAGTGGAAGGATAGAAAATTGACCAAAATAATAAAATAAAGTCCCCAAATTGACCCCACATATATAATCACTTGATCTGCAACAAAGGTACATTGCAATACAGCAGGGAAAGGATGGTCTTTTCAGTAAATGGTGCTGATTCAAGGGATATTCAAATGGGAAAACCTTGACTCCTACATCATACCAAACACAAAAGTAAATTACAGCTAAATTATGGGCCTAAATGTGAAAGGTAAAACAAAAAAGCTTCCAAAAGATAACAAAGGGAACATAGAAGAATATCTTCATGACCTTGGGATAGGCAAAGATTTCTTTAACTGGACACAAAAATACTACCCCTAAAAGAAAAGATGGATACTCCATATCTCATTAAAATTTAAAACTTTTGTTTATTAAAAAAAACATGAGAGCAAAACTGCAAGCCACAATTCATAAAGTGACAAAAAATTCATATCCTGAATAAGAAAAAGACAGATTACCTAAAAGAAAAGTAGGCCAAAGTCTTGAGTGGAAAATTCTCAAAAAAGAAGATTGAAGTGGCCAATGAGCCTTTTAAAGGGTGCTCAAAGGGGCACCTGGGTGGCTCAGTCATTAAGTGTCTGCCTTCGGCTCAAGTCATGATCCCAGGGTCCTGGGATCGAGCACGGCATCGGGCTCCCTGCTCAGTGGGAAGCCTGCTTCTCCCTCTCCCACTGCCCCTGCTTGTGTTCCCTCTCTCGCTGTGTCTCTCTCTGTCAAATAAATAAATAAAATCCTAAAAAAAAAAATGCTCAAATTACATTAGTCATTAGAAAAATGCACATTGAGGGGTGCCTGGGTGGCTCAGTCGTTAAGCGTCTGCCTTCGGCTCGGGTCATGATCCCAGGGTCCTGGGATTGAGCCCCACATCGGGCTCCCTGCTCCGCCGGAAGCCTGCTTCTCCCTCTCCCACTCCCCCTGCTTGTGTTCCCTCTCTCGCTGTGTCTCTGTCTGTCAAGTACAATAAGTAAAATCTTTAAAAAAAAAGAAAGAAAAATGCACATTAAAACCACAGTGAGAAAATCAACCAACGAACCAATCAATCAATCCATGAGGAGATACCACAGCACTCACACCAGAATGGCTAAATGAGAAAGATGACAATACCAAATGTTTGCAGGGATATGGAGACACTGGGTGTCTCATGCAATGCTGGCAGATATGTACCTTTGCATAACCACTTTGGAAAAGTATTTGGCAACATCCACTGAAGTTTTACCTATGCATGCTCTCTGACCCAGCATTTCTACCACTAGGTACATTCCCAACAGAAATGCATAGATATGTGCACCTAAAGATACATTCATAATAGTTTTGTTGATAATAGTCCCAAACTGAAAACAGTGCAAATGCCCATCAGCAGTAGAGTGGATAAATTGTGGTGTAATCACGTAATAGAGTATATTACACAGCAACAAAAGAGAATGAACTATTGTTTCAAGGCATAATATGGAGGAATTTCACAGACATGCTGTTGTACAGTAGGAGTGGGTGTACCTTGCCTATGCTCTCTTTCCTCATCTGCCAACTAAATAACAAGGACTCCAAGGACCTCAAAGGGGGTGGGGCTGCAAAATAGAGCTTAGGGAGCCCTGAATGATCATGCGAATGCTTAGCTGGCCAGGATTACCCACTTAGTATTGTGACATGAGTGAAAATAACGTTTTGTGTTAAGTCACTGAGAATTTGGCAGCTTTTGCAGGTGTCTTTGTCATCCACTGAAGGATCTTGGAAGAGAAGGGTCAACAGCTATTCTTTCCTCGGTGGATCTGTGGCCCACAGTTTGAAGTGACATAGTCAGTCTACACATTCCGGGCAGTTTCAAGTGAGATGTATGTAATGCCTTTTCTCTGACAACACGCTCCATTGTCTTCTGTCTGCTTCATAGTCATCTACTTTTAAGAGAATTTATGGAACCTGATGAATAGCTTAGCATTTCTTTCTTTGAACTCCCAGATGTTCCGACCAGATTCCAACTTCCAGTCAGTGTTCCCAGCCCTTCACCAGAGCTGTTGGGTAATGTTCTAATCCTCCCTGGGACATTCCTATTTCCTGCTGAGAAATAAGAAAACAACAATGCTTCCCAAAGGCTGGTAGGCCTCAGCCCTGAGGCCTGGAATCTCCATTTTAGGAAAAGTGTTTCCAAGGGTATAAAGCTCTGAAAGGAAATGGGCCTGTGAGCCTCCTGGGAAAGAATATGAGAACCCATCATAAGGATTTCGCTGCATTCCTCAGCAGGACAGGGCTGCCTGAAGTTCATTTCGATTAAAAAATATATCAAAGTGAAAGTGGGTGTGTGAGTGGGTGTGTGAAACAGATCTGAGAAACAGACAAGCAAAAGTAAAGGAAGTGAGGGAGGTAAGGACAGAAGTCAAAGGCAAATAGTTTTCTTTCTTTGCAAAAAGACCTCTTCAGTGCGTTCGTTTTTTTTTATTATGGAGATATTCAAACATACACAAAAATAGAGAAATAGTGTAATGAACCACTATGTTCCTGTCATCTGACTTCAACAATATCAACATTTCGTTGGTCTTTTTCACCTTTCTGCTCTTCTCTGTTTTGTTTTGTTTTTTTTTTTTTTGCACTTCAGCTGGAATTGGCAAACCATGACCCCATGAGCCAAATCTGACTTGTCTCCTGTTTTTGAAAATAAAGTTTCATTGGACCACAGCCTACCTATTCATGCGTGCAATATCTATACCTGTTTTCCCATCACAGCAAGGCTGAGTAGTTATGACTGAGATCATGTGGCCTAGGAAGCCTAAAATATTGCTATCTAACCTTTTACAGAAAAAATTTGCCAACCCCCACACTAGAGTATTATAAAGCAAATACGAGACATCATATCATCTATAAATGCTTCAATATGAATATCTAAAAATAAGAGCTTTACTAAAGCCATATTAATAATAGAATTACTGTACCTAAAAAACCTAAAAACTCAATTTCATCTAATACCTAATTTATGTTGAAAATTCCTTCATTATCTTGAAAATGTGTTTTCACAGTTGCCTTTTTCAAATCATGATCTAAATAAGGTTCACATGTTGCACTTGGTTAATATGTCTCTTAAGTATCTTTTAACCCATTTTCATTTCTCCTTTACCACCCCTCATCCCATCTTCTTTTAATGACATTTATTTGTTGGAGAAGCCAGATCATTTGTCCTTTGGAATCCCCACATCCTGGATGTGGCTGGCTGCATCCTCACGGTATCAGTGAATAGGATCAGACTGCATTTATGTGTCTGTGTCTGGGTTATGTGAGGTGACATGGGGAACTTCCCATTGCCCTTGTTCAGGTGGTATGCAGAGAGATGTGGAATGAGAATTCAGTCTAATCGGATCTGGTTCTACCCCTCTGGGATGTAGAGGAGAGTGTCAATTATAGTTACATTTAGGGCTCTTGTAACATAAGCCACACCCAAGAAGAAATCAAATGTTCCTTAATTCAACTATGTTGAAGCTTATGTTGCAAAAGTGGTGAGAATAAAATCATCTTAACATGAGGAACATCAATAGAGTAATAAAAGTAAGAAGCACAATGCTATCTAGAGCAATAGACCATTCATAAAAATTAAAAGTACAAAACAAATTAAAACAACCCTATGTGCTTGACAAGGACCCAGGCCTCTTCTAGGACTCACAGCGAGCCCTGGAGTGGGTGCCTATGGGAAAGAGGCAGGACTGGGAGAGACCATTGATGAGGAAGAGGAGAGAGCAAGAGCAAGTGAGGAAGGGGTAGTGTACTGACCCTTGATGGTGGGTTGCCCTGAACTGCAGAGAATGATTAATTCAACTCTGCACCAAACAAATAAACCAACCCCAAGGGATTCTTTTTCTCATAGGAGATTAGATGGTATGGTTGCCAAGAAAAGCCAATGCTCATTTTGGAGTGACTTGCCAGGTTTTGTTTTTGTTTTTTGTTTTTTTTTTTGAAAAGTGGTGAGTGATCTGTCATGCCTCTGGCTGGTGAGGAGACTGAACTGAAGTGGGATCCCCCACTGTGGGGCCACCCTGTCCCTCTAGGGTCATAATGGCTCAGCAGATGGCAAGGTCCCAGAAGAGAGCTTCTGCAATGGCAGGGTGAAGCCCTGGACCAGGGGACACAGAAAAGGCAGCTGCCTGTGAAGAGGGGAATTTGGAGTACAGAGAAAGAAGTTTAGAGAAAGGAACCCCACAGGACAACCTTCTTTTGAAGGCCTAGGTCTCTGGTATGGGTTGAATTATGTCCCTTCCCCCAAAAAAGAGATACATGGAGACCTAACCCCCAGGACCTCCGAATATGACCTTATTTGGAGATAAGGACTTTACAAAGCTAACCAAGTTAATACCCCACCCAATCATTAGTAGAGCCCTGACCCAATATGATTGGTATCCTTATAAAATGGAGAGATTTGAGACATGAAGACAAGGAGAACATGAGGTGATATTGGAGTTATGCTGTGAGAGGCCAAGCATCTAGGACAGAGGCCTGGAACAGATCCTTCCCTGGAGCTTTCAAGGGAGCACGGCCCTGTTGACACCCTGATTTTGGACTTCTAGCCTCCAGAACTGGGACACAATACATTTCTATTGTTCTAAGCCCCCCAGTTTGTGGTACTTTTGTTATTACAGCTCTAGGAAATTAATACAGCAACACTTTTTCTTTGTGTTGTTTGAGGGCATGAGAGTGCTGTATAATTAGAACCTTTGCCCATCCCATGGTTTCCTGCTCTTTGACAAATCACCTGACCCATCCACAGAGGACCGATGCACCTCCTTGGCAGTCTAAGGAAGATGGGCAAGGTAGTTTGCGAGCAGAGAACACTGTCAGGCACTTTGCCAGGACACTGGTGAAATGCTACATCCAATGAGGATGGGTCAGTTTCTAGACCAATCATCAAGGGCTATTGGCAGTGGCAAGAAGGACCCATGGGGCTGTCAGCAGAAGAGATTCCTCTGGTCACAAAAAGAGCAATTGTCTGATTACTCACCTCAAAGTTACACGGGATCATGAGGTAGGAAGGAGGGAGGCTGCCATACTTGCATTATGTAAAGGTCTAACACCTGGACCCCTGAGTGTCTTGCCCTAAAATTCTCACAGCTGGACTCAAAGCTGGAGAATAAGCAGGAGGTTATAAATCTATGCATTTTTAAAGATTTGGTTATGTGGGAATGACTTTTGGCAAGTACAGGCAGACATCAGGATGGCAGGGAAAGGCAACTCAAAGGGCAACATTCAGGGAAGTTTAGAAGGAATATGATAAAGAGGGTGCAAAAGTCATGACCTCTCACCCTTGAACTAGAGTCTGAGGAAGGAGCACATGGAATGAGTCAAAGAAAGTGGTATAGATGGACCCCACTCTGGAGACAGCAAGCTCCTCAGTTAGGGACCATGACCTTGAATGGCTGGGATCACTGGGTCCAATGCTGGAGGTCACACTCGGATGCCTAGGCAGGTCTAGAAACTGAAGAACAGCGGGAAGTTGTTGTTTTAATCTGCCACCATCCCTTCCCCTCCCTCCCTACTGCTTTGAGGGTGAGAGCATGCCTCCTTCCTTTGGGGAGCTCCGGGTAATCCTGGTGGGACTGTCTAGCACAGTCCCCTGCCTTCCCCTGTCTATAGCCCAAGAGGTGGGCATGAGACCCAAGTCCAGCCAATCAGAGCCATTCCCTGGGAGTTATGTCTTCTAAAGCAGGAAATTCTTTTCTTCCCTAGTGTTGCCAAACTGGCATGATGTGAGCCTAGAGCTGCCTGCAGCCATGTTGAGCCTGACCCAGCAACAAATGCTGGGGTGCCACAGGGTACTAAAAATCCTGATAACAGGGGTGCCTGGGTGGCTCAGTTGGTTAAGCATCTGCCTTTGGCTCAGTTCATGATCCCGGGGTCCTGGGATCAAGACTCGCATCAGGCTCCCTGCTCCGCGGGAAGCCTGCTTCTCCCTCTCCCACTCCCCCTGCTTGTGTTCCTGCTCTCGCTCTCTCTCTCTCTGTCAAATAAATAAATAAAATCTTTAAAAAAAAAATCCTGATAACAACATACAGGTCACTCAGTGGAAGTCTCAACATATGGACACAGGTCTGAGACCTAAGGAGAGAGAGGGCTGTGAGTAAAAACAAATTATTTCCATAAACTCTCAATAAAACCGTAGGGTAAGGACACTGCATTGGAGAGGAGAGAAGCATCTTTCAGCCACACCATCACAGAGTAGCTCCTCACTTTGGTCCAGTGAATTGCTCAGAAGCAATACCTGAAAGGTCGCGGCAATGCCTGGTGGGAGACTTTGGTGCTTGGCCAGGGGCACTGACCCCTGGTGGCAGTATTGGGCCGGCAGGAAACAGGGGTATCTCAGAACCCATCAGCGATGCCCGTGAGAGACAGGAAAACCGCACCCAGGGAGATTCATAAACACACAGGAGACATATGCCTCTTCTCCCAATTCATAGGCATACTTGTCACTTTCCTAAGGAAGTAGGGGGAATGGTTAATTTACAGAAGATCTCAGGTCCAGGTCTTGCTTCAGCAGAAGAGGTGAGAGAGGTGAGATCCAAGTATTACTCTTGCTGTGTCCTCTTTTGTGTTTATGGGTTGAGGTGGCCGGGAACCTCAGGTAGCTTTGGGTACCTCAGTAAAGATGAGCCACCTCATAGCCAGTGTTTAGCTGCACAATAATTTACCCCAAAACCTAGAGATTTAAAAATAACAGTGACTGTTTATTATCTCACACAGGTCAGGTATTTTGGAGTGGCTCAGATGAGTGGTTCTGGCTTGGGGATCTCTCGCGAGGTTGCAGCAAGCTGTTGACCAGGGCTGTAGGATCCAATTCTAAGCAGGCTCACTCATGTGGCTGGCAGAGTATCTTGGCTGTTGGAGGGGGGCCTTGGTTCTCCCACATGGACTTGACCTTGAGGATCCTCACAACATGGCAGGTGACTTCCCTGAGAGCAAGTGATCCATCCAATAGGATGAGGTAGAAGCTGCTGTGTCTTTTAGGATATAGCCTCAGATGTTCCACTCTTTCCTTTCTGCAGTATCCTATTGTTACACAGTTTTTGTCCCTATTCAGTGTGGGAGGGGACCACACAAGGGCATGAATTCCAGCAGGCAAGACTCACTGAGCCTTCTTGGAAGCTGGCTACTACAGCCAGTCTGGAACTATATTCAAAAGAAGCTGGCTACTACAGCCAGCATGGAACTATATTCAAAAGAAGCCCCAGGTTCACATCCAAAAGCCCTGGAATCTTTACTGAAGTCTCTAGAAAAGGCTAGGTAGAAGGAATTACACTGCAGAGTGCCCAGCAGAAGTTCTAAAGTTCCTCATCATGTGTCTGTGTTCCCAAAGTCACACTCATCACAGCAGCTACTCTCCAAAATCTCCCTTCTTCCAACTTACTCAAATCTGTATATCTCTCCTGTCCACCCCCACACCACTTCAGTTATGTCAGTCAAGCCAACCTCTCTCAATTCTCAGCTCTCCCCTCTACCCTGAAGCTCAGGAACCAAGAAGGCAGTCATAGACACTCTTGAGTGGGGCATAGAAGGTGGAGGAAGAGGGAAGGCTGGGGAGAATGACATGTCAACATTTTGAGTCTATATCACATTTATGTCCTAAGTGCCCTAGTATAGTGCCTACAACATGGTAGGTGCTCGATAAATATTGGTGAATTAATGGATGGTGGCATTTAGCAAATTCTAAATGAAAATGCTGGTATTCAGCGGTAATATTATAGCAACAAGTTTCCATATAGAACACAGAGTGATATGGTACTATCTTGTTTAAAAATGTTCATGATAGGGGTGCCTGGCTGGCTCAGTCGGTAGAGCATGCAACTCTTGATCTTGGGGTTGTAAGTTTGAGCCCCACGTTGGGTATAGAGATTACTTAAAAATAAAATCTTTAAAAAATGTTCATGATAAGAACATGTGATGTTGCTTTTCCATGTGTGTATTTTCTGTGTTCTCCTCTGAATAACCCTCTTGAAAGCAGGATCTATGTTTTATTTATCATTATGTCCCCAAAGCCTGGTGATGCCTGGCTTGTGTAGGCAAGAGTTTTGTCGATAATTTATTAAAGTGCCAGACACTTCTCCAAGGCCAATATATATATATATTAACTCACTTACTTCTTATAGTGACCTAATAAGGTAGGTTATATTACTATCATCCCCATTTTTCAGATGAGAAAACGAGGCACAAGGAGATGAGGCAGCTTGTAGGATGGCACAAAACAAGAGCTAGGATTTGGAGCAGGGCGATCTTGTGCTAGAGTCCGCGACCAACCTCTCTGCCACATCTACGGGGTTTGAGGAATTGCATTGAAGTTGAATGAGGAGATCTGTTAGACCTCTTCTAGGGGAAGCCTGTAAATTTATATAAGACACATCTAGAAAAATACTGAGGAAGTCCTGAAACCACCAGTGTGCTTTAAGGTGACTCATGGAGGGAAGAGAGGAAGTTGCAATGCTTCTGAGGGCATTGTTTTAGTGAAAGATGAAATATGTCCAAAAAAGTCAATAAACACACAAAGGATTTTTTTAGGGCAGTGAAAGTATGAGATCTGTGTGATACTCTAATGACGGATATATGTCATTCTAAACCCACAGAGTGGACAGCACCGGGAGTGAGCCCTAATGTAAACTATGGGCTTTGGGTGACTATGATGTGTCAGTGTAGGTTGGTCACTTGTAACAAGTGTGTCACTCTGGCGGGGGATGTTGATAAGGGGGGAGGCTCTGCATGAGTGTGTGCGTGGGGGAGGGGTAACTGGAAATCTCTATACCTCCTCTTAATTTCGCTCTGAACCTAAAGCTGTTCTAAAAGAAAAAGGGTTTTTTTTTTGTTTTTTTGTTTTTTGGTTTTGAACCTTTAATGAGAAAAAGAAATATATCGAGCTCAAGAACACTGTGTTTCGTGTGTCACTGGGTCCAGGTTTGGGGATACACGACAGACCTAGCAAACAGGATATACATCAACAAAAACATTCCTGGTTACAGACTGAAAAACTAGCACCTGGCACGATTAAGTCTTGGTTTCCTCATCACTCAGCAGCATGTTGGGGATCCTGCGACTAATGGGGAACAGACATCCAGACTCTGGGCACTGCAAGGTGCCCTCCAGCACATCCACCTCCAGCAGCACGTGGTGCATCTGCGTCAGGAATTTCTCATCATGCTCATACCCTTCAATCGGCCCTTTGGGCACCTTGACCAGATGCGACTTGGGTATCACACGAAGTCAGTGTTGAACTCCACCAGGTTGATGCGGACCTCGGTGGCCTGGAGGAGCAGAGGGAAGCCACGCCACCCCCCGCCCCGCACATGCGAGCTCAGCAGGTTGTGCGTGAGCAGCTTCATGTCGCCACAAAGCAGTTCATGTTAGCATCGAAATGGAAGCCCAGATGGAGCAGGATCCTTAGGGTCTGTCCAGTTTCACCCCCATCCCCCGTCCGCCCGCTATCACCCAGAGCTCGGTGAATGTTTGGCTGATGCGAGGTCCATCACGAGGTATAGCTCTGGTCATCACAAAGCTCTGGCATGTTGGATTCGTGTCTGCTCTCATCTGGATATTAGTGTTTGAGTGAAATTTTTAAAAAATCACCATGGAAACCAGGAAGTAACACTCTTATTGAGGAACCAGCTAATGGAAAGTTTTATAAAATAAGTAACACAGCTTATGCTTCAGCAATGGGATTTGTGGCGTCTCTCCCAGGGTACACGGTTAATGTCCACCTTATTTAGGACCACATCGTAGTCATTTTAGCCTTCAGAATTTTGAAACTACATAATTTTTGGAGAAGTTTAAAAAGAACGAGAACATCATAATTTCCCAAATAAGTGAAGAATTTGCAGAGCTGAAGCAAAGGAAAGCAGGGTCATGGAAATGAGAAGCAGCAGGGAGGGTTCTTGGCTGGCATCTGGACATAGGGCTTTGAATTTCAGTTCTGCTATTTGCACACTTTGCCTTTTCCCTGGGGGCACTTAACCGCTCTGCATCTTTCCTCATCTGGGTGTTGAGAGGGTTGCCCTCGATGGTCCTTAAAGGACCCACCCAGGCCTAGGTCTGAATTCAGGAGAAATGCGGTGTGGTTCAGGTTATGGTGCCAATTTCCACCCGGTTCGTGTGCACAGTGAAGCCCCTGTGAAGTGTGCTGCTTGGAGAGGCCACTCTGCCAACGTGGCACAGCCGGGTCATCTGCCAAGGAAACAGCCTTCTGAATGTGGCAGCACATCCCAGCAGGGGAGAAGACACGAGCGTGTGTCTGAGGGGCAGATCCGCCCTACCCAAGCACTAACCAGTCCCCCCGCCCTTTTTTTTTTTTTTTTTAAGATTTTTATTTATTTGAGAGAGAGAGCACAAGCACTGGGCTGAGCAGGGAGCCCGGTGCGGGACTGGATCCCAGGACCCTGGGATCATGACCTGAGCCCAAGGCAGACGCTTAACTGACCGAGCCACCCAGGTGCTCCAAACCAGTCTTCCCTTTGCCCCAGTTCTTTGAACTCTTTCTCCCTCTTTATTATGTGTGTTTTTCTAAACATCTCAAATCCTTTTATGGAACAGAGTAAGGGTATAAGCATATTCATTAAAAAAACCCCTCAAAAGTGAGTTGCTTCAAACTACCATAGAACTATCCTATGACCCAGCAACACCATTTCGGGGGCTGTATCCCAAAGAACTGAAAGCAGAGATGCAAACAGATAACCTGCACACCCATGTTCATAGCAGTTTTATTCACAGTAGCCAAAAGGGGCAAACAACCCAAATGATGTCCATCAACAGACGAATGGATAAGCAAGGTATGTATAATGGAATAGTATTCAGCCACAAAACAAGAATGAAATTTTGATAGATGCTGAAACTTGGATAGGCCTTGAAAATATGATGTCAGAAAATAAGCCCGACATGGAAGAATAAATAGTGTCTGATTCCACGTATGTGAAGTACCGAGGAGAGGCCAGTTCACAGGGACAGAAAGTAGAAGAGAGGTTTCTGGGGGCTGATGGGGCAGGCGAAGGGGGAGTTATTGTTCAGTAGGAACAGAGTTTCTGTTGGAGATGATGAAGACATTTTGGGTACAGATAGTGATGCTGGCTACCCAGCCCTGGGGGTGGATTTAGTGCCACTGAACTGTACATTCATAAGTGGCTGAAAGGATAAATATTGTGTTATGTATATATTACCACCACAACTTTATTTTTTTACTTTTTTTTTTTTTTTAAGTAGGCTCCACACCCAACATGGGGCTCAAACTCATGACCCTGAGGTCAAGAGTGACGTGCTCTACTGACTGAGCCAGGCAGGCTCCCCAACAAAAACATTTTGGGGGGCCCCTGGGTGACTCATTCGGTTGAGTGTCTGACTCTTGATTTCAGCTCAGGTCATGATTTCGGCGTCCTGGGATTGAGCCCCACGGGGGCTCGGTACTCAGCGGGGAGTCTGCTTGTCCCTCTCCCTGTGCTCCTCCCCCCAGCTCGGGCTTGCTCACATGTGCTTTCTCTCTCTCTCTCTCTCAAGTCTATCAATCAATCTTCTGCAAAAAAGCAAAGCTTTTTTTTTTTTTTTAAGATTTTATTTATTTGAGAGAGAGAGTGAGAGACAGCACAAGAGGGAAGAGGGTCAGAGGGAGAAGCAGACCCCCTGCTGAGCAGGGAGCCCGATGCGGGACTCGATCCCGGGACTCCAGGATCATGACCTGAGCCGAAGGCAGTCGCTTAACCAACTGAGCCACCCAGGCACCCAAAGCAAAGCTTTTTTAAAGAGTGAGTTGCTTTTTGTGCTTCTGTTAAAAACTTTATTTTTTGTGTATAAATGGGCTCTCCATAAAGGGAGACAGTGAAAAGAGGTAGCTGCTTAATAATGAAATCCGACTGGAAATCATAGCGACCAAAACGTGAGCACTAGTGTTTGTGTGGGTTTGGGAAGATGTGAGGAGGACGTGGATTTTTAGGAAGAGGCAGAGAAAGTCAGAAAGGCAAAGAGAAAGCCGAAGACCTAGTGCCAGGAGCAACTTTTCACTCAGCAGGTCTCCAGACTCCTCAGATCATACAACACCCGGTTTGCTCCTGACTCAGCAGCTGCGGCTGAGTAAGACTCTGTCTCTCATCCTTCCCCCTGAGAAGTTTGGTCAGTATTCTTCCAGAGTGTTTCTGCTCCTGTCATCCACGATAGGTTTTCAGATAGGCACATTTCTTTCCCAGATAACAGACTCTGAAGAGAACTGGGAGTGACTTCGTGTCTCTGCTTAGTACTACTGTGGCTTACATTGCCTCTGTGACTTGATTTCCCCAATACCTAGGTCACACTCACTATTACCTTGGAATAGCAGTGACTCCTTCAATGTGCCCAGGGCGTGACAGCAATGCGTGACAGCTTACAGAACACTCTGGTAGGCTGTGCCCCCCGGATGTCAGCTCTGTGGGGGCTCTTGTGTCCTCTGCTGAATTCCCAGCCCGGGAACCGTGGTGCTACACAGTCAGCCCACAGTCGGGACTGCCCGAGTGCATGACGAGGGGTGTCTAGTTAGTCCTCGGGGCAACGCTGTGAGGTGCTTTTCCTCCTCATTTCACAGATGAGAAACCTGAGTCTCAGCAAGACTGAGGAATTTCCCCAAAGATCTGGGATTATCAACACAGGTTATTTGGTTACAAGTCTACGGACTAAGAGATAACCTCAAAATAAGCTTACTTTTTATTTCTTGTCCATTGTTTTGTTTCAGTTCAAGTGGGTTTTATTTAAGATGTGGAGGTCATAAGTTTTATATTCTTAGGCTTAGTTTATATGGGTTTTAAGCTTACTTTTTAAACACCCATGCAGTCACATGAAACAAATACTTTGAGCCTTTGTGCTGATGCCGTTGTGTCCTGTTTTTCCTCTCCTTCTGCTCATTTTCTCTTGCCTCGTGTTTTCCTTCCCTGTCCTGAGGCAGCTTCGTGTTTTCCTTCCCTGGCGTCCAGCTCTCTGGTCTTCCAGTTGTTTGAGAATACCCCTGTGGTGTCTTTCCCTCCTCCCCAAATGGCTGGGGAAGAACTCCCTCCTACCACTCCGGTTCCCTCCCTAGGACGAGTTCAGACAAATACAATCTGTTCTGTCCTAACACCTTCCAGCGATATTGTTGTTCCCCTTCTAGACCGGATCTGGCCTCTGCCCAGCTGGCTGCCCCTCAAAATGGGATTTGTTGAGCTGGGCGGTGGGGCGGGGTGGGGGGGCATGGGAATTCTAGGCTCTTACAGTGTTTTTTCTTAGTATATGACTCCAAGTCCTTGGTTAAAAGTCCCTCTGTGTTTATCAGGAATGGGGCAAATGGATGTCGTGTGCCTCCTAATACAATAACCTGAAAAGAACACAGCACCGTTCTTGTGGTATTCCTGCCCCAAATGTATAAACCACGAGGAAGCATCAGACAAACTCAAATTGGGGGGCGTGACATAGTGTAACCGGCCTGTGCTCTTCACAACTGTCAAGGTCGTGAAAGATGAGGCATGTCTGAAGAACTGTTCTAGATTGGAATAGACTAAAGGGACATGACAACTGAATGCAACTGGGATCCCAGTTTGGATGCTGGACCTGTAAGTGGCGTCATTAGGACAACCAGCGAAATCTGACTGGGAGCTGTGGATCGCACGGTATTATTGAGTCAGTGTCAATTTCCTGATTGTCATGGTTGTCCAGTGGTCACGGAGGAGCTTGTCTTGTACCTGGGGAGTACACATTCAGGGGTTAAGGGGGGGTCAGGATAACAGCACAGTGGGTCAGAGCGCAGGCTTTGAAATGCAGAGTATCTGACTCGCGTTGCAGGCCAAGTCTGTGTCCTCATCTGTAAAGTGGAGCAAATACTGTACCTACTTGAGAGGATATTTTAAGAATGTGATAAGACCATGTTTGTAAAGAGTTGAGCCTGGTGCCGGGCACATGGCAGGCGCTGCATAAACTCTGACTATCTTTATTGCCCGCACGCTTTTCAAGGGGATGAAGAACCTCTATTGTGCTCAACACCGGCTTGCCAGCTTCGCGGCTGGGACCCTCCCGGGCTCCCTTCTGCTGCTCTGCTTTGAGAACATGTCACCGTCATCATGGGCATTGCTGTCTTTGGGACCAGCCACTGTCCGAATGATTTTCTTTGACCTGGATTCAGATTCCCAAGTTAAGCGTTGCCGTGTGAAGGAAAGCTCAGGCGCGGAACCCTTGCTTCCCAGTCTGGGCTTCCTGTTCTTGCGGCGCGGCTGGGGCTAGCTTCTAGCTCTTCCTGAACAGCCTGAGGCTTGATTGAATTTCCTCTGGGCCTCCAGGGGGCATGACTCTGGACCCAGAGGTGATTCATCTAAATGCCCTGGTTTTCGGAGGATCAGGAAAGCAGCTAGTCAACTCCTGGTCAGCAGCTTCTTCCTCAAAGCTGGCCTTCGGTTTCCCTGGAATGTGGGCAGGCCCTGACTGGAGGTGCATGTGGGAGGCCAGACCCCTGAGGATCTGGGTGGGAACTCACTGAGACAGGAAGTAGCATCTTTCCAGGCCAGATATTAGAGGGTGTGGTTTGGGCCTTACTCTGCCTTATCACCTAAAGCACCTGGTCAGGAAGTCACCAAGGGCAGGTGTGTCCCTAGACTAGGTAGGGTGTGCTCAATTTTCATAGGTTTGATCGCAAAGTCCTTATTACCATTTTAATCTTCACTCTTTAGGGACCCTATCTTCTCTTTCTTTCTTTCTTTCTTTCTTTCTTTCTTTCTTTTTAGAGAGAGAGAGAGCGGGGAGGGGCAGAGGGAAAGGGAGAGAGAGAATCTTAAGCATGCACCACACTACTGCGGAGCCCAAGCTGGGGCTCTATCTCACGACCCTGAGATCATGCCGTGAGTTGAAATCAAGAGTCAGACGATTGAGCCACCCAGGCACCCCCAGGGACCTTATCTTTCAAGTATCAAATCATTTAGATAAAAAAGTTTTGAACTAAGTCTTGAAGAGAAATTCTTTAATCATTTATTATCTCAAGATTTCTATTGGTTAGTAATTCAGACCAAACATAGTGAGGATGGCTATTTCTGCCCTGGGATGTCTGGGGCTTCAGATTACAGTTGTTGATGAAGGCTGGGGGCTGGTGTCTCTCACAGGCTCCTTTACTCACTCACTGGTTATTGAGGCTGGTTACCAGCTAGGTGCCTGTTGGCAGGAACATCCACACATGGCTTCTCCATGTTGCCTGGGCTTCCTCACAACATAGTGGCTTTTTTTCCAAGGCAAGTACCCAAAGGAAGGAGAGAGCAAGGTGAAGGTTGTATCACCTTTTATGACCTAGTGTATTAGTGTTCTTAAGAAAAACAGAACCAGTATATATATATATATATATATATATATATATATATATATATATACACACCCAAATCTGTAATTCCAAAATGCAAGTTCGAAATCTGCAAAGTGAGCCAGCAGGCTGGAGACTCAAAGAGCCATTGCTGCAGTTCAAGTCTGAAGGCCACTGGCTACAGAATTCCCCCTTTCAGTCTTTTGTTCTATTTGAGTCTTCAACTGATTGGGTGAGGCTCACCTACATTATGGAGAGCAATCTCCTTTACTCAAAGTCTACAGTCTTAAATGTTAATCTGATCCAAAAACACTTTCACAAAAACATCAAGAATAATGCTTTACCAGATATCTGGGCACGGTGGTTCAGCCAAGTTGACACACAAAATTAACCATCACACCCAGTTTCAGACATCACACAGCATTACTTCTACCACATTCTATTGGTCAAGGCAGTTACAAAGGTCCACCCAGTGCAAGGGGAAGGAACATTGCAGTCCACCCCCTCACCTGCCGTGTCCCACCCACCCCGCTCCAAGCTCAGTGGAGGAATATCAATGTCATGTTGTAAGGAAAGCACATGGAATGGGGTATATATTGGTGTGGCATCTTTGGAAAATACAAATGTCACAAACTCTAACTCTAATATAAGGGAAAAGGACACCAACTTAAAATATTACTTTCAAAAATGTAAATTCTGGGGTGTGGCTGCACTAGAAGTTACAGCAGAGGAGTCAGATGTCCTGCACCCCCACACACCACCACTAAAGATGCAGACTACCCCAGGTGTGTTGTCTGGGAAGCTCAAAAAACACTAGTAGAGTTGCTGTAGGTAGTGTGATTTTCCAAAATGCTGAATACCGTAAAATTCGACACAAAAGGAAATGCAGTTTCCCCTCTGTTTCCGTGGTAATTGCATTCCTGGGACAGGGTCGGTAGTTAAACTGGGCATATAAAAGTAGGTAAAAAATACATTGTGTTCACGTGTAAAATGGAGTTAGGTTTCAAGGCTCAAAGCACTGTAATCAGATTGTTTTACCTACAGAAATGTCTCATGGAACATTCTAACATCGTGTGGGCTATAGGATGATTCCTGCAGAACTCTCCAGCACATTGCAGGAGGACTTCCTGATTTCTCCCTAGTAAAAGCCAGTAGTGCCCCTCCCAGCATGGAGATAACCAAAAAAAGCCTCCACAAAATTCTAAAATACCTCCTGGAGAATAGTAGCTCCCCTATTGGGAACCAGTGCTGTGAAGGAAGGGAACAGAGAAGTTCCAAAGCTTCCTATGGAGACAACAAGGAGAAAGTCTGGGCAGTACAGAAATGAAATAACCAGTGTTAAAACAGAGGATGGAAGGCAAAAGCCCCATGCCACATGTGAGGGGTGGGACCACTGTGTGTGTGTGTGTGTGTGTGTTGCAGGGGGTTGTCCACCCATCCCAGAGAGCCCCAGTGGAGGTCCCACCCTGCTCCTTTAGGGATCCAGCACCAGCCAGCATCAGGGAAGAGTCCTTTCTCATGTGTCCACTGTCACTGGTATCGAGGGCCCCTATGTTTGTAGGGCATTGTCCACACTGAGGGTGAAGCATGGGAACAAGAAGCTGAAGGGCTATCCAGTGTTCTCTTTCAGATTGCTGTGCCCCAGTAGTCGGGTCTCTGTTTGTTTAGGGATGAAAGAAAAATCTTAGGTCTTACTGGGACTATCTGATAAAAACTAGAAACTTCGAAGTGGCCTCATTTTTGTTGTTGTTTTTGTTTTAATGAGGCTTCATTCAGGAACCTCTTTGTCAGACCTAACATATTCTTTAAATTCCTGCCCCTGGGCCTTTGCACCCATCATCTGCCCTGTTGGAACGCCATCTCCCCTGCTGGAAGCCTGTGTGCTGCCTATCCCACTACCTTCGTGAAGCCTGGGGCTCCCAGCCTAGCCCAAGGGGAATGCTCTTCCTCCCTGCATGACTGTGTTTCCTTTAGCTCCAGCACTCCTTGGACTCACCTGTGCCGTGTGCATCCCATCTCAGTCTCTTCTCTCTCACCGCACACTTTCTTAAGCATAGTGACTGATGCAGACGCTTGTGTTTTTTTGTATCTTCCCACAGCACTGAGCCCAGGACCTCGGTCAAAGTACAATTTTTTTTTTTAAGGATTTGTTTATTTATTTGAGAGGGAGAGAGCACAAGTGGGGAGAGGAGCAGAGGGAGAGGGAGAAGCAGACTCCCCACTGAGCAGGGAGCCCGACGCGGGGGCTCGATCCCAGGACCCTGAGATTATGACCTGAGCCGAAGGCAGATGCTCAACTGACTGAGCCACCCAGGTGCCCCCAAAGTACAAATATTTTGGATTAGTTCAACAGGAACAAAACTTTGTAAATTATGCCTCTTGAAACATGGCGACTTTAACCTCCTGAGGTCAAATCAAACTTTGACATCACTGGGAATTCATTGCTGACATTTTCAGGGCTTCCCTTCTTCTTGTGAGAGGCTGAACAATTAACTGCTCCTTTAAAAAGTAGGGCATTGAGAGCGCCTGGGTGGCTCAGTAGGGCATTGATTTTGTTTAAGTGAATGTTGGGAATAGTTGCCAGGAAGGGGAGGCTGCTGAGGGCTGAGTCGGGAAGGCAGAGGGCAGGTGAAGAAGGTGGTCCCTCCTCCTTGGCCTTAAGGCGTGGCCCTGAATCCCTCTTGAGGAGGAGGAGGAGGAAGCCAGCGTGAGAGTTTCTTTAACCTCTTGAAGGGAGATGTCAAGAATTATCATCCTCAAACTTTGTAACCTGTTCCCTGCTTACATTTCCAAGTCTAAATATCCCCGTAAATCATTTCCAATGCTACCGGAGCACCTATGCGGAATTTCTCTGCCCCCAGATGGTGAGAACTTTCAGGAACCCGCTGAATTACAAGAACTTCATTTTTGTTTTTTGAGAGGTGGTTTTGTTTTGTTTTTTTTTTTTTTGGTATCACAGATTTGATGTTTCAAGAGTGTCTGTATTCGGGGTGCCTGGGTGGCTCAGTCATTAAGCGTCTGTCTTCGGCTCAGGTTATGATCCCAGGGTCCTGGGATCGAGCCCCACATTGGGGCTCCTGCTTGGCGGGAAGCCTGCTTCTCCCTCTCCCATCCCCCTGCTTGTGTTCCCTCTCTCGCTGTGTCTCTCTCTGTCAAATAAATAAAATCTTAAAAAAAAAAAAAAGAGTGTATTCTTGTCCTGTGACCTCGTTCAATCCTCAGGTGTGCTAAAAAAAAATCCATTTTTCAAAAAAAAAGAAGAAGAAGAAGGTAGCGGGAGGGGAAGAATGAAGCGGGGGAAATCGGAGGGGTAGACGAACCATGAGAGATGATGGACTCTGAAAAACAAACTGAGAGTTCTAGAGG